>NC_137324.1:78812617-79437617 GCF_965287045.1 Carcharhinus amblyrhynchos
GGATGTTGTTAAAACAATGCAGGGCCTTGGTGAGGTCACACCTAGAGTATTGTGTGCAGTTTTGGTCTCCTTTTCTGAAGAAGGATATTCTTGCTCCCAAGGGATTGCAGCGAAGGTATACCAGACTGATTCTGGAAATGGGGGGATTGATGTATGAGCAGACATTGACTAGGTTAGGATTGTTTTTGCTGGAGTTCAGACGAATGGTTGTGGGGTGGAGGATCGCATAGAGACTTATAAAATTCCAACAGGACTAGACAGGCAGATGCAGGGAGTATATTCCCAATGGTGGGGGAGTCCAGAACCAGTGGTCACAGTCTGAGAATTCAGGGTAGACCATTTAGGACAGAGGTGTGGAAACATTTTTTCACCCAAAGAGTGGTGAGCCTGTGGAATTCACTACCATAGGAAGTAGTTGATGCCAAAACATTGAATGTATTCAAAAGGTGGCTGGATATAGCACTTGGGGTGAATGGGATCAAAGATTATGGGGAAAAATTAGGACTAGGCTATTCTTGAGTTGGGTAATCAGCCATGATTGTAATGAATGGCGTAGCAGGCTTGAAGGGCAAAATAGCCTCCCCCTGTTAGTATCTTCTATGTACCTATGTTTCAAAGGCACATTGCAGGAAAATTATCAAAATTTCACTCCAAGTGTGGTCAAATGAATGTTCAATTCAGGTTTAATATATTTTTCTCATTTTCAATTCTATCCCTCCGGTAATACACCCAAATCTTTAGCTTCTCTTTTATGGACTACTTTTAGTGATTTGCATACTGGTGTCTCTTTGCTGCTCCATACTCTTACCACTCAAGCAGCATGTGAACTCCTTACTCTTCTTTAACAAATACACAACCACTTACTTAGATTGAAATTCATTTTTCGATGAAATATCGATAGTGTAATTTATTAATGATTGTGTATTTTGCCTGATTTGTTGCATTGTATTAATTATATCCCCTTATTTGGTGTTAGTCAAATTTAGAAATTGTACTCCCACTTCCTGAGTCTAAACTATTTAGTGTAAATTGAGCACAGTGGTCTCAACTTCGATCTCTGTGGAAAACCACTTCCTACTTTGGCCAGTCTGCACAGTTATCATTAACCTTTGCTCCCTTTCTTTTCTCTATTATAGCCTGCTCCTTGTCCTTTCTGCTAGCTGTCCTCCTCATGCTCTGGCCAGTCATGAGTCTAATATGTCCTGCCTTGTTGAACCTGAATATATTATATCCACTACATTATCATTGTCTAATCATTGATACATTTACAAAGGATTCTGTAAGGCTGGTTAAGCATGATCTTCATTTTTGAGATTGGCACTGACCACTCATTATTGTATTTTTGGTTGCTCGATTTCTTTAACTATGTCTTTTGAATAAAAATGTCATAATCCTTTCTAAGATTGCCTCAAGTTAACTGGTTTATGGTACCCTGGGCTTCTTCTGGGAACAACATGGGTCATCCTCCAGTCCCATATAGCCATTTCATTTTCTAATGAATTGTTTAATGTAATTATGCCTCTACTCTCTCTGCCCTTTTATAGACATGTGTAATACATCTCAACATTGAATTTATCTCCTCTGTGTTTGATTGGCTTATCAACTGTCATTGTTTGATTGGTTTATCAATTGTCATTCTTTTTCATTTAATTGTATTTATATCCTTTTTGAGCTTGTCTTCTAATATCACGCCTCCCTTGTTAGTCTCCATGGTGAATACAGAGGAAAATTGACACATTAATATTTCTACCATTTGTTGTCATTACCTTTGAATTTATCATGCTCACCCCTTGGTAGCCTGATCCTGTCCTGATGTCACTTTAGTTATTTAGGAACCTATTGTATACTTTCCATTACTGATAAGAGAGATGTGTTGTTGAAATTTCTGTCTTGCATTCATCAGGACAGATATAAAAGAATACCAAATCTCAGAGAGACAAACAATTTAGACTGCAACATTCTTTTTTCAGTAATACTCAGGTTCTGTACTGCCAAGCAAATATTTGTTTTTATCTTTCATGATAATTTAGTTCTGCTTTGCTTTCCTAATTTTAATAAAACTTCTTCCTATTACTTTCATCATTGTCTCACTAATACATCTCTTAATTGTTATTTGAAATCGTATAATATCGTAACCACTATTGCCTATCTGTTCCTTTGCATCTACTTCTCTTCTCATCTAATACCACTCTGAGTCAGCCACTTAGTGATAAGGAAAAAGAAGTTGAAATGTTACATTTTCTCTTCTACTTCTAACCCCATATACCCAATTTTGTCTCATATCACTTAATACTTATTTGATGACAAATAGCTATCAAATGTGATGTTGTAACTTGAACACAGGCTTGGCTCAAAGCAGGGCAGGACTGAATGTCAAATATCCCCGGATACAAGGACTGTGATTCTCCCATCCTGACCCTTTTTTTGGCGGGTTGGGCCAAGAGAATTGCGTGTGCACCAATTTGTGGGATTCGTGCATGAGTTCTTGACGCCTGCACACCTCCCAACGATGGATATCTAGTGCAATCAGGACTACACTGGAAACTGGCAGGAACAGCAGGTAAGTTCATTTAATCTTATTTGAATGTAAGTTAAATGTCATTATCGGGCCTAGGACTGAAGTCTCTGGGCCTCATAGCATCTCCCACCCTGCCAGTACAATTTCACTCTGGTGGGGTTTAGAGTAGCTCCCCATTTTCAGGGAACTGGCAGGAGACACCATTGGCGTGAAAGGGGGGCAATTGGGGCCTCCAGGACATCTGGTGGTGGGGAGGGTTGGTGCCCCCTGGGCATGAGCACCCTGGCAGTGCCCCCTTGGCACGGCCCAAGGGGCAAAATACTAATGGCCGGGGGCAACTTGATCAGGCCGTGGGGGCTGGGCAGTACTACAAGGGTCCCGGGCTGATCAGCAATTGAGCTGGCCAGAAAAAATGCAGGCTGACAATTCAGAGCCACTGCGCATGTGCAGAGTTCTGGAACTGTCAGCCTCTGGCATGAATAGGCCCCATCCCCGAGCTTTTAATGATATTCATGATTGTGCATTGCACACAGCATGGGAGACTCGAGTCTGAACTCCCACTGAAGAAACAATCGTGATTAGCACTAGTTTTTCTGTAAATTCAGCACTTAGAACTGTTGTGGGAGAATCGCCCCCAAGATGTTCAGGAAAGATAAACAAGGGGGAATGGTGACAGTATTGATTAAGGAGACCATTTCAATGTTGGAGAAAAAGGATGTCCTAGGGAGATCAAGGACAGAATCAATTTGACTAGAATTCAGAAATAAATAAGTGCAATTATGTTGCTTGGTGTGGTCTGTCAGCCATCAACTAGTAGGAAAGATATTGAAGGATATAATAGCAAAAAAATTACAGAAGATGCAAAATTCCGAGAGTATTTACAATGGGAGACCCAGACCCCATAACCCCACATATTTACCTTGATAATTTCCCAAATGTACAATCTTCTATTTAGCGTGGCCAATCAACCTAACTTGCAAATCTTTGGGCAGTGGGAGGAAACTGAAGCACCCGGAGGAAACCCATGCAAACACAGGGAGAGCATGCAGACTCCAACAGACAGTGACCCGAGACCAAAATTGAACCCTGGTCCCTGGCACTGTGAGGCAGCAGTGCTAACCACCGTTCCACTGTGCCACCCAGACAATAGTAATGTAGTTGGCAGAGAGAGACCAGGGTTTCTAGAGTGCGCTCAGGGAAATTTTCTTCGGCAGTATGTTACCAATCCAATCAGGAAAGAGATGCTGCTAGACCTGGGACAAAGTTTTCCCAAAATTGTGCAGAGTACTGGATTGTGCATGAAAAGCTGTGTGAAACTCATTGGCTTCACAGCTGCCTTTTCAAGCCTGATTAAACCAGCACTCTGTGTAATTTCAAAGAGCTAGCAAGGATTACACAGCTGGCTGGGCAAGCAGGGCTTAAACTTGCCGGTAAAGCTGGAAATGACCCCCTCTCCTCCCCCCGCCCACCACCCCACCTCCAGCCGCCCCCCCCCCCCCCCCACACACACACACACACACACACACACACACACAAACACATGGGTATACAACGGCGCAGAACAAGGCCATTTGGCCCATTGTGTCTGCACCAGCTTTCCAAATAAGCATTGTGGCTTAGCGCCAATCTCCTAACTTTTTCCTGTATCCCTGCACATTATATCTATTCAAAGTAATCATCTAAAGTCATCTTGAATGCCTGAATTGAACCAGCCTCCACCACATTTCCGGGCAGTGCATTCCAGGCCCTAACCACCCACTGCGTGAAAATGTTTTATCTCAAACAATTTACTTTGTTGTTTCATATCCACAGGGCATTCTAAAGTGTTGATTAATGATATTGAAGTATAGTAATTGTTGTTCAGTAGGTAAATGTAGAAGCAAATTTAGGCAGTTGATCTGCTTTTGGTTGCATTGGTACCCCCTTGGTGATGAATGTAAGTGACATGAATGGGCGAATCTTAGCTACTGTCCTTTGAATACATCCAAATAGACAGAGCCTTATTTTAAAACACATCTGACCTCAATAACAGAGCATTCATCACTCCTATATTGATTACGTGTTCAGTCTTGGTGCAGGCTTTGAAACCATAAGCTTTTAAATTAGAGGAACTACTACTTAACCAAAATAATGTTTAAATGTTCCTATTAACATGAAACTTGTTAAGTAGCTTCATTGTGATAAGAATATTATCATGTCCCATTGATTTAGATGGTTGAACAAGCTAACCATTGTTTGTATATTTAATCTTCAGCTTGCGTACATTTGTAATGATCACAAGGGAACACAAGCAAAAGGAGAATTATGTACAGCGTTTGTAGTCAGCTGTCATCTCATTTACACGGACAGGAAAATCACACGCACAACTCGTAAGCAAACTTTACTTTTATTGTAACTGACAGCTGGCTGGAGGTTGAGATTGCAACATCTGAGCAAAGTGATGTAGAACAACATGACTTCCCACCCCCTGAACAAAAGTGCCAATCTCCAGCATCAAACAATGAAGTATCACACATGTGCATACTCTGGCTCATTGACAATGAATTACTAAACTGGATAATGATTACTGTTGACGTCTGGCAACATGTCAAGCTGTTGTCTGAGCAAGCCCTTATGCACAAAGGGAAGGATATCCACAAAAAAAAGCAGCTTGTGTTGTAACTTGTTAGAGAAAATCAATTACTTACAACTCAGCAGATGCAAGCTCAGGACTCAGCATCCTGTAGCCTTCCTTGATCATCTTGTAGAACTTGTTGTCCACCGGAATGCCAGGGTAAGGGCTGCTCCCTATAGCAGAATGACATTAAACATTTTACGACAGATTTGTATACACTTACTGCAGTTGGTACTAAATTGAAAAGACAGAAGGAATTGCAATCTTACCTAGTGAGAAAATTTCCCACAATAAAATGCCGTAAGACCAGACGTCACTCTCAAATGTGTACACGCAGTCAAAAATGCTCTCTGGAGCCATCCATTTCACAGGGAGACGAGCCTGATTTGAAAAAAGATCATTTAATGCAAAGTCAGAGAATACAATCATCATATTTTCAATATCATCAGCACAAAGTAGAATTAAAAACTCTGTCAAATTATTCATTTTTTTTCATTCATTTGTGGGACATGGGCATCGCTGGCTGGCCAGCATTTATTGCTTATCTGTAGTTGCTCTTGATACTGAGTGGCTTGCTAGGCCATTTCAGAGGGCAGTTGAGAGTCAGTCACATTGCTGTGGCTCTGGAGTCACATATAGGCCAGACCAGGTAAGGATGGCAGATTTCCTTGTCTAAAGGGCATTAGTGAACCAGATAAGTTTTTCGACAATCAACTATTGTTTCATTGTCGTCTCTAGACTCTTAATTCCAGATATTTTTATTGAATTCAGATTCCACAATCTGCCATGGCAGGATTCAAATCTGGGTCCCCAGAACTTTAGCTGAGTTTTTGGGTTAATAGTCTAGCAATAATACTACTCTGCCATCGCCTCCCCACAATCAATATTGATGCACTCAAATGTTTAAGTTATTCTGGACAAGTTGAGATGTTGATTGTAACCAGACTATTTTAAAGGAGATGTCAGATATTGCAAGGTGTGAAGAGGGTGGGAGGACAAGTTAATCAAGATCATTGCTGCCAGCAAATAATTTAACCGATGATTATGTGGAAGCATAGTTGGACCAAATGAGTCTGAGTCCCTGATAGTCCAGTGTAAACATCTGTCTGTGCTCTAAGTGGTCAGGAGTTGATATGTGGTTGAGTCCCCACAGTTATGTTTCAGATGGCCTGATGGCCTATTGCTGTATGTGTCAGAGTTCCTAGTAGTGCTATCTCAAACCAGTGGTCAGCTCTCCAGAATGACTTACATTGCCTTTCACCACATAATTGGAATCATTCCTGATATCTCTAGCCAGCCCAAAGTCGCATATTTTTGCAATCTGTCCATTGGTTAGAAGAATATTCCTTGCAGCCAAGTCTCTGTGAATGCACTGGAATAGATGAATACCTAATTTAACATTCTGTAACACAAACAATAATATTTACATTTAATGGAATTACGGGTGGAATTTTGCTGCCCCATCACGGCGGGGGTCATCAGGCACCAGAAAATGCGATGAGTCGTACGAAAGGCCATTGACTTTGGCAAGACTGAAGAATCCCACTGGCAGGAAGGGCAGTAAAATTCCACCTAGTGAATCAGAAATGGACTTTAACCAATAGTTTAGCAAATGATGTAAGCTTACATTCTTTGAGGCGAGGAAGTTCATTCCCTTTGCAACCTGATAGGAAAAGATGAGAAGATCTTCGATCTCCAGAGCCAGGTTATCCTCTTCAGTGACTTCATTATTGTTTTCCTTATCACTGTACAATTCTAGAAAACCAAATCTTTGATGTTAAATCAAAACAATAATTACAAATTCTGTATAATCTAAAATAAAGATTGCATTAATCATAGAATTGGTATAGAAGGAGGCCATTCGGTCCATTGAGTCAGCACTGACCACAATCGCACTCAAGCCCTATCCCCATAAATTTACCCTACTAATACCCCTGACACGAAGGGGCAATTGACATGGTCAATCCACCTAACCTGCACATCTTTGGACTATGGAAGGAAACCTGAGCACCTGGCAGAAATCCACGCAGACATGGGCAGAATGTGCAAATTCCACACAGACTGTGACCTAAGGCAGGAATCAAACCCGGGTCCCAGGCGCTATGAGGCAGCAGTACTAACCACTGTGCCACCGTGCTGCCCAAATGTACAGGGTCATTTTTGCATTGGATCTTGGGATTTGGCAACCTCAGGTAAACAACCTTTATGGAATTTATATAACATTCTCATAAGCTCAGGGCAGGCCAAAATACATTACTGTCAGTGGGATAGTTTGAAGTGTGGTTACTGCTGTAAAACAGGCAATATGCAGCTAGTTTGTGAACTTCTGTGAACTTTGAGCAGAGAAAATGCAGGTACAGCAAAATCAAAATCCACTCATTTGCAAATCAGATACATGCAAATACCAGCTGTTTGCATACTTCTCTAATTTCCTATTTTCTTTATATAACTCTTATATTTAAAGATACAGTTTGTGTGTCATATTGATGTAGTTATATAGTATGTAAATATGCACATTTATAAACTGGGATTATAACATTGAATTATTTATTCTCTCACAACTTCCAATATCAGTTTCATCAACGAAGGTTTTGCAGCTCCGCCATGGCATGCGTGCCTGTAAACTTCTGACCATACATGCATGAAAGGATGATCACAACTTTCAAATCAAATTTTGCCTTCATATACATATAAGCTACATGGTAAAATGAAGATCAATATTGCAGCAATCACATGCAACAGAAAAAACAAAACCATTAAAGCTGACATTTTCAAAGCGACTTGCTTTTTTATGCTGCTGCTGCAACACAGCTGCCACCAAGATTGTTTGAATTCTTTCCAGGAACGTGGGTGTTGCCCATCCCTAATTACCTTTGAACTGTGTGGTTTGCCACACCATTTGAGAGAGCAGTTAAGAGTCAACCACATTTTTGTGGGTCTGGAGTCACAGATCAGGTAAGGAGCACCAATATCCTCCCTAGAGGACATTAGTGAACCAGATGGGTTTGCCCAACAATCGATGGTCGTTTCATGGTCGCCATTACTGGGAATAGCTTTCAATTCCAGATTTGTTAATTGGATTCAAAATTCAGCAACTACGAGGGTAGGATTTGAACCTATATCCCCAAAGCATTAGCCTGGAGTATTACCACTACACCACCACCAGTTTATATGTCAGCTGTGGTGGGGTTGTTCACACACTTGCCTCTGTCATGAGGTTTTGCTTCACGTCTCAATCCAGGGCTACAAGCCAAAAAGAAGGTTGACTTTCCAGTGCAGTACTGAGTGAGGCTGCACTTTTGGAGGGGTATTTCAAACAAGATGTTAAACCAAGACTACATCTCCTGCTTGTGTGGATGCTAGGGAAAAACCATTGTGTTATTTTGATCAAGAGCAGGAGAATTATTCCCAGTGTCCTGGCCAATATTTATCCCTTTGTCAATAAACACAGTAGTTGGTTATTTACTGATTGTGGCATTTGCTGAGCCTGAGTTAGCTGCCATATTTTGTAGATTACATAAAAGTACTTATTGGCTGTAAAGTGCTTTGAGAGATCTGATAATCGTGGAATGCTCTATAAATATTTCTTTTTTTTCCCTTTTAACTGAAATCCTTCAAAGTTTGAATCAGGTCTTGAGTCACAAGATGAGATTTTCTGCTTTGATGAAAATGCAGCATGAAGTCAGCACCCATCCATTCTCCCCTCCCCTCTCCTCTCTTGGCCTTGGCTATAATTCTGGTCATTGTCCAACTAGACTCTTGCCTGCGATAGACTGCCCATCCGGACAGATGGCAGCTGTAGGCCTCAGGTATGGGGAACCTGCAGCAGCTGTGTAAGATAATTTCCTCTGGTGGGTTTCTTAAAGAAAGAAGCTGCTTTTTAAAAAACATAAATCAAAAGTTTCATGGACTGAGAGATTGCACACTTCTTTACAAGAATTTTCAACATTTCAATGATCTCCAAAATGATGGATATCAGCAACATGTTTATGTTTATTGTTGCTAAGGCATTAATCACAGAAAATGTACTGCATGATGCCACTCCACCATTATCGCCCATACGCCCACCCATATATGATGGACAATTCTGAAAATGAAGACAAGCAGCAGCGAACTGGTGATATGCAGATCAGGCCATCTTCCAGCCCCTTATCACCATTGAAATAAAAACAGACAATGTTGAACAAACTCAGCAGGTCTGGTAGCTTCTTTGGAGAGAAAAACACAGTTAACATTTCGAGTCCCAATGGCCCTTCTACAGAACTGTGCACCACTGATCAGATTCACATCCCTATTCATTTAGATCACAGGAAATATGAAATAAGACCAGTAAATATTCCCACATCCTCAGCTCCTGTGTTCAGGGATCTTGCGCCATTTTCTTTTTGTAACATTAAACTTCATGCCTGGTTGCTAACTTGTTTGCTCTGCACATTCGCAACTCCACTTAATCACATTGCAAAAATATTGTAATGACGAGTAGTTCACTCACACACACAGATAACTTACCCTTGCTCAGAGATTTCCTTTTGTCTGTATTTTTCTGTGGAGATACCATACTACTTGGTTTCATTTCCATGTATGATCCAGAACTGTTTCTATAACAAGCAAAGAATAAATTGAAATAAACCAATAAACTTGCAACAAACACTGAAGCAAATCAATGGTATTTTTGTTTTCATGTGCTGGAGAGGATCGCTTGGCTTTTAGGATCTTACGCGATGGTTTGCCAATTCAAACCACTGCAGTTTTTAAATTGCGAACAAAATCTGTAAAACCAAGAAAAAAGTATATGCATACCAATCTGCAATCCGTGAACAGTATCTGTAAATCAGGATAGAATGAATATGGACTTAATCAAAAATTCTAGAGGTCCACAATTTATGATTTAATGAAGGAAAAATAGTTGAAAGAAGGGGTGGGGAAATTGAAATGTCAAATGGACAAATAAAATTCATTTCCTTATGATAAAAAAAGGAATTGTTTGAGAAACAAGTGCAATAATTTTTTTGAGTTAATAATATGTCCCTGAGGTTGCATTGGATGATAGAAGGGACTATCTATGAGGTAAAATGCTAAATGTGACTTAGACCTGGACTGTGAACAGACAATAAAGAAATTATATCATAGGATTATTGGTAAGTTGCACGGTCACACAGTGGTTAGCACTGCTGCCTCACAATGCCAGGGATTCAGGTTTAATTCTGGTCTCAGGTGACTGTCTGTATGAAGTTTGCACATTTTCCCCATGTCTGAGTGGGTTTCCTCCAAATACTTCCATTTCATAGAATCCCATTCAGCCCATCAAGCCTGCACCAACAACAATCCCACCCAGGTTCTGCCCTATCCTCTTAACCCACTTAACATATTTACCCTCCTAATCCCCTGATATTAAGAGGCAATTTATCGTGGCCAATCAACCTAACTCACATATCCTTCTGTGAGAGGGAACTGGAGGAAACTGGAGCACATGGTAGAAACCCACATAGACACGTGGAGAATGTGCAAATTCCAAACAGACAGTCACCCAAGGCCGGAGTTGAACCTGGGTCACTGGCACTGTGAAGCAGCAGTTCTAACCACTGCAACACCATGCTGCCCCACACTCCAAATATGTGCGAGTTGTGTTGATTGAGCATGCTAAATTGTCACTTAGTGTCAGGGGGATCGGCAGGATAAATGCCTGGGGTTACGGGAATTGGGGCTGGGTGGAACTGTTGTCAGTGCAGACGCGATGGGCCGAATAATCTCCTTCTGCACTGTACGGATTCTATGATTTTACTTGTGTATAGAAATTAATGTCATGCCATCTGGAAATCTGTAAAATTTTCTAAGTTTCAAACCAAAGTTAAATGTGTTATTTTAAATTACAGAGAGGTGCAGCAATCATCATTTTCAGGTTAACTAGGGAAAACGTTTAAAAATGTGAACATTTTCAATTTCCAATCATGAATGTCATGGACACAGTTCAAAGATAAGGGATCTCCCGTTTTAGACAGGGGGTCATGTTTCTTTGCAACTTTCTTCCCTGGAGAATAGTGGAGGCAGGGTCATTGAATATTTTTAAGGTAGAGCTAGATAGATTCTTCACTCACAAGGGAGTAAACAATAACAGGCTAGCCAGAAATGAGGCCACAATAAGATCAGCCATGATCTTATGGAATGTCAGAGCCATATCGATGGACCAAAGAGTCTATTCCTGCTCCTAATTCATTGTATTCCAGTTCTGCAAACAGTGAAGTGCTGGAGTGAATGCTCTCACTCAAAGCATTGCCCTATTGTTCATGGGTCCAATTTAAGAACACTTTTTGGTATAACTTAGTGCACAACAAATCTAGTTGCATTCATGGAGTATATAGAAAGCTCTCCCAATCATTCAGTCAGAACTGCTGAGTGCTACAGAAGTGAAACTTGAATCTGATAGGAAAGTGTTTCCATGGTGAGATACCATATCATAATCCTTCCTTCAGACAAACAGCAATGCACAGACAGGAAAGATCTTGGATAGGGACCGAAGGATATGGATAAACAGAAATTGTATGGATTGAAATTCATAGGGCTTAAAATTTCTCAGGAGCCAAAAATGAGCATTTCTAGTTGCAGCAGGCCAGAACACCATGGCAACACCATAACCTGGAATCTCCCCTCCAAACCACTCACCATCCAGACTTGGAAATATATCATTGTTCCTCCATTGTCATTTGGTCAAATGCTGGAACTCATTCCCTAACAGCGCTGTGGGTGTATCTACACTACTTGGACTGCAACATCTCACCACCACCTTCTCAAGAGTAATTATGGATGAATAAGAAATGCTGGCTTAGCCAGTGACACCCACATCCCATGAATGTATAAATCAAAGAACAGAAAGGCCCAAAAATCAAAGTAACTTTACCACCAGGGTTCATCAGAATAAATCAAGTGATCTACATTTTACAAATTTCTGCGCCAACCAAAGCGCAAAGGTAAGTCAAGTGGCAAGGGAAGTAATTGGGAGAGTGGGAGGATAAAGCTCACTTGGTCAGCAGCCAACGCTATTCTTTGTGAATAGAAACAATAGTAATATTGTTTCTTCTGTCTTCATAATGATGCCAAACATTTCCAAGTTTTTGGAGTTTTTATAAACAGTATAAAAAAATCCCACTGTTTAAGGATCTCAATATTTAGAGTTATCAGTTGGAGCTAGGGGCGGTGGCCACTGCTGAGACGATGGCAGTGGCATAGTGGTATTGTCACAGACTAATATTTCAAAAACCCAGGGTAATGCTCTGGGATCCCGGTTCGTAGCTCACCATGGCAGATGGTGAAATTTGAATTTAAAGGGTGATGTGGAGTCACAGTGATTAACACTACTGCCTCACAGTGCCAGGGACCCAGATTCAATTCAAGCCTTGGGTGATTGTTTATGTGGAATTTGCATGTTTTCCCTCCCCATGTCTGTGTGGGTTTCCTCCAGATGCGCCAGTTTGCTCCCACAATCCAAAGATGTTCAGGTTAAGTGGGTTATCTATAGTAAGTGCACAGGATTATGGGGATAAGGTGGAGTGGAGTGCCTGGGTGTGATAAGAACATAAGAACATAAGAAATAGGAGCAGGAGTAGGCCATCTAGCCCCTCGAGCCTGCCCCACCATTCAATAAGATCATGGCTGATCTGTCGTGGCTCAGTTCCACATTCCCGCCCTCTCCCCATAACCCTTAATCCCCTCTCTTATCAAAAACCCATCAACCCGCTTCTTAAAAATATTTAGCAAGGCAGCCTCCACCACTTCAACAGGCAGAGAATTCCAGAGATTCACCACCCTTTGAGTGAAGAAATTCCTCCTCAACTCCGTTCTAAACTGCCCCCCCTTTATCTTGAGGCTGTGCCCCCTAGTCCTACTGTCTTTTCTGAGCGGGAAGAGCCTCTCCACCTCTATCCTATCCATCCCATTCAACATCTTATACGTCTCAATGAGATCTCCCCTCATTCTTCTAAACTCTAACGAGTACAAGCCTAGTTTATTCAGCCTCTCCTCATAGTTCAACCCCCTCAACTCCGGAATCAGCCTAGTAAACCTCCTCTGCACTCCCTCCAAGGCCAAAATATCCTTGTATAAGTACGGCGACCAAAACTGCACACAGTACTCCAGCTGCGGCCTCACCAGTGCCCTATACAGCTGCAGCAAGACCGCCCTACTTTTATATTCAATCCCCTTCGCTATGAAGGCCAGCATCCCATTCGCCTTCCTGACCACCTGCTGCATCTGCAGGCTGGGTTTTTGCGACTCATGCACAAGGACCCTGAGGTCCCTCTGCACCGTCGCCTGCTGCAGTTTTTCGCCACGTAAGTAATAATCCTTCCTACCATTATTCCTACCAAAGTGGACCGCCTCGCACTTGCCAACATTAAATTCCATTTGCCAGTTCCTGGCCCATTCGCCCAGCCTATCTAGATCCTTCTGCAGACTCTCCACACCCTCCGCACAATTTGCCGTTCCACCAATCTTGGTGTCATCAGCAAATTTCGACACCCTACACTCGGTTCCCTCCTCCAGATCATCTATATAAATGGTGAATAACTGAGGCCCCAGCACCGACCCCTGGGGCACTCCACTAGTCACCAACTGCCAATCCGAATAGCACCCATTGACCCCCACTCTCTGCCTCCTATTTGACAGCCAATCCTCTATCCTCCTTCTGGTGATGCTCCTTCTGGTGTGTCAGTGCAGGCTCAATAGGTTGCTTTCTGCACTGGATGAATTTTAAGGTATTCTATGGTAAAAGCAGTCCCATCAGTTTAAGTGCCATAGACTATTTGACCAGGTAGGTGTGGAGTTGCAATGGCAATAGACTTGAGGATTGAACGCAGTTTGAGAGCAGTTTAAATTTTAGCAAAGGCGGACCATGGAATTGGTTAAAGGGAAAATAGAGTATGAAAGTAAGCTAGTGGGAAATATAAAAACTGACTGTAAACATTTCTATCAGTGTGTGAAAAGAAACAGACTGACAAAAATGAATGTAGACACTTTACAGTCAGAAATGGGAGAAATTCATAACAGGGAGCAAAGAAATGACTGAGGAACTAAACATTTTGTTTCTGTCTTCACAAAGGAAGGTGTTGTGGCCAAATGGGCCATCTGAATTGGCGATTTGTAAAGCACTCTGTGACAAAAGGGCAAGAACTAAAAGGACAGGCTGCAGTTTAAAGACAGAGATAAACAGGCTGTAACCCAGATGAGTGAATAAACAGGATATGGGTCATCTCCAGGATGAAAGGGACTTTATGGTCACATGGGGTTATGTACCAGTCATGAGGGCACCGTGACCCCTTATTTAGGAGGAAGGTATGTGACCTATGTGCCTCCAGCACCTACAGACATGGCTTCTGGGGACACATCCAGAGATCGGTGTGGCAGCATTGGACTTTTATTGATCGGGGAATCAAGTCCTGATCGATTGATTGGCAATGGCCAAAAGCGGGCATGAAGCCCAATGGGTGCTGCACAACCAGGAATCTCTCTCTCTCTCTGACCCCACAAACGAGCCACAACAATGGTGACCATCACCAGCATGAGGAGAGTCACCACACCTGAGAAGGAAGGAAGGAAGACCAGAGCCAAAGTTCCGGACCAGACCAAAGGACCAGACTACTCAGATGACTACTTGGACCAGTGCACTGATAAAGGCCAATATCTGCTTGGGTACTTGCCATTCACTCAAAGTTAAGTCAAGGTCTCGTATTGGACTTGAACTTTAGTATTTTCTTGCAAGATAACTTATTGTTGGTTGGGTGGGTGATTATTGATTGTGTGGGTTTAAATAAATATTGGTTGTACTAATAAGACGTCTACTCATTGTTATTTGTCCACCATATAAGGGTAAAACAGACTGTGCAGCAGGCAACAAGGTGAATAATATACCAGAAGTTCAGAGAAATACAAGTCTTAGTGAGGAGCTGAAGGGAATAGTATTTGTAGATAAATGGTTTTGAGAACATTGATGGGATTGCAGGTGGATAAATTTTCAGGTGCTGATAATCTTCATCCCAGATTACTTAAGAAAGTGGTCCTGGAAATAGTAGATCATTGGTGGTCATTTTTCAAAATTCTTTGGACTCTGGACTGATTCCTACAAATTGGAGAGCTGCTAATAGGGAGATAGAGAGAAAGCAGGGGACTATAGACCAGTGAGCCTAACATCAGAGGTAGGGAAGTTGCTAGATCCATCATCAAGGATTTCACAGGGCAGTATTTGGAAAGCAGTAGCAGAATCAGAAGAAATCAGCATGATTTTATGAATGGGAAAGCATACTTGACAAATCTACTGGAATTCATTGAGGATATAGAGTTGACTAGGGACAACCAGTGGATATGGTTTATTTAGACTTTCAGAATGTTTTTGACAAGGTCGCATATAGCAGATTACAATGTAAAGCACATAGGATTGCAATGGTATCTAGAAAGCTGATTAGCAGACAGGAAGCAAAGTGTTGGAATAAAATGGTCTTTTTCTGAATGGCAGACAATGACTAGCACAGGGATCTGTGCTAGGACCCCAACTGTTCACGTTATATATTAATGATTTGGTGAGGGAAATTTGCAGGCAATACAAAGTTGGGTGGGAGGGTGAACTATGAGGAGGATGCAGAAATGCTTCAGTGTGATTTGGACAGGCTGTGTGTGTGGGCATATCTATGACAGATGCAGTATAATGTGGATAAATGTGAGGTTATCCACTTCAGTAGCAAAAATAGCAAAGCAGGTTATTATTTGAATAGACGTAAATTGAGAGAGATGGATATTCAACAGTACCTTGATGTTCTCATGCATCAGTTGCCAAAAGTAAGCGCGCAGGTACAGCATGCAGTAAAGAAGGCAAATGGTATGTTGGTCTTCATAGTGAGAAGATTTGTGTAGAGAAATAGGGATATTTTACTGCAATTGTATATGATGATAGGCCAAATCTAGAGTACTGTGTGCAGCATAAGAAGGATACTTTGCCACAGGCAGTGACTGAGACCAGTGTATAATTTTAAAGGAAGTTAGATAAATATCTGCATCAGCAAGCTGCCTTTGTGTCATCAACCTTTCCCAATATTGGGAAAAGTTCCACATGGGATATAAAAAAAATCATTGTCCTGTTGTGATGTTAGTGTCCCTTTAATATACTTTTTTTAAAAAATCATGATCACAGTCTTAGGTGATGTCATTGTGGGAGGCAAGAAAAGGAGTGAAAAACTGTGGGCAGGTCAGGTGACAAGAAGTCATGTTTCAGCTGCAGTGGGTTAGAAGCATAGCTGAAAGTAGTCTCCCTCTCTGTTTTTATTTTGAAAGTTTTACCAGTTAACTGAAAGGACATCATGGTTGCCATGGTGCAGAAAAGGGACTCTCTGAGGTTTTTGTCTTGTCTTCAAACTGTTCTGAGTCTCAAGGGCATGGGGCTGCAAAATTCAAATAATGGCCTTGATCCCAGTACCATGTGAGCATTGGTCTGTGCTATGTTAAACCTGTGAAAAGGGTCTTTTGTCTATGGAGGTTGGTTTTGATTGGAACAGCTTATATGTATTCATTAAGGGTTAAACATTTATAATGGTTGTTCTGCTTCTTGTTTGTAATTGATAAAAATTCTTGCTAATTTTCTTGCTATCCATATTAACTGTATTCTTAAATAAGCTTTGTTTGATAAAAGCTCCCTACTGGGTCTTTTGAGTCATACCTGAAGTGAAACATCTCATGCTTATCCAAACCAAATTCAAGACACAAAACTCGTGGTGCAGGTGGGCTTCATAAACACTTTGGAGTTGCTAACCTGAACCATAACACTGTACAGACTGACTCAGAGCTCATCCTGCTTATGACCAGATCTCAAAAATAACCGACTAAACCCCACCTAAACAGACTGCTGTTGTTTACATTTGCCATTAATGGCACTCTCAGTTATGAAGGGGCCCATTTCAGGATGGTCTGTTGCCTTAGGGAGCAATCTTGTAGTATAATGGAGCCACTATTCCTGGAAGTTTATATAGCATCCTGTTCACATTGTCAAGAGTTGTGCTGAGGTCCTACTGTGAAACAACAGTTTGACCCCAGGATACCATTAAAATTAAATGTAATATATTAACAGGGTCCAATACAATTTTGATAAGCAGCTGAGCAAATAGACAGTGACACTGCTCTTCATCTATCTTGACAAATAGCTTCTTTAAAAGCAATATGCGGCCTGAGCTCTCAACTCAGCAGAAATACTTGTGTTTCCTGTCAATATGTATCAAATGGTTGGTATATCAACTAGACTTGACTCAGCACCCAATTTGAAAATTTGCTTGCAACGAATATGCAGTGATGGGTGACTGATTCAGTGGAGAGCTAGTTAGCATGACAGTTTGAAGCCGAATTATACATATTGTTAATGCTATGAATTCTGTTTAGTAGCAAACACAAAAGATTTTTATTAATCTCTGTATGGTTTTATTTTTATTTCATGTTGTCTTGAACAAAGTTATTATGGTTTTTAGAATAGCTAAACAATAAATCTGGCAGAACTGATAGAAATATCATTGAATCTCTAACAATATAGAAAGAGGCCATTCGGCCCATCAAATCTGCATCAACAACAATCCCACCAAGGCCCCATCCCAGTAACCCCATGTATTTACCCTGTTAAACCCCCTGACACTAAGAGGCAATTCAGCATGGCCAATCAACCTAACTCACCATCACCTAAATGTTGACAACCTGGTAAAATTGCCCTTAATAGGGCACTTTAATGTTTAAATTTGCTTCCTGCCTCCTTGTGTGGGAAATGTTTCTGAAGCCGATGTTGCTGTCAGTAAAATTTCTTAATGGCAGGACTATGTTGGGGGGCCATGACACCCCTCAGTTTTGCCACCCTCCTTACCTCATATGTACCAATAAAAGTCTCATATGTGGAGACTGAGTATCAGGGTTAATGTTTAAAATCAAAATTAGGCTGGATCATTTTGAAGATCTCCTTGGATGGCCATTGAAATTAAGCATTAGATACTTACATTGTTGTTGCCATTTGTATGAGATTCACCTAATTACCAACCATTAATCTCAACATTAAAACACTTGAAATAAAAAGCTGGGGAATCAAAATGAAACACAATTGATGTGAAAACTTATAGAGACTGGGAGTTTTTTGAAGTTTTGGAATTTCTGGGCAACAACCACAAAAAATAACAGATATTATCATTAAGAATTGAATTTAGGATCCTATAGAAGATAAGTATTGTGAGTATGGCACATAACAATTAAACATGCACTTGCAAGAACTTGTCAGAGAAGCTTATAGTGTTAGTTTTACGTTTACCTCAGATTGGGAATATTCTTATATAGTGTCTTCTCCAGATTCTGTTCTCCATTTTCTGGCCAAACAAATGAATCACGTTTCCTCCTCAGAAAGTTCAAAAGGTCACCAAAACAGCAGTATTCAGTGATTACCAGAACTGGACCTGGAACATTAATGATAAATTTATTTATCATCTACAAAATAATTTTTCAGGGTTATCTGAAGCCCCCAGAAATTGTCTAACCCCATATTATTGGGCTGCATTTTACGTTCCCCCATCAGGTATGTCTTTGGTGAGGAGGGACATAAAATAGGGCGAGTGTCCACCCCACCAGCTTCCCACTGACCCCATAATGTGGGAAGGGGCACTGAAAACAGCAACTCACCTTTCATATTTAAATTGACCATCAAAGGTCAATTGGACTTGTTTGCAAGCTAATAGACCCTGGTAATATACTACCTCATGCATAAAATATTGGGAGTGGACAATGGGGTGGGTGTGGGCAGCCTCATTTCCTAACTAGATTCATCAAAGGGCAGTAAGGAAGTGGGGTGGGGTCAATCTTTAGGGGTTGCTTTTTACAGGTCAGAGGGGGCTGCACATCTAAGTTGAAATGCCCCCTGCTTCCTATGTGCCAAAAGCCTTAAACAACCCCCTCCCCATCCCACCCTACCCCCGCCTGCCCCCCTCTTACTGGCCTCTTTCCTGACCTGACCAAACCTTCCACTTGAGATTCCAGATTCACCAGCTTTGGAAGTCCTTGGGCCCCCTTACTTCTCTTCTAGCAGTCTCAACAACAGCCATTGGTGCTGCCAGGACTGATGGAGCTACTAGCCAATTGGCCGGCAGCTCCAAAGAATAGGACTCACTTCCCAGTAGGGGGCAGAAGTCCCACTTGGCCATTGTGAAGCCTGCTGACAGTTCATTATTGCTGGAGGGCGAGAAAGTGTGGAGCGGTCTGTTCCACACCCACTCTGCTTCCAGAAAGTGGGGTGGAGGTGTGACAGTCATCTACCCCTACCTCTCCCTGACATTTTATTCAGGCCATTGTTGCATTCTTATATCTCAAGATTATGAACATCTCACTTCCTGCTGAGACGCAGGTATTGAAAATGTACCACCAGAACAGTTAACAGGTGATTAATAATATACAAAGATGTGACAAGCCCCTTTTGCAGACATGTCCAAATATGGCCATCGTGAAGTAATAGCAGCAAATGGGAAAGCTGGCCAGCATTATTTGTGGAAAATTAGTAAGTTTACTAATTTTACTAATTAGTAAGTTTACTAATTTGAGATCAACCAAGGAAGATCAGTGGCCCAAGATAACTTTGGAAGTTTCAGAACAGGTGGCATCTCCAAGATCAGGGAATCGAAGGTCAAAAATGATGATTGGCCATTTCAATCACTCTCAAGTAAGGCTGATGACCAATTTGTACTCTATTTAAATGGAATATTAGTTTCCTAGCTTAGAAATTCATTTCGTAATTTTCTCACACAGAAGTCAAGCAATTGACAACAAATGCATGAAACCCCCACAAAAGACAGGTGACCTACAGAAACCCAGCCAAGTCAAAAAAAAGAGATTTTGTTGGGACACACAAGTTTTATTGGTCTTCAGTTTAATTGGGAATGTTTCTTTCGGGAGCAGAGACATGACTAAACATAAACCAGGAAGAGAGGCATGCAAGGCTTATGGATCTCTATGTGTTGGGATCATATATCAAAATACCTTTAAGCTCACTCAGTACATCATAAATTTTGTAAGTCTCATGGAATGCAGACAAACAATGCAGTCCAATTAAATCAAATCAAAGGATTGTGAAGATGATACAGCATTTAAGTTTTAAAGTTAAAGTTTATGTATTGAGTGAATTCCTGTAGAAATTCCACCTTTGAAAAGTTATTTTCCTATTTGAAATCTAAGCATTTTTTCTTGGGTACATTCTATAAGGGCCAAACTGTGATAGTAAGAAAGATGCAAGTATTAGAATCTGTAGAATCATAGAAATCTGCACCTCCCCCCACCCCCAGTGCAAAAGGAGGCCATTCGGCCCATCAAGTCTGCACCAACTCTGACAGAGTATCTTACATAGGCCCTCCCCCTCGCCCTATCCCTGTAACCCCACACAGATTTGAGAGACCATCTAGACAATCAAATGAGGCTACGTTACAAAGGTTCCTTCTTCTCAGAAATATTAAATTTCAATGTCACATTTGAAAAATTTGTTACACTCACTGCTACTTGCTCTTGCCTTGGCAGACACACTTGCTTTGATTGTCATTTACTATCCAGTTACAGATTGACCATGGCAAAATGAAGAATGCAAAAGTGTAAACACAAAAAAAGCAAAAGTAGAATGAGCATACCTAAAGCTCCAGATTGATTTAGTATTTATTCTCTTCTAAAGGTCTCCATTGCAAGATTTTGAATTTGACACTGAATAAACCACCAAATGCTAACCAAATATCCGAGGATCACAGTCAAACCAAAATTTGGGCATTGCAGTTTGTTCATTAAAGATTCGTTTAAGTTAAAAAGGAGAAGCCGTGGTTATAGTAAGAGTACTTTTGAGACAGCAGTGGGTGTTGTTATCCGGGGACTGCAATATCTATTCATACCCATTATGTTCTATTTTATTGCTAGACCAACAACTAAAGAGTAGTGTTCAGTTTACTTGCACGTTCTCACAATGATATCATTGGGGAAGATGCGTTGCCAAGTAGGTAACAGTTTATGCTGCTGCCTGACTGCCCCTAGGGAATCAACATACTCTGAGCGTTGCTGCAAACAAGTTTTCCTGCCCAATGCCTTTTGCAATAATGGTGCACATTTGTTTCTGTATAGATTTTCTTAATGAATCCTCAAGTTAAAATGATTTTAGATGCTGCAAATAAGCCAGAAGTATACTTCAGCAGTTCAGACAGTGGATTAATTTACATTGAACAGCTGTGCATTATGATTTACTTTATACTATGATATATGTGTATATTGTATTTTGGTGTTTGGGGGTGCATACTGCCCCTTTAAGAGTGTGGGTCAGGTGACCCATGGAGAGTTAGCTCCTCCCAGTGTGGGATGCTTGTTGTTCAGTCTTAGATTTGACTGTGGAACAATGCACACGTTTAATTAAGAGTTCTCCCAGTATTCAAGATACCAAACCTACTTTGTGAGTCTTCATGCATCCTTAGTCCATGGGAGCATATATAACAATACTGATTGCATAAACCCACAATGCCTGGATTGACTCTGGAGCAAAGTGGAATGAAACAACTGGAGATCTCTACTGTATTCCCTGGAGACCTCAGAAACAATTTTACTTTAAATATTTAGGTATTTTGGGCTGAATCATAACTCCCAAAATATAGGTTAGAGTCACTCCTCAAAGAAGGACTAATAGAGGTTGGACTGAAGGATAATGGCAGGGCCTGGCTAGAAGGCCCCAGAGAAGGAAGTGAGATTGGGGGGGCCGGGTTGGAGAAGATGGGGTGGAGTGCAGCAGGTGGACCACACACTGCAGTTTACTAGCCACCCTCCCCCTCCTGGGGGTCAGGTAGTCTGCCTGATTCTTACAGCTTGCACGAGAAGGAGGAATAATAGATAATGCTGTAATTCCTCTGGGCCAAGGGCTTGATTTCCATTTTCAGTGGAGGAGGTGGGAGTGGTGGAAAGTGAGCATTGATAGTCAATGGCCCATTATCAATTCATTCATTTCAATGGAAAGGAAAGTCAGAATGGGTGTACTAACAGATCATCCCCTCTACTCATCTCACACTGGGGCTTGAAAGGTCAAAGCTATCCTTGGACATTCAACTCTTTGTCTTCATGGCATGTTTAGGTTCATAAATGCAAAGCTTCAGAGTGACTTACAAAGAACTAATGTACAAAACTTGCAGTCCCTGAATACAGTGGACAAATAGTTCCACATGGTAGCTGTGAAGGTATGAGACTTTGCTCCATAATAATCCCTGAAAACTATGGGAAGTGTACTTATGAATTACATAAAATAGCATCAAGTGAAGCTTTTGAACAGAAGCATATACTCATAACATGAGCTCTTAAAGTTAAAGTCCATTCTCTCATTGATTTACATCGATTCTTAATTGCTGACATGAATATGTTTTGGTGCGATGATATAGGAATTATTCACTAATAAAATACAACATTATGAATAATTATCTCCAGCTCTCCCCAAACAATGAAACTTTCAAGACTCAAGCAGATAAGCTTTTGATATGTGAGAGTATCAGAGGGATATTGAACTATAAGCTGTACTTAAGAGCACCTTTCATAACCTCAAGACATAGCAAAGTCTTTTACAGCCAACAAGTACTTTTGAAGAGTAGTTATTGTTGTAACATAGACAACATGGCAGCCAATCTGAGCACAGCAACTCCGACAAGCAGCAAGGCTGTGATAATAATCAGATTATCTGGTTTGGCAATTTTGATTGAGGGGTAAGTGAAAGGTAAAGTTGCCATAACCCCAGATGGCCATTGGCTGCTCCCCCCTTGTTACATCAAGTCACAATGATGGGGAGAAATGAATAAATATATATTCTCATTCTGCAAAAGGAGGCAGCAATTATTGTTCGAATGGAGCAGGACACCTTTCAGCAGAAAAGTGAAAGTACAGTTATTACACTGCAAATGACAGCCCTGCTACCATTCAATACAGTGCAATTGAGATGGATGATTTAACCTGAGGGGCAAGGTTGAGAAGGCAGAGCCTTCATGAATAACCTCAGCCGGTACAGGAATTGAACCTGCGCTGTTGGCGCTGCTCTGCATTACGAACCAGCTGTCCAGCCAACTGAACTTCTACCGTACCTGAGAGAAAAATACACCGGGAATAGGAACTTCTCTGCTATTCTTTGTATAATTCCATGTGGCCTATTACTTTCATCTGAAGGAGCGAGGAAAGTGAAGGGTATACAAGGGTCTCAGTTAAACATATCTCAAAAACGGCACCTCTAACTGTGTAGTACTTTCTCAGTCCAATTCTTGAATGTATGAGGTGCTCTGCTGTGGGACTTGGATCTACAGCCACTGAACTCAGAAATGACAGTGCTACCCAGTGAATAACAGTTGGAAATTTCAGTACCCAAAAGATAACTTTGTATTCAGATAGAAATTGTAAATATGGTTCATTTGGGTTATATGAACTGACCTCCTATGGTGCACGCTCCAAGCAGATTGACAATGTTGATGTGCTGCCCAAGGTGACTCAAGACTTTCAGTTCTGACATCAGGGCTTCCTTCTCTGTAGAGTGGGCACTTGCTGCAAAGACAGACATGTTATTGTCACCCTGGAAATTATAGCTCATGAATCTACATTTCACACAAAATGTATATCATGTATACTTACGCTTAAGCATCTTTACTGCCACAGTCATAATGGAGTCAGCCTTCGTCAACCCATAAACAGAAGCCTCCACAACCTTCCCAAAGGCTCCAGCACCAAGAGTTTTGCCTGGGAATGTGAAGCATATTCACCACATGTGAATTATCAGAATAATCAAGTTATAAAAGCTTAAAATTGTATTGTTTTATTCACAAGACAGTGATTTTATCTTTATGGATGAGATAAATTGAATTTATTGTGGTATAAACCGAGATTATGCAACTTTTTACACAAATGTGAATAATTGAAAAGATATAGAAATTTATAAAAATTACCTACTGGATCTTTACGTACCAGATCTGACAATCATTCCACAAAATGACTGATAATCCTACTATCACCCTAAGCGTTATAGAGTCATAATGGTTTACAGCATGGAAATAGGCCCTTCAGCCCAACTTATTCATGCTGCCCATTTTTTACGACTAAGCTAGTCCCAGTTGCTAGCATTTGGCCCATTTCCCTCTATACCCATCTTACCAATATAACTATCTAACGCTTTTTAAAAGACAAAATTCCACCCAGCTCTGCTACTGCCTCTGGCAGTTCACTCCAGACTCTTACCACCTTCTGATTGAAAGAATTACCCCTCTGGACCCTTTTGTATCTCTCCCCTCTCACCTTAAACTTATGCCCTCTAGTTTTAGACTCCTCTACCTTTGGGAAAAGACATCTACCTTGTCTACGCCCATCATTATTTTATATACCTCTGTAAGATCACCCTTAAGTCTTCTGTGCTCCAGGAAAAAAAGTCCCAGTCTATCCAGCTCTCCTTATAACTCAAACCATCAAGTCCCGGTAGCATCCTAGTAAATCCTTTCTGCATTCTAATTTAGTAATATCCATTCTGTAATAGAGTGACCAGAACTGTACACAGTATTCCAAATGTGGCCTTAACAATGTCTTGTACAACTTCAACAAGATGCCCCAATGTTCTGACCAATGAAACCAAGCATGCCAATGCCTTCTTCACTACCCCATTCAACTGTGACTCCACTTTCAAGAAGCTATGAATCTGTACCCTTAGATTTTGTTGCTTTATAACTCTCTTCAACTCTTTACCATTAACTGAGTAGGTCCTACCCTGATCTCCAAATGCATCACCTTCCATTAATCTACCATTCATCAGCCCACTGGCCCAACTGATCAAGATCCCATTGCAATCCTACATAACCTTCTTCACTGTCCACTATGCTGCCAGTCTTAGTGTCATCTGCAAATTTATTAATTATGCCCCATAAATTCTCATCCAAAGCATTAATATAAATAACAATAACAGAGGACCCAGCACCGATCCCTGACGCACAACGCTGGTCACAGGCCTCCAGTTTGAAAAACAACCCTCCTCAACCACTCTCTATTTTTCTGTTGTCAAGCCAATTTTGTATTCAATTGGCTACCTCACCTGGATCCTGTGAGATTTAAACTTCTGAGGTATCTCAATAACCTCATCCTGAATCCTAAATCTATATTCTGTGATATCTGTGTCCTTTCCTTGATAACTCCATTATGAAGTTTATTCTGATAATACTCTGTCCTATTAGTCCTCTCCAACCTTATTTGTCCTAATAACCTGATCTCTGTCATATCTACTCAGCCGATGCAAACTTCCATACTCACTCTTCCAATATATCTTCCTTTTGCCTCAACTGAGGGTCATCCCATGGAGAACAGTTGACAGGATCCTCCCATGTCCAATCCATATCCTGCACTCTACTGTCACGCCTTCCCTTCCCTCTCAAAACCACAACTGAATTCCTCTTGTTCTCATCTTCCACCTCATCAGCCTCCTTATTCAATGGAACATCCTCCACCATTTCTGCCATTTCCAGTGTGATGCCACTGCCAAACGTATCTTACAGTATTCTGAACGGACCCTTGAGTCTGCAACTCCCTGATCTACTCCTTAGTCATGTCCAGCACCCTTTCCTGTGGCACCTTTCCATGTAAGCACAGAAAATGCAACATCTTTCCTTTTAGCTCTTCTCTTCTGGACAAGGACCAAACATTCCTCGCAAGTGAAACAGTGAATTACTTGTACCTCTTTCATATTAGTTTTCTGTATTCACTGCTTGTGTTGCTCATTTTAATTCTCCACCTTGCTTCCATTCTGACACTTTAATCCATGGTCTGTTACAGTGTGCCAATGAAACTCAATGCAAGCTTGAGAAACAACACCTCATCTTTTGTCTGGATTCAATGTTAAATTAAACTTCAGATCATGACCTCTGCCTCTGCTTTGTTCAGTGTTTTTCTGATTGTTGAGTCTTATTTCTTTTCTTGCTCAACTACTCATTCAATTCATAATCATAATCATTTCTACATATTGTCCCAATAGTACAAAACACAATCTCCTTTTACTCTACCTTTATGATCTCTGCTGAGAATCATGTGCATTATCCTGATAACATATTCCCCAAACTCAAACCTGCTTTCCCTATTCAATCCAGAAGATCCATTTACATGTGTTGTCCTGGTTAAATGATCTGAACATTCCAGATACTTGTATTTCTAAGACAAGGATGATATTTCAACTGAATAGCAAAACATTAAGTTTAACCTGTTTTTGTTTAAGAGTTATTGTTTTAGTGAGTTTATTCTTAATTTAGCACAGGCTAATTGAACTCTTAGTATAAGAATAATTCATGTAGACCAAGAAAAGTACCAACTAACCAAAACGCAGCTTATCCCTGGGGAATTCCCATTTATCATCATACGGTAACTGTGTTGGATCGATGTATGTGTAGTTATTCCCATGTATTCCCTCAACTACCTTCCATTGAATTTGGTACCTGGGTTTCTAAAAACAATTGCAACCATATTAATGTTTATTTTTATAATGTATACAGCAACTCAGTGAGTGAATTATTAAAAACCTTATTGCACTTTACCTGTTGATACTTGTAAAACAGAATTACTAAGATAACACACAGTATGCCTGCTGCTGCTGCGAACAGGGTCAACAGTGGAGTAAAGAGATGATGGGTCTTTGGTATTCCTGTAGAAAGTGAAGAAGAAAAATTATTTTACCATAATGAAAACAAGTTTATTTATTAGTGTCACAAGTAGGCTTACCTTAACACTGCAATCAAGATACTGTGAAAATCCCCTAGTCACCACACTCCAGCACCTGTACAGGTACACTGAGGGAGAATTTAGCATGGCCAATGCACTTTCAGACTGTGGGAGGAAAGCAGGACATCTGGAGGAAATCAACACAGACACGAGGAAAACATACAGACTTCACACAGACAGTGACCCAAGCATGGAATTGAACCTGGGCCCCTGGTACTGTGAGGCAGCAGTGCTAACCACTGTGCCACCATGAGGATATATTCTGGGAAAATAACCCTCATTAGTTAATTGCGCAAAATCCACAACCAAATCTATTTGATTGCTGTCATATCAAGGCTGTGTATTGAAACAAAGGTCAGCAAGGTGCAATGGTGAAAATCTATCTCAACCATCAGTGAACTACTGAGCCAAAGTCCAGGTTTAAGCAACTTCAATTATTTACTTTTAGATAGTCTTGAAAAACTGCAACAGAAACTATTGATATGAAATCAAAATTGTGTAACACTATTAAGGAGCCAATATTGGCGGTAGTGCCATTCATATAGATGGGCTTATGAGTTACATTTGATTTATAAAAGTTTCACTGGCTTAGTGTTAATGGACAAGATCGTCTCAGCACTATGGAGATGGAGCTGATAATGACTGGGGGAAACTAAATTGTGGGGGCTCCCCGACTCATTCGCATTTCTCAGAAGATTTCCCAGGTACGGCCTAGGAATTGGGTCAGCCAGCTGCTCCAAGGAAGCAGGCAGTCAATAGTCCAAGAAGGTATAATTTGGAGACCACATTGCACTCGCACCAGCATTTTACCAATGTCAGAGCAATCCCACACCACATGCAGAGGCTGTCAGCTAATTCAATGTGGCAGATGTGGCAGCCTCAATGTGGCAGACACAAGGACCATCAAAACACTTTTCCAACACCCGGTGAGAAACACAAACCCTGACAATGATTGTGCTCTGCATTGTTTATAGTACTCAGCAGGTTGACTTACACACTGGTATACATTGGACAGGCAAAGTGATCACCCACCCAAAGGTGTCAGCAGCCAATCTCATTTAAATAGAAGGCACACCAATCATCATGTTCACATGCACCGTTAGGAAGGGTGAGAAATCCAATTGGTCAACTGCTGATGTGGGCCTGCACCAACATCTCATATGGTGTAGATGGAAAAATCCAGGAGGTCCATTGAGCAACAGAGTTAAGTGGCAGGGGAGGTACTGCATTAAATTGTTCAGACATTTGCCGCAATATGCACTGCGCTAAAATAACATCTCATCCTTCACCATGTTGCTATTATTATAAACTGCAATTTCAATCCACAAACCACTAAGATGTGTCAGAAAGCATCTTTAACTCATTCTCGATATTTTAACAGAAAAGCATTGTTTACTTGGATTTGCTATATACTTTCATTCAGAATATTACTAGTCATGGCAAGAATCAATTCCAGCTTCCCAGATTGACTGGATTCACTACAGTTTGACTATCACAGCAACAGGTCCGCAGCAGATGCCATCTCCCTGGCCCTACACTCAATTCTGGAACACCTACATAACAAAGATACGTTATGATTCCTTTTTATTGACTAAGCTCAGTCTTCAACTCCATTATTCCAATAAAACCCACTCCAAACTCCATGACCTAGGGTTTGGCTCCTCCCTCTGCAAGTGAATGCTAAACTTCCTAACCCACAGAGCACAGTCAGTAACAGCAACATTCCTCCCATGATCATCCTCAACACCACTGCCCGACAAGGCTGTGTCCTCAGCCCCCAACTATAATCCTTAAACACCTATGACTGTGTGGCCACATTCCTGTCCAACTCAATTTGCAAGTTTGCTGATGATACCACTGTATTGGGTCGGATCTCAAACAATGATGAGCCAAAGGAGATAGTCATCAACTTCAGGAAGCAGGGTGGAGGACATGCCCATGTCTACATCAGCAGGGACAATGTGGAAATGGTCATGTTTCTAGGTGTCCAGATCACCAACAACCTGTCATGGTTCACCCATGCCAGCACTATGGTTAAGAAAGCCCACCAATGTCTCTACTTTCTCAGGAGACTAAGGAAATTTGGCATGTCTGCAATGACTCTCAACAAGTTTTACAGATGCAACATTGAAAGCTTTCTTTCTGGTTGTATCACAGCTTGGTGGGGCTCCTGCTCTGTCCAAGACTGCAAAAAACTACAAAGGGTCATGAAGCCCAGTCCATCAAGCAAACCAGCCTCCCATCCATTGACTCTGTCTACACTTCCCGCTGCCTCAGAAAAGCAGCCAGCATAATCAAGGACTCCACATGCCCTGGTCATACTCTCTTCCACCTTCTTCTGTCAGGTAAAAGATACAAAAGTCTGAGGACATGTATCAACTGCTTCTTCCCTGCTGTCATCAGAATTTTGAATGGACCTAACACATATTAAATTGATCTTTCTCTACACCCTAGCAATGACTGCAACATTCCATTCTATGCTCTCTCCTTTCCTTCTCTATGTGGTATGCTTTGTCTGTATAACATGCAAGAAACAATGCTTTTTCACTGTATATGTGTGACAACAATAAATCAAATACCACCTTTTATCTGATAGGTTGCACGATTCTCGCCAACACTGTTGGATGACAGACACTCCACCGTAATATTGCTATCCAATTCATTGGTATTGAAAATGCTTTCAACTTCAATCTTTCCAAAACGGGGCTGATGTATTATTCTGTTTGTCCCGTGTAATTCTTTTGCTGTTGCTGTAGTTGTGTCTGAGCACCTGCAATAAGAATATCAGAAATAGGAACAGGAGTAACCAATTGGCCCTTTAAGCCTGCTGCACCATTCAACAAGACCATGGCTGATCTTAATTCCACCTTCTGACTCTGTCCCCATTTCCCTCAGGATCTCTAAATCCAATTGCCTTGAATATATTCAATGGTACTGCATCCACAGCTCTTTGGGGTAGAGTATTCCAAAGATTTCTGATACTATTGTTAATGACAATCTGCCAAAATGACGAACTGTTTAATTTTAGCTTAGGTAACATTTTCTTCAATTAAATGACGATAAGCAGGTAGAATTGACATCAAATTCTCACAATCTCCCTCTCCTAACCCATTAATTTAGGTGAAAGGTTAGCAGGCACCCTGAAGAAATAGTTAAATTGGGCTTCTTGTGGCTTTTCTGCGTGGGTTCCCATGAAGAACTGCGACAGGGATGCCAGATGAGGCCATTTAAAAACCATCTGCATTCAGAAACAAGGCCACAGCCTAACACAATACAAATTTTGTGAAAATTGTTCAATTGTCTTTGAGGTTGCCAGCTGGAAGAGGAAACCAGGGCAATTCAAACAAATTCCTATTGCATCACACATTTAATTAATGATTGGCAGCAACTTTCCAAATTAGGTGACAGTAATTGAAATGCACAATTATTTGGTGGATGTTTCTGACTGTGGATTATTAAATCATTGAGTCAGTCAGAACAGTTCAGTTCCACTGGTGGTAACACGTTTAAGATTGTATATGTATAGTATATTTGCATTAAATATTGCTTTTGGTTAGAAATTGGGGATATTTACTGTTTTGTCTTTCAGAAGCAAATGTAGTATATCTACTATAAATATATTAATATCTTATTACCGTTACTTCGCTTCTTGCTGTTCGATAAATTGGCTTGATAGTTAAAGTTTAAAACTCTAATGTTATGACACTTTCCTCTTTCAAAGATGTGAGTAAGATGTTATAAACGGAGCACAGGATAAATGCAGTGGTATAAAAGCATTCTCTATTTGTTACTGCGGTCACCTAACTATCTGAGCAAACAAAGACATTGGCCGGAATTCTCTGACCATTCACGCCTTGCTGTCAGCGAGAATGGAGAATTTGGCACTCAGCCAAATCTCCCATCACTCCAGCAAGACTGAAGAATCCCAGCTGTGGGCCAGATTGGAGAATGTGATCTGCTGTCAAAGCTGTAAGGAACTAAAGGCTCAATGGTGAGAGAAACCTGAAGCATCTCGACTAACAAAGGCAGAAGATACCTAACAAGAAGCTTCACATAAACATCCAATAATTCAGACTGTAATATGTCTTTCCCAGATCCGTATCCAAAACTACAATAATCCTCTTATTGAACAAATAACTAAGCAGATTTCCCCTTCAGTGATCTGTGTAATTATGATCCCATTTTATTTCAGTTTGTTACCACCAGGAAAATGGACAAAACAGTTTTCAACCGTTTTGAAAATACTTAAATGTTGGCAGAGAACATGGTGATCACTGTTCATCGTTACAGCTTTGGTATCTGTATGAATATTTTAAAGAAAAATATTGCACATTTGGATCTTCTACTTTTGATTCTTTGCACTAATATTATAACTTACTTGTTTAATTCTGTTTTCTCTGCTAATGTATTTCATACAAGTAAGTCAATTACAGATATGTAACAAGCCTCCCATGCCATTCTACAGTAACATGACCAAAAACATTGGACATTACAACTACAAAATAATTGTAAATCTTATTGTTCTGAACAGAAATGCAAGGACATCCATAATATCCACTTCCATCATTTAAATAAGGCAAATGATTGCTCAGATTCCTCACCGTTTCTGTGGTCCAGGGCAGTAAAGCCACTTGATTTTTGGCTTTGGAAATCCTCTTGCTACGCAGCGAACTTTACCTGGCTTGGATTCTTCAACAGTAATTATCTCTGGGCTGCCTGCAATATAGCAGAATAACCAACATTACTGGTGCACTTGACAGCTGATTGAACATATCTGAGAGTCAATGTTGCATATTGTATTAATGAATATGTCAAGTTTTATTGAAAAATTGCATGTGAGGATTAAATCAAATGTTCCAAATTGTTACTCATATTGTTACATGAGACAAGTATGTTGTACATAAGCTATTTACGTCATTTAGCAATCTAGAACATTACAAAACAAGGGCCATGCAGTAAATTATATATTATATATTTATATGATATAATATCTAAAATAATATAAATTATCTATTATCATATTCATCATATATACTATCATGGAAGATGATATGGTGAAAGAAAATGTACAGAAATTATTAAATATTACAAGGAATTAATGGAATAGGGGATCATAAAAGCAGACTGGGAACACCAGTAACTGAGGAGATGCAGAGAACAATCTCAGACATAAAAATGCAGCATTTTTTATCAGATGGAAGGAAGAACGAACATGCAAATTGGATCATTTACCACTAGTACCAGGAGATGGGACTTGAGGACAGCAAAATGGTAGGATTTTTAATTCATATTTTGTGACTTTTCATTGAACACAGGAAGGGAAAAAAAGATACTGGATTTGGGGGAAGAATATTTTGTGTCAGCATGGAAAGTACTGTAGAAAAGTTTAAAAAATTAAAAGAACTGTGAGTCTAGGCTTTGAAATTTTCCTTTGAAGAAGTTAATGGAATTAACTGAAGGAATTTCTGATTTGCTTCTTAGTATGATTCAAAGTACAAGCAGAATCAGGAAAATTTCCAAAGGGTTGGTAAGTAGCCAACGGGATTCCTACCTTTACAAAAGAGACAAGAGATGAACGCTCACATTTCAGACTTTTGAGCTTTAACCTTGAATGTTCAAAATGTTGAGGGATAGCATGGAAGATCATCACATGGGTAATTTGTATGACAAATTTATAGGATTTCTTTCAAAATATTAAATGTTTTGGATTATCTTGTTTTGGGACTGTATCTTTAATTTATAGTAATATGGGGGAATGAAGGGCAGGTTAATTTTAAAAAGTATGAAGTTATTTAAATCCCAGACTATTAAAAATATTCTTAAAAAGTCTGCCTGTGTCAGTGAGAGTTGAATACAAACCCAGTGTAATAGGTACAATAGCCAATTGTTGAAATTTCCCCATGGGCGATCGTTATGTCACCATTGATGCTTGGTTGTTTTCCATTACCTATAATTATCTCAGCAGGGGCCCTAACCTCACAGTCTGATTGACAGTTCAAAGAGGTTAATAGAAGCTTAGTTGCTTTGGATATAGGGCTATGAATACAAACCTTGTTTTCATTTATAAGGGATTAAGTGTAAGAGTTTTAAGTGAACTTTTATGAATGGGAATTTTTTCTTAATTATGTAAGTTGTGTAATAGTTTGATGTTTATTTTATTCAATTTCAACACGGCTCCTGAGGTCTGCTCATAGTGTATAGTGACTGACTAGGCACCAAGGGTGTAAGGACAAAGAGTGGGGGGTTGGGGCATGGTTTATCTAAGGACATGGACATGGGGGCATTGAGGTGGCATAGTGGCAAGGAATATTGGAGAGGGTACAATGAGTGTGAGGACTAAAGGGCCTAGAATTTAAAGAAAGAACTGGAAAAAGGTCTCAGAGTTCAAGGCAAGCCTTTTAAACAGCCTGCATCTGAACCTGACAGCCCCTGTGCCATCTCTGATCTTTGTCTGGTGGAATAGACAGTTGAAAACTTTATTCAATCTCAGCATGAGTCCTGAGATCTGTCCATAGTTGATATTGGGTGAGTTGGCATGGTAGCTGTAAGGGCAAAATGTTATGGGTGGGAGGCATTGGTTGGCACAATTTGGTGCATGATTGGCATAGGGGCTATAAAGAGCTATGAGAATGGGTGGAGGGGTATAGATTTGCAAGGATATGAGGAGTCATGGCAGTGGGTAGAAAGGCAGAAGTTGTCATGGAGGGTATAGGATCTTTAGAGATGGGGCCACATGGTGGTTTGGGTTGGCAAGGGGAGTGTGACAACATATAAGGGCTTTTTTTTTGCCTCATCACTTATAAGAACATAAGAACATAAGAAATAGGAGCAGGAGTAGGCCATCTAGCCCTTCGAGCCTGCCCCGCCATTCAATAAGATCATGGCTGATCTGTCGCTGCTCAGTTCCACTTTCCCGCTTTCTCCCCATAACCCTTAATCCCCTCTCTTATCAAAAACCCATCAACCCGCGTCTTAAAAATATTTAGCGAGGCAGCCTCCACCACTTCAACGGGCAGAGAATTCCAGAGATTCACCACCCTTTGAGTGAAGAAGTTCCTCCTCAACTCCATTCTAAACCGCCCCCCTTTTATCTTGAGGCTGTGCCCCCTAGTCCTACTGTCTTTTTTGAGCGGGAAGAGTCTCTCCACCTCTATCCTATCCATCCCATTCATCATCTTATACGTCTCAATGAGATCTCCCCTCATTCTTCTAAACTCTAACGAGTACAAGCCCAGTTTATTCAGCCTCTCCTCATAGCTCAACCCCCTCAACTCCGGTATCAGCCTAGTAAACCTCCTCTGCACTCCTTCCAAGGCCAAAATATCTTTGCGCAGGTGCGGCGCCCAAAACTTATTTTCATAGTCTCAGAAAAATGGCAATGCAGCAAAGCTGGCCTTTTACTCAGCCCTCACCCACACACCCAGCAGCCTCCAACATTTCTCTGGGGTTCCACACCTCATCTTCCATTTCCACTAGCCCACTCTTCCTCCAATACCACCTCTCACCTCCCAACACCCAACCAATAACATTCCCAGGAAATTTTCCCAGGTCTGGTTTGTGCAGCTGGAAATTGTCCCAACTCTGCGCCCGGAGTGAAATTTCAGACTGAAAGGAAGCAATGATCACTTCCAAACATTTGTCATGTGACATTTTACAAGCAATATTTTCAACTTACTATTTATGTGCACATCAAATGAGACTGATGAGTTTGAATCAGAATTCGAAGCAAAAAATGAATAGATTCCACCTTCTGTTCCCTTTACTCGAACGAGATGAAGTTCACTAATGTATCTATGAATAACATGTATGGTAATAATAGAAGAGTGACTGTCAGATCAAAACACAAGAATAGCAACATCTTTATATTGGGAGTGAGCTTGGCACATACATTTCTTTCAATAATATCAATATGAAATAATTATTAAGTCAGATATTGTGATAGAAGTAACAATGAAGTTACTGCCAAAGAGCTTTGCTGGCTCTGATAGTTATATTTTACAATTATGTGGTCACATTCCTTCAGATTTAAAGTATTGTTGATTTTGTTAAAAATAGAACCAATTTTTAAAAACCTTTTCTTTCTGCCTCTTTTATCTCTCTTTTATTCCAATCTATTTACTCTCTTTATTTGAGATTATGTTACTGGATAATGATTCTTCAGTTTGTCCAATTCAGGAGATAAACTGTTGCTTGTCCTATTCACAGCGGCTCACGTGCTCTGTAAAGCATGCTGCACTCTTTGGCTATTTAGCTGAGGACCTTGGCCTGTAAAAGTCTGTAGAAAGCAAATGGACTGGTGCAAATGGAACAAATGGCTGGTACCATTTGTTTGCTGCTGTTCAAAAAATTCATCCCAATAAATTTGAATGATTAGATTAGCAACACATGGTGAAAAGAGAAGGGTGATCATTCAGTCATTGGGCAGAGCCTGTTTCCATAGAAGCAAGTTATGAGATAGGACTGAGAGCAAACTGGTTAAAAAAAAGGTGGGAGGGCGATGGAAGGGAATCAATCTGTCACATTGTTGGGCCAATTGAAAGAGAGATGCCAATGCCTCTGGGATCCTCTTAATAGTCCCCAACGATGCCGGAGCCCAAAAACTTAATTTGAGTTGGACTCCCCATGGCAGACCATGGGACCATGATGTGGAGATGCCAGTGTTGGACTGAGGTAAGCACAGTAAAAAGTCTCACAACAGCAGTTAGAGTCCAACAGGTTTAGTCCAACATCGGCATCTCGCTTGTGCAGACCATGGAACCACAGACACTTCATCTCCATCAGCCCAGTACCTCTGGGATGTGATGGCCTTGGCTTCAACCATAAGTTATTCTGTCAAGGGTGATCTTCCTCTGCAATGATGGCCTGACAGTTGGATCATGAAGGATTTTTAAACATCTGTAATCATGCAAAGGGCAGCTCCATTGTGAGGCACCCTCCTGTCTCAGCAGCATGCATCTTTTCCTTTAGGGTTACTGACTGGGCATCACAGTTTGGAATCCTATTTCACTGGGCTTCTCACCACTGTTAATTGCACAGGGCCTTCAGAGGAGGTTTTTGCTAGGCATCTCCTGGAAGTTTGTTCGTAATGTCCCACCCTGGCCATTCCAAGGTTCCTGATCCAGAACTGAGGCTGATGTTAGGATCATAAACCAACCGAGAAAATGTTGCCAAGTCAGTGATATTCACATCCGAAGAACAAGAAAAACAGAATCTATCCTTGTGTAGTTCCACTAGTCACACCTGCTAACTATCATCTAAACAGCACAAAGATAAAGCAGCTGGCACACCAATGTCAATTATTGCCATTCATGTAAATAAACTCAAGAGTATTGTACATTTGTTTTACTTGTGCACAATCACATTTGGATGTTGAGTACCTGTTTCCAACTTTTGCAGGTTTAATAAAATGATCCGATGTGTTAAGTAATGTCTCATTCATGTGAATCCAGTACTGTTGTTTAGGAGCTGGGTAGGCATCAAACTCTACCTTTAGCACAAGGTTTTTTCCATTGTCCACATGAAGCACACTGCTCTCTGGAGGTATCAACTTTATGTATCCTTCAGCTGATTGAAACCACACAAAGGAAAGACAAGAGAAAAGATCATGTCATACATTTAATAATATTTATAAAAGCAACTTTTCAAAATCTTTCTTCACTAATTATAATAGATAAAAAATTCTGTTTAAAATGATAATATTTAAGAAAAAACGCACCTTTACAAGTGTAATGTGGAAAAGTGTGAAGTTATTCACTTTGGTCAGAGAAACAAAATGGCAGAGTATTAATTAAATGGTGATATATTGGAAAATGTTGATGTACAAAGGAATCTGGGTGTCCTAGTGTACCAGTCACTGAAAGCAAGCATGCAGGTACAGCAAGCAGTTATGAAGGCAAATAGTATGCTTGTTTTCTTTGCAAGAGGACTTGAATACAGGAGCAAGTGCAGAGAAGGTTCACCAGACTGATTCCTGTAATGGTAGGGTTGTCTAATCAGGAGAGATTGGATTGACTGGGCCTGTATTCACTGGAATTTAGAAGAGTGAGAGAGGATCTTGAAACATATAGGGCAGGATTTTACAACATCGCTCAAGTGAGACTCATAAAATCCCATCCAAGGCCAATGGAGAATTCCATTCTGTGAGTCTCACCCATCCTGGAAGGTGGTAAAATTCCAGCCATAAAGTCTGACAGGGCTGGACAGACTGGACAAAGTGATGATGTTTTCTCTGGCTGACAGCTCTAAAACAAGGGGTCTCTGGTTACGGAGTCGGCCATTGAGGATTGCAACGAGGAGGGTGATGGAACTTTTTACTGCGGAAGGCTGTGGAGGTCAAGTCACTGAATACAGTTAATGAGAAAATAGATAGATTTCTAGACTTTACAGGTGTCAAGAGATATGTGAAAGTATAGTGTTGAGATAGAGGAACAGCCATAGTGGAGCAGGCTCGAAGGGCCGAATGGCCTACTCCTGCTTCTATTTTCTATGTTTCTAAGTGTCAAAGAGAACTTTAACACTGATGTGCAACATTTGCTCATCTGGCTTCTCCTTAAATAATTCAATAACTAGATAAGACATGAGGGGGAAAGGAAAATAAGAAAATGATAACAGTTAAACAACAAGTGATGGAAGGAGGCTCATGTGGAGCAGAAATTAAGGCATGGACAAATTGAGCCAAGTGACATGTTTCTGTACTATAGATTTGATCTAACCAGTCACAGTAATATCTAAGCTATATTCACCCAGAAGATAACAATTAACCGTTACAAATGGAGCCGTATTCTGCGGAGTTCATTTGCCACTTTGAACTTCATTTAGCTAAAATTGGACAGATTAACTTTTCAAATTAACTTCGAATAATTTTATATCTAAGTTACGGTACATAATTTGTGTTGATGCTGAAGAGAAACTACTTTACATAGACATTTTTAAACATATCCTCCAAACTTGGAATCCACTATTTCAGTAACATGTGTCTCCTGCTGAATTGTAATGAAGTACTTTACCTACAACCTGGAGGAACACTGTAGCATTTGACACACCAAAGTCATTCCTGGCGAAACATGTGAAGTGTCCTGTGTCATTGACTGTCACTGAATCAATACACAATGTTTGTATAGTTTGATAGTACTTGGGAAAGTTGTTGGATGACTTTGTCACTTCCACTGCCTGGGGGGTAAAATATGAGAGATGATAGTTTTATTTCATGCAGTCTGTTATTTCCTGAATAACAGAGAACAGTGTTCATCCAGAAGGAACTCTTCAAATGCAGACAATAAAAATATAACAAAACTTATTCCAACTTATAAATCAAAGAAAAGGTTTAATAAAGAAGCTTCATTACTCCAAACTTGGGGCCTCATCCTGGGTCATTCCAATTCCCAGCAGATTCTTATTTATACTGAGTCAGCTGGTCAGTTGACCATCACATCATTCTGTAATTGGTTTCAAGGTTTACTAGCCCTTACAGCTTATTACCATTAGTCACATTCTATCCAATACAATGTTATCACCAGTTACATTCTAACAAAAGTACACTTCACATCCTCTTGACAAAGCTTGTCCGCCATAACATAATTCTTTACTATTATTCTGTTTTGTGGAATTTCTTGGCTTAACCTATGGATAATTTTCATAAGTCTCTGTAGTTATACACTGTAATAAATCAACTGGAATCCCAGATAAGGTTGGTAGCCTAAGTCATTGACGTTCTTCAACAACAAGGTTCTAGACTTCAGTCGTAACATATATCCCATTATTCATGCTTCTGCATGGCCAAACGCCTAATTACTTGAAACTTTTGGCATAATACCTTCACAGCAGTCTAAATAAACTCTTGGAAACTGATATAATTGAGTGATCAGTCCAAGAACCTTACAACGCATCTTCTCCATTTGATTTGTAGATTCAAAGTGATAATCAAAATACAGCAAAGAAAGATACAAACCAAAAGAGTTAAACAGAAGATTGTAGCGTGGAAGTTAATATGGTTGAAAGATCGTTGGCCTGAAATGTTAACCCTGGTGTCAGTTCTGGCAAAGCGTCAAAGGACTTGAACTGTTAACTCTGTTCCTTTTTGGCAGACCTGCTGAGCTTTTCCAGCTCTGTTCTTAAGAACATAAGAACATAAGAAATAGGAGCAGGAGTAGGCCATCTAGCCTTTCGAGCCTGCCCCGCCATTCAATAAGATCATGGCTGATCTGTCGTGGCTCAGTTCCACTTTCCCGCCCTCTCCCCATAACCCTTAATCCCCTCTCTTATCAAAAACCCATCAACCCGCGTCTTAAAAATATTTAGCGAGGCAGCCTCCACCACTTCAACGGGCAGAGAATTCCAGAGATTCACCACCCTTTGAGTGAAGAAGTTCCTCCTCAACTCCGTTCTAAACCGCCCCCACTTTATCTTGAGGCTGTGCCCCCTAGTCCTACTGTCTTTTTTGAGCGGGAAGAGTCTCTCCACCTCTATCTTATCCATCCCATTCATCATCTTATACATCTCAATGAGATCTCCCCTCATTCTTCTAAACTCTGACGAGTACAAGCCTAGTTTATTCAGCCTCTCCTCATAGCTCAACCCCCTCAACTCCGGTATCAGCCTAGTAAACCTCCTCTGCACTCCCTCCAAGGCCAAAATATCTTTGCGCAGGTGCGGCGCCCAAAACTGCACACAGTACTCCAGCTGCGGCCTCACCAATGCCCTATACAGCTGCAGCAAGACCTCCCTACTTTTATATTCAATCCCCCTCGCTATGAAGGCCAGCATCCCATTCGCCTTCCTGACCACCTGCTGCACCTGCAAGCTGGGTTTTTGCGACTCATGCACAAGGACCCCTAGGTCCCTCTGCACCGTCGCCTGCTGCAGTTTTTCGCCACGTAAGTAATAATCCTTCCTACCATTATTCCTACCAAAGTGGACCACCTCACACTTGCCAACATTAAATTCCATTTGCCAGTTCCTGGCCCATTCGCCCAGCCTATCTAGATCCTTCTGCAGACTCTCCACACCCTCCGCACAATTTGCCGTTCCCCCAATCTTGGTGTCATCAGCAAATTTCGACACCCTACACTCGGTTCCCTCCTCCAGATCATCTATATAAATGGTAAAAAGCTGAGGCCCCAGCACCGACCCCTGGGGCACTCCACTAGTCACCATCCGCCAATCCGAATAGCACCCGTTGACCCCCACTCTCTGCCTCCTATTTGACAACCAATCCTCTATCCACGCTAACACCCTACCCCCAACTCCATGTCCCTCGACCTTCTGCAATAACCTCTTGTGAGGTACTTTGTCAAACGCCTTCTGAAAATCTAGAAAGACCACATCCACCAGCTCTCCTCTATCCACCGCCCTAGACACATCCTCATAGAACTCCAGTAAATTTGTCAGACACAACTTCCCTTTAATGAAACCGTGCTGCGTCTGCTCTATCAAGCAATTCCCTTCAAGATGCCTCGCAATTTCCTCCTTAATGACAGATTCTAACATTTTACCTACCACAGACGTTAAACTAACTGGCCTATAATTCCCCGCCTTTTGCCTGGCACCCTTCTTAAACAACGGCGTAACATTAGCCGTTTTCCAATCATCCGGCACTTCCCTGGAATCCAGCGACGTCTAGAAAATAACCACCAAGGCATCCACTATCACCTCCGCCATTTCTTTCAGAACCCTCGGATGCATTCCATCCGGTCCTGGGGACTTGTCCACAATCAGCCCCTCCAGTCTGTCGAGCACCGCCTCTCTAGTAACAGTAATGTCATTAAGACCCTCCAGTCCTGCCACCTTTCCATCTTGCCCCAGAACTCTTGAGAATTTCCAGCAATTTCTGTTTTTGTAGTTAACATGGTCAGATTTTTCATTGGCATTATTAACCTACTTGGTTTAATTTCTCGACTAAGATCAAAACAAATATATTAACTCATTATTATTCATAATCTAATAATGTATACATACTGATTTTAATATAAAGCATGCATCAAGAGAAGGGTGGATTGTGAAATCTTACTGTCAGACCACAGGTTCTGAAGTTCAAAGTATAATTTGCCTACAAAAATAGTGTTTAGTCAATAGTGATTTTAGCCTTGCTGTAACCATAAAATCTTAAATTGTAAAATCATGTCAAAGTCATCCTTTCAGCATTTCACTTGAGGTTCTGTGATGATAGGTTTATATTTTATATTTTTTGTGTATTACACACGTATTCTGTGTAGGTATTGAAAGCTGTATGCATGTTGGGTTCAGCAAAGGAGAGTTTTTTTTGGGGTCAAGTTGTCTGTGGCGTCTAAGGAATGAAAGTGAAGGTGTTTCGGGTGATTCTCCCAGCCCGCAGCATTGCCTTTGTAGCACAGCGGGCCAGGGAATTCAAGCAAAGAACATTTTGTGGATTCCCTGCCAGTCACCTCGGCCTCCGCGTGTCTTCAGCAGCCAGATTTCCGGCACTGTCAGCTCCACGCCAGACATAGGTGCTAATTTGCATGTATTTAAAATATGATTAGCAAAGCCAGGACTGAAGTCTGGCCTCTTCCCTGCCCTCTCCCCCCACCAGGAGTGGTTCACTCCAGTGGGGTTTAGCACAGGGCCCCACTTGCAGGGAGCTGGTGGCCCAACCCCACTGGAGTGGAGGGGGACTATTGAGGCCCCCCCCAGAGGATTAGGCACTGGAGGGAGTGCCCCTGGGCATTGCCACCTTGGCAGTGCCAGCCTGGGCCCCCTGGCACTGCCCAAGGGGCACAGTGCCAATGCCCAGGCAGCACCTTGGCACTGCCCACTTGTCATAGGGCAGTGACGAGGCAGGGCTTAATAAGGGCATGGTCTGATGGGGGTGGGGCCTTTGGGGGCGGTTAATGGGGATTGGGGATTCCTGCTGCCATTCTGCACTCGGGCCGAGTAATAGAGGGAGGGAGATCAGCAATCGGGACTGACTATCAAGGTGGGTGGTGGAGGGAAGGAGTGGATGAGGGGGGCTAATGGGTGGGGGGAGGCGGGGAAGGGGAGGCGGGGGGGGGTGGGTCAGCCTGCTGGGAGGATTGGGGCTGCCGGGTGAGGAGAGGGTCAAGACTGCAGGGAGGGTGTGATCGGGAGATCGAGGCTCTGGGTAGGGGGGGTACATCAAGGGCAGGCTGGGGGCAAGGGGTATTGAGGCTAACTAGGCATTTTGGGTGGGGGGGGTGGTGGTGGGGGGGAGGTCAGTGACCTGGGCCGCAGGGGAAGCATGGGAGGGCCAGAAATGAGAGCATCGCATGGCAGGTTAGCGATCAAGCTGGCCAGCGATTGGGAGGCTGGCAGTCTGGGGCTGCCGATTTTAGCGCTGACAGATTGGCGTATGTGAGTAGCCTGCTCAATGTGATGCTGCCAGCCTCACCTGCAGGAATAAGCCCTGCCCACTTTTACCGTGATTCACGCTAGAGCACTCTGTGATGCACAAAGTGTAAGAGATTCATTTTCAAAATCCTGCTCAAAAAAAACCAATAGATTTAGTCCAGTTTTTACACAAATTTAACGCCTAGAATTTTTGTGGGAGAATCTCACCTCAGGTTTTATTGTACTGGAAGTTTCTGGAAAGCTAGGAAAGTTGTGAATTAAGAAAACAACTTGTGGAGCACTTTGTTTGAAGCAGACTTTGGAAAAATCACATCAAAAGTGGTTGAATGTATTTTTGCATCTAGTGAAAGGTAATTTTTAGATTTGGCGAACATTTTCCTGGATTTTTGCATTTAAGAATCTATAAAGGTTGTTGCCAAAAAGTTAGTTTCTTGTGTACCTTTCGTAAGGCATTTTTGGGGCGTTATCTTGGGAGATCTTTTCTAACTGTGTATCTTTTATTTTGCATGTTGAAATTTTATTTTTTCTTTGAAATAAACATTTGAAATTCTTCAAGTTTTTAAAGTTATCAGCAGAGTTCTGTGCTTTTATGTTCGGTAGCTATCCCACCATGTTTCTATAAATACAAAAAAAATTACAATCAACCAAGATGGATTTCAATCTGAAACCTGACTTGCCCAGCATTAGCACCAGCTATGTTGGTAACAGTTTCTAATTTTGATTTTAAAGTATTGGTTCTCATTAGAGAATTGGAACAATATGATCAATTTGTAACTTACTCATTATTTCAGTTAAGAACAGCAACCTGAGCTCTATTAGGGCACAAATGTTCACTTAAACTGTACTGCCTCATCAAAATCTAGTAGCTTAGCTGTGCCAGAGGTTTAAGTTGATTGTGCAATTAGTCCAAGTGAGGAGTTAAATGTAATAATGAAATGTTATTAGTCTATCTACAGGGTATGATTAGTATAGCACGATGGCATTTCTTTGCAAAATAGGGGCATCAGCCTGACCCAGTAAGGATGTGTTGCCATGAATGAGGGCAACACAGTAAAGATTGAAGGAATAGTTCTCAGACACCAGAAGAATGAGATTAAGTCATAATTGACTAATTATATAATATTGCCTAAGGCTCTCAGGCAATATTATTATAACATTGTGGGAAGGAAGTGCAGGAAGTTCATAAGAGTGGAAAAAGCATAAAAACAGTTGCATAAGTTGTTTTGAAGTCATTAGAAAGTATTAGGCATGGTATAAAGAGGTAATCCAACACATAAACCAGACAAGTGGGTTAAAATAGTGGCTCATCTCTGAGTTCAGCTCAGCAATTCCATTGCTGCCTTCTTTACTTTGCACTTCTAACTGTGGTCAAAACCACCACAGTGCAGCAGAATGAAAGAGACCGAGTAAAGACATCAATGAGTCAAATACATGCGATTTTATTCACATGACCATCCAGTGCTCTCCGTCCCCTCCCCAAACTAGCTCCTTGACTTCATGTTTACAGTCTGTATTACTAATCTGTGATAATCTGCTTTTCCACACTTGCAAAGGCCCATCATGCAGATCTGTAACAAATTCTACTCAAGATAGTTGTTTATACCTCAATTCTGCAAGAAAGAAATGGAAGAATTTTAAAAAGTTTTAGATGAATCTCTCCCAATTTCACAAGGGTGTAGTGAGCATATATCTCACTCAACAGTTTTGCAACCGATTTGTAACATTAATCTGCATCTCATTTAGCCAGGCTTGTTATGTTCCCAGTTGAGCAACACATTTTTACCACTTTTCCACATATCATTTATTTTTACATCAATACATCGTCACCACAGGGAATAATTGATTTGAGAAGGGCTGGGGTTTTTAACAATTCATGTACACAGTAACAAATAAGGTTTTAGCTGTTTGTGTTATTAATACATTGGAAAAGCTATTCCATATCTTGAGGCTGTTCCACTATTCAATGAGATCATGGCTGATCTGTACTGCCTTGCCTCCATATCCTTTAATATCTTTGCTGAGTAAAAATCTCTTAATTTCAAATTTAAAACTGTGAACAGAGCTAGCATCTGCAGTTTATTTTTCTTGGACAGTCCCATGTTTCTACAGCTCTTTTGTGTGCGGAAGTTTTTTCTAATGTCTCTCCTGAATGCTGTGAGTTTCAGGTCATGAGTCCTTGTGCTCGATATCCCAACCAGAGGAAAAAGTTTCTCTCTATCTAGCTTATCAACTTCATTCAAAATCCCAATAACTTCAATCATAACATCGATTAATTTTTTTTTATTCCAGAGAAAAGTTGAGTTTATATCATCTTTTCTCCTAATCAGAGCCCTGGAAATATTCTGGTATCTGAGCTGCACACCTACCAAGGTCTTTCAAAGATATATAGTGCCCAGAGCTGTACATTGTACTCCAGATGCGGTCTGACCCAGTGCTTTCAAAGCGTGGTTCCCCACCACTGCTGGTCCGGGAGCTGAACCAAAATGCAAGTCACTGATGCACAACATGACCAGAGTTGTGTGAGAGAACTGGCCAGGATACTCATCCCCACCACTCCTGTGACTTCACACAACAAGTCTGGTTCCCATGTGCATGGAATGGGAGGTCATCAGCATGGGCAGCAACAATGTTATTTCACAAGCGAGACTCAGGGAATGAACCACAGAACTATAGAATCCCTACAGTACAGAAAGAGGCCACCTGGCCCATTGAGTCTGCAACGACTCTCCAAAATATCATCCCACCCAGAGTTTCTTCTCTGCCCTATCCCCCTAACCTGAGCATTTACCATAGCTAATCCCCCTAACCTACACATCTTTGGATACTAAGGGGCAATTTAGCATGGCCAATCCACCTAACTACATATCTTTGGATGACGGGAGGAAACCCACGCAGACACAGGGAGAATGTACAAACTCTACACAGACAGTTAACGAAGGCTGGAATTGAACCCGGTTTCCTGGTGCTGTGAGGCATGCCATGAATTTTGTTTTTTCCTTCGTTCCATGAATGCTGCCAGATCTACTGGGTTTTTCCAATACTTTCTGTTTTCATCACAGGGAAATGTTAAAGTACTTACTGAGTTTTGTGGATGAATCCAATTCACAGTTACTGCATGGTTTATATTTTTGATTATGCACGCCACCTGAAACTTCTCTCCTTCTTTCAGCAATTCCTTATTTATCTGCACGGTGATTTCTGGGGCTCTCCTGGGAACTAAAACATTACATGAACACTTTATTTACGAGTTATTCTTGCTGACATAGAATAATGCACCAGTAACTGCCTCTTTCTGCTCCAAAGCAGTAAATGTACATTCCACTGGGAACCAACAGAAAGCACTTTGTACTTGAATTTGCAAAACATTGTGAGTCTTCACCTTTTGGATCATGCAATTAAATATTTATTTAACTGATGGAATTAAATATTTATTTTAATTATTCAAAAATACTTGCTGAAAAATACATTTTGCACCTTAAATGTGACATTAACGTTTAAGGCTGAAAATATCAAAAGCCTGCATATTCCGTAATAAATTGTGCTGATTTAACTGAAAAATTCACAAGAGAGCTAACTTCCTCCACTCAGCATTGTGCAGATATGCGTGACAGAAATTGTGTTTCCTTCCGACAGGGATTTTGTAGGGTTTAATGAAATACTGTGTTTCACACACTCTTCTCAGACAAAGAAATGTCTACATATCGGCAAAAAATATATATTTCTTTTTGTCCTTCCCACAAGGCAGCAACAGTTTTTTTCACACAGAGGGGTCCTCCCCAAATCATATCCCATAGGTCAAACCTGCAATCTTCCACAAATGTTGCTTTTCTAAAATGTTATATCACTCACTAATGTGAAAAAAAGAAAAAAAGAAATCACAACTGAAATGTCTCTTTAATATTACAAACTTAGCTTAGCTAAATTGCTAGTGGTACCCCCAAAACTGAGTCTGGAGGTTGTGACATAAAGTTCATTGTGAAGCTGAGCACATTCTAGGCTAGCATGTTGGTCTCCATAGTGAAGGAGTGCTACTACCAGAGGTGTGATCATTTGGATGAACAGCCTGCTCGCCCTCCCTGTGAAAATGATGAGGCTAGGAATGGGTGGTTTGTGTCTTTGGTTTTAGTTTGTTTGGGAATCCCACTCTGTTGGTATTGTCCCAGTACAGCCGAGATCATAATGCTTCAAGGTCATGAAGTTAAATTATCAGGAAGAAATTGTATATTAAAAAAAAGAATGGATTTTCTGTCACCCCTGTGCCGTATTATCCTGCAGCAGAAGGGGCTTGCTGCTTATGGTCCCGCCAATGTCTACAAGGTTTTGTGTGCCCCACGCCCTCCACTGATGGGGAATTCGCTGTGAGAGGTTGCCATCAGTGGGATCAGAAGATCCTGCTGGCAGGAAGGGCTGGGTAGTTTTGGCAAATGACATGATGCTCATTGAGACGTATAAGATGATGAATGGGATGGATAGGATAGAGGTGGAGAGACTCTTCCCGCTCAAAAAAGACAGTAGGACTAGGGGGCACAGCCTCAAGATAAAGGGGAGGCGGTTTAGAACGGAGTTGAGGAGGAACTTCTTCACTCAAAGGGTGGTGAATCTCTGGAATTCTCTGCCCGTTGAAGTGGTGGAGGCTGCCTCGCTAAATATTTTTAAGAAGCAGGTTGATGGGTTCTTGATAAGAGAGGGGATTAAGGGTTATGGGGAGAGGGCGGGAAAGTGGAACTGAGCCACGACAGATCAGCCATGATCTTATTGAATGGCGGGGCAGGCTCGAAGGGCTAGATGGCCTACTCCTGCTCCTATTTCTTATGTTCTTATGTTCTTATGTTCTTAGACAAGACTGAAATCTATGTTAATTACGATGTTACTGAGAGGCAACAAACCTGGACAGGATGATTTTGTAAGTTTAAAATGTTTAACCAGTTTGAGGCTACTTATTTTACATCTGACCTCAGGACACTGATTGTGAAGAAGCACTTTCCACCCTCACTGACCCAGCAAGTATCAGTTCAGGGTGACAATGGAAGACAAAAAATTGTATTTTCTCCAAAGCATGCAAAGTTATGACTGAACAGCAAAAGTTACACTGTAACAGGGAAATGTGAACAATCAGGTTATATAATCTGTGGGCTCATGTTTCAATTCACTTATTTCTGTTTCTTAGTATGGTACAGGATAGTATTATGACCATTTTGAAATATCTGTGATGTTTCTTTGTCTGTACAGAAGCACCTCAGAGTGCAAATATGATGTATGTAGAAAACCTGGATATTATTGCTTTTGTGTATCGTGGTATTTCTAATGTATCCTCACAAGTACCTTGCAGTGAAACAGGGGCACTTTAAGAGACAGTTGACATGACATTATCTGATGATATCACTGGCCGTTTGCACAGGCAAATAGGCAGTGTAACATATCTTCCTGTTGTCATGTTAACATCAACCTCAGAACACTACACAACTTTGGAACACTACTTCAACTCCGCTTAAGACAACCACAGAGCATCCAACCCCAACCAAAGACACTAGAGGTTTCAGCAATCAAGAAATTTAAAAAAAACATAACGGACAGGATCTTCCGTCGCCTCCCCCATGCCATATTTTTCCGTGGCAGTGGGGGCCTGCCACTGGCCGGTGGTGGAATGTTATGCTCCCACCAATGTCTGAGGTTCACCACACAGCGAGGGACAGCCTACGAAACATCTAACCTATTGACAGTTCATTAATTGTTAATGTTACACGGTTTGTTGTGTCATGGATCTTTGATTTAAAGGGGGAGGAAAACGTGTTTTCATAGTATTTCTAATGTTTCCTCACTTGTAGCCTTGCAGTGGAATAGAGGCACTTTAAGAGACCGATCATGCAACATCAGCTGTCTGCCTGGCGGTGATGGCCTTGTGACATTATTGCTAGTCTATTAATCCAGAAACTCAGCCAAAGTTTTGGGGACCTGGGTTCGAATCCCACCATGGCAGATGGTGGAATCTGAATTCAATGAAAAAAATCTAGAATTGAGAATCTACTGATGGCCATGAAACCATTGTCGATTGTCGGAAAAACCCATCTGGTTCACAAATGTCCTTTTGGGAAGGAAATTTGCCATCCTTACCTGGCCTGGCCTGCATGTGACTCTAGAGCCATAGCAATGTGGTTGACTCTCAACTGCCCTCTGAAACGACCTAGCAAACCTCAGTTCAAGGGCAACTAGGGATGGGCAATAAATGCTGGCCAGCCAGCAACGCCCATGTCCCACAAATGAATGAATAAAACAGGCAGTGTAAAATAGCAGGCTGTAGGGTTAACATTTTTTGAATAAATCTCTTTGTTTGAGCCTCTGAGGCCTACAGGCTTAATTTTTAAACCACCACAATTGCACTTGTGTGATGACCATTTTAAAATTTTTGTAATGTTCTGTCAGATATTTTATAAATAAAGTACATTTTTGCAAAAATAAGCACAGCATTATATGAGCTCAGTTTGCAGCGCAAAGATCTGTCACATTCGAATGCTGACAGGCACACTAAAGCTTGGGGCAACCATTGCAAAGGCCCAATGAGCAAAGGCCTAAGACCCTCACACCGTAATGAGCTACAGGACAGGAACCTGTGTAAAACCTCTCAGACTGTATGTAACACAGAAAGTTTGAAATGAAATGTAAATGTACATTGTGAATATAACCTGTAATGAAAGTAGAGTGTACTCGTGTACCTCATGTACTGTATTGAAAGAAACAAATCTGTACTGCGCTTTATGTAATTTCAAATTTGAACTGTGATGCACCTCTATAAATTTTATGAATGAAGTATACTTTTTGGAAAAAAATAGCCCAATGTTAATGGCAGTTGGAAATTCTATATATTTTAAGAACACAAGAACATAAGAAATAGGAGCAAGAGTAGGCCACCTCTCCTGAGCCCTTGACTCCTTTAACTAGTTGAATGTCCTCATCGTTAACCTGCACTCGTACCCTCTCCTTTACCTTTGATTTTGTAATTCCCCATACCCCTGAACCCTCCCCCCCAACTATTTCGTTTAAAACCCTATCTACAGCCCTAGTTATACGATTCGCCAGGACTCTGGTCCCAGCACGATTCAGATGAAGAACATCCCATCTGAACAGGTCCCATCTTCCCCAATACTGGTGCCAATGTCCCATGAATTCAAACCCATTCCTCCCACACCAATCTTTGAGCCATGCATTCACCTCCTTAATCTTATTGACCCTGCACCAATTCGCTCGTGGCTCAGGTAGTAATCCAGAGATTACCGCCTTGTTGGTTCTGCTTTTTAATTTGGCTCTTAGCTTTTCATATTCCCTCTGCAGATCCTTTGTTCCTGTTCTACCTATGTCATTGGCACCTATGTGGACCATGACACCTCGGTTCTTACCCTCCCACTCCAAATTTCTGTGCAGCCCAGATGAGATATCCTGGACCCGAGCACCAGGCAGGCAACACAACCTTTGGGATTCTCGATCCATCTTCGGGATTCTAAGTGAAACCCATTTTTAACTGAGACCCGTCAATTATGCAACACTGTAAAGAAGCCAAGGCCAAATCAGAAAGCCTTGTCTATCTCAAAAGATACAGTGCAATTCAGTTACCCACACTGGATGCCAAAGGAAATTTCATAAGCAAACGAGAAGCAGACTAGAGTCAGTAATATTATACCACAACATGCGAGTACTCAACCAATTCCAACCCCTGCTCGGGATCTTGTAAATGTGTATCCTACAAACTCATGAGTAGATATCCCAGAACTGCATCTCATCTTTGCCTGACAATGCTTTTGTGTTGTTACTTGTAGATCTGCCATCATGATAGGTCACTCTCGTCTGTCCTGTGCTATCCTCACACATCCACAATAGACCATCTGCAACCACTCTGTCATGTTCATTATCCAACTCTGCCGAGGTTTAGCCCTCTTGTTGTTCCTCTAGAAAAGACCTCTACAGCATTTCTCTCGGATCAAATGGCCAAAATACTGACATTTTATTTTCTGGATGCCACTTTTTAGAGTTCTTCTTACTCTTGCTATTTCCAGCACCTCTTTCTTGGTCTTATACACTGCACATAGAATTTTGAACAGATGTCTCAGCATCCATGGGCAGGATCTTCTGGTCCCATCAAAGTCAATGGTCTTTTGGTTTGCTCATACATCTGCCATGGAGGGATACACTGCAATGGAGCCAGAAAATCCCAGCCCACATTTATTGCACAAATTTTTATTTATTGTCCAAGTTTCTGAGGCATACAGGAAAGTGGATAGAGTGTAGCATCTTATGAGTTTGTTTTTTCCGTGTTACAAGCTTGGGTTTTCTTGTTAACATATTCTCATCTTCACAAAATGATTTCTGGATCTCTCTACCCTATGCCTGGCACTGCATGACACAACAATCTCAAATGCTATTTCTCTCCAACGTCACTTCCACCAAGAACATCTCAGGCAACTCTCTGTTAAAAACAATGTTTCCCATAGTTTAACTTAGGTAGAGAATAATGATGAGAAGCCATGCAGTAGAATAAGTAACTGATGGGTGAGATGACCTTAAAATGCAACAACAACAGAGTTGTGAATTACAACCAGAAGCCGGCATGGGATGAAGCTCAGATCCTGTGATTTTTTTCGCGCCAGCTCCATTATCAACACATTCCATTTGGGTAAAAGAAGCATTCAACAAATGGCCCAGGGACAAATTGATGCCCTTGCAAGTCTCTGTTCCAGACTACAAATGGAATCGGAAATGATCCTGTGCTTTCTGTCTGGCTATGGGACTCAATAAACAACTTATTTTCTGCATGTCCTCAGTTGCATAAGTTCAAGCCTAAATAAGCTACTAACCAACAAAAGACATCAGAAGAAGTGGAGAGCAAGCAATAATTTGACACTGAGCTAACTGTGACTCCATCTGGCATATAACTTGTAGCACAAATTGCCTGGTGGAGCAGGAGGTTCCAAAACCCAGGAATTGTCTCCTTCTGTACCAGCTCAAATCATGTTAGTGAACACTGACCAGGAATTGAACCATTGAATGTTATGCTCTTTAGGGGAGAAGGTTAAAAATAACAGGACCATAACTGTATTTATCCTGCTGTCTACCATCACCAGTTTCAGAAGGTGGATTGTAGCACTTTTCTCACAAAGATCATGAAGAATAAACAAAGACTAGGAAAATGTGAGAGAGGAAGTGGAGACCTATGTTAAATGTTTCATGTAAGTCTGGTGGCATCAACATGTTTGATCTGTACAATGCTAGATATAACTGGATGCAGTTCTTTTTATACAATCGCTTGCAGAACATATGCAGCAGAAAAATCATCTTTCTAAACTTCTTAGATGGAATTTTACTGCCCTAAAAAGGAGGTATATAACTGAAAATATGTTCCTTCTTCTTTCCTACCCGCCTCGATACCTATACACAAGGCACACACACACTGCACAGGGCACACATACACACACTCACATAGGGTACATGCAGTCTGTACTGGCCACCCACACACGCACATAGAGCACAGTCACACTCCGTGTAAAGTGTTTTCCCTCCCTCCCACCCTGACACATGTACAAACACACATTGAAATGCAGTGTGCACACACACATACTCGCACACATACACACAGGATACCCTTAAACAAGATATTCAGGCTCTGTACAGAATTGGTCAGTACAGGGCACTAACATTCATTCCTGGGCGCACATAATCTGTCTAAGGTGATAACACTTTGCATACCCAAGCTTGCAATTTGATATTTTAGTAATGAACACATTTGTATAAAATTCTTTGTCTATTATTTTCATCATCAATCTCCAACCAATCCTGCACATAGATCTGATGTTTTCATCAGTTTGACCATTCAATGCACAGTGTGAATTTTTGTACTGTAGACCCTAAAGAGCATAACATTCAATGGTTCAATTCCTGGTCAGTGTTCACTAACGTGATTTGAGCTGGTACAAAAGGAGAACAATTCCTGGGTTTTGGAAAGAAACAGAATGTAAGATGACTGCAGCACCACTTCACTCTATCTCAAACCTGTTCTGGTCCACACATTCATTTCAGCCTTCACCCCACCCAACGTTTTATAAAAATTTATTTTCTATCTTTCAAGCTTGAAAGACTACAAATTTCACCAGCGCCCCTCTGAATCCTTTTTCCCCTTAATTTCGTTCTGACTCCAACTCTTCTCTAATCTCAGCCCTTGCCATATATTCACAATACCTTCCACTCTAATGAAATGTTCTTAGCCAAGGCCTCAGCTTCATTACTTTATGCCTCCACTACAATGAATTTTTTGCTTGGTATACTGCTAAACTTCTCTTCAATCACCTTCGTTTCTACATTCACTTCTTTCGTAGTATAAATGGTTCATGTTAAATGTGTGAATAAAACAATCTGTAACATTAATGATGTAAGATCTCATGGAAACAAAGCATGCCGAGTAATAGTTCTATATGACGCCTCGGGCTAAACATTATCTGTATATAGTTAGAGAAATGTTTAATAAAAGGTAAAGTTTACCAACAGCTTTGTCTCCAGCAGTCTCTATTGATCCTGACCAAGGAAAGCCTAAGCTAAGACCTATAGTAATGATAACAGATGGTGGTAATGGAAAATGGAAAAAACATCAAGCTAATCAGCCAGTGACTGAAAAAGCAGGAAGCAAAACCATTGTGAGGGAAGAGGCAACATGAGAAAAACATCAACAGAACTCAAAGAAAGGCTAGGATGAAGAAAAGCCATGGTGAACACTTTACCCTCACCAGAGAGTTTCAAATGCACAGCAGGCCAAGATCAAGCCCAGAAATGGCATTGTAGGTTTTGCAAGTATAGAATCGCTTCAAGACTAGCAGAAAAGCCTAACGAGGAACAGGCCAAGGCCCATCTCTATACCACAGACAGTAGTGCAGACAACATAATGGTGAATCAGGCCTTAAACAATTGGCAGCATACGAAGATGTTGTATCAAAAACTCCTATATCTTTCAGCCTTAGAAGGAATACAATCATGGAAAGGGCAACGTTCAGTAGACATCCCCAAAGACTGGGAAAGAGTATAGATTCCTTCAATAACAATTTATATCAACTAGCTAAGAATTGCGCATATGAAACCGGAAATCTAATTTGGGATTGCATTATTATTGGAGTGTAAGAGGACTTCTGGTCCTAGATTCTCCCACAAGAGGAAAATCTCTCTCAGCATCTATCCTATCAATTAAGTCCCTGCAAACCTTATATGTCTCAATAAGGTAATCTCTCATTCTTCTAAACTCTAATGAGTACAGGTCCAACCTACTCAACCTCTCCTCCATACCCGGGGTCAACCTAGTGAACCTTCTCTGGTCTGCCTCCAATATCAATACATTCTTCCTTAGATAAGTGGATCAAAACTTTTCACAGTATCCAGACGTGGTCTAACTAGTGTCTTGCTATTGTTTTAACAGACTTCCATGATGCTTCTGATATCATCCATTACATTAATAGTTTCCAATTTCCTATCTCTAACCATCTCGTTTTTATCATAGACATCCAATCGCTCTACAATTTCAACCCCACCAGGACAGTCTGAGATCCTTCCGCCTCTGCCCAACTTGCCCCTATTCACCAACACCCTTCTCTGCCTGGATCAACATGTTCTCAAATTGAATCATTTCTTTAGCTCCATTCATACTCCAAATAGAAGTGTTTCTGTTGGTACCCACACGCGTCCTCACTATGCCTATATGCTTGTGGGCTACGTGCACATCCCTTGTTTCAGTTCTACCCAGGACATTGATGACTATAATGATGCCATTTCTTGTTTGTGCTCTGAATTGGAAAATTTAATCAATGTTGCTTCCAATTTCCACTCAGTGATTATGGGAGGGATTTTACAGCCTCACTTGAATGAGACTGCAAAAGTTCCACCTGAGGTCAATGGATATTTCCGTTGTCCGCCCCTCACCCATTCTGATTCCGTGGCAGGTGAGGTGGTAGAATTCTGGCATATAAGAGTATTTCTTTCAATTTATTTTACTGTGGTGGCTGCTCACAGTGTAGTTTGCTCTACACTGCCGAGGTAAAATGTAGATTGTATAATCATTTTGCTCCTATTCAGTCTGCAAAAATGATCCTGACATCATTAACCCTCTCTATTATATTGTAAAACTCAATCCATTTAGTTAAACACATTAACCTTTAACAATTCCTGACTTGATTTTCTTAATTAATCCACAAGTGAGTGTTAACTTTGTTCTGGAATATTGTTTCTTAAACCTTTCCACTCACTGAGGTTAAACAGACTGACCTGTAGTTGCTGGATCTGTCCTCACACATTTCCCTCAACAAAGTTGTAACATTTGGAATTTCCTAGGCCTCTGAACTTCCTATGTTTAACCTGGTTTCTGCTTGCATTAGCATTCTGAAATCTATCATATACAGCTCTTCTTATGGTTCACCCTACTCTCAATCTCATTAGTCATCCAGGGACCTCCGTTATGCGAATGTGCTTGGACCATACCGGAACCATTTCTTCTTTAAAAGGTACACATTGACAGTTTTACCTGCCAAATTTTGACTCCAATTTATCTGAGTCTATTCTCAACCCATTGAAATTGGCCTGCCTCCAGTTAGCAATTTTTATTTCTAGATTGTTTCTTGTTGCATTAATGCTACATATATGTGTCTAAAGTCTTAATTACCTGGTATTATCTGCAGTTTAAACTTTTGTGATTTTTTCACTATTCCATTGAATACAGCTGTGCACACATAATACCCTTCAAAATGTCTTTTCAGATTGTTGATGATTATGCCAGTGTAGATATCAGGGGTATAGGTCAGGTCTTTAGGCATAGGTGTTCCTGTAACTTTCTCCAATCTGAGGTTTTCAATCTTTGGGGTTGTAACTCGACAGGAAATGACAGCGTTAGCCCCTTCTGTTCCGCTAACAAACCTCTGCCGCAGCGTTGGATCCACAAACAAATTCTCAGCATCTTAAAAAAATAGAAAATATTAAATTTAAAACAGAGTTTCAAAATGCTCACATGTATAAAGCTACAATAGCATCAGCATTCAGGTTTCATGACTTTCACAATGTTATCATAAACTGTGGCTGTCAAAGCAAAGATTACTAATCGGTAAGATGTGATCAGTGCTCCTGGTTACAGAAGTAAATTATTAACGTTTCAAGAATGGGTAGATTGAAAAGAAGTGAAATGGATATATACGTCACAGAGCTTAAGTTGTCAGAAGATTTATTTTCATATATCATTTTCTTCCATGTGTCCTATTATGTCTCATGGTGTTGTCCAATATGCTTGTCATGTTATGTGGCAATTTGGCCACAGTGGAGAATTATAGAAACATAGAGTCCTATAGTACACAAGGAAGCCATTCAGCCCATCGAGTTTGCACCGACCACAATCCCATCCAGCCCCTATACCCATAACTTTATGCATTTACCGTAGCTAGTCCCATTGATATAAAGGGGCAATTTAGCATGGCCAATCCACCTACTTGATGTGCTTCATTTTAGTGTCACAAAATATTGACTTGTGTTCAAGTTGCAGCAATGGATATGAATATCACTCTCTGGCTGCTAGTTGTTGCCCATCCCAAATTGATGCATCTGCAGCAGGCAGGTTGGTGAGGATGGTCATGTCTGTTTTTCCTTCTTGTTGGTTCCTTCACAACCCACCACAGACACACAGTCTAGCAGATATGTCTTTTAGAACCTGGCCAGCTCAGTCTGTGGTCGTGTTACCAAGTCACTCTTGGAGATGGAGACTGAAGTCCTCCACCCAGAGCACATTCTGTGCCCTTGCTATTCTTAGTGCTCCCTCCAAGTGACGTTCAACATGGGGGAATACTGATTCAACCGCTGAGGGGGACAATACATGTGCTCATCAGGAGGTTCCTTTACCCATGTTTGCCCAGCTGCCATGAAATTTCATGGAGTCCAGCGACAATGTTGAGCACTCCCAGGACAACTCCCTCATGACTGTATACTACTGTGCCACAACCTCTGCTAGGGGACAGAACATACTCAGGAACAGTGATGGTGGTATCTGCAACATTACCTGTAAGGTATGATTTTGTGTACATACGGAATAACTGAGCAGCCTGTGACACATCACTCCAAATGTTGGCACTAGCCCCCAAATGTTAGCAAGGAGGACTTTGCAAAGTCAACAGGGCTTAATTTGCCATTGTCATTTTCAGTAACTAGGCAATGCTGGGTGGTTCATCCAGTTTCCTTCCCGTTAGAATTTTTAGCAGTTTTATATAACTGAGAGGCTTGGAAGTCCATTTCAGAGGGATTTAGGAGTCAACCACATTGCTTTTGGTCAAGAGTCACATGTAGACCAGAACATGAGGACATCAGATTTCTATTTCCTTTGCCAAAGTCTGGCAACATCTCAGCCATTGATCAAAGTACAGAATACACAGTGATTCGTCAATTCTTTTCTGTCCTCGAGTTTCCTAATAAATAAACTCTGATAAAATGGAGGCCATTTGCTCCTGAAGAAATCTGCTTTTTTTCAAATAAACTGACATGCACTATCAGAAAAAGAACACTTCAGTTCACAAATCATCACCATCCTTTAGAAAAAAGGGTTATTGGTGTAGAGGAGTTCTGCTATCGAGTGTGATTCTCACCTTTATATCTGTTCTCATTGGGTGGGATTTTCTGCACAACCTGCCGTGTGTTTCATGGCAGCAGAGACAGCCTGTCATTGGCTGGTTTCTGGGATGGAGGGACTGACAAATAAGGAGTGAGTCGATTAAGATTATATTCGCTGGAATTTAGAAGAATGAGGGGAGATTGCATAGAAACCTATAAAATTCTAACTGGACTAGACAAGGTAGATGCAGGAAGGATCTCCCTGGTGTCAGGGGAGTCCAGAACCAGGGCTCACAGTCTGAGGATATGGGATAAACATTTAGGACTGAAATGAGGAGAAATTTCTTCACCCAGGGAGTGATGAATGTGTGGAATTCATTATCACAGGAAGCAGGGGTTAGATATAGCTCTTGGGGTGAAGTGAATCAAAGGACATGGGAACAATGCAGGAACAGGTTACTCAATTGTCTAAACAACCATGATCATAATAAATAGTGGAGCAGGCCTGAAGATATGGATGGCCTACTCCTGCTCTTATTTTCTGTGTTTCTGAATGTCAGTAGCACTAGACAGAGGTGAAAAATGTATTTTTAAGTTTCAACATCAAGTGCCAGACCCACGAGCACTGGAAACATGCATTCCCACAATTTCTGTTCATGCGCAGTCAAACATAATTACAAGAACTTTATGCTCAAGGCACATTCACAGTTCAACATGGAAAAACAAGCAAACCTGAGGCATTCTGCACTGGTTTTTATTGTTAACTGCTGAAGGCAATGGAACTGCAGATTGCTGTCAGCAAATGCTGGCACCCAGACATGTACAAAAGTAACAGTCTTCTTTAAATCTCAATAAAACACCTTGGAATGTTTATTTACATTAAAGGCATTATAATAATGCAGGTTGTTGTTGCTGTCGGTAAACTGACAAAGGTGGGTGTTTTAGAAGCCAGTAGGTAGCCACACAGTAATCCACCTATAATCTGACCTACCTGACGTTCCCTCAGTGATCCCTCTTGTAGCAGTGTGCCCTTTTAATGGGCAATCCTTCGCAGGGCCACGTGACTGGGTCAGAACCAATGGAGCATGAGCATGCCAACCTGGAGGAATGAGGATGTGCATTCCCCAGCTGGAGGCTGCAGTTAGAGTCAGGGAGTTGTTAGGAGTAGACCTGTGTAGTTGCGCTGTTAAACCCTTCGTTATATAGTTCTTCTCAATTAATAAACCCTTTAGTTTGCTACTTGCCACATTGAACCACCTTGGGTTACTACACCTCTCTTTCAAGCTGTTAAAATAGGGGGATTGCTATTTGAAGACCAGTTAATGCCAATGCAACTAAAATTTTAAAAATTTGCACAGTGGATCATAAGAACCTAGTTGTTAGTCACGATTCTGGTCAGTTTGGGCAATATAAATCTACCTCCACGTGCTTCTAGAAAAGCTTTTGTGCAAACAAATAAGGATAATCCCCTAGAGTGGCGCATTCTATAATCTCTGTAATCATCTCATGCAGCACCACTTCCACAGGGTATTGGGTCATTCCCTCTTCTTCTCTGCATCTTGAATTTGCTTTTTATTCATTTTAGCCTGTTGATTCTTGATCTCAGACCTGTTGAGCATGAACAAAAGCTGCTAAAGGTTTGTGATGAATTTTGAACTTCTCCAACAAAATATCCTTTTGGAATATTATTCAAGCTATTGTCACAATTTCCTTGAACAGTCCCCATCTCCTTATGTTTCAGTCTCCTGCAGTATTCTGGTTCCACCATTGATCTGCTCCCTTTCCCTGTCCAATACAACAACTGGATTTGTAGGTAATTATACAAGTGGCCTGTCCATGAAATTTGAATGCAATTAACATGGTACCATTCTAGTGAGGTTAGCATGACTCTGTCAGCATTTTCAACTGATTAAGTCTGGCAAACTAAAATCAAACTAATACATCCGAACTACCTATATGGTTACTCTCAGAAACCACTGAACAAAAGGCTGTTATTAATAGGACCTAGTTACCTTCCACAAAGATGTAGAGGGAGCTGTTCTCAAAAGAAATGCGATTTTGGCATATGTATTCGCCCGTATGCTTTGGGTGCGCTGACTTGATATTGACTCGGTTTTGATGGATGGCTTTTTTTGCACTCAACGGAGTTATCCATCTTACGCCAGGCGAGTCATTACATTGAAGACTAATGCGATCGCCCTTTTTCTTAATCAACGTGCTATTCTTTGGTTGGATCAAGGGTACAGACACACCTGCACAAGAAACAGAAGAATGTTGTTACTGAGAGCAGCTACTTAATATTCTAACGGTTTTATTTCTAATCAGCTCATTTTTTTTATGTCACATGTCGTTAGACAGACACACGTAGACAGGGACTCCTCCCTTTGAAACTTCTCTTTGGCTTTGATTTCATGTGTTATTTCCAAATTGGTTTCAGAATATACTGAGCAATGTATAGTCAGGACTAACATTAAATGATCATTGCAGATAAATGGTTTTGCTTTCCATGTGATATTTAAGCACACACATCATTAACATTTTGCACTGGCAGTTGTGCCACAAAAATGATTTTTTTTAAACATTACGATACAGAGTTGAGGATCTCAGTTTCTTTTTCTGTTGGTTTATATAAATATAATGTAGAATCCATTACAAATGTCTTGTGCATAACAAGCCCCAACCTATTTTAGCCAGTTACGGTGGCCTAAAGCTTTCTGGTGGCACTTTTTCAAACCTGTAATTGGTAACAACAGTACACAAGCTCAAGACTAGCTAACATTCTATTCTGATTGCTGTGAAAAGATGGGGTTACTTTTAAATCAGGAACCAAATCAGGATTGTGGGCTGAAGTTGGCAGAGAATTCTCCAGCTAGGTTTTTAATTCCTAGTTCCCATGCCCAGACATTTGACTCCCACCCAAAGTTGGAGGAAATGAACAGTAGGAAGTCTTACAACACCAGGTTGAAGTTCAACAGGTTTATTTGGAATAACGAGTTTTGGAGCGCTGCTCCTTCATCAGGTGAGTGGCAAGTGAGAAGAAATGAAGTTACTGTTAATGGACACATGTGAAAATTGGTGAAGGGTCAGGCTGCCACCAGGGTGAAAAAGATTCCCACAAGGTAAGTAGCAATTGGGAGCAGGAGAGCAGTTTGGAAAGTGCACGATTGAGGGAGATGGAGTGGGGGATGAGGATGGCTGGAACCAAAGAGGCACAAAGTTCCTCGTGGGCCTCCAGAAACTTTAAAAATTATGATCGGAAGGACTTGCCTGTTCTGAAAGGTTCTTGCTGCAGCCAATTGTCAAATGAACATGGAGTCACAATCCAGGTCATGGCTAAAATGACGTGTGCATCATTGGTGTCACTAGGATGTGCCATTTTCATTTATATTAAGCCTACTCTCCTCTAGGATGGAAGAGGAGCAAGTACAAATGGTAAGGTACAGGAATGCCACGTGAAATTCCTGCCATTTTATCTCTCTAAGTCTGCACACACTGTCGCTGCCAAGCATGGAAGATTTGCAATTGACCCTCATAAATCAAGAGGTGTGTTTACTTGTTAAAATAAAGACTAATGACTTTTGTGTGGGTTTATTCATTGTTATTTACAAATATTTTAAAAGTTAAAGTTTATTTATTAGTCACAAGTAAGGCTTACATTAACACTACAATGAAGGTACTGCGAAATTCCCCTAGTCGCCACACTACGGCGCCTGTTCGGATCAATATATCTAACCAGCACAATTTTCAGACTGTGGGAGGAAATTGGAGCACCCTTAGGAAACCCACATAGATATGGGGAAATGTGCAAACTCCACACAGGCAGTGACCCAAGACGGGAATCGAACCCAGGTCCCTAGTGCTGGATTTGGAGGACATTTTTTGACAGGTGGAAAAACGTAAAATAACATATTGTTCCCCATTATTTAGTCTCTAAGAAGAAAACATTTGTTCACATAAAGCCAGGATGCTACGCAGACTTAGGTCGATTCCCCACGGGCAAACAATATCTACTGGAGGCTTATTAACATTGTTTATACAAGTATAGACTAGGATATGCAAAGAATTTCATGCATAAACCTGAAGTAGCTTAATAAGCATGCCACACGGGCTCTCAATTCTGGCACTTAGTGCTCTGGTAGATATCATTTACAACATAAATTACTATTTCAATTCTTCAGTCGCTGATAATTAGAAAGTATAGGATGGAAAAGGTCACTTAGCTCTCAAACATGCTTAACCTACAAATAAAGTACAATTTACTCTAACATAAACTTGACTCCAAGTATTTAATTTGTTGAGGGAAAGGTCAGTATAATTGTTTCCTGATCTTCAAAGGTGAACTCCATAATAACTATTCAATGCACATCTTCACTGTCTTCATTACCATTCCAGTCGATAATGTTGTCACTAGGATTTCATAAAGGCTATGGAATATGGCATTTTTTTGCTATGCCCAATTACACTGAGAAGAGCATCCAACAAAAAGCAAGTCAAGATTTCGGCCTTCCAAATATGGAACATATCCAGAGAAAATATTTTGAGCTATGTAACACATCTACTGGTGATTACAAATCTGACGAAGTCACCTGATGAAGGGGCAAACCCTGAAAGCTTGTGAGTTTACTATCAAATAAATTGGCTGGACTTTAACCTGGTGTTGTGAGGCTTCTTACTAAGATTACAAACCCACCAGTTGTGGTTGGTGGGGACAATTTGAGGCAATAAGTTAAGAACATCATGCAATATAAATGGAGAATGACATAAGAGTGTATTTTCTTAAGGTGGATCAGTACCAATATGCTAAATATGTCTGGTGATGATGCTACCTATAGCCTTTAATCTTGCTCTTAAGTAGATACTTGCACAGAGATTATATGTTTACATCAATGTTGTGAATCCCAACTGTACTATCAGAATTGTAGTGCAACTACAAATCTTATGAATTACATTCAGTGCAGCGCATGCGACAAAATAGCTGAAACTATGAACAATACACACTCAACGATCGTTGCAGTGGGCAAATGATGTTATAGGTCACTGGTGTTAGGAGGAAGACAGCAGAAACAATATTACTCAGTTCTTGAGGGGTCCATTAAGTATGGCACAGACCCAAGTTGTGAAGTACCACACCTCTATGTGAAGTACCATTTGAAGCATTGAGCGCAATCATTACACTTTCAAACAGACTCTCGCAGCACACCCTAAGCTACATAGCACATTTCTCTTGAAACTGAAGCTAGCAGAGAGAAGCAACAAATAGATATTGCTATGTCCAGGCTGAGCAGGCGGTATCAGGGAATATCTCAGTGGGGTCACATCTGTGGATGCAAAAGGAAGTTCTGGTCCTCTCATCCACCCAAAGTTTCTTCAGTTTCTCAGTTCTGTATCACAATAAAGACATTATTACTATCATCTGAAAAAGGCTACTGACATGCAGAATGATGCTTTTGTGATTAAATATCAGACAAAGATGAATTGAGTGTAAATCTGTTGCATTCGAATTTATGCAATATGTTGCCCAACATCTATCATAACTCTGGCAAGAGATCAGTGGAAACCTCAGAGAAGTGATGTCAAAGCAGCAAAAACCACTTTTTATAGTTAGTCTTGAGGGTTTCTGGTAACCGTTTGTCAAGGTTTGATTTGGCACTCAGAAGAGATCACATGGACATTTCAGTACATGTAAAGAAAGAACAAGCATTTATCTACAGCATCCCAGCATGCTTTCAAATGAAAACATTTTGAAGTATGGTCACTGTTGCAATGTAGGAAACATGGCAGCCAATTTGCACGCAACGTTTCACATACAACACTGAAATAAATGACCAGATCATCTGCTCACTAGGTTGAGGCATAAATGTTGGCATTGAAGAACTTCCTTGCTTTTCTTCAAATAATCCCATGCATTCTTTTATGTTCATCTGAGAAAAATGGAGTGGAAACTTAGGACATGTACTCAATTGTTCGAATCAGCCTTGAAAGTACAATCTACTAACAGCAACAAAAGAGCTACTGCCAAGCCAAATTTGGCCCCTGGGCCATAGGATTGGGATGAAATGACCTGTTGCGTACATCAATGTCATCTATAATGCTCTTCACTCAAACTCTAACACCAGTGAAAATTGTGAATCTGATCCAACCGTGCCCCCTTACCATAGGAAAAGAGGTCAAGAGGTTGTCTCTTGCGAACAAGTTGTTTCATACAGATGTGTGCTACACATTGTCTGATGTGGCCGATATCCTTTGGTCCAAGTCAAAAGAATACAGCGGCATGAAATATTCATACAGTGATAGCTTCTTCTTCTACTGGAAGGGTTGTCCTTAAGCCAGATACTGTCTGTAATATTCTCAATGATATAATGGCTCTTGTGAATTTTCCCTCCGCAACCAATATCATGTCAGGGTGAGGGAAGGGGAGAGCACTGTCGGGGGTTCAAGAGGGGGTGAGCAATGTCGGGGGTCAGGGAAGGGGAGAGCACTATCGGGGTGAGGGACAGATGAAGGACAGCACTGTCGGGGGTGAGAGAGGGGAAAGCACTGTCGGGGGTGAGGGACAGAGAGAGGACAGTGCCGTCGGGGTGAGTGAGGGGGAAGGCACTGTTGGAGGTGAGGGACAGAGGGATGACAGCACTGTTGGGGTAAAGAAGGGAGGGAGCACTGTTGGCAGTGAAAGGGGGGAGAGCACTATCAGGGGTTGGGGGGGGCACTGCTAGGGGTGAGGGAGCAGGACAGCACTGGCAGAAGTGATGATGGGAATGAACATTGGAGGGATGAACATTGTGGGGGGGGTGAACACTTGGGGGGAATCATTGGAAGGGTGAGGGAGGGGTGGAAATTGGTGGGTGTGGGAGGATTGAACATTGGGGGGGTGAGGGAGGGGGTGAACATTGGGGGTGAGGGAGGGAGGGAACACTGGGGGTGGGAGGGAGGGGGTGAACATTGAGGGTGAGAGAGGGAGTGAACATTGGGGGGGTGAGGGAGAGAGTGAACATTGGGGCGTGAGGGAGAGAGTGAACATGGGGGGTGTGGGAGGGAGTGATCATTAGGAGTGAGGGAGGGAGTGAACATTGGGGGTGTGAGGGAGGGAGTGAACATTGGAGGGGTGAGTGAGGGAGTGAACATTAGGGGTGAGGGAGGGGGTGAACATTGGGGGGGTGAGGGAAGGGGTGAACATTGAGGGGGTTGGTGAGGGAGTCAATGGGGACAAGGCAATATAAGAACATAAGAAATAGGAGCTCGAAGGCCATCTAGCCCTTCGAGCCTGCCCCGCCATTCAATAAGATCATGGCTGATCTGTCGTGGCTCAGTTCCACTTTCCCGCCCTCTCCCCATAACCCTTAATCCCCTCTCTTATCAAAAACCCATCAACCTGCGTCTTAAAAATATTTAGCGAGGCAGCGTCCACCACTTCAACGGGCAGAGAATTCCAGAGATTCACCACCCTTTGAGTGAAGAAGTTCCTCCTCAACTCCGTTCTAAACCGCCCCCCCTTTATCTTGAGGCTGTGCCCCCTAGTCCTATTATCCTTTCTGAGCGGGAAGAGTCTCTCCACCTCTATCCTATCCATCCCATTCATCATCTTATACGTCTCAATGAGATCTCCCCTCATTCTTCTAAACTCTAACGAGTACAAGCCTAGTTTATTCAGCCTCTCCTCATAGCTCAACCCCCTCAACTCCGGCATCAGCCTAGTATAGTTTCAGAAGTTGACAACTCTGGGCAACCTTAAAACCACAAGTTCTTCCTCAGTCTTTGCGCATTCATTCATTCAAAGAGTGGCTAGAAATTGCTGACTAAAGATTGTTTATACTGAAAATCATATTTCAGACTGTGAAACGGAACTGGAAATAGCAGAATCAACACTGGGACATTTAAATTCTTACTTCTTAGTACATGCCAGCTAGGGGGCATGGCTTTGCCTCTTCTGAGCTGAGCCAAGGTCAGCCTGGTTTCCTACAATGCAGGTTTCAGGTGGCAGCCAGCATTGGAACTCTGGCCTTAAACACTGCTGGCAGTCAAGTGTTCATTTTTATCTGTGATTGGCATCGGTCAGGACTGTTCCAAAGTGCATCCAAAGATTTGGGCTGTTGAACTGATGTCAGGATGTAAGCTGGCAAACAGAAGAGTGGCTGCTTACTGGCAGGCACTGTTAGAGTGAATGATACACTAATGCCAATCTATAGATGGGTCATTTTGAATTAAGGCTGAAATTACCCTCTTTGAACGACTCCTAAAACTCTGAAATGCATCAATGCCCTTTTAAGTGCAGGATGCTTATACTGTACATGGGGAAATTTGTCAGATACTCATTTGCAACAGTTTTCCAAACTGTATTACAGGATTGTTTATATGATCACAATAGTAATCTAAAGTAAAGGATTAAAATAACCAATATGTTAGTTTGACTTGTTTTCAAATATCTCAAGTTATATCTCACTCGTCAATTAGTCCTGATTGAAAACAGCTTATTACTGATTAGAAACTTGCATTGCACTCAAATCCTCATTCTTTTTTGGGATTTGTTAATGAACACTTTTTCATTATACATATCAATACATATATATATATACATTTTAAGTTCCTTAATCACTTGCATTTGCCAACATTAAAAAACAATTCCCCATTCTGTAACACAACTATTATTTTCTTCCCAGTCATTTGACGGCTGGTATTGATCTCTCTAACACTATTCAACAGGCGACACAGCTTTGTATCATCAATAAATTTCAAAATAAGGTTCTATTTCCCTCCATAATGTTTCTCACTAGCAAAGATATCAGGTGACAGTAATGATCAGATCATCTGTTTTTGTGATCTTGACGGAGAGATAAATATTGACCAGGACACCAGGATAACTCCCCTGTTCTTCTTTAAAATAATGCCATGGGATCTTTGACATTCACCTGAGATAGGGCCATGGTTCAGCGTTTATCCAAAGGACACAGAATTTTCCACACCCATCGCTGCACGTTTCGCAGTGGCGGAGGCAGCCCACCATTGGCCAGCAGCAGGATCTCCTGGTTCTGCCGTTGGCAGCAGGGGTTCCCACTGAAGGCTCCCTGCATCAACAGGAAACCGGCAGTAAAGGTGCGATATCGGCAGGACCAGAAGATCCCGTTGGCGTGAATGGCCAGAAAGTTCCAGCTACAACCGCTGACAGTGTAGCACTCCCTCAGTACTGCATTGGAGTGACATCCATAATGTTTTGGTTTTAAGTCCTGGAGTGGACTTGAATTCAAAACCTTCTGCTTCTGTGATACAGCTGGAAGAATTTAAATATATTTATAATGTTTCTGACTATGAGGCAACGTGGTACTTACGATTTTACTTTTATTAGCATTCGGCAAAGGTTGTTAACATTGCTAAATATGGTTAAACAGTTTGGGATCAATGGACTCACAAGTCCCAATCTGATACAGTTTCTAGCTGTAATCATTTACCTATCATGTGTCTTTTTATTGTTAGTTTTCATCAGGTTTGCAAAATGATGGAATTTTTTCATATCCATGACTCATGCATATAAAAGGTACTTTATACTAACACATATCACATTATTCCAATTGAATAACTGATTTGGACAGAGGGCAATTGCAAATGCTTGGCTGTTGATGTAACAGGATGAGAGAAGGTTTGGTTACTGCTTTCAGATTCTACTGACATGCCCCCAAATTAGTACCAGAATAAAACATTGAGATTGGCTCAGTTGGAATTAGTACTATCTCAAATATGTAATTGACCAACTTCTATTGCCAACACTGTGCCTAACCCTATCTTTATCTGACAGTACAAACATATATTAAATGACTGTCGGTTCTAAATATGGACAAAATAGTAAACAGCGCATTTGCACATTGCAATACCAACATATGACCATATGAAATAGGAACAGAAATAGGCCACTTAGCCCCTCAAGCCTGTTCTGCCATTCAATAAGATCCTGGTTGATCCGGTTATGTTTCAAGCTCCAAATTCCCATCAACCCCGATAACCTTTGCAATAATTAGATTAGATATAAGCTGCAAAGAACTATGAGAGCTCCAATGGTTGTAAAAAGGACTTTATAAATGCATGTCTTTCTTTTTTCAATTGCAAGCCACAGATTCAGTCTCTCATATCATTGCATTACAAACTCAAATAAGCTCCTACCTGAAGTCAAATGTCCTGTTCCAGTTCTTGCTTCATTAACGCTTAAATACATAATTTCATTGCCTTGTCTAAATGTTTTGTCTCAGTACTAGTCTGTCTGCTTTCTGCCTGTAGACATGATTCCACCCATAAACATCAACATTAGAACATCCAACCCAAACATATACTTCCAAATGGAAATGTCCACTCTTTTTAATGTTCCTGATGGATATTCTCTTCCCAAAAGTGGCAGCATGGGATTAGTAATATAATCTACTTTCAAAAAATTGCCCAAGTACACTATAGATTTATTAGGATTCTGTGAGCTTTGAGGAAATATTATATGAAGAAAGACTGAAAATTCTTCTGCCTTGCTTTAGATCAACGAAGATAACAGGACAATATGACAAACGTGCTTAAATTGGGAAATAATGGAACAGATTACATGGAAGCGGGTCGATACAAGTTGTTGGACGGTCAGGAACAACAAGATTAAATGTAAGAGATTTAGAACAAAGGTCAGAGAAAGGTTATTGCAGAGAGTTGTGAGACTGTAGAATTCACTTCCAAGTTTGAGGCAGAAACCATGGATGAGATTTTCTACCTCTTTCCGCCGGTGGGATCTTATAGTCCCTCCGAAGGTGACACCTTCCTCTGCACACAGCGGGTCACTCGGCAGCAGGGCAGGTGAGCCACATAAACCACTCAGTGGGACCAGAAGATCCCACCGCTGGTCAATGGTGAGCCACCTCTAACACCAGAAACCACACCACAGTGGGGAAGAAAACCCAAGAGGTCAAAATGACTCCCCTGGTTTACCACTGACCATGCAGGGTTTTTTGTGAATTTGAATAAAAAAAGGATGAAAGTATTTGCTGAATGTCTGTGTTTAAATATTTACATACTAACTGCAAAGAAACAAATATGACAGACTTCCCTGAGTCAAAAACAATGAGGGGTTAGTTTTTATTGAGTTAAAAATCCACCCAGATAAAGGTATGTTTTTTTTAAAGGATAAGCTTGCGTCTCAATCTCCATGACCAACGTTACACAAACATGCAGAATGGGTCAACATCACCCTATCAAGACCAAGAGCCTGGGACTGACAAACCAATACCACAAAGACAGTTGGCATGACCAAAGCTGTATCGAAGGCACTTCTGATACCTACAGTTAAATGAAAGACAGTGTCACAGGTGTCTTCACTTGTTAGGGCATCTGGTAACTCACATCTGCACATTCTCTAGGAAGAGTTGACTCCGTAAGGACTGGGAGGCCATCCATTGTTCTGAAGGTGAACGCTACACTGAACGTTTTTGTAAGAGCATTCCACAGGATACCTCTGAGGCATATCCCATGCATCTGCTCATAAATACATCCAAGAGGTTAGCAATACCTGATGTAGCAAAGGTATACTTCCTGTTTGCCCTGGGTGAAGTCACCAGGCGACCAGAGCAGTGGGATTTACAGTCATCTCTGGATTCCCACAGTGCAGGGTGCCATCAACTGCACATATGTGATTTTAAGAGTTTCATAGCAGCTGCCACTATGATTCATCCACAAAAGATGCTTCCACTCTCTCAAAGTTCAGCTGATCTCTGACCACCAGAAGGAGATTGTGTGGTCTGTGCAAGATACTCTGGAAGCTATCATGATCCTTACGCCTTGAGGCACTCGCAGGTTCCACTGATGAGGAAACAGAGGGGCAAACAAATCCAACCCACTCTATCTTGAGATACATGTGCTGCATACTTATGCGTACATAATAAGCTAAAAAGCAGATGATCCAGCTTTGCAACCCACCATGCCATCTGACAGAAGCCAGGCCACCTTTTCCATCTGCCACCATACTTTGTCTTTGGAATGGAAAATTCTAGCCTGTCTCCACTTGAAAGGTAACCTAATAGAAGTACAAATGTGAGGCCATGTGCAGTTTTCAGTAAACCTTTTGAAGGAGTTCTTGACATTAGCTGGTGTGGAATTCAATGAGGGTGTCATGGTGTGTCTGAATGCCAGAAAACTGGACAGCCTGCAACACCAGCTGTCAGGTGACTTGCGGTAGCAATCTTAAGTCATGCCTTTTATTACTTTTAAAAAGTATTTTTAAACAGTTCAATATATGTTTGATCAGCCAATGAAATTACAGATTTATATCGCTTATGCACAAGTCACATCACTGTGGCATTGATGGATTACAAATAAAGGGGTTGAGGAGATATGAGGTCAAGGTAGGTGAATATGATTCGAACAATTTGCCTGTGTTAAACATTAGTGAGGAATGTGTGGGTGAAATGGCCTGTTTCCTTGTTGTAACTTCCATACAGTCCCCTTTTCATTAATGACTATGAAGCTGTAACCATTATTTCCCTAAATAATATTCTCACTATCTTAAAGCAACTGTTTACAACAATCAAGTTTTATCACGTCAGTAGGTCAACAAACAAAACCTGCCAAATAGCATATGATGGCTAAGGGGCTGCATCTTCTGTGAATGACAAATGGAAGGTGGCTCACTCATCACCTACGCATAAATTGAAATTAAACACCCGCAACCAGGATGTGATTGAAGAACATTCCAGCACAAAGAAAATATGACATTTTTAGGAATAAATCAAAAATATAAAACAAAAGCAGAAAACGTTGGAACATCTCAGCAGGTCTGAAGGCATCAGTGGAGAGAGAATAGAGGCCAAATCACTGCCCCATCCACCACAGGAATCAGAGTGGGCAAGGGGAGGAACATGGGAAGGTCTGTTGACCTTGGGCATGATTTTATGGTTGCTGCACAAGCAAGGGCGTATAATCCCGTCCAATGTTTTGCGTCTGGATGACTCTTAGTCAGAGTCAAAAATATAAATGTGGATGAGGTAGGACTGTGAAGAGTGCTTCTTAACCTCAATTATAAATGATCTGGTGCAAATCTGTTCAGAACATTGTTAAAATCTCTTTTCTATCAATGCTGGTAATAACAGGGCATATTTTGCAATGTGATTTCTCTGCACCATTCTGCATTCTCTCTCTTTAGAGATCGGTCTTGTTTTAGTTTTATCTTTTGCATCAATATACCAATTTGCCTCAGATCTTGCCACCTTTCTTTTCTGAATATGCTTTATCGTTACTTTTACAATTAGGGAAACCACTTCACGTGGACCCAAAGAGGTAGTTTCAGCACTATTAATGGTCCAGCATCAGAGTAGCAAATGTTCTACCACTATCATTATGACAATACAATTGCTGCCACAAGGAGGCATCACTCAGCACTACATATCCCATCTGACGCTCACACAAATCAATTTCTGCATGACAAAAGCAGCTTTTCATTCGAGGGTAGATTTTGCTGAGTCCTAATGTAGCAAAAGTGCACTTCAGAAAATCATAGGCTGCCTACCTATGAAATTATGTCACATTCTTGCAGAACCTTCCAAACCTGCAGCTTCTAGAAGAGCTCAAGAAGAGACTGGCTAGAGTGAATGTTGGACCCTTGGAGGACGAGAGGGGGGATTTAACGGTGGGTAATGAGGAAATGGCTGAGACTTTAAATAAGTTTTTTGTGTCGGTCTTCACGGAGGAGGACACAAATAGCTTACCGAATATTAAAGATAGAGGGATGGTAGGAGATGAGGTCCTTAATACAATTACTGTCACTGGAGAGGTAGTGCTTGGTAGACTAATGGGACTGAAGGTAGACAAGTCCCCAGGACCGGATGGAATGCATCCCAGGGTTGTGAAAGAAATGGCAGAAGTAATAGCAGGTGCTTTAGTAATTATTTATCAAAATTCGCTGGACTCTGGGGAAGTGCCGGAGGATTGGAAAACAGCTAATGTTACGCCGCTGTTTAAAAAAGGTAGCAGACAAAAGGCAGGGAATTATAGGCTGGTTAGCTTAACATCCGTAGTTGGAAAAATGCTAGAATCCATCATCAAAGAAGAAATAGCAGGACGCCTCGAAAAGAATGGTTTGATCAAGCAGACGCAGCACGGATTCGTGAAGAGGAAGTCGTATTTAACAAATTTACTGGATTTCTATGAAGATGTGACTAGTGCAGTAGACAGAGGGGAACCGGTGGATGTGGTGTTTTTAGATTTCCAGAGGTGTTCAATAAGGTGCCTCACAAAAGGTTGCTGCAGAAGGTTAGCGTACACGGAGTTGGGGGTAAAGTGTTAGCATGGATTGAGGATTGGTTATCTAACAGGAAGCGGAGAGTTGGAATCAATGGATGCTTTTCTGGTTGGCAGTTGGTGACTATTGGAGTGCCGCAGGGATCAGTGCTGGGCCTCAACTGTTTACCATTTACAAAGACGATCTGGAGGAAGGGGCTGAGTGTAGGGTAACAAAATTTGCTAATGACACGGAGATGAGTGGGAAAGTGAATTGCGTGGAGGGCGCGGAAAGTCTGCAGAGGGATCTGGATAGGCTGAGTGAGTGGGCGAGGACCTGGCAGATAGAGTATAACATTAGCAAATGTGAGGTTATCCACTTTGGCAAAAATAATAGTAGGAGGGATTACTATTTAAAGGGCGAAAAGCTGCAGCATGCTACAATGCAAAGGGACCTGGGGGTCCGTGTGCACGAATCGCAAAAACCCAGTCTGCAGGTGCAGCAGGTGATCATGAAGGCAAATGGTTTGCTGGCCTTTATAGCGAGGGGGATAGAATATAAAAGCAGGGAGGTCTTGCTGCAACTGTACAGGGTACTGGTGAGGCCGCAACTGGAATACTGCGTGCAGTTTTGGTCCCCTTATTTGCGAATGGATATATTGGCCTTAGAGGGAGTACAGAGAACGTTCAGAAGGCTGATACTGGAGATGAGGGGGTTAGCTTATGAGGAGAGATTGAATAGACTGGGTCTGTACTCGTTAGTGTTTAGAAGGCTGAGGGGGGATCTTATAGAGACATACAAGATAATGAAGAGGCTAGATAGGGTAGAGGTAGAGAGATTCTTTCCACTTAGAAAGGAAAACAGAACTAGAGGGCACAGCCTCAAAATAAGGGGGGGCGGGGTGCAGTTTTGAATGGAGTTGAAGAGGAACTTCTTCACTCAAAGGGTGGTGAATCTCTGGAATTCTCTGCCCATTGAAGTGGTGGGGGCTACCTCATTGAATATATTTAAGTCACGGGTAGATAGATTTCTGATAGTCAAGGGAATTAAGGGTAATGGGGAGAAAGCGGGAAAGTGGAACTGAGCCACTTCAGATCAGCCATGATCTTATTGAATGGCGGGGCAGGCTCGAAGGGCTAGATGGCCTACTCCTGCTCCTATTTCTTATGTTCTTATGTTCTACCATCTAGAAGAAGAAGACAGTGGACCCTTGGGAACACTGCCATCCACAAGTTCACCTCCAAGTCACACACCATCCTGACTTGGGATTACATTGCAATTCCTTCACTGCCACAGGATCAAACTAGTGGAACTGCTAAACCTCCAAAACAGCACTGTGGATGTCCTTACACTCCAAAGACAGCAGCGGCACAAGGTAGCACCTCACAACCATCTGCAATTGTATAGGACATTGGTGAAGCCACACCTGGAGTATGGTGTATAGTTTTAGTGTCTCTATTTGAATAAGCATGTCCTTGTTATAGAGGGAATACATGAAGGTTTACCAGGCTGCTCCTTGGGATGGCAAGTCTGTCATATCATGAGAGACTAAGTCATTTATGATTATGTTCACTGGAGTTTAGAAAGGTGAGAGGGGATCTCCTGGAAACTTAAAAAATTCCAACAGGGTTAGCCAGGACAGGTTCCGAAAGAATGTTCCCAATGGTGGGGGAGTCCAGAACTAGGGGTCATACATAGTTTGAGGATCAGGGGTTTATCTTTTTGAACTGAGGTGAGGAGAAACTTCTTCACCCAGAGGCTGGTGAACATGTGGAATGCACTACCACAGAATGTGTTGAGGCCAAAACATTGCCTGATTTCAAGAAGAAATTAGATGTAACTCTAGGGGTTAAGGGGGTCAAGGGAAATAGGGGGAAGGGGGGATCAGGATATTGAATTCAATGATCAACAATGATCAAGATGAATGGTGGAGCAGGCTTGAAGATCCGAATGGCCTACTCCCGCTTCTAGTTTCTATGTTGCTTTGTAACTGCTTCCTAACTTCTCTCCTGAATGGTCTGTTTCTATTTTAAGACTATGCCCAGGTTAAATCTCCTTGCACTAGGCTCTGTCAATAGTGAAAAGGTTTCTCTCCATCAGTCCAATCAATTGCTTTCAGTAGACCCCAGTCAAATCACCCCTTAACGATCCTATAATCCAGAGAATATGAATCAGTATGGGTCTAGGAGGGCAATACCATTGTTATATATCCCTACCTCTCACATCAACTGATGCAAGGCTCATGGTTCCATTGATAATACTTTGTCTCTGAGTCTAAAGGTCCTGCATTTAAGTCCCACTCCCAAATCTAACACAAAACTTAACGCTGATACTTCAATGCAGTACTGAGGGAGTACTTCACTTTTAAGATGCCTTCTTTCAGATGATCCTAAACTGAGGCCCAGTCTACCCTCTCATAATCTGAAGGAAGACTCCAGTCAAACGTTCATGAGGCATTCCAGAAGGTCAGAATACCAAAAAGAGAATTGAAGAGAGAAATAGTTATTTGGGCATGCCAGCTGTCTTGCCAGATCTGGACTAGTACTCCTAATTGTTTTTGCTGAATAACTAATAGTTTGATATTCCATCTTAAGTTCTTATTAAAACTCAACATCCCATCATATTGGTTGCACTCAAATCCTGATTGATTGATTGGTTGTTTGGATACATCGCATATCTCTTAATCTTTTCCTATGACATGGGTGTCCCTGACTTGCAATACTTTTCACAATCTTCTAAGCAATGTGGCATTCAACAAAAAACAAAGAAAATTATAGCACAGGAAAAAGGTTCTTTGGCCCTCCAAGCCAGTGCCAATCATAATGCACTAACTAAACTAAAAAACAACCTTCTGCCCTCACTTGATCCATATCCCTCTATCCGCTCCCTATTCATGTACCCGTCCAGATGCCTCTTAAATGTTGCTAATGTGCCTGCTTCCACCACCTCCTCTGGTAGCACATTCCAGGCACCCACCACTCTCCACGTGAAAACCTTTCCTCAGACACCTTCCTTAAACTTTCCCCTTCTCACCTTGAATCTGTGCCCCCTACTAAGTGACACCTCCACCCTGGGAAAATGTCTCTGATTATCCACCCTATGTCTCTCATAACTTTCTATACATCTATCAGGCCTCCTCTCAACCTCCATCTTTCCAGTGAAAACAGTCCTGATGTATTCAACCTCTCCTCATAGCCAACACCCTTGAGACCAGGCAAAATCCTGGTGAACCTTCTTTGCATTTTTTCAAATGCTTCCACACCCTTCTGGTAGCATGGTGACCAGAACTGCACGCATTACTCCAAATGTGGTCTGACTAAGGTTTTATATAGCTGCAATATGATTTCCCAACTCTTGTACTCAATGCCCTGGCTGATGAAGGCTAGAATGCCATATGCTTTCTAATCACCTGTGCTGCAACTTTCAGGGAACTGTGGACCTGCATGCCCTGATCCCACTTTCAGTTTGTACGTACTGTCAGCTTTTTAATTATGACAGCCACGTCACCCAAACAGATTACACCACACTCACTGACACACTCCCCTCGCTCTACAGGACAAGGTAGCACACAACCAGAGGCAGAAAGAAGGCATCTTAAAAGTTAAAAGGGATCTGGGCGTGCAGGTCCACAGTTCCCTAAAAGTGGCAACACAGGTGGTTAGAAAGCATATGGCATGCTAGCCTTCATCAGCCAGGGCATTGAGTACAAGAGTTAATGTTTCTAAGCGTTCTACCATTTACAGTATAATTCACACCTAAATTAGATGTTGCAAAATGCATCACCTCATTAACATTTTAAGGCCAGAACTAAGTCAATCGTTCCTATGATACAAGAGACAACATGATGTGAATAACATAGCCACTGTAATACCAAATATTACTAATGTTTCAATTACAGCAATTAACAGGGCTATTGTTTCAGTGTATTGAACTGAAAGTGATGTGCGTTTATGCTGAAGAGGTCAGTGAAGAGAAACCGCAGCAAAGTATATGCCTGGTTCCCACAGGCGTGAAATAACACATCATCACAGAGATGTAAATGTATGATGCACCTTTTAACACAGTGTACTGAACAAGGTCATTCACAAATCCCAGCAACTGCTGGTGTCATTCATCTGGTTTTCCTTGAGCATATACCAAAAGGGGCTAAAGGGATCAAGGGATATGGGGGGTGAAGGGGGAATCAGGATATTGAATTCGATGATCAGTCGAGATCAAAATAAATGGCAGAACAGGCTCAAAGGGTCGAATGGCTTACTTCTGCTTCTAGTTTCTACGTGTCTATGATAGTAGCTCCAAGGCTCTCTGATGTAGCACTGATAACCTCAGTGAACGGAACGGACAGGAAGGAAAGTCTAAATCATGATCACATCCCACATTCATAGCTTTGCCCCACCCTCACACATCTAGCACTTCTGCAAGCCTCACTCCCACATTTCAGTTTGTACATACTGTCAGCTTTTTAATTATGACAGCCACATCACCCAAAGAGATTACACCACACTCACTGACTCACTCCCCTCGCTCTTACAGGTCAAGGTAGCACACAACCAGAGGCAGTTGGTGGCATAGGCACAGCTCCATTTTCTCAACCCATTGAAGGAGATGGTGCGGCCATAGTGGAGGCTGCAGTCAGTGCTAGGACTGAAAATATTAACGGTGACTGTATCCTCATACCCAATCCTCTCCTCACATCCCACTTTCCCTCAACTCGCAATCTCTCCTGGGATTGCTTCCCACGCATTTTCCTCATTACAAACTTGATATTGTACTTATCTCCTTTCAGTCACTCAAGAATTATTACCAGAACAGGTAATTGTGTAAGAGCAAGTTGTGAAAGAGCAAGGAAAAATGATGATGAAGAAACATTGGGAAAGAATGGCTTGGAACCGGGAGGTGGGGTTTGGGTGGCAGAGGTGCCAGTTTTAAAGTTAAAATTTATTTATTAGTCACAACTAGGCTTACATTAACACTGCAAAGAAGTTACTGTGGAAATCCCCCAGTTGCCACACTCAAGTACACTGAGGTATATGGCCAATGCATCTAACCAGCATGTCTTTTGGACTATGGAAGGAAACCAGAGAACATAGAGGAAACCCATGCAGACATGTGGAGAATGTGCAACCTCCACACAGACAGTGACCCAACCAGGAATCGAACCCGAGTTCCTGGTGCTGTGAGGCAGCAATGCTAACCACTGTGTCACTGTGCCACCCCCTTTTTTGGACAGCAATGTTACACACTATAATATTGCGTTGTTGGGTTGGAGAAGTTGCAATAACTCCTGAAAGTTGTCAACTACAGATAATCACAACTACGAGAATACTCCCCTAATCTCAGTTTCTCTCCATGCTTCTTTCCCCTAGACTCTCAGATCATGTGAATATATATCACCTCTTTCTCTCTCATCATCGGTTTCTACAGTTAAACCTTTGTGCAATTTGGTCTAACATATTTTGGTATATAACAGACACACACAGGTTCTGTCGCTGAGAACTCAGTTGAGAACATCAATGGCAGTGATGTATGGAATCGATGTGAACGCGGGAATGCTTGATGCATTGGCAAGGCTGCCAGGGTGCCTGCTGTCACTGTAAAGAAGCATGGAGCAGTGGTGCACTGAGCTTGGAGCCCACACATTCCAGCATGGAAATGGAGCCGATTCCATCTCTATACATGTGGACTCAACCACGATGCTGTGTCTGATTGCTGGTGTCTCACTTTCCTTTGCAGCATAATTAGAAACCATTCAGTGTCTAAGAGCTGCTCCAACAGAAGTATTGCAAATTCACCTGCTGCTATGAACACTCAGATTACTGACATTTGTTGGCTGTGATTGTGTACAAAGGTGTCCCCGTGATCTCACAGCAAACCAGCAGAGCTGCTGACCCAAGAAATTGACATTGTCTCCATGGGACATGAACCTGCTGCCTATTTCAGGATGGCAGCCTTCATCCAACCCAATACTGCCACTCTGTGAGTGCCATTGCTGCTTGGTCTCTCTGCTCCTGGCAAAGCCAAGGAGATTCAGTTGGAAGCTATGCTTTCTAGGGCCATAGTTGCTTGATCTACTTGACAACAGCAAATGTCTAATCGTCGTCCTTATGTATTCCTTGTTGCTGATGGTCATTTTGTATAGCCTACATTGCCATAATAAGGTCCTGGCTCCTGGGAAACAGCCCTTTCCCAGGGAGTGCTTGGATGCTCTGGCACTGATATTTTGGGGGAATTTGGATGTGGATTTCAGTATCGGGGCAATTTGTCAGTGTGGACCCTGCGTGGTAAGAGTAAGCTGTACATTTATTTACACACCGCCTGGAGAATGGGCTCCTCATTTGCTGGCTAGCTGTTCAACCAACAGCCTGCAATCTTTGACCTGTGTGAACCCACGTGGCCTATGTGGCAGGATCTTTATCCAGGGGGATGCTGACAGCCTGCAAGGGGCTGTGTGGGACATGCTACAGTCACTCTTCCACTGCAACTTCTCCGCTCTAAGGCTTTACTCAGCAAATTTTTCTTTTTCTTAAGAACACAAAATCCATTCTAAACAATTTTTTTTTAAATTCATTTGTGGGACATGGGTGCTGGCCAGCACTTATTGCCCATCCCTAGTTGCCTGAAGGCAGTCAAGAGTCAACCACATTACTGTGGCTCTGGAGTTACATGTAAGCCAGACCAGATATCTGCCTTCCCTGAAGGATATTAGTGAACCCCAGATGGATTTTTGTGACAATTGACAATAGTTTCATGATCATCATTAGATTCTTAAATCCAGACTTTTTTTTACTGAACTCAAATTCCACAATCTACCGCGGCAGAATTCGAACCCAGGTCCCCAGAACATTAGCTGAGTTTCTAGCGATAATACCACTAGGCCATCACCTGGTCAGTACAAGGAACAATATTTTCTCACCCTGTCCCAGCTCTCTTCCACTGGAGCTCAGTCACTGTCAATCTTCGTGCTCTCTCCCTCTCACAATGCTTATGCATGTTAATCATTAAAAGTCTTCTCTGGATGTATTTCCTCAGTCTGCTAACCTTCCCGCCTTGCTTGCTCTCCGAAATTGGTTCCTGCTCGTCACTTCATGAGTGCTCACCTCACTCAAACTAAGATCTTTTGTCCCAGGCCTCTGTAGAAATGCTAACTTTTATTTATCCACCCTTGTCAGTGGCTTTACAGACTTTAATATTCAAAATAATGTTAATGGATTAAGCTATCCTGTTGAAATTGAGATTGGGAGTTTTGTATACAATTGGTTGTTGCTACAAGGGAAATCGAGGAAATAAATGTGTTAGTTGTACAGAAATGTGCACAAATGGCTGTACGAAAGAGGTGGAGAGGAGTCAGTGAGTGTGGCAGAGTAAGTGAGTGAGGGAGAGAGATTCAGAGGATTGTGCATGTGAGGCAGAGTTTGAATGTGCGTGAGAAATATTAGGATGTGGGAGTGACTGGGATTGTGCACAAAATGCAAACATCATTGCGCGGAAGGCTGTGACATCATGGGGGGGAGCAGGGGGCACAAAGATGAAAGCGAGCACAGACCCTCCCAAAGTGTAAGTCCACCACTGATCCAAAGAAAGAGGATTTGATATTTTAAGGGGGTTCAGTGTTTGGGAGAGGGAGTTCAGAGACCTGAGGGATAAATTAGAGGCCTGGGAAGAGACCAGAGGCCAGTTAGTGCAGAGTAAATAAGAATCATAGAGTCAAGGTGAAGGTCTGGAGAGGGTGCTTTCAGAGGACTTGGGTGGGGGCAATGGGATTGACGGTTTTATGAGGAGGCGCAAGGCCTGCTTGGTTTTGTGTTTGGTTCAGACAGGCATGTTGGATTCAGAAGAAGAGTGTAAAGGCATTCATTCACCTCCTGGAGCCAGCAAGCTCTTACCTGAATGCGATTGCTGGATTTCATGAGGCTCAGTAAACCTGACCAACCAGAAATAACATTGAAAAGCTAATTGCCAATCTTCTCCCTTAGGCCAATCGGTAACCCACCTATCATCCTGCCATCATTAAACCTGGAAGTATGCATGTTGGAATTGGATTAAGATTAGAATTCTGGTTTTTGAGATTATAAACAACAAAACCCAACCCAAGCCCACATTTTGTTAGTTAAAATTCCCTGCCTTAACATTTGTGAAGAGCTCAGTGATGTTTTCTCCATTGACCTTGGTGTATAAATGCAGTTTATTGTTTATGGAGGACTGAAAATGGCCCAAGTAAAATTGGATATGAAAAGTAAGTTAGGGGAGAATGAAATCTAAGAAACCAAATCAAGAAAATGTTTTTTCTTTGTGTCTATCATTGAAAAATTGTACTTTATTTCTGATGTCTTTGCCATGTTCTCAGTAAAGAAACAGATCTGACAGTGCATTGATGGATAGGAGTGATACTGAAACCGGGTTGCTATATATGTTAGGGTGTAGCCCCTTTAAGGGAATGGGTCAGGTGACCCTGTGTGTGGGGTGATCTGCCCAGGAACTGTCCTGAGAGGTCAGTTGTCATCTGGAGCAAATAAGGCTGCAATGAATACCTGTGTTCTCTGGTGCCTGTCTGTGGATTGAGTTCCTGAGGCTACCCCTCAGTAGGAAAGAATTTAACACAGGTAACTGGGTCTTTGTGTGGGGACAAGAGGTACCTATTAAAGTGATAAGTGTTACTGCTGAGAAATAGTAGAAATTTCAACACAATAAAAGGTCAGTTGTCCAGATCACTGCCATGCCCGAAGCTAGCTCTCCTACAGCACCTACCTACTGGACTATATTATCACTTCTCTTTCTTCATATTCATTAATAGTTTAAATCTTTAAGTATTCACCTAATTCCTTTGTAAATATTGTTACTAATTTGGCTTCATCAGTTATTTGTGGTGGTGTATTCCACCTCATCATTACTTCTCCTTTGAAGAAAATCTTCCCATGTTCCCCTTTTTATTTCCAGCACTAAACATTGAATTTCTGCCTCTTTGATGCCAATTAATCAGCCAGTGGAAATATGCTTTCACAGTTATTATTTAATAATGGGGGCCTCTATAAGATCCAAAGTCCAAAGATGTGTGGGTTAGGTTGATTGGCCATGCTAAACAGAAGCTAATGTCAGGGGATTAACAGGGTAAATATGTGGGGGTTATGAGGATAGGGTCTGGGTGAGATTTGTGGTCAATGCAGACTCAAGGGCCCAATTAGTCTTCTTCTGCACTTCCCCTTCAACCATCGCTGCACCAATGAATAGAAGGTATTTCTACCTTTCGTATTTTCAATTACAATTGCCTCAAAGTGAGGTACGGTATGAATTTGTCAATGCAGAATAAATCTCTTTATCTTCTTTCCTGATCATGAAAATCCATCCCAAGCTCAGAGGGACACTCTTGCAATGCTCCACATCCAAGCCATCTCTTCGTCTCTGTAAGTAAAATGTCAACATTTGGTTCTCTTGCCCACTAGGACCCAGGTTCACAGTCACCAAAAAATGAATTAAACTGGACCCAGGCAAGCAGCAAAAAAGTTCTTCTACATGAGCTGGACTGATCCCTGGATGAATAGTGTTCTAATTCACTGTGTCCAATACTCAGCCAACTTGCATATAAACCAAAATCAAAGAATCAAAGTTGGTGAAAACTGGAAATAAAAAATACACAATGCTGAAAACAAAATTAACAGGTCAGCTGAAGAGAAAACCTAACTATTTCTATGTCCATAGAAACTGCAGATGGCTTATTATTCCTTAAACACCAAGCCAGCGTAAAACAATAAAAGGATTATAAATTAATATATTTCATACATAATCAAACAACAGTAGCTTACAATATATCAAAGGTTAACTCTAAAGCATAGAATAGCATTCACAAACACAAGGAAAAAATAGAATGATATGCCAATTCGATAAGATGAAAAGAAGTGGGAGGTGGTGAGTGTGAAACCCGCATGAACTGTACATTCTGACCAACTCTGCCTCCCAATGTCGAGGTTTCAATGACACGCCTGACTTGGACAAAAACCTGCGCTGGCGCCAGGGAAATCTCTGCCCTAATTGCTATGTGTAATAACAAATAGGTGTAAGAGGTGGTTGGTGGTACAGGCATAACAGGTCACTGCAGCCGGCAAGTTCTGAGGGCGGGAGCTTCATTCGTAAGTCTCAACACCTCAGCCCAGATGCCCAGGAGCAAGCGTTCAAAGCAGCACCAGTAAGCTTAAATCCACCGGAATTTCCCGTTCAACCCAAAACAGCACCCGACTTCCCGGTTCCCTTTGAATGTCAAAAGACAACAAACTTCAAGCAGGATTGAGAGTATGCCTTCATCCTCTCTCTCTTCCATATGATTCATTCTCTATATAAAGTTTCCTGTTCATTTTTTAAAAAATCTTTTGCATCGGTTGCTCTATTCATTTACTGCAGTAACTTCAAATGATTAATTTCGAATTATCCCTGCAACATCAAGAAAGTACACTCTCTCCAGTCCCTGTATACGTGAGTGAGTGTGTGTGAGTGTGTGTGTGTTCACACAGTAAAAAGTCTGACAACACCAGGTTTCAGTCCAACCGATTTATTTGATAGTAAATTCACTAGCTTTCAGGTTAGCCCCTTCGTCAGGTGAATGGAGAGTCCTGGCCAGAACTCTCCATTCACCTGTATAATAAACTGTTTACTCCAGTCCAACGCCGGCATATCCACATCATGTGTTCACACACACAGCGAGCAGTCATCTCGGAAAGATGACAGAGAGGGGCAGAATTTGAAATAGAGTTCGCTATAGTCAGATGGACAAGAGCAGTCGTGGATATTAGGTTCGCAGTGTACAATCTGTAGACAATTCTCCAATTATTCTTAAAACTTAACTGCCTAGTGTTTTCACATCTTCCCAAAAGTATGTTATCTAAAAAAAAGTAACAGCAACAAACTTGTTCAGATGCCCTCTGAAGGATCAATCTCCAGGAGAGTATAACCAGCATGTGGGACACTCGTTAATGTGAAATTTCATTCCTCCGCAATTAAAACACGCCTTCCTCAAATAATCAAAGGGAAGGCACCCTTCTCTCTCACACACATACACAAGTATAATAAACTGATCAATCATCCCAAAAGCCAGAAACAATCGCCTCTTTACCTTGATGAACAATTAGAATGAGCAGTACAGCAGGAGCCCAGCGCTGATCCATACTAGCAGGAGCCGGCTCAATTTTTATTCCATTGAACCACCTGCCCGGAGCCTCGCTAAATCCCAGTCGCGCACCCTTCTGGTCCGTCTAGTTCTATCCACACCAGTTTTACTCCGTGCTGCCTCTGACGCGCTTCCCCCTTTCTCCAGACTGTTCGTTAACTCCGACACTATTGCTTTTGTTGCTGTAGATGTATTTGCATAACCGTCACACAGCGTTAACCATTCCCTAAAAATTGTTTTGGCTCTTTAAAATAAGTTCTTCCCACGAAGAGTGATCATGTGAGATGGGTATCCTCATAGAATAATGTTGATAATATTCTACAATTATTTAGGAACCAATTGGGTATAGCGTTCGACGAATTTCCGAGTGTTGCTGGTCGGAGGTGTTAAGATTAAAAGCAACAGAAGCGGTTTGCAATCACACAATGGCTTTTCAGTGCAAAATATCCCAGATACTTTGCATCAGCTACATTACTGGTTTATTATTCATTTCCTCCTCGTAAACATAACCAGCACCAGCTCAACTGTTTCCTGCTGTGTCTGTCTCCTCTCTCCAACACAATTCCCCAGAGTACACAACCTCTGCCCATCTTATTCAGCACTCCTGAACCTGATTCACCAGTCAGGAACTCACTTCTCCAAAACAGCAAAAACAACTTCCAAATGTCCTAAGGTGCTTCAAAGGAGCATTATAAAGCAAAATTAAACACCAAGCCACATCCAGGAGGCAGTGTAAGCCAGCCAGTGCAGGGGTGATGGATTGAAACGGTAGGAGTTAAGAAGTAGGCAGCGGAGCAGAGTTTTGCATTAACCTGATGTTTACAGAAGATGGGAGACTGTGCCAACCAAAGGAATATTGGAATAGTCAAGGCTTAGGGAAAAGGGATTGAGCAACAGATAAGCTGCGTCGGGGCATGGTTGGGCAATGTTACAGCGGTGGAAATAAAATGTGCTAATGACGGTGTGGAAATGTAGTCGGAAAAACCATCTTGGGTCAATTATGATAACAACATTGCAAATAAGCTGGTTCAGCCCCAGATAGTTATGGAGAACAGAGTGAAGTAAATCTCATTTAATTAATGATCAGATGGTCTTTGACTAGCAAACACTCCTGAATGGCAGTGCACCATTCGCAATTTGAAATTCCAGGCTTAGTCGGGCAACACACTATACATCCTTTAGAGAATACTCAAAGAGTTTCAATCAATGTTCCATTACTCTTTTGCTAGATATCCTGGGTGATGGAAATACATTTCACATGTTGCATCTTCAAGGGCTAGCTGTAAAAATACATGAACATTGATACCAAAGACTGCCATTGAATAACAAATTGATTGTTCTGGTGATTGATCTTCCTTGAGGTCAATATTCTTCTGGGCCCAGACCCAATGTTGGAACCAAAAATCTCAGATTGATCCAACTTTACTGATAAACAGCTTGGATAGGCGGCATGAGAAGGTTACTATGTGTGGAAGAAGTTACCAAAAATAAATTTAAGTTCCTATGAACTTAAAGCAGATCCATTACAGCAGAGTTTACACAAAGTGAGACCCAATGACAGAGGAGTTGGGCACTAGGGAGTAAATTACTGAAACAGAGCGGGAAAAGTTTTTTCCCCCAAGGAAGGATGATGAGGGTAGAGAAATTGGTAGATATGGAAAAAGAATTGAGGAATGATCAGACACAACTTTGTCAACATTCAAGACCTCAGGAGCAGAGAACCAACGAAAGATAGCAAATTCCAGCTGATAGCTGTGGGTATGGGTTAACAACTTAATGCAAAGGATGGAATGAGAATAGGAGGACAGAAAATATTTAGGAGACTAAAGAGTTAAGATGTAGGTTCAAATTGCTGAGAAGAGAAGTTTCTTAAAGTAGAAACAAAGGGAAGAGAGAATGGAAGACATCTAAACAGGTAAATCAGCATGGAGCCTGGGAGGCAATAGCATCAATATATGATTTTATGTTATGCATCAGTTGTGGTTCAATTGATAACCCCCTTGTTTCTGATTTCGAATGCGCTGGGTTTAAGTCTCCCAAGATTTCAGCACAAAAGTTAGGGCTGACATTTTAGTGCAATACTGAGGGAGTACTGTACTGTTAAGATGCGCTCTTTCAGATAAGATCTGAAACTAAGGTCCTCTTAGTCCTCTCAGGTAGATGTAAAAGATCCAATGAAACTATTGAAAAGAATAGGGAAATCATTCTGTATGTCGTGATCAATATTTATCCCTCAATCAACATGATGAAAAAACAGGTTATCTGCTTATTATCACATTGTTGTTTGTAGGACTTTACTATGTGCAGATTGGCTTCTATATTTCTTACATCACAAGGAAACTTTATTCCAAATGTACTGTGTTGTCTGTAAAGTACTTTGAGACATCCAGTTGTGTTGAAAGACACTATATCAATGCAAGTTTTCTTCACCAAAAAGCATTTAATTGAGAGATGAGACAACTTTTAAGATCCCGGACCAGAACCCCAAATTACATTAGGAAGCCAGACTAGACCACAACAATTTTTCCTTTTGACAGAAATGTGAAGAAAGGATATTTCTTTCCAAAAATGATTACATTGACAAAGTATGGATCTTTTACAGTGAAACAAACTTTATTTAATAACATAGTTTAAATAAACTCAAACAAATTATTCCACTTAACCATTAACTTTTGAACAATATTTAAAAATGAAAGGAAACAACTTTACTTTCTAGTTTATGATTGTTCCATTTTCAAATAAGTTCAATTCATACATAGATCAAAAGCACTTTCAAATAAATACAGTTAGCAAACCCAAGCATACTTGCTATAAATTGTGCTAACAGTCTTGAAGCTTTTAGAGAGAGAGTTTGTAGAGAGAGTGAATTCTCAGGAACAGCCTGCACACATCTCAGCAGACCTGAACTGCAACTCTTTAGTTTTTTCCCTGCTATAGACTTAACTCCTCCCATCACCATACCAAGACCTGATTGATAACTCACGACCCTTTGAATCAACTTAATCAAAAACCCCAAGGGAAATCTTCACCTATAAATAGAAATCCATTAGCTTTATCCAAAGTAATTGTTCTGCTCTCCCAAATTCGGGGCTGCATTTTGATTGCATAAAGTTGAATTTTAAATATTCCCCATAAACGTAAAAAATATATATACATATTTATATTAATTGCACCACTATCTTCACACAGAAGGGAAGGGAAGGGAAAGATGCCCCAAAAGCAGAGGGCAAAGCCAAGGTATGACTTATAATAAGGGCAAACTGTTGCCATTGTGACTTGGATGATGCAAGGAATGAAATGTAAAGAAAAATGTATCAACACACATTTAATCAATGGCAGATCTGTAGGGGACGTTATGTGAATATGTATTACAGAAATGAATGTTCTCCATCCCTTCTGGCAGCACATATCAGAGAATTGTGTGCACTAGCACATACTCTGTTGCTTTGAATATCTCCTGAACTCCTATCGTAACTATGATGCAAGGTTAGCAGAAACTTGACAAATGATGTAAGCAGCTAAAACAGACATTTATACCCAAACAGAATCCTCCCCGAAATACTCCCCAGATAATTTCATATGTAATCTAAGTGTAAACAGCAGAACATTGGAACAGCCATTCAACCTCACAGCCTGTTCCATCAGTCATTGAGACCATGTTTGATCTATGACCTAACTCACCTCTTACTTTTGCATCCATTCCTTTAGTACCATCAGCCAGGAAAAATCTATCTATCTCAAATGTTAAAATTATGAATTGAGCTTGCATTCTTCTTCTTGTGCAAAAGTATTCTACATTCCTACTATCCCCTTTGCAGTAACTGCTTCCTAACTTCTCTCCTGAATGGTCTGTTTCTGTTTTAAGATTACTCCCAGGTTAAATCTCCTTATTCTAGACTTCAATAGTGAAAAGGTTTCTCTCCATCAGTCCAATCAATTGCTTTCAATAGACCCCAGTCAAATCATCGCTCAACCATCCTATAATCAGTGTGGGTCTGGGAGGGCAGTACCATTGTCATATATTCCTACCTCTTACATCAATTGATACAAGGCTCATGGCTCGATTGATAATACTTTGTCTCTCAGTCTAAAGGTCCTGCATTTAAGTTCCACCTCCGAAATTTAGCACAAAAGTTAACCCTGATACTTCGATGCAATACTGAGGGAATACCTCACTTTTAAGATGCCTTCTTTCAGATGAGATGCTAAACTGAGGCCCAGTCTACCCTTTCATAATCTGAATGAAGACTCCAATCAGATGTTCTTGAGGCGTTCCAGAAGGTCTGAATACCAAAAAGAGAATTGAAGAGAGAAATAGTTATTTGGGCATGCCAGCTGTCTTGCCAGATCTGGACTAGTACTCCTAATTGTTTTTGCTGAATAACTAATAGTTTGATATTCCATCTTAAGTTCTTATTAAAAGTCAACATCCCATCATATTGGTTGCACTCAAATCCTGATTGATTGGTTGTTTGGATAAATTGCATATCCTTTCATCTTTTCCTATGACATAGATGTCTCTGACTTGCAATGCTTTCCACAATCTTCTAAGCAACATGGCATTCAACAAAAAACAAAGGAAAGCATAACACAGGAACACGCCCTTCGGCCCTCCAAGCCTATGTCGATCGTGATGCCCTAACTAAGCTAAAAAAAACCTTCTGCCCTTACCTGGTCCACATCCCTCCATTCCTTCCCTATTCATGTACCCATCCAGATACCTTTTAAACGTTGCTAATGTGCCTGCTTCCACCACCTTCTCTGGCAGCACATTCCAGGCACCCATCACTCTCTGTGTGAAAAACATCCCCTACATGTCTCCTTTAACTTTCCCCCTCCCACCTTTAACCTTGTCCCCTTGTAATTGGCACTTCCACCCTGGGGAAGTCTCTGACTATCCATCCTGTCTATGCCTCTCATAATTTTGTAGATGTCTATCAGGTCTCCATCTTTCCAATGAAAACAATCCTAGTTTATTCAACATCTCCTCATGACCAACAGCCCCGAGATCAGGCAACATCCTGGTGAACCTTCTTTGCACTCTATCCAAAGCCTTCACGTCCTTCTGGTAGTGTGGTGACCAGAACTTCATGCAATACTCCAAATGTGGTCTAACTAAGGTTTTATATAGTTGCAACATGATTTCTCAACTCCTGTACTCAATGCCCCAGCTGATGAAGGCAATCTGGCATATGCATTCTAATCACCTGTGTTGCCCAGATCCCTCTATATGTTAATGTTCCTAAGGGTTCTGCCATTTACAGTAGAATTCACACCTAAACTTGATCTTCCAAAATGCATCACCTCATTAACATTTCAATGCCAGAACTATGTCAATCATTCTAGTGATGCAAGCAACAACATGATATGAATAACATAGCCACTATTATACCAAACATTACTAATGTTTCAATTACAGCAATTAACAGGGCTATTGCTTCAATGTAATGAACTGAATGAGATGTGCTTTTATGCTAAAGAGGTCAGTGAAGAGAAACAGCAGCAAAGTATATGTCTGGTTTCCCACAGGCTTGAAATGACACACCATCCTGACTCCCAAGAGCCTGTCCACCATATGCAAGGCACAAGCTGGGAATGAGATGGAGTACTGACCACTTGCCTGGATGATGAACAGCAGCTCCAACAACATGAAAGAAGCTTGACATTATCCAAGATAAAGTAGCCCGCCAGATTGCTACCCCTTCGACAAATATTCAATCCCTCCACCGGTGATGAACAGTAGCAGCAGTGTTGTACCAACTACAAGATGCCCTGCAGAAACTCACCGATGTTCCTTATGCAATACCTTCCAAACCTACAACCACACCCATCTAGAAGGACAAAGACAGCAGGTGCCTGGAAACACCACCACCTGGAGGTTCTCCTCCAAGTCGCTCACCATCCTGACTTGGAAATGTATTGCCGTTCCTTCACTGTCACTGGATTAAAATCCTGAAATCCCCCCCACTAACAGCACTGTGGGTGTACCTACACCTCAGAGACTGCAATGCTTCAAGAAGGCACCTCACCACCACCTTCTGAAGGGTAATTAATGAGGAACAATAAATGCTGGCCTAGCTAGCAACACCATAAACGAATTTTACAAAATATTACTAATAGATCACAATGTCCTACATTCTGAAAGGTTCTGTCCTGAATAAACTAGGTCACTATTACATGTGAGCTGCAATTTTTGCTCAAGTACTGATACATTTTATGGTAAAAAAACAAATAAAGGCCAATTGTGCTGACACAGGTCATCTCACTCTCTTGTTCGTGATTAGGCAAGGTCTCAGATGAAGGTAAGGGTGTAGGTAGGTCCCAGATATGGGTATGGACACAGGAAACATTGCAGGACCCTCCCATCAGAAAGTGAACTGTCATGACTGGAGTGCACATGTAAGTTCCAATGCAGTTGGCACCATATCTTATCAGCCTGCCTAGCAAGCGTAGTGGTGATGATTGAATTTATTGATCTTGTACCTTCTTTCTTCAGATACACCAACTGCAACAATGGCAAGTGACCCCATAAACCCCCCATTAAGCTCCCAGAAAGACCTCGTTCCTACACTAACACTGACTCTCAGAACCAGGCACTAGCGCAGATATTCACAGATAATGCCAATGAACATTAAGTCATCAGCACTGTGGATAGTGCACAGTGATATGGGTACATCACACTCATGTGAGGGACTGACAGGGGCAGTGAGGTCGCAGGGAGATGACAGTGGGAGCACTGCTGGAGACCTGCACATGCTGAGCCTGAAGCAGCTGATGAGTCTCTGGAGACATTCATCAGGTGGCAGATACTGGATGTGCAACAGAGTGCACTGGGAGATCAGGCAGAGATCCATGAGGGTCTGTGTGCCATGGAGGTTTCCATGCAGAACTTAAGCACTGCCATGATGTGGAGATGCTGGTGTTGGACTGGGGTGGGCACAGTAAGAAGTCTCACAACACCAGGATGAACTCCAAAAGGTTTATTTGGAATCACGAGCTTTCAGAGTGCTGCTCCTTCATCAGGTAAGTTATCAGATGAATACTGCTTTGACCCTTAATACCAAGAGCACAGCCTCCTCCAATGAGAGAATTGTGACTCAGCTTCAGAAGCAGACTTCAGGAGGGTCATGCTGGGACCTGCAAGCCAGCACACCAGCAGTGGCCTCTAGAAGTGACCGAGGAGTTCCCAACCATGGCTAACTCAGGCTCCGCCAGCCAGAGGACGACTGTCATAACTGCAAAATCAGCAGTCTGCCTCCAAAACGTCTGCCAGCTCGTAGGTGTGGGGCGGGGGGATTTCTGTGATTACTTTGGAGGCAAGAATGGTCTAAAGTGGCAAACTTGCCCAATTGTGGAGGGATGTCTATTGGGTTCATTATTAAGCTAACTGACATAAGTTATCTCTGAGCCCATCAAAATGTGATGGTGTCTCAGGGATTAAATGTGAGTTGCACTGCTTTCTTGTACATGTCGGGTTTGCCTTCAGTCTTGTGGTGTGGGGTCCCTCATAAGCACTTAAGTGCCTAATTGAAGGACTTGGCACTGAGAACATAAGAACATAAGAAATAGGAGCAGGAGTAGGCCATCTAGCCCTTCGAGCCTGCCCCGCCATTCAATAAGATCATGTCTGATCTGTCGTGGCTCAGTTCCACATTCCTGCCCTCTCCCCATAACCCTTAATCCCCTCGCTTATCAAAAACCCATCAACCCGCATCTTAAAAATATTTAGCGAGGCAGCCTCCACCACTTCAACGGGCAGAGAATTCCAGAGATTCACCACCCTTTGAGTGAAGAAGTTCCTCCTCAACTCTGATCTAAACCGCCCCCCCTTTATCTTGAGGCTGTGCCCCCTAGTCCTACTGTCCTTTCTGAGCGGGAAGAGTCTCTCCACCTCTATCCTATCCATCCCATTCATCATCTTATATGTCTCAATGAGATCTCCCCTCATTCTTCTAAACTCGAACGAGTACAAGCCTAGTTTATTCAGCCTCTCCTCATAGCTCAACCTCCTCAACTCCGGTATCAGCCTAGTAAACCTCCTCTGCACTCCCTCCAAGGCCAAAATATCCTTGTGTAAGTGCAGCGACCAAAACGGCACACAGTACTCCAGCTGCGGCCTCACCAATGCCCTATACAGCTGCAGCAAGACCTCCCTACTTTTATATTCAATCCCCCTCGCTATGAAGGCCAGCATCCCATTAGCCTTCCTGACCACCTGCTGCACCTGCAGGCTGGGTTTTTGCGACTCATGCACAAGGACCCCAAGGTCCCTCTGCGCCATCGCCTGCTGCAGTTTTTCACCATGTAAGTAATAGTCCTTCCTACCATTCTTCCTACCAAAGTGGACCACCTCGCACTTGCCAACATTAAATTCCATTTGCCAGTTCCTGGCCCATTCGCCCAGCCTATCTAGATCCTTCTGCAGACTCTCCGCACCCTCCGCGCAATTTGCCGTTCCACCAATCTTGGTGTCATCAGCAAATTTCGACACCATACACTCGGTTCCCTCCTCCAGATCATCTATATAAATGGTAAATAGCTGAGGCCCCAGCACCGACCCCTGGGGCACCCCACTAGTCACCAACCGCCAATCTGAATAGCACTCATTGACCCCCACTCTCTGCCTCCTATTTGACAACCAACCCTCTATCCACGCTAACACCCTACCTCCAACTCCATGCCCCCTTACCTTCTGCAATAACCTCTTGTGAGGTACCTTGTCAAACGCCTTCTGAAAATCAAGAAAGACCACATCCACCGCTTCTCCTCTATCCACCGCCCTAGACACATCCTCATAGAACTCCAATAAATTTGTCAGACACGACTTCCCTTTAACGAAACCGTGCTGTGTCTGCTCTATCAAGCAATTCCCCTCAAGATGCCTCGCTATTTCCTCCTTGATGACGGATTCTAACATTTTACCTACAACAGACGTTAAACTAACCGGCCTATAATTCCCTGCCTTTTGCCAGCCACCCTTCTTAAACAACGGCGTAACATTAGCCGTTTTGCAATCTTCCGGCACCTCCCCGGAATCCAGCGACGTTTGGAAAATAACCACCAAGGCATCCACTATCACCTCCGCCATTTCTTTCAGAACCCTCGGATGCATTCCATCCGGTCCTGGGGACTTGTCCACAATCAGTCCCTCCAGTCTGTTGAGCACCGCCTCTCTAGTAACAATAATGTCATTGAGACCCTCCAGTTCTACCACCTTTCCATCACTAGCACCCGGCAAATTATTCACGTCCTCCTCCGTGAAGACCGAAACAAAAAAGTTATTCAAGACCTCAGCCATTTCCCCATCCCCTACCACTAAGTCCCCCCTCTCATCGTCTAAGAACATAAGAACATAAGAAATAGGAGCAGGAGTAGGCCATCTGGCCCTTCGAGCCTGCCCCGCCATTCAATAAGATCATGGCTGATCTGTCGTGGCTGATCTGTCGTGGCTCAGTTCCACTCTCCCGCCCTCTCCCCATAACCCTTAATCCCCTCTCTTATCAAAAACCCATCAACCCGCTTCTTAAAAATATTTAGCGAGGCAGCCTCCACCACTTCAACGGGCAGAGAATTCCAGAGATTCACCACCCTTTGAGTGAAGAAGTTCCTCCTCAACTCCGTTCTGAACCGCCCCCCCTTTATCTTGAGGCTGTGCCCCCTAGTCCTACTGTCTTTTTGAGCGGGAAGAGTCTTTCCACCTCTATCCTATCCATCCCATTCATCATCTTATACGTCTCAATGAGATCTCCCCTCATTCTTCTAAACTCTAACGAGTACAAGCCTAGTTTATTCAGCCTCTCCTCATAGCTCAACCCCCTCAACTCCGGTATCAGCCTAGTAAACCTCCTCTGCACTCCCTCCAAGGCCAAAATATCCTTGCGCAGGTGCGGCGCCCAAAACTGCACACAGTACTCCAGCTGCGGCCTCACCAATGCCCTATACAGCTGCAGCAAGACCTCCCTACTTTTATATTCAATCCCCCTCGCTATGAAGGCCAGCATCCCATTCGCCTTCCTGACCACCTGCTGCACCTGCAGGCTGGGTTTTTGCGACTCATGCACAAGGACTTCCCTTTAAGGGTCCAACGTTCACCCTAGTCAGCCTCTTCCTTTTTATGTATTTATAAAAACTCTTGCTATCCTTTTTTATATTAAGCGCTAGCCCAGCTTCATAGTTTCTCCTACCCTTCTTTATCAACTTCTTTGTCAATCTTTGTTGACATTTAAACCTCTCCCAATCCTCTTCTCGCCCACTATTCTTAGCTACTCTAAACGCCTCCGCTTTTAATTTAACACTTTCCTTCACCTCCTTCGTTATCCACGGCTTATTACCTCTCCTCCTACGGTCCTTTTTAACCATCGGAATAAATTTCTGCTGAGCACCAAGAAAGATCCCCTTAAAGATCCTCCACTGCTCCTCAGCAGACCTACCTTCCAACGCGCTCCCCCAGTCCACATTCGCCAATTCTTCTCTCATCCTACCGTACTCCCCTCTATTCAAACAAAGGACACGTGTCCGGGAACCCACTTTCTCCTCCTCCATCTGCACCAGAAACTCCACCATACAATGATCACTCTCCCCAAGAGGATCCTTCACCACGAGGTCCCTAATTCTACCCGCCTCATTACATAACACCAGATCCAAGATAGCTCGCTCCCTCGTCGGCTCCAACACACACTGTTCAAGGAAACTATCCCGGCAGCATTCCAAGAACTCCTCCTCGAGCCCACCGCGTCCAACATGGGTCGACCAATCAATATGTAGATTGAAATCCCCCATAATTATTGCCGTTCCATTCCTGCACGCCGCATTTATTTGCGCGTTAACAGCCCGCCCCACCTCCAGATCATTATTTGGGGGCCTATAGACGACACCCACCAGCGTCTTCCTCCCTTTGCTGTTCCTAATCTCCACCCACAACGATTCCACTTTCTGCTCTTTGGTTCCTATATCATCCCTTGCTACCACCCTGATGCTATCCTTAATCAGCAGAGCTACACCCCCCCCCTTTTTCCTTCCGCCTATCCTTCCTAAACACTTGATACCCCTGGACATTCAGCTCCCAGTCCCTGTCACCTTGCAGCCACGTCTCTGTAATGGCCACCAGATCATATCCATTTGTGCCGATCTGCGCCACCAGCTCATCCACTTTATTCCGAATGCTTCGTGCATTTAGATAAAGTGCCTTCATCCCAGCCTTCACCTGGACCCTATTTGCCAGAATGCCACCAACCATACTCATGCCCCCTACTCCATTTATTTTTGGGACATCCTCGGCCTCTTCCCTTACCTGTACCCTCTCCTTAACTTTAGACCCTGTAATGTCACCTACCCTCGCACCCTCCCCCCCAAATTTGTTTAAAGCCCTGTCTACAGTCCTATTTACACGATTCGCCAGGACTCTGGTCCCAGCACGGTTCAGACCAACCCCATCCCGCCCGAACAGGTCCCACCTACCCCAATGCTGATGCCAATGCCCCATAAATTCAAACCCATTCCTCCCACACCAATCCCTGAGCCACCCATTCACTTTCTTAATCCTATCAACCTTACGCCCGTCTGCATTCGGTTCAGGCAGTAGCCCAGAGATAACCACCTTGTCAGTTGTACTTTTTAATTCCATTCCCAGCTTTTCATACTCCCTCCCCAGATCCTCAGTTCACATTTTGCCTACGTCGTCGGCACCCACATGTACCACAACGACCGGATTCTCACCCTCCCACTCCAGGTTCCTCTGCAGCCCAGATGCGACATCCCGGACCCGTGCACCAGGCAGACAACACACCCTTCTGTGCACTTTGTCATTGTGACAAAAGACAGTGTCAATACCCTTAACCCCACTATCCCCAATTACTACTACGTTCCTTTTCACCTTCTCTTTGCCTATGTCCTGCGTCTGCATCACTGTACCGTGTGCAGTTTGTTCACCAACCTCACCTCCCTCGTTCTCGTCCACACTGGAAGCAAGAACCTCAAACCTGTTATGCAGATTGAGAGGCTGAGACATCTGCTCCCCACCCTCCTTCCTCCGCTCCCCACCCTCCTTCCTCCGCTCCCCACCCTCCTTCCTCCTCTCAGCAGCCCCCTCTTGTTCCTGACCCTTAGAGTTAGCCAGTCTAGGGGGGGTGGATGTCACTTGCACCCCATTGACAATGGCACCCTCTCTCCCCCGATGAGCCTCAGTGTCTGTAGCTCAGAAGCCAGCTCATCTACCTTGAGCTGGAGCTCCTCCAGCAACCTGCACTTACTGCAGACTTGGTCACTGGGAAGGACCCTGGGGTCCACCAGCTCCCACATCATACAGAAACAACACATCACATGCCCCTCCATTATTCACTGTAGTAGTATTGAAAATTTCAACACAAACTTACCTGGCCCTTTTTCTCCCCAGCCCTTTTGATCTTAAGCCCTAATAGCTCACTCTGCTTCCCACTCACTCCGCTGCCCGCTCCGACGCTGCCCGCTGTCTACACCAGGCCTCCTTTTAAACCTGGCGCTGTTTTAAAGTCTGCTGCCCCACAACTCCCTGCTATCCACTCTCTTAGAATTCTTAAAGCGGTAGATACAAAAAGCCCGCAAAAATGCTTTTAAATGATTTAAACAGCTCTACAAGGTAATTTCTTACTACGAAAGTGCTTTAAACTTATTTAAACAGGTTTTTAACAGGTAATTTCTTATCTGTCTCTCTGCTCCTTCACTCGTGATTTCACAATGAACTGTGAATTCACAATGTTGGGTAACAGTCTCATTTTTACTTATTCTATGATGTGGAGATGCCAGCATTGGACTAGGGGAGGCACAGTAAGAAGTCTCACAACACCAGGTTAAAGGACTACTGGGCTTTAAATAAACCTGTTGGACTTTAACCTGATGTTGTCAGACTTCTTACTTTACTTATTCCAGTTGCGCTACTGGACATTCCCTCAACATATCTGTGTGGGAGCAGCTATGAGAGCAATGATGGCCCCTGTCATTGTTCTACACATCTGATCTCCCATCATGTTGAAACTGAACCAGACAGCGTGGGTGGCATAGTGTAATCTGTAATCTGAATTCTGCTGGACCTGTTGAGTCTATCTAGCGTCTTCAGTTTTTAATGCAGATTTCCAGCATAGACAGTATGTTGATTTTATTTCAGTGTAACCTGATGTTTGAAAATGTTACTCAATTTACTTTATGAAGGTCACGTTGGCTATGATTGAGTATCTGGGCTTTTTGTTTGATGCTAACAGCTGTTGTGCAAGATGTTCTGAAAAGCAGGATGAGTAGTCAAAGAAGAGAAGCCAATGACAGACTGAAGAAAAGCCAGTCGGGGAGGGAGTCATAGGGATCCAGAAGCAGGGGGGAATGTGACTCTGCCAGCAAGCAATAACAGCTCCCTCAAATTACACTGATAATTAATAATAATACTGATAGTTCTCAGCTTCTCCTTGTGACCAACAGTAATAAACAACCGCCAGTCTGTTTTGATTTGTAGCAATAGACGAAACACCCAAATATATTGCCCTTATGGGAGGTGGCGTGTTATAGTTCACTCAGAAAATCCAAGTTGCTTGGAATAACATGCACTTTTTACATGCAAGTTGTGGTCTGGAGCCATGTGATCTGGAGCTACGCTGACCAGAAATCTCTCCCACTCCTATCGTTGGTTATTTGCATATGTTGGAAGGATTTTCTCAACCGGCCTTGATCACATTATGAACACATCTTCCTTGGACATCCAGTCCTGGGGTGGGATTCAGGTGCAGGGAGCAGTTTCCACTGCACCACAAGCTCCCAGTAGCCTGTAGTAATATTCACCATGTAATTACGGTCAGAATCCTCTCATATTTCACCTCGTGCAGTCAAGCCCCCACAATATAAGGCCCAGACCTCACCTTAATCTCAATGGATTCTGGTTTGGATTTAGGGGCTGTGATTTATCTTCCCTGCTCCTCTCCAATGATGCGATGGAGTTCACATCCAGGAAGATACAACTTGTAATATTGTTAGCAGGCTTGATGCTGCTTCTTCAACCCTCTACTTATCTTTCCTTCTAACTGATGTGTCACGTCAACAAGAGTCACTTTGTGATAAACATGCCAGGGGTACACATAGCCAGGTAGGGGCATGCTCCGGCAATGCCCTGACACTGTCCCCTAGCACCCTGGCACTGTTTCCTAGATTCCTGGCATTTACCCGAATGCTCTGGCACTGTAATCCAGATGCCAAGCCATTTTCAGAGAGGTCAGGTCCACTTACAAACAGCTTCCTATCCATAAGTGGAACCTATAAGGGACCCCAGACACCTGTAATGGCCACTGGCTGGGACACAGATACAACCACAGACCATCTGATGGAAGGGTTGTGACCTTCAAGATCACAGCCAAGCTGTCGTTGTTATCTAAAAAACTTTCCCCTCGCTCTCCGTTTTCAGATTTCTTGGGACCAGGAGCAGAGGTGGGGGAAGGCACTCAAAATAACCTGTTGGCCAGCATGCTAACCCCCCAGCTCCATCCTACCCCATCTATGCACAGGCAGAATGGAGGTTGGGGAGGCTGGAACTACCCACCTGCGCATGGGAGGGTAGCAACGTAAGACCAATTAAAGGTGGCCAACAAGGACTTTCCCGTCAGTTTCTATACCCCCACAATCAGAAGGGAACAATTTAGCTGTCTGGAGGTGACCTATCCAAGGCAGATTTAAAGGCCCCTCCTCCCTGTTTGGGTACAGCGGTAGGCCCCCCAGTACAGGAGAGCCCTGACTGCAGTTAAAAATTGTTAGCGAGAGAGCAGGCATCCTCCATTTTGAAGTGCCCATTCTCTGACTTACCTTCCATTGCATCCTACCACTGTACTGAAAGGCCCCCAGATCTGAGAGGGCACCACCAGCCCTAACTGGACACCAAACCAACCCTCTGGCCCTTAATTGGCACCCCAGGAGAATGGCAATGAGTTTCCCACAAGATAAACCAGTTTTATTTCACTTTAATAGAGATTTATCTCTGGGATCAATGGGAGAACAGAGCTGTCAGTATCAATCAGGCTGTTGGCATTCTAATAGCAAACAAAAGAATGTGCTGAGTTTTTTTTATCATTTGTAGCCTTAGGTAAATTAAGATTTTACAAGTAGAATATCATATTGGCTTTCTTAGACTCACTGATGTTACATTGAAATGAAAATTATTTGTTTCATAAGTTTAAGTCAATGTTATGTAGCACAGTGCTAATGTGGCTTGCCAAGTAATCCAGAAGCCTGGATCTGAAGGCATGGCTTCATAGTCACCTCGAGAGCAAGTGATTTTGAACTCAATTAGCTAAATAAATCTGGAATAAAATGTAAGTTATCGCTGAGGCTAAAGTTCTTCAGGGGAGAAAATTTGACCAACACGGGACTCCAGACTCATTGCAATGTGAAACAAAAACAGAAACGCTCAGCAGGTCTGACAACATCTGTGGGGAGAGAATAGAGCCAATGGCCGCGATTCCCCCAAAAGTGCTGAATTGGTGGGAAAGGTGTTCTAAATCCTGACTGTTTTGTCAGTTCAGCTTCTCACCTGAATCTCCGCACTCTGCATTGCAGAGGTCCCAATAAAAACACAGAGGTGGGGCCTACTGGTGCCAGAGTTTGACAGTTCTGGAACTCTGCGCATGTGCAGTGGCCCCAATCTGTCAGACTCCCCCATTTGCTAGCCAGCTCGATCGCTGGCCAGCCCGGGACTCTCACAGTGCTGCCCTTCCAGTCCCCTCCACAGCCTGGTCGCAGCCCCCACCCATCCCAGAACACCCAATGCACAGCCCACCCACCCTAGCAATGGCGATCACCCCCACCCCCCTCACTCTGGCAGAGCCCCCCCCCCCCCTCCATTGACATCCCTGGGGTCAGACCCACCCCCAGGAGGCAGTCACCCCAGCCGCCCCAATTACTGCCCTCCGTCCATCCCAGACCAACCCTGCCTGCAGAGTGGCAGCGGGATCCCCCACCCCCACAAATCACCCCTAGGTCTTGCCCACAATAGGCCCCACCCCGTGGCACTGACCAATGCCCAGTGGACAGTGCCAAGGTTCCCTCTGGACATGAGCACTTTGGCCATTGGGCAATGCCAGGGGACACAAGCTGGCACTGCCAAGGTGCCCATGCCTGGGGGCACCCCCACCGCTTCCCGACCCTCTGGGGGTCCCGATTGCTCCCCCTTCAATCAGACGGTGTCTCCCACTAATTCCCCAAACGTGGGGAACTATTCTAAACCCCACTGGAATGAAGTTCTCCTGGCGAGGTGGGAGATTTGATCGGGACTTGGAAGTTCCTGATGATGACCTGCTAAACATATTTAAAATACAATTCAAACAGATTCAAATGACTTACCAGCACGGCCTGACCGGTGACAGTTTGCTGGCTCTGGGAAATGCGTATGTGTTCCCGGCACATGCGCAAATCCTGACACAAGACTGGCAATGCACATCTCCCACCGTGACCCAACAGAAAAGTTGTGAGTCGTGATGGGAGAATGCAGCCAATGTTTCGAGTCTAGATGACCCTTCAGTTCTTTTTGAATTTGGTTTCTGTAGACCACAATGTGTTGTTAATATCTCTTCACAAATAACAACTTGTAAGTTTCTTTGAAACTGCCAGATAGTTCCTTCTGTTCAGGGATCACATTTAACATGGATTCAGTCATTTTAAAAGGTCTTTGCCCAGTTTACAATTTTATAAATTTCTATAAGAATACCTATGCCTACTTTATAAAAAATATACAGGGTGAGTTCTTAGTCCCCTCACAACGGAAACAGCTACAGTTTAAGTTATGACGAACTTACATTTCATTGCATTTTCAGTGTATTTAGTGTCTTCAAGTATCACAATGCCTATATTGAGGATTATTCTGAAGACGTTTTGATGGGTCTTGTTAAACAATTGCCATTTATCTAGGTTGTCATGTAAGTGAAAGCAATGATGTTATTTCAACAACAAATTGCCAGACGTACTATTCAATTGTTCGAATGTTCAGTGTTTGATTATGCATGTTTGTTGACTCTTCTCTCTTCTGTGTGCTGTCAGTAAGTCTGGATGCGATTACTGAAAAGGGCAAGTAAAAGTAAGCTGGAAGCTTGTGCTGTTGACATTTTAAAAAGCACTACACGTAAAGCTCCTGTTTAGACTAAGAGTGCAATCTTACCTGCCGTTCACAACACCTCCCGTTACAGCAAGTTTGGAGAATTTGGCAGCCAGCAAATCTCCATTCACTGCAGTGGAATGGGAAAATCCTGCCAGTGTGAATGATAATAAGATTCCAGACATAGAATCTGGTGTGTCTGCTCCACATTTCTCCAAGATATTTCAGAAGAGTAGTTTAAATTTACTGGCTCTCACACCTTTCCCTTCTTCAATGAAAGATCCACCCATACCATGAGATTGATGGATTTTAGGGTTCAAGATCTACTTTTTGCTATGGAGTCTAGATGGAGTAGTGACCTGCAAGCTGGTGATATTCTTACATTGTCTCAGAGTAGAAGGTCAGTGAATATTTGAGCAGTTCACATTTCTATATTTAATATCACAGTAGGTGCTAAAAAAAACTTCAGGACAAAGAAATATGTGATGATGGAATGATGCAGATCCCATTTGGGAAACATTACGAGTCCATAAAACAATACTTGGCAATGTTGTGGCTGTTGGCTTCTATGTCTAAAATTGGCAAACTAAATAATTAACTAATTTGTAACCAATTAAATGAAAAGAGCTCAGTGCAGTTTATGGACAATTAGGAGACAAAGAGGAGTTAATTCCTATGGAGGGAGGGTAGGTAGAAGTGTTGGCACAATAAGCACCTAATTGCAATGGAAATAAAACTCAGAGGAGATGTGCACTAGGCAGTTGAGCAGATAACACGCAAAATTAATATGACCTCCAACTAGTTCTCTAATGTCCTTTACAGGTGGAAAAGTTTCCTTACCCAGTCTGGACTGTGTATGACTTCAATCACACACCAACATGATTGACTTATTGCTCAGACATGCTAAACTCAGATAAATCAACCACCCAACAGTTCAAGAAGAAAAATCCACCTTTGGGAACTAAGGATAAACAATAAATGTTAGCCATGCCAAGAATATTCATATTCTAATCATTGTCTTTCAATTTAATTGCACAATCATAATTCCCTAAGGGAGTAGGACAAATGGATAGATGGCTGCTGGGAGATCAGAGAGCTCCCTTGTTCTCTTGGCTTTTAACACTGGTTGAGAAAGCATACATCAAGACAATACAAAATTAAAAGAGACAAATCCTCTACCTGATCATACAATCAGTATGTCCAAGCATTACCACCAACATCAAGATGGATATGGCCCAGAAATGTAACTAACTGCTTTTTCTGTACAGTTCTTTCAAGAGAGTTGAGATTCGCATATAGCCAGAAAGGCAAAAACTACATGAACAGAACTAAATAGATATGGGCCATTCAGCCCAACTGGTTCATGTGTGTATTTTTGCTTCACTCCCAGGCCTCTACATCTAACTTCACAAATATCATCTTCTATGGAAAATAAGTCTTCATTCTTGTCTGCAAAGGATGGAAAATGTGAAGAAATGTCCCAGACTAATGCATGGTCAGGCAGACTGATAAATGTCTAGAACTAAATGATAAGGTTTTTAATTTAAAGCACATTTCTTGCACAAATATGCAGAGTTTTTTGATCCCTTCTACACTTTGCTCTTGCCATACGAGTCTCATGCCTGTACAAGATCCCTGCATCTTTGTCTCTGGTATCAACAATCTGACAAACGTTCTGTGAAACAAACTATCACCAAATACTTAGGTGCGAGAACTTTTTCTTCACTCTGCAGGTATATCCATGAAAAACTCTTTGTTTCCCTGATGTTTTCCCTCAGTGATACTATTCAGTGTGTTTCGTCCACATCCTTATCTGTGCCACATCAGTGGGAGGAGTATAGTGGTTTGACATGGGCTGATCTCCACAGAACTGAAAGAATGACAGGAAAGTTTGCAGGAAACAAACGAACTTTTATTCAGCAGAACAGCGAAATGTAATCATCAGCCAACAAACAACATCAGTGTCAAAGCAGATGACAACATAGATATGGTAATCTTTTATCCGTGACTGATAACATTAGGAAAACATATATTCGAAAACTGAGCTGTTTAAAACCCGAAGGTATATATTGGGAGGATTGCATCCTTCACTGCAGAGAGGAGCAATTCAACAAGTATATCAGGGCAGATAGCCAAGGACTAAAATACTCAAATTAAAACTGTACTGAGTAGTCAGTTATCAAGCAATGAATTATTTTTTGACAAAGGGTCACCTGGACTTGAAACATCTGTTCTTTTCTCTCTTTACAGATGCTGCCGGATCTGCTGAGATTTTCCAGCATTTTCTCTTTTGTGTTCTATAAATAGAAATGTATTTATCAGTATTTATTGTGTCATATACTGGAACAGCTCAGAAAAGGCCAATCCTTCCACTGTGCCTGTACAAGCACTCTGAAACATCAAAACAGTTTGTTGCAGTCCTCTGCTGTCTCTCCATGAACCAGTAATATTTTTCCCCCAGCATTTACCCAATCCCCTTTTTACAGCTGTAGTTTAAATCAACTTACACCAGTCTATATTCCTATCAGAAGAAATAGTTCAAATTTCTGTGAATTAAATTTCCTCTTACATGTGGCTGTCCATTTTACCAGTCTAGCAATGTTCCATGATATGTTTCAAAGAAACATGAGTTTAATGTTTATTTATTAGTGTCACAAGTGGGATTGCATTAAGACTGTAATAAAGTTACTGTGAAAATCCCCTAGTCGCCACACTCTGGAGTCTGGGTACACTGGGGAAGAATTTAGCATGGCCATTACACCTAACCAGCACATTTTTCAGACTGTGGGAGGAAACCAGAGCAGCCAAAGGAAACCAACACAGACACAGGGAGAATGTGCAGATTCTGCACAGACTGACCCAAGCTGGGAATTGAAGTCGGGCCCCTGGCACTGTGAAGCAACAGTATTAGCCACTATGCCACTGTTCAGCCCGAAACATGGGGCAAAGTTATGGTTTATTTGCTCCCCAGTTACTCTCATAATATGTCAGCTGCCAACTGACATATTATGTCAGTTGTCAATGAAGGGTGTTACTGAGCAATATGGTCTTGGGTGGCTTATGCAACTGGCAGAAAACCTGGGAGAATAGAAGGATGTGGCAATGTGAAGTACTTGTTGCCCTGAGCGTCCACAGCATTTTGTTCAAAGACCATGCCTCCCACCGCAGATTGGCAGCACTCTCCAGTGGACATGGGCACCAACCACCAGACTGCACTGCCTGGTGGACCTGGGCACCAGTTGTAGGACAGCATTGCCTGGGCGACAGGGTTGGAAAATAGGGAGAGATGTTCAAATGTACATTGTCTTTGGTGGAACTGGAAAATCCTGCTAGCGGGATAGGTTACAAAATTCCATCCCGAGCTCCTTCTATCTTCTGTACTTTGAAAAGTGCTGAAGGTGGCCCCTCGGCTAACACTAAGTAGTGGGAAGTGTGTCATCAGGTAGTTTCAATGCCTGGCCCCTAAGTTCAGTGAACTCAGATATGGGTATCCTGTGAATTAAAACCCTATATCTGATAATTACAAGCACCATATTCATGAACCTAATTTCAATAGCATTTGGACCCTACATTCTTGGGGCCTCAGACACTCTGATGTTGCCATTCAGTACATAGTTGTCTGCAGGTTCACAATACCCTCTCATGGTGTCTTCACAGATATTGACGCACCACCGAGACTCCATGTGGAAAGCTCTGAAGATTGAAGGACACCTTCTGCTGATTAGTAATCACAGCCTAGTGTACAGCTTCTGGAAGATATAAATTCTCCTCCATCAGTTGCATATATAGTACAAACATTCCATCTGTCACAGTTCAGCTTCTGCCACCTGTATTTGCCTCCTATCACTAGTGCTGACTTCCCCCAGTATCCCTGAGTGGATGTATATCGGCTGAGGGTAGCTGGGGGATAAGAAAAGCTTGATGAGCGTTCATGTGGTGGGGTAAGGTTCTACACCTTTGTGCTTCCAACGCTTTGGCACACTTGTGTAAACATTTGCTATGCATCCGTGCCTGTGCATACTGTAGCAAGGGTACCATAAAATACGGAAAATGCTAGAATCAAGTCATGCAAAATCTATGAAGAAAGGAGGAACATTAAGAAAATATCAAAACCAAAGGCCATGTTTGAAATATTAATATTCCTTTTTCACAGAATTTGTGTTACCAATGCTGGACTTTGTAAGGTGGCTACGCTTTAAACTGTCTCCTTTAATTCAAGATGAAATGGAGCAGTTAAGAGTGGGAAAATGTAATCTGCTGAAAAATCTGCCCATATGACCTAGTTGTCATAGAGACAGGGGCTCAAGTTAAAACCTAATAAATGTAAGGTATAAGTTTTAACACCAGGATACAAAGGAAGTGGGAGATGGCCTTACTGTGCCCAGATTTTTAGAGTCAGCCGGGCAGAAAGATGTGGAGAAGAAGGCTGGAAACAGCTGCTGCTATGCTAAGAAGGGGGGAGAAAAGAGTGATCTTGGGGTTAAAGCCCATAGCTCCCTAAAAGTGACCATACAAGTAGATAGGGTGGTAAAGAAGGCAAATGGCATGCTTGCCTTTTTTGGTCAGGGCATTGAGTACAACACTCACAATGTCATGGTGCAGCTTTATAAAACTTCAGTTAGGCCTCAGAGTATTGCGTTCAATTCTGGTCGTCATATTACAGAAAGGATGTGGAGGCTTTGGAGACGGTGCAGAAGAGGTTTACCAAGATGCTGCCTGGATTAGAGGGTATGAACTATAAGGAGAGGCTGGACAAACTAGGGTTCTTTTCTTTAGAGTGGTGGAGGCTGAGGGGAGACTTGCTAGAAGTCTATAAAATTATGAGAGGCATAGGTAGTTTTGACAGACAGAGTGGGCGATTCCATCAGCCCTTACAATAAAATATTCAATGAATGATGGGAAACTGGGAAGTTCTGTGGAACAAAGGGACCTTGATGTGTTTGTCCACAGATCTCCGAAAGTAGAAGGGCATGTTAAAAGGGTGATGAAAAAGGCATAGGGGACACTTGCCTTTATCAATTGTGGCATAGATTACAAAAGCAGGGAAGTCCTGTTGGAGTTGTATAGAACTTTGATGTGGCCACAGCTAGAGTACTGTGTGCAGTTCTGGTCGCCACATTATCAGAAGGATGTGATTGCACTGGAGTGGATGCAGAGGAAATTTACCAGGATGCTGCCTGGGATGGAACATTTAAGTTCCATCACAGACTCAATGGACCAAAGAGTCTCTTCTGTGCTGTATGATTCTATGATTGCCTCCCTTTCACTCAAGTGGGTTCGGGCCACCAGCTCCCCACAAATGGCGTAATGTTCAATACAACTTCGTGGACTGAAGGGCCAGTTCTAGTGCTGTACTGTTCTATGACTCTAAAAGACTGTTTTCAGGTGAATTTCCAAGCGAAGTGCTGGTGAGGACACCGGAGTTTCCAGAGGATGCCTTGCAACTGTAAATCCACTCAAGTATGTTCAGCAGATTGAGTAAAGATACTTTGGGCGGGATTTTCTGAACCCCTCCCGTTCAGCATATTTCCTGGATTGGAGGCAGCCCATCTTTGGCCAGCAGTGGGATCTTATGTCCCACTGATGTCTCAAGTGCTTCCCAAGTCTGCACCCTCTGCTGCAGCAGCTGCCATTGACGTGACTGAAGGATCCCGCCTGTGTGATTGGCCAGACAATTTCTACCTTTGTTCAAAAGGACATTGAGAGATTCATTCTGATTGTCAGGACAAAGGTCCTGTTAAAGCCAGGAGGAACTTGGGACTTTAAAGATAAGGCTAATTTCTGCTGAGAACTCAATGTAATGTATAAACGTAGCAATGGGTTTGGTCATTTTAAGAAATTGCGACAAAATACTTTCTCTGTTTAGTGTTTTAATTGCCTACCAAGTAGTCAATGGTGATTTTAGTTTATTTGTTGCAGTAAACGTTTTAAGAAGTAAAAGTAGTTTGAATTTTGCATTGGTCACTGGAACAGGTGCCAGAGTGTGGTGACTAGGGAATTTTCACAGTAACTTCATTGCAGTGTTAATGTAGGCCTGCTTGTGACACTAATAAATAAACATAAACTTTAGCTGAAAAACTTATATCTTGTTTTCAAAGTTATTCATCTGTAGGCAACAGTTGCATGGCCTCCACTCTGTTACATTCACTCCCTCATCATAAGGGCATCATCCAATGATGTAGTGGCACAAAGTTTCAATCATTTTCATCAATGAGATGCTTGGGGCAATGCAGGTGGCATCTGCAGCAAATTGGTCACATAGAACTGAGAAGCCCAATACTGGATGTGCCTTGGGCCTACCTATCCTGATGTAAATCAGTATTGACGCCAATGGTTTGCAGCCACATATGATCCACTTTACAATGCTATATCATAAATGTTTACAAAGATCTGTAGTAAAAGGATTGAACAGTCATTATTAATTTCAAATTAAGAATGATATTCAAGCTCCATATGCAAAATCTAATTTTGATTTGGTTTGATTTATTATTGTGATATGTATTAATGTACAGTGAAAAGTATAGTTTCTTGCCCGCCATACAGACAAAGCATACCATACATAGAGAAGGAAAGGAGAGAGAGCAGAATATGGTGTTGCAGTCATAGCTAGGGTGTAGAAAAGATCAACTTAATGCGAGGCAGGTCCATTCAAAAGTCTGATGGCAGCAGGGAAAAAGCTGTTCTTGAGTCGGTTGTTGCGTGACCCCAGACTTCTGTGCCTTTTTCCCGACGGAAGAAGGTGGAACAGAGTATGTCCAGGATGAATGGGGTCCTTAATTATGTTGGCTGCTTTTTTTACTGTTGTATGTTTTATATTTGTGATAAATTATCGTGACCTATGCTTGTGTATTGTTCCATTTGTAAATACCTGTGACTTTTGTTCTGGTCTGGTAATACACGTTTACAACTATTCATTGGTTTTCAGTGATCTCGCTGGATAATTCCAGGCAGGCTAAAAAATGGACCGCACTACTAGGTCTTTTCTTGATGGATAAACTAAGATGGATTTACTTACCTTTCTTATTCATGTTCATCTGATAACTCTGAGAAAATAAAAAATATGCATTAACACCAAGTTAATATAGTAATGTGTATTGTTCAATTGCAAATACTCACAGCAGAAACGTATTTAGGAATGTGAACTAAAATGAACAGAAGTCCTCATGTAACCAACACACAGAGCTACACTGCCCATTATGCACTTAGTTGTAATGCAGAGGGAAGGGAAGATGAGGTCGATCAGAAAGTTCTGAATTGGCCATTGCAAGTTTGGATCTTGAAGTAGATAGTAGGAGGAAGGGAGGACTGAGTAAAACAAGGAATCACAGAGTTTGATATTCCGAAGAAAAGAAAGTTCAAATGTGAGCTCTTATGAAGCATAGCCTACAAGCTATTTGTGGTAAATGTGAACTGGGTTTACTTATTAATTCGTGTGCATTATACTGAGTTAGATTCCATGTATGCAAATAAAATGCTAGTGAACCAACGATCATAATTTTCATTTTAACATGGAAATCAAAGGAGAATGGGTTTTGTCATGATGCAAACAAAGCATGAGACACTGCATTGACTCAAACGATAATAAGAATAGCACTGCGATGAAAAAAAACCTGCCCAAACACAAACATTGTGATATCATTCACAACTGGGGCAGTGTGTGCACAACATGCACATGAAACTTTAAAGTCCTATTTAAAACTGATAATATTTTCTTTACTAGGAAGAATATGCAAAATCAACTTTCACCATGCAAAACCTGGCATTGCACATGACACAAAAACCAATTTGCAAATCTCCTGCATTCATTTTAAATGTTTAAGCTGTTTGGCTCTCATGAACAGGGCAGAGAAATTATTTTGGAAAGGCAACCTTGTTCAGGAAGATTAATAGTTTAATAACATCAATACACTTGGACGGTACAACAGTAGTTGGTGCTGATTTGAAAGGGAATGCGAAGTTCCTTCCTCAATAGCAACTTATTGAATGGAGAAATTACATGTTCATTCTTCTATTAGAATATAAATATTTGAATTTGTTTTATCATGCTTTGTCTTTATGCTGCTATATTTTGGCGGCAGAATGAGAAAGGATGGCTACAATTGCATTACTTCTTGATACAGCTGTTCTTCCTGTTAGAGATTGAACTACTTTCTGTATCAGTTTACTCACTTCATCATTCCTTCAAAAGGTGTTCATTCCTTTCTGGAGTTATGGGCCCCGCCAATCACTTCCTGATCCTCCAGAGTAGGTTCATCTGTGCATCTTTGCAAAGGCAGGCTGTTCTGTCATAGCAACACCTCTAAGACTTTGGCTGCTATCACTCAATGCTCAATACACTTGCAGCTGGAATCATTGTGTCTTCAGTGATAAGCCTCAGTGATTGTTCCCCAGCCAGAGGAACAAGGGGCATTTTGGTCCCATCGGTGCCCATGTTACCTTAGTTAATCCAAGAATCAAATCTAGCATCAGTTTAGGCTGTAAGGCCCAGTCACAGACAGAATAAGCTTCCTAGGAAGGGGCGGCACAGTGGTTAGCACTGCTACCTCATAACACCAGGGACCCGGGTTCAATTCCCATCTTGGGTCACTGTCTATGCAGAGTCTGTGTGAGTTTCCTCCGGGTGCTCCAATTTCCTTCCACAGTCCAAAAGACGTGCTGGTTAGGTGCATTGGCCATGCTAAATTCTCCCTCAGTCTACCGGAACAGGCACTAGAGTGTGGCGACGAGGGGATTTTCACAATAATTTCTTTGCTGTTTTAATGTAAGTTTACTTGTGACACTGATAAATAAACTGTAAAAAGAGGCATGAAAGTATTTAGATAAGTGTTATTTTAGTGAAAACAACCATGGCAGGGACATAGCTTTCTAATGGCAATTTTGAGGAATGAGGGAAACTATAAACCAACAAGAACTTTAAAGCAGAGGATGGGCAGAATTCTCCCAAAAAATTCTAAGTGTTGAATTCATTAGAAAACTGGAGTAATTCATGTTTTTTTCAGTGGGAATTCACACTAGAATCTCCCACCTCAGTGCACAGAGGACACCAGCGAGAATATCATTAGATTTCAGTGGGCAGGGCCTATCCCTAACTGGGAGGCTGAAACTAGTGGGTCCCCACACATACGCAGTGGGCCCTCACTCTCAGCCTCCCATTTGCTAGCTAGTTCAATCACTGACCAGCCCGGGATCCCAACTGTGTTGATCCCATAACCCCCATGCTCCTCATTCCCCTCCCCCACGAACTACCTCGCCCCCTGCCCCACTATTCCCAATTTTGAATTTGGTTTTTGGAGCAAGCAAGGAATGGATTTGGGTATGCCAAGTCATCTCTGAGCATTTGCTTTGTAACTTTAAGGATGAAGTGAAAAAACAAAAGAAGCTGAGACCAGGGCATAAGAACATAAAGAACATAAGAAATAAGAGCAGGAGTAGGCCATCTGGCCCTTCGAGCCTGCCCCGCCATTCAATAAGATCATGGCTGATCTGCAGACTTGCACTCACCCCCACTCACCCAGACCTTCACTCAGTTATTCATTCCCACACATACATATACCATCTTTCAGTCATTCACTCCCACACATGTCTACCTACAAACACACACACACACACACACACACACACAATCGTATGTTGCTCCCAGGACTCAGGCACTGATATCGTTTGGTTCCCAGGATTCAGTAAAATGAAGGAGATTGTCATCAACTTCAGGAAGTGTAGCGGAAGACATGCCCCTGTTTACATCAATGGTGATGAAGTGGAAATGTTCGAGAGCTTCAAGTTTCTAGATGTCCAGGGCACCAACAATCTGTCCTGGCTCCTCCACATTGACATTATAGTTAAGAAAGCCCACCAACACCTCTACTTTCTCAGGAGGCTAAGGAGATTCAGCACGTCTGCTATGACTCTCACCAATCTTAAAGTATCCATTCTGGATGTGTTGCAGCTTGGTATGGCTCCTTCTCTGACCAAGACTGCAAGAAAGGGGTGTGAACATAGCCCAGTCCATCACACAAACCAGCCTCCCATCCATTGATTCTGCTACACTTCCTGCTGCCTCGGAAAAGCAGCCAGCATAGCCAAGGGCCCCATGGACCTCAGACGTGCTCTCTTCCACCTTCTTCCGTCAGAAAAAAGGTGCGAAAGTCTGAGATCACATACCAGCCAGCTCAAGAACAGATTCTTCCTGCTGTCATCAGACTTTTGAATGGATCCACCATATATTAAGCTGATCTTTCTCTATACCCTATCTGTGACTTTAACATTATATTCTGCACCAACTCCTTTCCTTCTTCCTATACACTCTATGAACGGAATATTTTGTCTGAAGAGTATGCAATAAACAATACTTTTCACAGTATCCCAAAATGTATAACAATAATAAATGAAATCTAACATTAGGGTTTGATTACAATCTAGTTACTTCCCTGGTCATTCATTTGGTGCTAAACTGTCAGATTTATTTAATTCCTTATCAATAATTGGCATGAAATTGAGCCACATCATTTTGTTCTACGTAGCTGCATGATGATTATAAATATAACGCCGTAACCCTCTGGCTCCCCAGTGTCGGATCTGAGGGGGGACTCCAATGATTCACAGGGAAATCCCTCTGGGAAGTTCCCATGTCAGGGTTTACCTGGAAACATTCCAAAAGCTCTGGAAAATTGTGCTGGGCTCGGAACTATCTGACATAGCGATTTAAATTGTGAACTTTGGATGGTTTGTCCAGTGTCACCCTGATAGTTTGAAAGCGTTAGGAAGAAAGAAATCACTTTTAACTTCAGTGTAACTATTTTAAGACCCTGATGACTGATCCCTGAACAGGAGCCCCCCCCCAAACCCTGCCCCCCCCCCCCCCCCCCCGGCCAATCCTCACCAATAAGCAGCCTCAGCTCCCCTCGCCCAACCTAATCTGACACCACCAAACTGAGTCGGTTACACCCCCATCCTAACACAAACTAGCAGCACCATCTACCCTAACCCAACCCAACTGTCCCCATCTGACAGTCCACCCAACCCGTCTGAACACCCCCATAACCCACCCTGATCCTCCCCACTGAGCCAAACCCACCCGAAACCCCCCAAAACTGACCACCAGCCCAGACCCAATTTGACCCCACTCTTCCCTATGTCCAACGCCCCATACCTCCAATCTCCCAACCCCACCCCCACCAATGTGCAATCCCTCCACCTCGTGATGTCCAACCTCCCCAGACCCAATGTCCAATATACTATTTGCATGTGAATCCCACTTTTGTCTGAAGTTGTCATAGTATTCTCCACCCAAGAATTCTTTCAGGAAAATTGTCAAGTGAGCAGATGGCTTGTGAGTAGCAATCTGTATCTCTTATTGCTATTGATAGCGAGTCTACCAGGAAGTGCAGCCAAAGCTCACTACTATGAGTGGTGTCATTAAAAGACCACTCTCTTCTTAAAGAGCCACGTGCGAAATGACATAGGGTTAATAAGATTAGAGAGGTGTGGGGGAAGTGGGTTCATGTTTGTGGGGCACAGGTGCCAGTACTGCGGAAAATGGAGGCTGTAACATTAGTTCGGACTTCACCAAAACTGTGCTGGGGCTAATGATCTAGCGAGTCATATAACTGGTGACGTAGAGAAGGTTTTAAACTAACTAAATGACGGAAAACATTGTGCAGGGGAACATAGAATAAATGCAAGAGGAATGACAAAGCAATAGATCAAGTAATGATACCTTGATCAGGAAAGGACAGTGATTGTGACGTTAAGAGTGCACCGGCAGATAGGAACAGATTCACCAAAACAGAAAGAAAATTAAATTAAGATCTCTGTATCTAAATAGCTGCAGCATTCACAGTAAAACAGATGAATTGGCAGCACAAATAGAAATTAATCGGCATGACTGATAGTCATTACAGGGGCATGACTACAAGGAAACAAAGCTTGGACCAGAACATCCAAGAATATGTGACATAAGGAAGCATAGGAAGCTGGGAAAACATGGTGAGGCAGCTCTGTTAATTCGCTAGAGCATTAATACTGTAGTGAGAGATGACCTTTGTTCCAAATATCCAAGTTGTAGAGTCAGTTTGACTGGAGCTAAAATCAGCAAAAGGCAGAAACCATTTGTGGGATTTGTTTATAGACCACCAAACAGCATATTACAGTAAATCACAGTATAAAACAGGAAAACAGAGGCGCTCCTAACAAGAATAATGCAATAATCATGGGATTCCAATCTACATTTAAACTGGATAAGCCCAATTATATTGTAGAGTCATAAAGATCACAAAGGTTTACAGCATGGAAACAGGCCCTTTAGCCCAACTGTTCATGCTGTCATTTAGAGGGCAAATTCTTAGATTTCATGCAAATAGATTTCTGGAGAAATACATTCAGGAACGAACCAGGAAACAGATTATTTTAAATCTAGTATTTTCCAGTTGAAAAGGGCTAATTAATAACCTTGTTGTAACGGGGTCTTTAGGAAAGACTGACTATAAGCTGTTAGAATTTTGCATTAAATTTTAAAGTGATGTAGTTCAATCAAAGACTAGGGGTGGAATTTTCCCATCCCGTCTACCACAGGAATCGTAGTGGGTGGGGTGGGGGAACTATGCAAAGTTCCATTGACTTCATGCAGGATTTTCCAGTCTTGGGGAGAGCACAGCCGAAAAATCCCATCCTGGGGTTTAAATCTAAACAAAGGAAACAATGAATGTACGAGGGGCAAATGACTATAAGAGATTTGGGAAACTATATAAAAAGGTGGCAGATAGGAAATGGCTAATGTTTAAAGAACAAATGCATTGGTTACAACAAAAATCCATTCCTTTAATGCACTAAAATACAGCAGGGAAAGGTGTCCCAGTTATGGCTAATGAATGAAATCAAGGATTGCGTTAGACCAAAACAAGAAGTGTATAAAATTGCCAAAGAAAGAGATCAGCCTGAGAATTGGGAGCATTTTAGAATTCTGTCAAAGAGAACCATGAAAAAGATTGAAGGCAAAATAAAACATGGGAGTAAACTAGAAAGAAGCACAAAAATATTCTGTAAAAGCTTCTATAGATATGTAAAAAGGAAAAGATTATAAAATAAGAAATGTAGGTCCATTAGCAGAGTCCGGAGAATTTATAATGGGGAATGAGAAAATGGCAAGGAAACTAAATGAAATCTTCAGGCTAGATTCTCTGACCTCACCCGTACCTGGGATTCTCCGGTCCCGCTGCAATGAACGGAGATTTGGCTGAGTGCCAATTCATGTCTGTCTTCGTGGAAGAGAATAATAAAAACTGCCCAGAAATAATGGAGATTTAAGGGACCACTGTAAATGAAGAAATGCAAGATATTAATATTAGCAAAAAAAAGTACTGGAAAAAAAGTACAAAAAAAATTAATGGGACTTAAATTAGATATAATAGAGGGGTTCTCATGGGGCAAAGTACAAAATGTGGCTAAATATAGAGAAAGATGGCATAAACTCATAGCAAACTTATGTCCCTCAGGAACAAAGAGAATAAGTGAATAAAGTAGATACATTCCTTGGAATTGATTATCTGCATTCCAGATTTTGAAAGAGGCCACTGAAGAGATAGTAGATGCGTCTTTCAAAATTCAAAAGACCTTGGAATGGTTCCTGCAGATTGGGAGGTGGAAAATGTAACCTCACTATTAAAAAAAGAAGAGCGAGAAAACAGGGAACTACAGGCCTGTTAGCCTAATATAATTCGTAGGGAAAATGCTAGAGTCTATGCTAAAGAAAATGACGTGGGTATGCCGGCATTGGACTGGTGTTGTCAGACTTTTTACAAAGAAAATGACAACAGGACACTCAGAAAATAATGGTAGGATTGGGCAGAGGAAACATGGATTTATGAAAAGGAAACCGTCTTTGACACACCTGTTGGAATAGACAAAAGTCGTAGATAGAAGAAGGACTGGAATGAGGCACTCTGAGTGTTAAATTGGGTGGCACAGCCTTGTAGGGCCGAAGGACCTGTTTCCTGTGCTGTGTTGTTCTTTGTTCTTTGTTCTTTAGGATACAACTAACAGAATAGATGAGGGAAAATGTGGAAGTGGTATATATAGATTTTCAGAAAACTTTTGATAAGACCCCAAACAAGAGGTTTAGTAAACAAAATTTAAGCACATGCGATTGGGGGGAATATACTGGCATGGACTGTGGACTGGCTAATGGACAGAAAATAGATTGGGAATAAATGGATAATTTTCAAGTAGGCAAGTTGTGACTAGTAGGATACCACAGGGGTCAGTGCTGGGATCCCAGTTGATCAAATATAATCAATCATTTGAATGTGAGGATTAAATGTAATATTCCCAAGTTTACAGTTGATACAAAACCAGATGGCAGTGTGAGTTTGAGGAAAATGCAAAGATACTTTAAGGGGATTGGGAAAAGCTAAGCGAGTGGGCGAAAATTTGGCAGAGGGATTACAATGTGAAAAAATGTGAGATTATCTACTTGGGTAGAAAAATCAGAAACACTGAGGGGTCAATTTTCCCAGTCCATTGCGCTGTTCTAGCAGCACAGTGGGCTGGGAAACATCAACGGAGGCCGTTTAGTGGGCTTCCCGTGTGGCGCCCGAGCCTCTGTGTGTCTATGGTTCCAAGATTTCTGACATAATCAGCAATGCACCGAGCTGATTACAATGTGGAAATGAGCATTTCCATTTTATTAGCGGGTTTGGGATTAAAGTCTCTGGGCCCGCTTGTTTCACCCCCTCCGCCCCCACACACATCCACAACCCTCGGCTCCTGGAGTGGTTCACTCAGCAGGATTTACAACTGTCCCATGGGGAGCTGGCAAACAGACCCTGCTGGAATGAAGAGAGGCCATTGAGGTCTTGGATGTCTCCCCAGGAGGTTGAGGGTAAGGGCATGCCCTCTGGGTGATGCCAGCCTGACCCCTTGGCACTGCCCAAGGGGCAAATGGGCACAGCCCCGGGGGCACCTTGGCACTGCCCACCAGGCATCAGGCAGTGCCAAGGGGGCAGGGCTTATTGAAGCAGCGGGGCCTGTTGTAGGAGTCCTGCTGCCACTCTGCAGTTGGATCACAGCCAGAGGGAGGGAAGAGGAGATCAGAACAGGTTGAGGGGGGATTGTTGGGACTGTCAGGGCGGGGATTGAGAGATCGGTGCTGGTTGGGTAGAGGCCCAGGGAGATTGAGGAAGGCTGGGGTGGGACGTGGACATCTGGACTGGCCCAGGGAGGTCCAAGAGGGCAACAATTGGAGGTGGGGGGACGCTGTTAGAAGGCCAGTAATGGGGAATTGCGGGATTGGCCAGCAATCAGGCTGGCCAGCGATTGGAAGGCCGGCAAAGCAGGGCCAGTATACATGTGCCAATCTCCGCACTGACAGATTAGTGCGTGCGCAGTGGCCCACTCAACGCTATGCTGCCGGCCTCTCGTGTGGGAACTGGCCCCGCCTCTTGGTTTTCCGAGGGAATCCCTTAGGGCAATGCTCTGAGAATTGGACTTGAACTTTAGAGATTGATGGGAGTTACTCCCATTTTCATGTGAATTGGGCACTTCGAATTTTTTTGAGAGAATCCTGGCCTGAGTATTTCTTAAAATGGTGAGGCTGGAAAGTGTTGAACTTCAAAGGGACTTGAGTATCCTTGTTTGATCAGCCTTGGATTTTCTTTTTTTGAAGGCTGCAGAGTGTTACACATTGTGGCTTTGCATTGATACTATACAGGGCAAATCCGTTTTATTTTGCTGGGAACAGGAGTTGAGGACAAACTTAAACTACCCAAGTCTCATGATAATACAAATAATGTGACCTTGCATGTTTTTTCCCTGTCTCCTGACAGGCCTGAATTCTAAACCAGTGTGATCACATCAAGCATTAGTCAAACAAAATAGTCAAGCATTTTGTGAGGATGTTTCAGGCTTTTAAATCCTGTTGTACTGAAGCTTTTACTCAATAACTATTCCATAGTCAGGCATCAGGGAACGCAGCTCTTTATTATGGCTATCCACTCCAAACATTGATCTGGGCCAAATCCAACCATTCACCCACGCCTGAGGTCACATGACCCATTCCCTTAAAGCAGCTATGCCCCAACAAACATAACACGAGCCCTTAATTTTTAATTATGTGGTTACAAATAAAATGATAAGGAACATTGTGAAGGCATGCAGAGAGTTCTTGGTGCATTCAAATGATTTCTCGATTGGTATGCACAAAGTAGACTATTGCCTATAGTCTCTCACACTGACATAATGGATTTAACCACCAGCATGCACAACATTGGCATCACAGAAAGTGCTGTGACAGTCTGACAAGTACTTGATGGGGACCATCCGACATGGCACACAAGAGGATTTGAAGATTAGAGTGAAGATGTCTTACCTCAATTATGTAGAGTCTTAATGAGACCACGCCTGGAGTATTGTCTGCAGTTTTGATCTCCTTACCCAAGGAAAGATAAACCTGCCATAGAAGGAGTGCAGGAAAGGTTCACCAAACTAACTCCTGGGATTGAAGGACTTTGAGGAAAGAGTAAATAGACTGGACCTTTATTCTCTGGAGTTTAGTGGAATGAGAGGTGATCTCATTCAAACATACAAAATTCTTACAGGGCTCAAAATGCTAGATACAGGGATAATGTTTCCTTTGACTGGGGTGTATAGAACAAAGAGATGCATCTCTAAATAAGGGGCTGACCATTTAGGACTGAGATATGGAGAAATCTCTTCACTCAGAGGATGGCGAATCTTTAGAATTTTCTGTCCCAGAGGGCTGTGGAGACTCAGTCACTGAATATATTCAAGACTGGGATGGACAGATTTCTATATATTTAAAACATCAAGAGGTGTGGGGATAGTGTAAGAAAATGGTGTTGAAGCAGAAGAACAGCCATGATTTCATTGAATGGCACAGCAGGATTGAGGGGCTGGATGGTCTACTCCTGCCCTATCTCTTATTTTCTTAGGTATATGGCCAATGACAATGAAGTGCTGCTTAGATGGTTTGATCAGAAAATAGTTCAGAAAATCCCATTTGATGGCAGTCTGTCAAAAGCTGAAGTTACTGAAAATGTCAAAGAAGGCAACTCAGAAAGCTTTGAAGCATCAAATTGATTCCTGTGCTGCTGGAGAATGAAACACAATGATTACTGACAAAATGGAGAGGAAGTGGATAAGGATGGTAAGGTGGCACAGTGGTTAACACTGCTACCTCACAGTGCCAGGGACCCCGGTTCGATTACTGCCTTGGTCACTGTCTATATGGAGTTTGCCTGTTCTCCCCATGACTGTGTGGATTTTCTCTGGATACTCTGGTTTCCTCCCACAGTCTGAAAGACATGCTGGTTAGGTTCATTGACCATGCTAAGTTTGCCCTCAGTACACCCAAACAAGTGCCAGAGTGTGGCAACTAAGGGATTCTCACAGTTTTTCATTGCAGTGTTAATATAAACCTACTGTGACACTAATAAATAAACTTTTAAACAATCAACTTGGGATCTAAAACTCAGGGTGAGGATTTAATTTATGATTGAAACTATTCAGTAAACATAAAATATGCAGTAGAAAAATAGAAGAATAAAAGCAGTTTATCTGATAGTCTTTCAAGGAAATCAGACTCCTGCCATTGTAGTTCGAGGGATTAGCGTCTCCTCAGCTTTTCAGGAAAGCTCAGCTAAAATTCTGGAGAACATCGACAGTGACTGCAGAACTTGACTCTCTTTCACGCAGCTCTCTCACTTCCAAAGAAATAGAACATCAAGTTGCAAGCCCGCGACAGTGACATTGGGCCCATGGGAGTAACTCATCCTATATTCTCTTAGGAAAATGGCACTCCTGCTCTCCAGCATTCCTCTGATTGGTGCTCTTCTATCACCATCCCCAACACGACCAGACAAAATTCCTACATATGGTTTGATTTGATTTATTATTGTCACATGTATTAGCGTACTGTGAAAAGTATTGTTTCTTGCGTGCTATACAGATAGAGTATACTGTCCATAGAGAAGGAAACTCTATGAACAATATGTTTCTTATAGAAACATATAAGATTATAAAGGGACTAGATAAGATAGAAGCAGGGAAGTTGTTTCCACTGGCAGGTGAAACTAGAACTAGGAGGCATAACCTCAAAATAAGGGGAAGCAGATTTAGGACTGAGTTGAGGAGGAACTTCTTCACTCAAAGGGTTGTGAATCTGTGGAATTTCCCTGCCCAGTGAAGCAGTTGAGGCTACCTCATTGAATGTTTTTAAGGCAAGGATAGATACATTTTTGAACAATAAAGGAATTGAGGGTTATGTGAGCTAATGGGTAAGTGGAGCTGAGTCCATAAAAAGATCAGCCATGATCTTATTAAATGACGGAGCAGGTTTGAGGGGCAAGATTGAGGGGCTAGTTCTTATGTTCTTGTGAAATTAGAGAGTGCAGGATGTAATGTTACAGCCATAGCTAGAATGTGGAGAAAATTCAACTTAATGCAAGGTAATTTCATTCAAAAGTCTGACAGCAGCAAGGAAGAAGCTGTTCTTGAGTCAGTTTGAACATGACCTCAGACTTCTGTATCTTTTTCCTGATGCAAGGAAGTGGAAGTGAGAATGTCCATGGTGCGTGGGGTCCTTAATTATGCTGGCTGCTTTGCTGAGACAGTGGGAAGTGTAGATGAGAGGTTGGTTTGCATAATGGATTGGGCTACATTCACAACCTTTTTAGTTTCTTGTGGTCTTGAGCAGAACAAGAGCCATACCAAGTTGTCATACAACCAGAAAGAATGCTTTCTATGGTGCATCTGTAAAAGTTGGTGAGAGTCATAGCTGACATGCCAAATTTCCTTAATCTTCTGGGAAAGTAGAGGCATTGGCTGGCTTTCTTCACTATAGCGTCAGCAGAAGGAGACCAGGACAGGTTGCTGGTGATATGGACACCTAAAAACTTGAAGCTCTCAACACTTTCCACCTTGTCACCATAGATGTAGATAGATAGGGGTATGTTCTCCTCCATACTTCCTGAAGTCGATGACAATCTCCTTCATTTTGTTGACATTGAGGGAGAGATTATTGTCACCGCACCAGTTCACCAGATTCTCTATTTCATTCCTGTACTCTGTCTCATCATTGTTTGAGAGCTGAGCCACTGCAGTGGTATCGTTAGCAAACCTGAAAATCAAGTTGGAGGGGAATCTGGCCACACATTCATAGGTTTATAAGGATATAGTAGAGGGCTGGGAACACAGGCTTGTGGGGCATGGTATTGAGGATGATCATGGAGGAGGTATTGTTGCCTATCCTTACTGATTGTGGTCTGTGAGCAGAATCCAGTCGCGGAGGGAGGAGCTGAGGCCCAGACCACGGACGTTGAAGATGAGTTTCGTAGGAATAATGGTGCCGAAGGCTGAGCTGTAGTTAATAAGTAGGAGTCTGACATAGGTGTCTTTGGTTATTTTACTATTAGATTCCACTGAGGAACTTGTCACTCACAGGTTGCACACAACTCCAGTATGTTGGATGTTATGCAGTTAGCCACAATAGCTTGGCACACAGCCACTCCCAGCTGCAACAGCAATTGCTTTTAAAAGTGTGGATTGTTTCCCAGCAAGGAAAGCAATAAAGATCCAGTGGAAGTTAATGAAGATATTCCCAGTGGTTGAGTGAAGTATAATTCAGTGTTTTTGCATTGCTGAATAATTGCCTTGAAATGGTCAGGACAATTACAGCAGCAGGAGTCACTTCTTTGAAAGATTCACCGATAGAGGCTGTAAGTGATGATCTGCCAGAATTGGAAATGCCCCAAGTTAGAGGCAGATGCTGCATTGCATTGATTCAAAGGCGGTGAAACGATTGGTGAATTTGAGTCCCTGAAAGAGAAGTGCTTTGGATAGTTTTTTACTCATTTATGAGATATGTTTCAAAGTTTAAGCTTATTTATTTGTGTCACAAATAGGCTTACATTAACACTGCGACTAAGTTACTGTGAAAATCCTCCATTTGCCACACTCCGGCCGGTGCTTGTTCGGGTACACTGAGGGAGAATTTAGCATAGCCAATACACCTAACCAGCTCGTCTTGTAGACTGTGGGAGGAAACCAGAGCACCCAGAAGAAATCCACGCAGATAGAGGGAGAACATGCAGACTCCACACAGACAGTGACCCAAGCCAGAAATTGAACCCAATCCATGACCCTGTGAGGCAGCAGTATTAACCATTGTGCCACCGTGCTGCCCCTGGCTGATCCAGCATTTGATGTCCATGTCCTTAGGAGCTTGCTAGGCCACTTAGGTGTCATCCAAATTGCTGTGGGTCAGACTGGATAAGGGTGGCAGATTTCTTTCCCGGAAGGACATTAATGAACCTTTGATGATGATTTTCTTTTACGACAATCGACAAGGGTTTCATGATCATTATTTGACTTTTCATTCCAGATTTTTATTGAATCACCTTCTCCGTGGTAATATTCGAACCCAGGTCCTCAGATTATCACCCTCGTCTCTGGATTTGTAGTCCAGCGACAATACCACTACACCATTACCTCCCCAAAACTAGACATTGTTTGAGCATAAGACACAGAATGGTGAGCATTTTTCTTTATTTTGTAAAGACATAACCATGTTTTTAAGATATTACAAGGTATTCACCCTTGTTAGAAGATATTGTGCGAAAGTTTAGGCAAATTAAGATTTCTATGTCAATTCAACAGTATTTTTAATTGTTTCTTGCTTTGCAGAAAATTCCATTTTGTTGTAAGTTGTGAAGTTGTCCTATGTTAAATATGGTGTAGATTGGGGAGGATAACACCGAGGGATATGATCCTTTTGGAATGTTGAAAGGGGAGGGGGTGGAGAAAATGTGTTTGACAGTGGCATCATGTTGGGGGCAGCAGAAGTGGTGAAGAGTGATCTATTGAATTCGGAGGGTGGGAGTGGATGGAAGGTCAGGACGAGATGTTCTGGAAGGGTGGTGAAGGGATGAGATCAGAAGGACAGAAAATAGAACGGATATGGTCAAGGGCTGTGCTGACCAGGGGACAGAATTTCTCAGTTGAGGAAAAAAGAAAGATGTGTTGGAAACACTGATAATATCATCTTACAGGTAAAAGTACGGAGAGTGGGATAAACTCCTTCCATAAAGTGGGATGGGAAGAAATATGGTCATGGGAGTTGTGGGAGTCAACGAGTTATTAATGGATGATGGCTGGTAGCCTATTCCTGGAAATGGACCACAAAGCATTTCAAGAAAGAGTCAGAGGTGGAGCTGACAGAAATATGGAAATTAGAAACAAATGGATGAAACTTTGCTGTTGGTGCGAGCAGGAAGTGGCATCAATATAATGAACGGGGGGTGAGGGTGCAAACCTGACCATGGCTGGAACATATCCCACTAAAAGGCAGACAGAGTTAACACACATGCAGATACCCAAAGCAACACTTTCCATTTGAAGAAAGTGGAATAACGGAAGAAGCTTTTCAATATAAGAAGTTCAGCTAGGCAGAGGAGGGTATTGATAGATGGAGGCTGATTGGGTCCCTGTTCTAGGAAGGGGCAGAGAACACCTTAAACTTTCGTGATAAGCCTTGGGAAAGGGCATCCAGGTCAGGTTACAGTTGAAGGGGCAGCTGGAGAGACCAGCTGAAAATTGTTGCGCCTGCCACACAGTCTGTTTTAACCCTTATATGATGGACAAAGAACTGCAAGTAGATGTCTTGTTAGTACAAACAATATTTATTTAAAACACACAATCAATAATCACCCACCTGACCAACAATAGGTTATCTTACAGAAAATACTAAAGTTCAAGTCCAATACAAGACCTTGCGTGACTGGCAAGTACCCAAGCACATATTGGCCTTTATCTGTGTGTTGGTCCCAGTCACCCTCTGCGAAGTCTGGTCCTTTGGTCTGGTCTGGCACTCTGGCTCTGGTCTTCCTTCCTTCTCAGGTGTGGTGGCTTTCCTCATGCTGGTCGTCGCTGGTGACGGTCACCGTTGTTGTAGCTCATTCATGGGGTCAGAGAGAGAAAGAGATTCTTGGTTGCGCAGCACCCTTTATACCCCGTTGGGTTACGTGCCCCTTTTGGCCATTGCCAATCAATCGATCAGGACTTGATCATCCTGATCGATAAAGTCCAATCAGGTGCTGCCACACCAATCTCTAGGAGTGTCCCTAACAGCCATGTCTGTCGGTGCTGGGGGCACGTAGAATACACATCTCCCCAGCTCCAGATAAGGGGTTTCAGCCCTCCTATGTCTGGTAAACAACCCAGTTCGACCAGAAAGTCCCTTTTATCCTGGAGATGACACTTATCCTGTGTATTCACTCGTCTGGGTTGCAGCCTGTTTATCTCTGTCTTTTAGGCTGCAGCTTGTCGTTTTAGTTCTTGCCCGATTGTCCCAGAGTGCTTTACAAATTGTCATTTTAGATGGCCCGTTTGGGCACAATACCCCCTTTGATCCTGACCGCAGAACGTAATTGATCACAAACTCTGGATCAGTATCTGCCAGGAATTCCCCTGCCACTCAACAGTCAAGCAAGGCCCAGGTATTGGCATGCATAGTAATAACACACCTCTATAACATATTGACATTCCAGAAGCTACAGACAACAGCACTCTACAAATACAAACAACCACAACCAATATGTGTTTAGAATCTAAACACCATTATTACAATAAGTTAATTATCCACAAATACAGACAATCACATATTCTAAGCACTATTATCTCAATTAGCTAATTATAAACCAACAATCAAACAAACATTAGAATAAAGTATTCACAGATCTGAGGCACATTTTGGTAGTAGGATTTCCAATGGCTCATTAGTACAAATCGCAAAATGGTAGATCTCCTGTAAACATTGCTCTATTGAATTAGAGGGGACCATACTTCAAGGATGGACCCTACATCCTGCCTCCGGGTGATCCTCTTTTTTCATCGGCTGAATGGACTGTGAAGATGATTAGGTATACCTAATCAGTAATACCGCCAGGTGTGACGTTATGCGAACAAATGGATGGATTTGGATGTTTGAGCCCCAGTTCCAAAGGTCATCCCACCAAGAGGTGATTTTAATTTCTTTAATTCTCCTCTTCACCTCTTGGGTCTGCTGTATTACCTGAGTGAAGGTTCTGTGGGCTGTAGTCAATTTTACCTGAATCAGGTTCAACTTCTCCAGCAAGGGTTTTAGGCTTGTGTCATATTTCTCATGGTACTCCCCTAGAGTCTATTGGAGTCATCAGTGGCGTTCAAATCTACCCTCTCCCTCTTATAAATGTCAATTAGTTGAATGAGGCCCATCCTGGCTGGTATGCCTGGTTTGATGCAGAATGTAGTGTTAGTAATGTTACAATGTGTCACGCCATACTGATATTGTTTCAGGGAGGTGGTGAGACATTATCTCCCTGCTCCCTTGTAAGCTACGAGCTTTTACTGAGCAGTTTAGGCTAGCATTTGTTCTGAAGCCACACTTTGCGTGCTCATTTAAGTAAACTGGGTATGGGCATGCGATTATTTTGTCAGTTTGCTGACATCTGTGCAGAGTAGTGCCTATGAGCCTCTCTCTCCACTGTGCTCAGTAACGTGCTGTTGTACCCTATCCAATAATCCTCATGGTTAGTCCCTATATTCTCCACTTCAAAGACTCTCAGTTTGACCCGGTCATCAGTGATTATGGGGAGCCCTAATATATTCCCAGGGCTTTCCCTGGAATCCCTTTGCAGTCGTCATTGAACCAGAATTTGGTCAACAGTCGCATCTGGCAGCCAGATAACCCGGGGTGTTTCTTACCCGTAGATAGGTGTTCCATCTATTCGCCACTAATCCAAGATGGAACTTGTCCACTGCGTACCTGCTGTAGGTTTTCCCTTAGCTGTCCTGTCATCCACTGTCCATATGCACTACATAAAGTCCAGTCCTGTTTTCAGTCATCACCCTCTAATTTTTCCCTGATAATTTGATTGATTGTCTTGACATGTCCTTTAAATACAGCTACCCTGTGGCTGCTGGCTGTGTTCCCAATCAGTTTCCCTTCAGCACCTTGCTGATCATCCTCATTGATAGAACTTAGTGTCTGTTTAACCTGTTGTGTCAGAACCCTAAGTTTATTGTCCACGTCAGTTAAATCAAGGGCGTTGATTGTTACTACGCCTGCCCCGTATACTGTGGTCATTCATTGACTAACTTCCTCCTGGATCTTTTCTATCTTTCATCCATTCCTATTGTCCGTCCTAACAGTCTGCGAGTTAAGTGGCAGTATGTTCTCTTAAGTTGGGGAGAGCGCCACTCTGACAGTTGGGTCCCAGCTATATCCACCACCATAGGTACCAATTTGTGGTGGATGTTGCCATACAAGGTTTTCCCTGTGTGTTTTAGTACTAATCCATTCTGTGGTCCGGAGGTGGCTTCAGAACAAATCGAGTGGGATGGGTCTGGGGTTGGCTTTGGCCCAGTTCTTATTTTGTACAATGCAAAGTTCCCCTCTATGAGCGTCCCGGGGCACCACTGCCTGAGCTCTAATCCTTTTCTGGGCTGTTAACCAGACATCCAATTTCAGAGCACCCATTACTTGAAAATCTCCATCAATCCCCTACTATAGTGACACTCTGATAACGTTCAGTTGAACTGCCATTTGGTTTTTTGTATCCCAGCCGCTGGCTGTTACACCCAAACATTATACTCTTCTCAGGGTGCACCCATCACACACCCTCCTCACATTCCTCCACATCAGGTGGGGCAAACCATAAATAACTGGGATACCACAAGTTCAGCTTGCTTGGAGTGTCCTGTGTGCCCGATGATGAGTCCCATGAGGTAGATCGTAAGTTTTATCTCTGTCATCGTCCGGTGCTGGCCTGAGGAGATCAATGTAATTTCTGCTGTTATCGCATCCAATATTTGATGTATATACATATATTTAAACTGCCCATGCCCCCTTTTTTTTGAATACTTATTGACAGTGGTGTGGTCAGGAGAACCCGGGCATATTGATTGTCACTTGCATGTCATAGTTTTTCTTAATTTAATTGTGAAGCACTAAGAAGCAAAAATTTTTGTTCACTCGATAAATAGATGAGTCGTGGGGTGGTCAGAAAAGAGCTTATTTAGCTGGCCAGCAAAATCAAGGCAGCCAGTTTTCGTCTAGCAGCAGTCACCATTAACTAAAGGAATTCGAATAGCACTGGAGTCAATCTGTAATGACCTGAAGAGGTGTTTGCGCTATAAGTGTGTTGAAGTTTGAAGGTAGGCCGCATGTAAAATTTAGCACAAGTGCCTCTAAGAGTTGAAAATGTAGCTCTGTAATGTTAGGGGCAAAGAGACGGCCCTTCCATGTTTAGAATACTGAAAATAAAATTCTCAGTGTCACTTGGAATGCTAAGGAGCCAGGTTAAGAGCAGCTGCATCTTGTAGCAGGCTTTTGCACTGTAAGAGTTTTATTTGTTTTCATTTTCTGTTAAAAATGTAGCCCAGTCACCTTGACGATTTTAAAATTTTGCACCACTGCCTCAATGACGTTAAAATTTAGCATAGCTGCCTCAAAGATCTGTATAGTTAACTTAATAATGTCTCAATTAGAGAAAGGTGGTGAAAGAGCATGGAGTCGGATTGTATAGATAACCTGGTTAATCGTACTAACAGTATACAAATGAGTCCAGAAACGAGTCGGTTGTAATTAACCATGGACATTTTATTGTCAGTCAGTCACGGTGGACCAGCAGGTTGCAGGGATTTTTTTTAAGTGTGTGCTTCCATCAGAGATTCTTGTACCTTGCACTGGTCTGTACTGTAGGCTGAATTTCATCATTTGGAGCCCCTTGGATTCCTTCATTCAGCATTAGTTTAACCAATTATCCAACAGAGACTCATTTTCTGAATCATTTATCTCATGGAGCTCCATCATTATCTCCTCACCTGGTTTCCATACCCGTGTCTGTTTGTTGGACTGCACTGTGGGGTCTGCGTTTGAATCAGGGTTCAGGGGTCCTTCATCCCCATGTTCCAATCTAATTAACCTATGTGTCTGGTCCCTTATCCATGTGGGGGATACAGCGTTGGGTGTCCCCATCAAAATAACCCAGTGTTGTTTAGTCAGGGCTGCACTGTTGGGTGTGGGGCTGTTAAGACTTATGTTTATGGGAGAAGTCATAATGCTGTGAGGGCCAATATCTGGCGAGTTGTGCCAGTCCTCTAGGGTGCATAAGTCTCCTGTTATGTCTGGGTGGATCAGTACCCCTAGGGGCACTTCAGGTGTGGACAAGGCTCTGGGCTGTAGCATGATAGGGGTAAGGGTCTGGCCTGAACGTGAAAGTGGATGAGAAGGTGTCTGGGGGAATACATTTCCTGGGCGAGGCCATCCTGGTCACCTAATGTCATCCTCCCCTATCTCTATTGTGAGATGGTGCAAGTGATTATTCTGAGTCCCGTAAGCTTTCAGTTGATTGATGTGGAACCAACCAGTTTTCCCGTAGGCAATCCCGAGCTCTAATACTTTTTCTGGGCTGTTAGCCAGATATCCGATTTCAGAGCACCCATTATTTGAAAATCTCCACTATGGTGACACTCAGATAACATTCAGTTGAACTGCCATTTGGTTTTTTGTATACCAGCCGCTGGCTGTTACACCCAAACATTATACTCTTCTCGGGTGCACCCATAACACAACCTCCTCACATTCCTCCACGTCAGGTGGGGCAAGCCATAAAAAAACCAGGATACCACAAGTTCATCTTGCTTAGAATGTCCTGTGTGCTTATCCCGATGATGAGTCCCAAGAGGTAGATCGTAGGTTGCATCTCTGTCATCGTCCGGTGCTGTCCTGAGGAGATCAATGTAACTTCTGCTGTTATCGCATCCAATATTTGATGTACGTACATATATTTAAACTGTCCATGCCCCTCCCCTTTTTTCAAACACTTATTGACAGTGGTGTGGTCAGGAGGACCTGTGTATATCTATTGTCGCTTGCATGTCGTAGTTTTTTTAAAATTCTAATTGTGGAGCAATGTGGAGCAAAAATTTTTGATCAGATCAATAAATAGATGAGTCATGGGGTGGTCAGAAAGGAGCTTATTTAACTGACCAGCAAAATCAAGGCAGCCAGCTTTAGTCTAGCAGCAGTCACCATTAACTATAGGGATCCCATTCTGCATCACCCACCCGGTCAAATGTGTCCCTTGGTCGGACTCTATGCTGCGGGGAAGACCCCATCGTGTAAACACCTGTTGGGCTAATATCTCTGTGGTGGCCTTAGCTGTGTTGGATCCAGTGGGGAATGCCTCGACCCATTTGGTGAAAGTCTCTATTATTACCAGGATGTTTTTAAATCCATTCCTACGTGGCGATAGTGGGCCAATATAGTCAATTTGGAGATTTGTCCAGGGGCCTTCTACTGGACATGTGTCTCTTAGCGCCACTTTTCTGGTATATACACTGAGAGGCTTATTTTGTCGATGATGGTGTGCGGATCTACATATCTTGGAGACAAGAAAGAACTGGGGTTGTAGAGAGAAATCATTACCTGCTAGCCAACCATATATTCTACCGGGTGTACCCTTTTATTGAAATATGCCTTGATCTGTTTCTTTTTAATTTCTAGTCAGACAGCCGCGGCTAACTGGGCTGCTTTAATGTTTTCGGTTATCTGCTGGACGGCTTTCTCGTAGCTGCACGCCATTAAGTCAATCCCCAATAAATAGCTCCCTTTATAGGTTGGCCAGTCATTAATGTGTGGGGGGTGAATCCAGTAGAACTGGAAATGGTGTTGCATACCATGAGGGCAAAGGGAAGTACTGTATCCCATGTTGTGTTGTTTTGCTGCACTGTCTTCCTAATGATCCTTTTTAGTGTTTGGTTCATGTGCTCCACGATTCCACTGGATTGTGGATGTACGCGATATGGAATTTCTGCTTGATGCTGACCGTAGCCATAACATTCTGCATCACCCACCCACTGAAATGTGTCCCTTGGTCAGACTCTATGCTGCGGGGAAAACCCCATCATGTAAACACCTGCTGGACTAATATCTTTGCAGTGGCCTTAACTATGTTGGATCCAGTGGGGAATGCCTCAACCCGTTTGGTGAAAGTGTCTATTGATACTGGGACGTATTTAAATCCATTCCTACATGGCGATAGTGGGCCGAAAAATCAATTTAGAGATTTGTTCAGGGGCCTTCTACTGGGCATGTGTGTCTTATCTCCGCTTTTCTGGCATACCTATCGGCATGAGATCTGGGCACAAATTAAACAATTGTTGATATAATGGGCAGTGTCATTGTGCAGTTCGGGCCACCAACATAATTCTTTTAATCACTCGGTTGCTGTCTCTATGCCCTGATGGCCATGTCCGTCATGGTACTGGTAGATGAGCTGATTTCTGTCCTGGGAAGGGACTACGTATGTGCCTGCCTTTAATATCAAACCCTCCTGAATCTGTATTTTGTCTTTCCATTTCTCATGTGGAGCTGGGTAGACATCTTCTAAAATTTGTTTTAGGAAACTGTCAGTGCGCTGCACCTGGACCAGGTCGGCTATATTAATTTGCCAAATGGTCACAGCATTTACTCGCTGTCCTACAGGTGCCTGCCAAAACTGTCCCATATGAGCACCAGCCTTGGCTAGTGCATCAGCCTTACAGTTACTAGGTGGGGAGCTCCTGTGGTGGCTTCTAACCTTAATAATTCCATGTGTGCACCCTTCACTGGCCTGCAGAATGTATTTTAATAAGGGGGCTGACAGTAGAGGCTTTCCATCCACAGAAATGAAACCTCTTGTCTTCCCATAATGGCAGGAACTCAGTCAGGCTGTTGCACACATACATACTATCAGGGTGTATGTTGGCAGGGGTTGGGAATAGGCCTGGGTGACTCACTACATATGCGACTGCTGCTAGTTCGGCAGCTTGAGCACTCAAATGGCTGGGTAGTTTGAAGGCAAGTTCTATTAATGGCTGTCCCTGTTGATTTTCCATATAAATGCCACATCCTGTGATTCTGGTCCCATCTTCTATGGTGGATGAACCTACATAAATTCTCATGGCTGAGCCTGTCCGTTGGGTGGCTGCCTGTTTTGTCCCTGATTGTGTCTCCTGTTGTTTCAGGATTAACAGACCTGTGGGGTCCAATGTGGCTATAATCTGATACTCATGCGGATCTCCCCCATAATATAAATTATCTGCCAGGGATGTGAGGACTTTGATTTGCTTTACAGTGATGTCCCTACCCTACAGTAGTAGTGTCCAATGGGCAGCACAGACCTGGCTTACTGAGCCGTCTTTAAAGTAGCCATCCAGCAGAAGCTGGGTTGGGGTGTGTTCAGAGAGGATGGTTATTTTCAGTCCGGTGATATAGGCAAAATGCTGCACGGCCCAAAATACCACGAGCAGGTGTTGTTCAAACCTGGAGAAACCTTGTTTGGCTGGGTCCAATACTCGTGAGACATAGGCTGCTAGGACTGGTCTACCATGTCTTTCTTGTAATAATACTGCTGAAAGTGTGTGGTCAGTGGCTGCAACTTCTAAGGCACATGGTAGATCTGGGTCGGGGACTAGTAAGGCTGGCATTCCGGCGAGGGCATGTTTTAATTCGGTTACTGCAGCTGCGCAGTCCACTTCCAGGTCACGTTTTTCTTTAGCAATTCAGAAAGTGGGGCTGCCTTGGTGGTGAAGCAGTCTATATGGTTCCAACAGTACCCTACTACACCTAGGAAAGATCGGAGGGCACTCACATCTCGGGGCAGTAGGAGGTGCAGTATGGAGTCTATCCTTTTCTGTTCAATCTCCCTCTTACATAAGAACATAAGAACATAAGAAATAGGAGCATGAGTAGGCCATCCAGCCCTTCGAGCCTGCCCCGCCATTCAATAAGATCATGGCTGATCTGTCGCGGCTCAGTTCCACATTCCCGCCCTCTCCCCATAACCCTTAATCCCCTCGCTTATCAAAAACCCATCAACCCGTGTCTTAAAAATATTTAGCGAGGCAGCCTCCACCACTTCAACGGGCAGAGAATTCCAGAGATTCACCACCCTTTGAGTGAAGAAGTTCCTCCTCAACTCCGTTCTAAACCGCCCCCCTTTATCTTGAGGCTGTGCCCCCTAGTCCTACTGTCCTTTCTGAGCGGGTAGAGCCTCTCCACCTCTATCCTATCCATCCCATTCATCATCTTATACGTCTCAATGAGATCTCCCCTCATTCTTCTAAACTCTAACGAGTACAAGCCTAGTTTATTCAGCCTCTCCTCATAGCTCAACTCCCTCAACTCTGGCATCAGCCTAGTAAACCTCCTCTACACTCCCTCCAAGGCCAAAATATCCTTGCGTAAGTACGGCGACCAAAACTGCGCACAGTACTAGGTATATAACCTTGGGTTGTAAAATTTGGTCTTTTTCGGGTTGACTTTGCAGCCTAATGAGTGAAGCAGTGTGAGTAATTCATCCAGCAATGTTATATGCTCCTCTTTGGTGTTAGTCTGTAACAATAAATCATCTACATATTGGACCAAGCACTCAGGTCAGGAAAACCTTTTTAGTCCAGTAGCTAGTCGCCTTGGAAGATGGACGGGGAAATCTGGAAACCCTGTGGTAGGCAAGTCCAAATGTATTGCTGTCCCTGGAAAACAAAGCCAAAAGTACTGGCAAGACCGATTTAAAGGGATGGACCAGAAGCCCTTACTGGTATCTAGTACCGTGAAAAACTTTGCCTGGGCTCCCTCTCTCATCATGGTGATGGGGCTTGCGGCTACTGTGGGGGCTGTGAGTGGGGTAACCTTATTTAATTCCGAATAATCGACCGTTAACCTTCATGATCCATCTAACTTCTTCACGTGCCATATTGGCGCATTATTTGTGGATGCCACTCATCTCAGTACCCCCTGCTATGATAGAATATCAATTACTTTGGCCACCTCCCCCTCTGCCTGTCTGGGGAAACCGTATTGTCTCTGTGGTTTTGGATCCAGCCCTTCAATTAACACCTCCCCAGGTATCTCGCCACAGTCATGTTTATGCCATGCAAACAACCCACTGTTTCTTTGAAGCACCTTCCTGATGGCTGGATCACTGCTAATCATTCAGGAATCAAACCAGTATTCCCCTATTGTGCTAACCTGATTAGCAAATTGTCCCGATTGAATGATTGATGGCTCTCTGCTAATCATAGCCATTGCCAAGTGCGTCAATTAGCTGGATCGAATGAAAGATTACATTTATTTATATAATTGGACCCAAGGATGTGTTCAGCATTTGGGGGAAGGTCAATTAACTTCACCGGATGGTCACACACCATGTTACCTAAACAGACGTGTACAGGGGCTGTAATGTGTCACTCCTGCATCTGTCCTGTGAATCCACTGAGTGTAATTATGTCCATAGTTGGCCGAGGGATGTCTGCTTTTAATTTTGATACATTCAGGGTAGTTTGGGAGTCTCTGGTATCCCAAAGGAATTCTACGAGGGGCCTCTTACCTCGCCATTAACTTAGGCTTTCCCTACGCTATCCCACCTGGTGCTACAGACCCAGGTTGGAGAGGCCGGGTACCATCAATCTAGGGTTCCATAGGCAGGGACAGTTGGATACAGTGGTGGGCTCATTCTCACAGTATGCATGGGGTAGCCAGGACCTTCTATCGGTGGTGGGCAGTTTTCTGATTCGTATCTAGGAGCTGGCCTAACTGGTGGAGCCCTGGTTCTATTGGTCTTGGGGATCGTGTATATAGTGGCGGGGATCTCGTACAATCTCGGGTGAAATGTCTTGGCTTCCCACAGTTAAAACCTGTCCCTCTATCTCTCCCCGGGGCTGCTGTGTAAAGCGGAGCTGTACCTCTCTGATGTTAGTGATCCCCTCTACCCTCGTTTGGCCATACTGGACCCTGGCTAGCCCTCATCAGAAGCATTCTCGCCTCCCTTTCTGACCATGACATTGGGGCTCCCTGAACTTCCTGTTCCCAGACTCGAGTTAAGCGTTGGAGGATCCATGCTTCATTCTGTGTGGTCTCTGTGGGGTCAAAATCTTGCCTTCCTCTGGGGTGTGTGAGACTCATGTCCTAGCCCATTTGGATGAATCAGTTTCATTTAATCTAGCCCGATCCAATTCCCCATATACTCCCGTGAAGTGGATCTATAAATGACGGGCAAAGGCAGATGGATGTTCCCCTTTCCTCTGTCTACATTTATTTAACCCATCTACAGGATCCCCTTTATTAAAACCTACCATGGTCAATATCGCTTCCTTAATTTTGTTTAGGGTTCCTTACCCAACATTTTGAGGGGTTGGCAGGGCAGACTGTACAGACTTGCTTAAGCACATGACTATCAGCTTCATTTCTTCCCTTTCATCTAGCCCATACATTATCTTCTGCTGCCCAACGTCCTCAAAGAAACTGTTGGATCAGCCGATGGCTCAAATTTTATTTGCGATTTCGGCCATCTGTGCCACCATAAATGGGATCGTGTATGTAATAACTGGGCCCTGAGACTCTCCCACCCGACGTTCAGTCATTGCTGGGTGCGTCGGTACTGGACATGAATCTGAGGGCACAGTGGGTATGACTTCCCCTGGGAAAGATGGTCGTGGACCCCAATCCTCGGTTAGCATAACGTAAAGTCTAGCATTCTTCTTTAACTCTCCCCAAACCGTATCCTCTATCTCCTCCTCCTCTACTGTTCCAAAGATACAAATAAATCCGTTTTGAACCGGTAATAGGGATTCCAGCCGTGAAATTTCTGAATGGCATTTGGAGTGCTCAGCAGTTGCCTGTCTCTGTTTTTTACTGACTTGATGTAACGCTTTTATTGCCGCCTGCAGATCAGTGCAGCTAGCTTCCAATCGTGCTCCTGCCCGCTCAGCTTCACCTTTGGCCAAGACAGCACGCTGGGCATCTTGGTAGGCTCTCTCATACTGGGTTTGAAAATTACTCAGACGTAATAAATTTGCTTGGTTGGTTCTCCTTTATTCATCTACCTCTCTGTCCTTTTTGGTTTTCATTTGCTCTATCCTCTCCTGCTGCAGTTCCCTTAGTTTCTTAATCTCCTCCTCCTTTTCCTCCTGTGCCTGCTTCGATTCCTCCAGTTCCTTACGAAATGTGTTTAATTCCTTTTCTGTTCATAGCAGCTGTCCTATGCAGCTCACAATGGTAGTTGCTTTCTCACATTTGTCTGTCCGTTTTCCCTGAATTTTCCTCAGATCATCCCAATATTTCTGCCCTAGCGATCCCGGTCCCGTCACAGTATTGGCGCAAGATTCTGCCCGTAGGGGCCACCTTTTCTTCTCAATATATTCTCTGATTTTTGTTTCCCGTATGAGACACTTTGCCTCTGTTCTGTTTCCTGCCATTCTATATTCAACAACAAGAGGTAGGGAGCTGATCGGACTGTGGACACGGCTTTGGGCTATGTTCCAGTCATAATCCCGCCAGATTCTATTGCAAACCTATGGATTTTACCCTATCCTTCTTGTTAGTAACAATGCATGCACAGTAAACAATTTCCCAAAAGCAGTTATTTGTCCAATAAGGAGTTTACACCTGTTTTGAATTTTAAATAATCGTTCAATATAGACTCTGCGGGATTCGATGTTGGAGCAACAAGGTTACTTCTTGTTGATGTTCCAGCAGAGTCGCCAATTGTTGTGCCTGTTGCACAGTCTGTTTTAACCCTCATACGATGGACAAAGAACTGCGAGTAGATGTCTTGTTAGTACAACCAATATTTATTTAAAACACACGATCAATAATCACCCACCCAACCAACAGTAAGTTATCTTATAGAAAATACTAAAGTTCAAGTCCAATGCGAGATCTTGACTTAACTTTGCGTGACTGGCAAGGACCCAAGCAGATATTGGCCTTTATCTGGGCGCTGGTCTCGGTCGTCCTCTGCGTAGTCTGGTCCTTTGGTCTGGTCTGGCACACTAGCTCTGGTCTTTCTTCCGTCTCGGGTGTGGCGGCTCTCCACATGCTGGTCGTCGCTGGCGACGGTTACTGTTGTTATAGTTCATTCGTGGGGTCAGAGAGAGAGAGAGATTCTTGGTTGCGCAGCACCCTTTATACCCCATTGGGTTTCGTGCCCCTTTTGGCCATTGCCAATCAATCGATCAGGACTTGATCACCCTGATCGATAAAGTCCAATTGGGTGCTGCCACACCAATCTTTAGTGTGTCCCCATGTCTGTAGGTGCTGGGGGCACATAGAATATACACCTCCCTCCCAAATAAGGAGATTCGGTGCCCCTATGTCTGGTAAACAACCCAGTTTGACCAGAAAGTCCCTTTTGTTCTGGAGATTACCCATATCCTGTGCATTCACTCGTCTGGGTTGCAGCCTGTTTATCTCTGTCTTTTAGGTTGCATCTCACTAACTGTCCTGGCTGGAGACAATACACGTCTCTTTAACCTGTGCTTAACCCTCTCTCCACTCACATTGTCTGTACCTTTAAGACTTGATTACCTGTAAAGACTCGCATTCCAATCATTATTTTGTAAATTAACTTTGTGTCTATTTCTACCCTGTTTGTGAACACAATTCCCTCTCACCTGATGAAGGAGTAGCGCTCTGAAAGCTTGTGGCTTGTGCTACCAAATAAACCTGTTGGACTTTAGCTTGGTGTCGTGAGACTTCTTACTATGTTTTAGGCTGCAGCCTGTCATTTTAGTTCTTGCCCAATTATCCCAGAGTGCTTTACAAATCACCATTTTAGATGGCCCATTTGGTCACAAAATCAACTGACTGCAGAAAAATAACAAGGAAAGCTAGTAACAAATAATTCAGTTGTAAAAGTAATTTAAGTTTTACGTATGAATTCAGAAAACCAAGAAGGCAAACAGAATTTCAGAATTTAAAAACTATTCCACAGTATCACCTTGTGGCTAGAAACTGGAACTGCTGCAGAACCAAAGCTATCTTCCACTTGACGTTCAAAGGCCTTCCTAAAGGCAAAATACTATGGATGCAGGAAATCCGAAATGAAAACACAGATTACTGAAAACATTGTAGATTACATTACATTGCTAGTTACATTTCCTGTCACCTCCTCCCCCCACCCAACTCCCATAACCCTTGACTCCCTTACTAACGATAAATCTGTCTAATTCAGCCTCAGACATATTCAATAACCCAGCCTCCACTGCTCTCTGAGGAAGAGAATTCCAAACACGAACAACACTCTGAGAGAAAAAATTCTTCCCAATCTCGGTTTAAAATGGAGACCCCTTATTTTTAAACATTTTTTCCAGGCTCTCCCACGAGAGGAAACATCCTTTCGACAACTAAGCTAAGTCTCCTCAGTAAGATCACTTCTAATTCTTCTGAGCGCCAAAGAACATAGGCCAATCTATTCAAACTTTCCACATAAGATAAACCTCTCATCCAAGAATTGGCCTAGTGAACCTCCTCTGAACTATTTCCAATGGAAATATGTCCCTGCTGAAGGTGACCAAAGCTGTACATAGAACTCGAGGTGCAATCTCACTAATGACCTGTACAGTTGGAGCAATACTGCCTTCGTTTTAGGCTCCATCCTCCTTGAATTAAAGGGCAACTTTCCTTTTGCCTTCCTAATTACTTACATGGCGACCTTTTGTGATTCAGGTATGAAGGACACTCAGATCCCTCTGATGCAGCATTCTGTAGCCTATCTCCATTTAAATGATATTCTGATTTTCTCTTCTTCCTGCCAAAGTAGACAATCTCTTATTTTCTGGCCAAATTTTTGGCCACTCACTTAACCTATCTATATCTTTCTGTGGACACTGAACCCTCCTCACACCTTGCTTTCCTACCTATCTTCTTACCATTGGCAAATACAGATTGTCCCTTCATCCAAATCATTAATATAGATAATAAATAGTTGAGGTCCCAGCACTGCTCTTTATGGCATTCCACAAGTTATGATTTGCCATTCTAAAAACTAACCATTTATTCCAGTTCTCCATTTCCTCTTAGTTAGTCAGTAGTCTATCTATGCTCATACATCACCTCCAAAATCATAAACTCTTATCTTGTGTAGTAACCCATTATACATTGAAAACCTTTTGAAACTCCAAACACATTACGATCTATAGCAGTGATAGGCAACTTAGGCTAGTGAATGGACTGCATGAGAGACGCTCCTTCATCCAAATGGGCCACAGGGTTGAAATCAGGCTTGTTCATTAATTATGACCCCCACAAATAAGATTAAATACATTTAATACATACTACAAATTTCATAGTGAGTTATAGAAAATGCTTAATCATTTTTATACTAACAGAACTATCAACTTCAAATGGTGAAATGGAAGAAATACTTTTGTCCTTCCAAAATGTCAAGTACCCATGAACATTCAGGTCATATCCTTGATCATTCCCATCACATCAATAGAATGATTATCCTATAATATTCATTTATTTCTACTTGTGAAGCTGGGTTGTTGACCGGCAGAGTCCATGATAATGCCTTGCTCCTTCGTCCTGCTGGTTTTCCCCACGACGAATATATTTAAGATAGAAATAGATAGATTTCTAGACTCTAAAGGTGTCAAAGAGTATGGGGAGAGTGTGGGAGTATGGTGTTGAGATAGGCAATCAGCTATGATTATATTGAATAACAGAGCAGGTTTGAAGGGCTTCAATCTTTTGTGACTTCTCTTTGATGAGATTCCGAGGTTCCACGAGCTGCAACTACAGATTTATACAGGAACTTACCTCTAAGGTGGCAAGTCAAGAACTTCTGTAGATCAACTTTAATACATTAATAAAAAGATTTGAGCCTGCTGTTTCTCATGGTGGTGGTGAGCTGTCTTCTTGAATCGCTGCAGTCCATGGGGTGATTCGCCCAGCCCACTGTGCTGCTCTAGCAGTGCAAGTCTCCAGCTGCCAGACCCCTGGTGATCTCCATGTTTACATCACAATATAAATGCCATTAGCCGGCCTGGGACTGAAATCTCCAGGCCCCTGAGCCTCTCACCCCACCGGCCAGAAGTATTTCACTCCAGTGGGGTTTACAACAGCTCCCCAGCTGGTGGCTGGACCCCACTGGAATGAAGGGGGGCCCTCCCCATGAGAGAAGGGTCATGGGGCAAAGTGGCAATGTTCACTGAGCGTCACGCTGTGTCAAGGGGACGGGGTCTAGGAGGGATAGGACCTAATAAGGTTGGGGCCTTTGAGGCAATTGGTGGGCTGGGGGTCCTATTGCCACTCTGCAATCGGGATCAGTGGGGGAGGAAAGGAAAAGCTGATTGGAGCAGCCCTTTGCAGTAGGAGCCAGCCTGCTGGAGGGTGTCAGGGCTGTAGGGAGTGGTAAATCAGGAGATTGGGACTGCGGGGGAGAGATTGAGGTGGGCCGGGGGGCAGAGACGAAGCTAGCCCAGAGACATCTGAAAGGATAGTGATTGGGCCACATGGAGGTCAGAGGGGATTGCTGTGCTGGCCAGCGATCGGGGGGCCGGCATTGCAGGGCTACTGCGCACACACCAATCTCCCACTCCAACAGATTTGCACATGTGCAGTGGCCCGCTCAACACTATGCTGCCGGCCTCTCCAGTGGGAATAGGCCCTGCCCATAGGTTTTTGTATTGATTCACGCTAGTGCACTGTATGATGTATGGAGTGTGGGAGATTCATTTTGAAAATCACACTTACAAATGCAGGACTAACTCCTATTTTTATGCAAATTCAGCACTTAGCATTTTTGTGGGAGAATGCTGACCCATGTGTTGTAGGTACACCCAAAGTTCTGTTAGGGAGGGAATTCCAGGATTTTGATCAGCGACACTAAGGAATGATAATATATTTCCAAATCAGGATGGTGTGTGGATTGGTGGTGATATTCCTATGTAACTATTGCCCTTGACCTCCAAGGCGGTAGAGGCTACAGATTGGAAAGTGCTATCAGAGGAGCCTTGGTGAATTGTTGCAGTACATCTTGTAGGTGGTACATAGTCACTGAAAACCTCCAGTGCTGCTGAAAATGAATTGAGCTTTTATTGGAATGACGAATTCTCCATTCTCACTTGCAGCGGGGCAGATATAGATAAGATTGGAAAATCCCGCCCCATGTGTTTAAAGTGGATGTTAATGTGGTGGATGGGGTGCCAATCAAGCCGACTGCTTTACCCTGGATGATGTTGAACTTTGTGAATATTGTCAGAGCAGCACTAACCTTGGCAAGTGGAGAGTATTCCATCATAATTTAGCTGTGTCTTGTAGATGATGGACACCCTTTGGGGAGTCAGGAAGTGAGTTATTTACTGCGGCATTCTCATCCTCTGATTTACTCTTACAGCCACAGTATTTGTATGGCTAACCAAGTTCAGTTTCTGGTCAATGGTAGCACCCAGGATGTTGCTAGTGGGAAATTCAGTGATGGCGATGCCATTAAATATCAAGGGGAGATGATTCCATTCTCTCTTGTTGCAGATGACAATTTCTTGGCATGTGTATGGCATGAATGTTACTTGCCATTAATCAACCCAAGCCTGAGTGTTGTCCAGGTTCAGATGTTTTGCTGCATAAGGACATGGACTACTTCACTATCTGAGGAGTCCCAAAAGGTATTGAACATTGTATAATGATTAAAAAATATCCCTACCTCTGACTTTATGTTGAAGAGAAGGTCATTGATGAAGTAACTGATGATCACAACCATCTTTCTTTGTACTAGGCATCACTCAAACCATTGGAGTGTTTTCCCTCTGATTCCCATTGACTTCAATTTTACTAAGGAACCTTGATGCTCTGTATGGTCAAATGTTGCTATGTTGTCAGGGGAAACCACTCTGAAATCACTTCTGGAATTCAACTCTTTGGACCAAGGCTGCTAGGAGGTTAGAAGCCGAGTAACCGTGGCAGAGCCCAAACTGAGCGTCAGTGAGCAGGTTATTGCTGTTTGGCAGCAATGTCGATGACACTTTCCATCACTTTGCAAATGATCGAGGCTGGACAGTAATCTGCCAAATTCAACTTGTCCTGCTTTTTGTGGGTTGGACATATCTGAGCAATTTTCCAGATGGTCTGATAGGTGCTCATGTTGTAGCTGTATTAGAGCAACCTACCTAGAGGCACTGCTGCACAAGTCTGCAGTGCTACATCTGGAATGTTGTTGGGGCCCATTGTCTTTGCTGTATCCAGTGCCTTCAGCTTTGGCAAGACATTCACTATTTTTTCTTCCCAAGAATAGTTTGCAGATGTGCATTCAATGTAAACACAAGACTACAGCCCTAAGGTTCACGGTGTCAGTCTCCATAACTTCTCCGAGCAGGAATAGGTAGCTACAATTACTTCGCTATGTCTGGGTAAGGAATGGGGAAATCCAGTGTGTTTGTATTCACTGCCTGTACTTACATCTGAAGCACGGCCAGTGAGACTTCTTACTGTGTTTACCCCAGTCCAACGCCAGCATCTCTACATCATAGTTAACCTAAATGCAGGAGAATTGTTGGGTGCCAGGGAACCTTAATTCTACAGGTCTCCAATACCTTCAGCAGAGAAAAGTGAAGAAGTTTGACATGAACAATTAAACAGGGGGGTTTGGCCAGGTAAGTTGGTCTATTCTTTAAATAAATTAGTCAAATAAATATTTCTAAACTACATGCAAAAACACCCAAAACATTCATACATCCAGTGAAATTGACATTGATTTCAAAGGAAATTCTATACTGACCCATCTGGTAAACTTAGCATCATGTCACATGACTATTTTCCAGCTGAGAAAATATAGCTGAAACTTCTTAAGATTCCAGGCCTATATAAATTCATTTTACTCTTTCAAACCCACTCATAAAAAGCTAAGTAAAATGTCCTGAGAATGAAGTATGAATAGACATCATGTATATCGATATAACTTTGAAGTGCCAAAGGCAATCAGATGCTTTTCCATCTTTTTACAGCAACGTTGTAGACAGTCTTTCCCACATCATAATTTATGCAACCATCCCCATTCCATCCTTCCCATGCTATTCTCATCCCATTCCTTTCATCCTTCTTAGATCATACCCATCCCATCCCCATCCTATTGCTTTTCCTGTGCCAACTCCATTCCCCATTCCATCCATACCATGGCATCCCAATCCCCATTCCACACTTCCCAGGGGAACTTAACATGCTGAACATGCATCTGGTAAAGGAAGAAGTTGTAGCCAGCCTGATTTTTTTTAAACTCATTTTCAGGGTGTTGGTTTAGCTGGCTAGGTCAGCGTTTATTTAGCATTTAGGTCACCCATCCCTTGAGAAGGTGATGGTGAGCTGCCTTCTTGAAATGCTGCATTTTGTGTGAATCAAGTGTTCAACAGAGGTCTTCATAAAACTCAGTATAACATAAGTGCAGGCTACTTTTCCCATCCAAATAGATATTTTTCCTCTACCCAGGCTGAAACTTGTTCTTGTATCTGTACCTTAACCTTTCCCCAATTAGCATGTCATTCTGAATCACAACTACAACACGCACGCAATTGTCACAGTATTTGCAACTTTAACAACCCCCTCCTTCCATGCCATTCAATCCCCCCATGCCCTTAGCACTCCCTCCATGCCACCACCAACTCTACCAATGCCATTATCCACTCCCTCCCTCAGCACTTCCCAGCTTCCCATGCCTATCCCATGTCTTTCCCCATTCCCATCCTAGGCTGATCCCCAATGTTGTCCCACCATCTCCCATGTCAACCATTCCCCTCCTATGTTGTTACCCCTTCTTCAATCTTTCCATTCCATTCCATCTCCCTCTTTTCCATGACATTCCCCCACTTCATTACTCCTTTTATCTCACCCTTCCCTTCTGTCACCCCCCCATCTAACCTTCCAATGCTTTCCCCATTAACCCTCCAATGTCATGTCTTTAAGGCTATATCACCTTCCCCCACCCTCCCAAGCCATCCCCCTCCACCCCATAATTCTCCACTGCCTCTGTCCATCTCATGTCGTCCCTATTCTCCCATTCCAGAGGCTGGAGAACAGCAAAACTGGGGAGCACTGAGAGAGCTGGGGGCCAAAGCCCTGAACCAGAGTCACACTAATTCAAAACATTAACTGTGTCTCCCTCACTATAGATGCTCCCAGTTCTATTAGGTTTCTTCCAACATTTGCTGTTCTTATCTCAACAATGAATGAGAGCCCAGTAATCAAGATGAGTGTGCCAGGATCTGCCCACAAAATCAGCCCACTGACTGTGCTATGTATTAATCAGCTTTCTCACCAGTAGGTGCCACTATTGTGCCATAGAAACACCCAACTCAAAAACACAATGAAGCAATTATGTAAAATACTTTGCGTAAACAAAGCATTTCCATACAGTCCCTGCTGCGTTCCAGGACTCTCTTCTGCCTGTTTGAAATTTGAGAAGCACAACAAAAAGCCCCAGCTCAAAAATCCAAAAACAACTGATTCAAACCAGACCAATCCATTGTACTTCACTCTTAATTCCAAATTGGTGCTACCTTCACCACATCACCATGACTCTCTCCAAGTGGCTTCGCTGATGCAGTCTTACCTGAGAATGCTGCCAGGTTCCGTCCTGAACCTGCCATTGCCATTGCTAAGGCCATTTTCACAATCACTGTGCAGCCAGTTAGTCAGAAGTTTTGACTCAGCCTGTAACAAACTGACTAATTGATTTGACTCAGGCTGACAAACTGACAAATTTGTATTTCTAATCCTACTCCAATATATCGTCCTGTAGAGTCCATAACAGAAAAACCCACTCAGTCCCATGAATGAGCTCCACTTGTACAGTGCATGGCCCATGGTCAGGGGTAGGCATATTTAACTGTGCTGCAAGACAATATGCAAACATGATGCAAAATAGTATTTTATTTTCAGCCCACCTTTGCTCAAATATTTGGAATAGATGGTGCTCAGGAAAGAGAGAAAGCTCACTATCACATTCTCAAGGGCAGCCAGAAATAACAACAACTTATGTTTATATAACGCCTTTAACAGAATAAAATGTCCCAAGACAGATCACAGGAGCATTTCAACAGCAGATAAGCTGAGACAAGGACAAAGTCAGGTCACAGAGTCATAGAGGTTTACAGCATGGAAACAAGTCCTTCGGCCCAACTTGTCCATGCCACCCCTTTTTTTTAACCCACGCGCTAGTCCCAATTGCTCACAGTTGGCCCATACCCCTATATTCCCATCTTACCCATGTAACTATCTAAATGCTTTTCAAAAGACAAAATTGTACCCACCTCTACTACCTCTGGCAGCTTGTTCCAGACAGTCACCACCCTCTGGACCCTTTTGTATCTCTTCCCTCTCACCTTAAACCTATGCCCTCTAGTTTTAGACTCCCCTACCTTTGGGAAAAGATATTGACTATCTAGCTGATCAATGCTCCTCATTATTTTATAGACCTCTATAAGATCACTCTTCAGCCTCCTGTGCTCCAGAGATGATGGTGCAGAGGTGGAAATAGGTGGCCTTAGTGATGGCATATGTTCCTCATCCTCTGGGTCAATTATTGGCTGTAAGATGTAAACAGACTATTTTAATCTCGACTTATTGTCAGGGAGAAGGTTGGAGTGGGTAATTAAGAGTTAGAATTTAGAGTGGGTACAAAAACCAATGGCTTTCATCTTCCCAATATATAATTGGAAGAATTTTTTCTCCATCCAGTACTGGATATCAGATAAGCAGTCTGATAATTTAGGAAGAGTGGAAGACTGGAAAGGAATGGTGGTGAGGTAGAACTGGACATGGTCATGGTCAGCATACATGTGAAAACTAGCATTGTTCTTTCTGAAGATGTCTCTGAGAGGTAGCATGTATGTAAAGGTTGTTCGGTTGTATAGACTGATGACAAGGGACTAACAAGTGAAGAGACTATCCCACAATCTAAGCAACTCTTACATGCTATGTGTCTGCCCACGCTGGGGGAGAACTCTCATGCAACTGACACATCACTTAATCTGTCCACATCATGCGATGTACACATGATCACCCACTCTACAGACTAGGTGAGAAATAGGATGGGGTGGGCAGCACTGGACCTTTTGTCTGATGGGCCAGCAGAAGAGAGGGGTGTAGCAGAGGCAGCAGATCAGATAGCCTCCAACTTAGCGACAAATAGATGGGTGGAGGGAAAAAGGGAGGGAGGTTTGAAAAGATGGTTAGCAGTGAAAAAAATATGTTTTGGGAGTCACCTTTGCATTAAAGGGTGATCCTGCAATTGTGAGCAGTTTTAGCTGACAAGAGCAGATACTGATAGTGTTTGAAGTTGTCCAGCCATATCTGATGGTTGATGGTTAAACCAGTTATCTGCCATATCCATTCAAGGTTGCACCTTTAAGGGAATTAAGGAAGCGAGAATGAAGGCCATAATAGAGGCAATGATCAGGGTGAGAGACAGTAGTAATTTTACTGGGGACTATGGCATCAAAGGTGAGCATTTGAGCAAATCAGCTGCTGCAGAAATGTTGGGTCAAACAGAGAGTCAGAAATTAAAGAATTAGGAATTTGAAAGTGTCAACGTAAGCAAATAGGAGCTTTTTTCCAGAGTCAGATACAAAAAGAGATAGGGTCAGCTTTAAAAAGAGATAGAGTCAGCTACAGAAAGCGATGAAAAGTTTTTTAGTTTATTTATTATTGTCAAAGTAGGCTTGCATTAATACTGCAAAGAAGTACTGTGAAAAGCCCCTAGTTGCCACGCTCCGGTGCCTGTTCAGGTACACTGAGAGAGAATTTAGCATGACCAATCTACCTAACCAGCACATCTTTCAGACTGTGGGAGGAAACTGGAGCACCCGGAGGAAACCCACACAGACACAGGGTGAATGTGCAGACTCTGCACAGACAGTGACCCAAGCCAGGAATTGAACCTGGGTCCCTGCCACTGTGATAAGGTTAGGATAGGGGCATGGAAAGGAGATGTGGGTGGTGAGTGAATGGACAATAAATGTTGGCCTTGTCAATGATGCCTATGTTCTGTGAATGAATTTTTAAAGACTCGTGTGGCACATGATCCTTTACAATAAACATTGCCAAAAACTCTCTGATTGAATGTTCCAATAAAATTTGAAGTGCTATCCATTTCCTCTCACACGACATAATCTTTATTCATCTGTGATCTTTTAAATGATTACCGCTTTTGAACATTTTTCACAGTGTGCTTAAATACTTGACTCAGGCAGCAGCTTGGTTCTATGTTAGCAGCTCTCAGTCTGGTAAAATGCCGTTGATGAATAAGCCCTCTGAGCAAGCTATTTGAATAGTGGACAGTTCACTCCTCATTAGGGTGGTGTAGCAACATCTCGATTCTTACAATTGCTCACAAATAATGCAATTCATTTTAAAGCAGTCAGTCAGCAATCCATGGATTGTTAACAGTATTTTGCTCTCACTGGACCAAGGAATCAGTTAAAAGTTGCAGTTTTATTTTCTAAACAAACAGTTATCACTAATTTGACTTTAATTGGTAATGTCAGCCACACAGACCTCCACACAGATGGCACAGAAAATGGAAAACATGTCCCTTGGTGCATAAAAGAATGTTGAGGCTGCTAATAGGACAGCGTACTATATCTGACCCGGGTGGGGACAGCAAAAGCCCAAAATGGAAAGTGTTCTAATTCTCCAGCATTGACCTCCCTCCTTTCTTTCTCACCTAAGTGAGCATAAAAAGAATTAGTACATGGAGTTTGAAAAGTTTTTTTTATATAGTTTGTTCAAAACAGTTACACCACAACCAGTGCAGAGCTGAAGTGATGTGAAACTATTTTATCCAAGTGGATTCACCATTTTATTCCTGATGTGGAAATCTTGGCATTGGAGTAGGGTAAGCACAATAAGAAGTCTCACAGCACCAGGTTACAGTCCAACAGATTTATTTGGCAGCACAAGCTTTTGGAGTCTCAGGCTCCTTCATCAGGCGATCACCTGATGAAAGAGCCTGAGACTCAGAAAGTTAGTGCTGCCAAACAAACCTTTTGGACTTTAACCTGGTGCTGTGAGACTTCTTACCATCATTTTATTTCAGTGGCTTTGGCCAGAATTTTACCACCCCATCTGCCACAGGACGCAGAGAAGGTGAGGGGTGGAGCATTGACCTCGGGTGGGATTTTGGGACGAGTGAGGCCATAAAATCCCACCCACAATATCAATCTATCTTGTGGCAAAGCTAAAATTGTTTGTATCAACATAAAATAAGCTAGCCTATTAAGTTTTATCATGTTTTAATCCTTTGTGGTTTTTTTTGAGAACGGGCTGATGGTGCCATTGTGATAATGTCACTGGACTCATAATTCAGAGGCTCCAACCTACTGCTCTGGCATACAAAGGTTCAAATCTACCACGGCACCTAGTGGCATTTCAATTTAATTCGTAAATCTAGAATCTAAAACTAGCTTCAGTCATGGTGAACCTGAAACTACCATCAATACCATCAAGCAAACCCAACAGTTCACTAATGTCCATTGGGAATGGAAATCTGCTGGTATTTACCAGGTTTGGCTTACATGTGACTCCAGGCCCACAACAATGTTGTTGAGTCATTGATTTAAGGGAAATTTGGATTGGGCAACACATTCTGACTTTGTTGGTGATGCCAACATCGCTTGAAAGAATAAAAAGAAAGAAAGGGTCCCGGCAATAATATTTGTTACAACTCCACACTATGTCATTGTGGTGTGAAATGTAATACTCTATGATACTGATAGTTCCAGGGCAAAAAATGTTGCTATTCTATTGAGGCAGCTACTCCTTGTAACATCCCAACTATATTTACTTATTTTCAAAACAGGGATTTTGTTTTGAAATTTGTTTTCAGGAAGTGGGCAACATTAGCTGGGTCATACTAATTGCCTATACCCAGTTGCCCTGAGGAGGTGGCAGGAGGTGGGCTAGCTACTTAATTTTTATTAAGCTGAGAGCTTTGCTAGGCAATCTTAGAGAGTGTAGCATGGCATGGTAGCACAGTGGTTAGCACTGCCGTTTCATAGCTCCAGGGTCCTGGGTTCAATTCCTGGCTCAGGTAACTGTCGGTGTTGAGTTTTCACATTCTTCTCATGTCTGCGTGGGTTTCCTCTGGTTTCCTCCCACAGTCCAAAGATATGTGGGTTAGGTTGATTGGCCATGCTAAGAAATTGCCCCTTTAGTGTCCAGGGACGCATAGGTTAGAGGGATTAGTGGGTATAATATATAGGGTCTATGGGGTAGGGCCTGATGGGATTGTGTTTGGTGCAGACTAGATGGGCTGAAGGGCCTCTTTCTGCACTGTATGATTCTATGAAGGTATCATAGGACACAGGAATCATATGTAGATCAGACTAGACCTAACAGGCACAGTGGGTTCTCCTTCCTGAAAAGCATTTGTTCACCAGTTTGTCTTTCACAACAATTTTTCACTTTTTTTTCTGGAGAGCGAGTGATCATATTTACTGACAAGCGCCTTTGGTTCGTGACAGGGAGGAGTCAGTACCCTCCATTTCCACAGAGAACAAAGGAGACTCAGGTTTCTTTGTTCACTGGTTTATTCAAGTATATGCATATACATAGCAATAGCTATACATAAGCTCCTCAATCAAACATGATACATCATTCTTATACAGTTATTGAGTAGTTTATTTGTATTTATCAATCATAAATTAGCATAATTTGATACTTTAATACAATTATCTAGTCAATATTTATATATGTATGGGGAGGCGATGGCCTAGATGTATCAGCATTAGACTATTAATTCAGAAGCTCAGCTAACGTTCTGGGGGACCTGGGTTTGAATCCCGCCATGACAGATGGGGAATTTGAATTCAATAAAAAATATCTGGAATTAAGAATCTACTGATAACCGTGAAACCATTGTCGATTGTCGGAAAAACCCACCTGGTTCACTAATGTCCCTTTAGGGAAGGAAATCTGCCATCCTTAATTGGTCTGGTCAACGTGTGATTCCAGAGCCACAACAGTGTGGTTGACTCTCAACTGCCCTCCATGAGCAATTAGGGATGGTCAATAAATGTTGGCCAGCCAGCGACACCCACGTCCCATGAATGAATTTAAAAAAACATATTACAGTGACTACACCATTATGTTTACACAACAGCTACGATGTTTAACACTGAGTGCCAATGGACAAAGCAGCATCTTGGAACTTTGTCAGAAAACTCCCACCCTGCTCAATTCCCACAAGGTCTTGCAGCTGCGTCTTGAGTCCTTAGTATCCAATTTTACACATATGTTGTTATTAATTTTCCCCTTTCAGCTTGCTGGCCTATCACTATGACCACTACACAGCCGTATCCCACATCTTCAAAAGATGAAAAGGGTGCAGTGCTCTTTTCCCCCAAATTAACTCTGTAGTTTGGACAAACAACAGTACCAAGAGTGCTGGTAATACTGTTCTGGAACAGCTTGTCCTCCTTTTATAATGTCAGGCTCCCACTGCTAATCTCACTCACTGTATCTGGTCTCGCAGAGTTGCTCACTTAGGGATTCACTTCCTGAAAATGTTTAAATGAACAAACTAATGTTGATAAATTCCAAAATGAGAATTACCCTGGATGAGCGAAGAAGAGTATGAGCCATTTAAAGTGCACATTTCACAAACAGCTTTTCCTTCATTGCCAGGTCCACAATTCAGAGACATAAATAGTTGCAAAATGCATCATTACAAGATATATTTTACACAAGATACTGTGATTACTGTGTAAGTGCTGTGTGACTCAGGTTTTCCAGACAGTCCCTATTTAAAGGTATAGATCACAACAGCTTGAAGCTTGAATAGTCACTATGTAATCATTGCTCTACTCGCAAACACACCAGGTCATTCTCAAGATTCAGAGAACAGGATTCTGGCTCGACATCTGCTGGAATCAAAACCAGACATGGAGAAAACTATCAATGCACAAGTTCAAAATAAAATAAATGCTGGAAATGCACAAGGTAGTTAAACCCAAAAGAGAAATATAGCTTTGTTTTTATGATCCCAAAATATTTATAAGCAAATGTCCTCTTTAGTCATCTTTCCTGCATATCCTGAATGTTTAGTGAAGTCCTGCATAAGTTTCTAGATTTGAATATTGCTGAAAAGGGAGGGATGTCGTTGAAGCTTTTCACTTTGTGACAGATGGATCCAGAGTTGCTCTATGTGGCAACAGTACATGCTGCGTGACCAAATAAAGGAGTGACACTCCGAAAGCTTGTGCTACCAAATAAATCTGTTGGACTTTAACCTGGTGTTGTGAGACGTCTTACTGTGCCTCCCCCAGTCCAACTCCTGCATCTCCACATCATGACAAAATGGGAGCAGGGTGTATGATCTGAAATTATTGAAGGGAGACAGAGAATCTTTACATGAAGCAAGCTGGGAGAAGGTTTGATCTGGATAATGAGTTTATGGTAATTGACTATCTGGCATTTCTGAAATAACATTTTGCTAAGTGTCTGTGAGCCTCATTGTTTTTCAACGTTGGCTTTTGTTATCCAGATTTCTATAGTCTCAGGAAACTCGCAGCTTCAGAGAGGCAAGAGCTTGTCAGATTCAGGAGGTGACTGCCTCTACATCCACCTCCAGGATCTGGATGGCTGCCCGAGGAAATTCCACAATTGGACAGCCCAGCTCCCACCATGAACAACCTCCTACACTAAGCCTCGCCAGGGCCCCAATTCTCATGTTTCATTTTACAGCTGCAATAAAATGCGAATACTTACTTTTAAGTCAATGGTCGAAGGTTGGAGCTAAGGCCTTCTGCTCATGCACTGTCCAGGAAATGGCAGCACATGTGCAGTTCAGGGTTTTTTTTAACATTGTTCAGTGTTTTCATGAATGTGTCAATCACGAAAGGGCTGCCCATGTGCAGTTAGTGGTTTTACGTTCTTAGGCCAACACACCTGCACAGAAAAAAGGGAGCAAAAAAGAAGTAAAATTGTAGCTCTGGTGACTGGAACCAGAGCACCATTCCAGAGAGGGTGTTCCTTCTGCTGCTGAACCACTTTCTCCAACCCCTGCACGGTTGCAGAGGTTGCCCTCTTCCTCCTATTCTTGGGAAAGTTCACCTCACTGCACTCCCTCAGATCTTGCAGCAGGATCTCCAGGGCCTGGGGATCAGAAGGCAACAGGACATGGGAAGGGGAACAGGTAAAGATTCCAGAATCAAGTCCCAGGCAGGAACAAAGACAGGAATCAGAAATAGGTGCTGTTAGGTAAAGTTGAAGGGAAAGAGCAGAGGAAGGCTCTCTGAGTTAAAGAAAGAGATGCAGGGAGCAGACCTGGTGCAAAGCGGGTTGAGGAGAAGCTGTGAAGATCTAAGGAGGTGGCTGAAGGTTAGTGACACCCCACTGAGGGCTTTTGGAGCAGTGATGCTCTGCTTGGCATAGCTGAAGGTCTGAAAGTGTGGTGGAAAGGGGAAGTTTGAGTGTACTCAGAGATAAAGGGGAAAGGAACCACAGAAGGCAAGATTTAAACCCTGTAGGTTTAAACAGTGATTAAACCCTACAGGTGGAAACTTGTCAAAGCTGTCCAAATGGGAGTCACGTTTGGAGAGAATGTCAAAGTGAATTCTTCAAAAGGGTGGCACAGTGGCACACCACTGCCTCACAGTGCCAGGAACCCAGGTTCAATTCCAGCCTTGGGTGACTGTGGAATTTGCACATTCTCCTTGTGTCTGTGCGGGTTTCTTCCAGGTGCTCTGGCTTCCTCCCACAATCCAAAGATATGCAGAATAGGTGAATTGGCAATGCTAAATTGCCCTTTAGTGTCAGGGGGATTAGTGAGGTTAAGGGGATAGGACCTGGGTGGGATTGTTGTCAGTGCAGACTTGATGGGCTGAGTGGCTTCCTTCTGCATTGTAGGATTCGATGATTTTTACTGATTTTACCCCTTTTTTAGCTATCACAATGACGTGTTGAGCTGCTGAGGTTTAATTTCCTCTCTTCATAAATTGTCTGGAAGAATATGATTGTGTTATCGTTCCAGCTGATGTTGATTTTGAATTTGATTTGATTTATTATTGTCACATGTATTAGTATACAGTGAAAAATATTGTTTCTTGTGCACTGTACAGACAAAACGTACTGTTCATAGAAAAGGAAAAGAGAGAGTGCAGAATGTAGTGTTACAGTCATAGCTAGGGTGCAGAGAAAGATCAACTTAAGATGAGGTGGATCCATTCAAAAGTCTGGTGGCAATAGGGAAGAATCTGTTCTTCAGTCTTCAGACCTCAGACTTCTGTATCTTTTTCCTGACGGAAGAGAGTAATACTGGCAAGTCAGATCCCAGAGTGAAACCTGGCTTGATAGATCCCAACTTTTATTTTTTTTTAGAGTAAATTCATAGGAACCTGCTGATGAACCTTTATTACACAGAATAAAACAGCGATTAACGAAGAAATATTAACTACACCAGACAAAAACATGGTAAGAATCTCAACATGAACACAGGAAATGATTCAGATATTCACTATTCCTTCATCCAGCTATAACTTTACAGGCACATACAAATTTGGTAAGATAAAACAATTCACCATATCGATCTCATACTCTAATATTCAGGGTAAGTATGCGGTACCTGTGAATTAACAGGCAAACTGTAGTCAGACATATCACACTCCAAAGTAAATAACAGATGCAACCAAAGCAGATTCCATGGATTTCTCAACAATCCACCCAGACACCTGTCACACCACGAGCCAACTGGTCTCACTGAAACTCTATCTGTCTCATGAGCATTTCTAATCTAAGATTTTGTGAATGTTCCATCAGGGTAAATTTATTGTAATGTGGACTAGGTTGAATTTATTTTAACCTCTGCTCCATGTTCACATTGTATTAATGTTATTAAATATTATGAACTTGTGGAATAAAGAAGAGGATGTGTCATGATAGCAGAGAAGGAGCACATTGCTAAAATGTGACCATTTGCTGAGGAAGTAAAAAGAGAAAAAAGATAAGTGAATTTAATAGAATAGAATCCCTACAGTACAAAGGAGGCCATTCAGCCCCTCAAGTCTGTACTGAACACAATCCTTCCCAGGCCCTATTCCTGTAACCCCACACATTTACCCTGCTAATCCCCCTGACACTAGGGCAATTTAACTTGGCCAATCAATCTAACATGCACATCTTTGGCATGTGGGAGGAAATCCATGCAGATATAGGGAGAATGTGCAAACTGCACACAGACAGTGACCCAAGGCTGGAATTGAACCTGGATCCCTGGCATGTGAGGCAGCAGTGCTAACCATTGGGTCACCATGCTGCCCTGAAGAAAGAGAAAGTAAAGGAATTTACTTAATTCAACTCAAGCTAAGAATTGAAACAGGAACCCTCTCTCATTTGGAGAGACCAAACACAGACTGGCTGATCACTTTGCAAAAACACTTCCAGTCTGGCCGCAAGCAGGACTCAGACCTTCCTGTCATTTACTATTTCAACGCACCAACCTGCTCTCATGTCCCCCTGCCTATCCTTGGCCTGTTACAATGTTCCTATGAAGCCAACACAAACTGGAGGGACAGCACCTCAGCTTCTGATAAGGCTGGAGGCTATAAAGTGCCTAAACATTGAGTTAAACAACTTCAGAGAATGAACTCTCTCCTCCAACTTCACCCCATTTCCATTTATTTTATTTCATTTTATTCTTTTTATTTACTATTTTCATTCCTTCCAACATTTCATTTTTCTACCTTTTTTTGAATCTCACTTTCCGCCTTTTTCCCACCACCGTCTTCCCTCTTTTCACTCCACTTGGGACATCTGCTACATGTCTCAGGATATCCTTTGAAACTCTGCTTACCTTTGTTCTGTCATTTGCAAATTCTGATCTCTTAATGGCCACTGTCAGTGCCTTTCTTCACCATGATCACCACCATTTCCATTCATAGAATCCCTACACTGCAGAATGAAGTCATTGGGCCCAAGAAGCTTGCACTGACAACAATCCAACCAGGGCCTATCCCTATAACCCCACTCATTCACCCTGCTAATCCCCCTGACACAGTAAGAAGTCTCACAACACCAGGTTAATCCCCTGACACCAACAGTCAATTTAGCACAGTCAATCAACCTAACCCACACACCTTTTGACTGTGGGAGGAAACCGAGCATCCGGAGGAAACCCATGCAAACACAGAGAGAGAGAGTGTGCAGACTCTGCAAAGGCAGTGACCCAAGGCCATAATCAGACTCAGGTCACTGGCGCTGTGAGGCAGCAGCGCCAACACTGTTTCATCATGCTGCCCATGAAACGGTATTGATAGACATCAAATCAAATCTGCTGTGATTGATTCAAAGAGATTACTGAGAAATCTTGTTTTTTTGTCTATGCCATCTTTGTCAATCCCTCCCCTTTACCTTAACAGTATAAATATCATCTTATTTTCTATTATCTTCAGCTCTGGCGAAGGGTCATCCAGACTCAAAATGTTGGTTCTATTCTCTCTCCACAGATGCTGACAGATTTGCTAAGATTTTCCAGCATTTTCTGTTTTGGTTTCAGATTCCAGCATCTGCAGTAATTTGCTGTTATCCTCCCTCAATTGTCTGTCTGAGCTATTGAATGGAATACCTCTCTGTGCCAGGGCAGAAGCTGAAGGAAAATCCTATGCTTTCGGGGTTTTAAGCTACTCAATCTTCTGACTCTCAATTTTATATTGCTGTGACTTCCCTCTCTTCACCAGAGATTTAAAACCCTTTATTCAAAGAGCTTACATCATGACACATTTACCATTTGAAATCCTAACAGAATCAAATTGTGTAAAATACTGGATTGCAGAGTCAGATGCTGGGTATCATCAGGCCTGCCTCTCCAGTTGATTGAGCTGAGGAGACTGGCTACACCCATTCCGTGAACTAGTGCACTTCTGAATCGCTGTCCATCCCTCCCATTGTGAGCAAGTCCAAAAGTTAAAATTCAGCTTAGTGATGTGGATTGATGGCTTTCCATCTTTTCTGAATTCTTCCCTCCTCCTGCTTCTGTCTACTTTGGGATGATCAAATCAGTTGGGTCTTCAGATTGAAGGAAAACACACCATGGGCTATTATAGAACATTGTGCAGTGGTAATGTTGCAGATGTGGTCATCTAGAGACCCAGGTTAATGCGCTGGGGAAATGGATTCCAATCCTGCTGAGGCAGTTGGTGGGATTTAAAAGCTATTTTCAGTAGTGGCTAAAAAACTGCTGTTGATTGTTATAAAAAACCCATCTGGCTCACTAATGCCCTTAAGGGAGGAAATCTACTATCCTTACCTGGTCTTTGATTTGATTTGATTTATTACTGTCACTTGTATTAGTATACAGTGAAAAGTATTGTTTCGTGCACGCTATACAGCCAAAACATACCATTCATAGAGAAGGAAAGTAGAGAGTGCAGAATGTAATGGTCTGGCCTATATGTGACTCCAGATTGTTAAGTGCCCTCTGAAGTGACCTAGCAAGCCACTCAGTTCAAGAGCAATTAGAAATGAGCAACAAATGCTGACCTTGTCCATGAAAGAAAAAGGGAAATAAAAAGATTCTGCTTGGCAGTTGGCCCAACACAGCCTATTGACACCATTGTGGTGTGAATAAATTTTTTATTCTTTGTTTCATCCAGGCTTCAGGATGACTAGTTTAGTGTTTGAAACTCATAATCTGAAGCCATGGGTGGGATTCTCCATCGTTCACACCAACAGGATTCTCTGGTCCCGTTGTAGTGAAGGGAGATTTGGTTGCGCGCCAAATTCTCCGTCCTCACTGGTAGCAACAGTAGGGCATGAATGGCCAGAGAATTCCAGCCTCTGACTTCAATTCCTGCTGTGTGAACTTGAATTCAGTCAATACAATTATCCAACACAGTGTACAGGTGTCAATAGGCTCTCCAAATATACAATAAACACTTCTAATTTGTTTGTTGCACTGGAAGTTTACACTATTTTTCACATAGGTTACAAGCATTGGGACTGTACCAGCCACTTTTGAGCAGTCTATTAGTAAAGCATTCAGAGGAGATAATGCAGTTTTTCTCACAGGGATGTCATCTGATAAGTATGTAACATTATTTAATCAGTTAGTAGAATAAAGGAGCTAGGGAGAGAACAAGGTCTAATGGGACTTTATCAATTCGGAGAATGAGATGAGATAGGACCGGAGCCAGTAGGCTGTGCAAGTACAAACAGATGTAAAGGAAGATACCACAACCTAGGCCCACTTGCATCCGTTCTCGTCTGCTGGTGTTTATAGTAAAAGTCTTTTAATGAGCACCCAGTTTAAAGAAATCTATATTTGCACATAACATCCGCTGAAGAATCAGTTTACTCTTTCAGTGCTCTACAATGTTTATTAATTGAATAGACAACGATGGGTGTTTGATGCAGAGAAATGCTATACCACAGAATTCTTACAGTGCAGAAAGAGTCATTTGGCCCATCAAATCTACACTAACTCTCTGAAAGAACATCCTACCCAAGCTCCCTCCCTCCATTCTATCCCCATAACCTTGTGCATTTACCATGGTTAATCCCCCAATCTACACATCTTTAGACATTAAGGGGCAATTTTAGCATGGCCAATCCACCTAATCTGCACATCTTTGGATTGGTGCACCCGGAGAAAACCCATGCAGGCATGGGGAGAATGTGCAGACTCCACACAATCAGTGACCCAAGACGGAAATCGAACCCGGGTCCCTGGCACTTTAAGGCAGCAGTGCTAACCACTGTGCCATCGTAATGCCCAAATACCACAAGCGCGTATGGTGACACAGGCACAAAATCTTATGAGAAACATAAAATGAGATTCTCACTGGTGAGATCTGGTCTTCCGATTTCTACCAGCCCCCCCATCTGCTTCATGTGAAGTCTGCCAAGGCCAGAATGTGCACCACCAGGGGTGAATGCCAGGTTAGTGTTTGTTAAACCCAACTCCTCAGTTAAGGCCTGGTCCCCACCAGTTACTTGCTGACCGTGGAGCAGAGTCTGTCTCTCTCTAGCTCTGCTTCGTAAGCAAAAATGGTTTTATTGATGAACTCTGTTGTTTGGCACATTTTAATGGGCATTTTTATTAATTACTCTTTTTTGAAATGTATAACTTTGACAATGGTATTTTTGAAATTGATGACAACTGTTATATGGATCTTTATCTCACTGAAATTTGACTATCTGCCACTTGGGTGAGAAAAAAAATGAAATGTGGCCCATCACCCAAAAAGGTTGGACAAGCCTACTTTAGATGACTAACACCATTTGTAATACGAATTGTAATAATGAGGGAAATTTTATTCTGTGTGTTACATTTTTTGTGTACAAGAGGTGTACACACACAGGAACAGCTTTACCTCTCCCCACTACCTATAGTTAGCACTGCTACGTCACAGCACCAGGGGCCTGGACTCGATTCCTGGCTTGGGTCACTGTCTGCGTGGAGTCTGCACATTCTTCCTGTGTCTGTGCAGTTTTCCTCTGGGTGCTCCAGTTTCCTCCCACAGCCTGAAAGACATTCTGGTTGGGTGAACTGGCCATGCTAAATCCTCCCTCAGTATGTCACAGTGTGGCGACTAAGGGACTTCCACAGTAAATTAATTGTAGTGTTAAGGTAAACCTGCTTGTGACACAAATGAATAATCTTAAATTATTGCAGTCACAATTAGTTCTCTATCACAAATTTTGGGTGTTCCGGAAGTGCATTATCCTGGAGGAACCTTACTAATGGCAAAATGATGAGAAATGGCAAAGTATAACCTTCATTTAACAGTAAGAACGAAGGAAAGATAGTACAAGCTCAATGAGTAAATTCATCTGGATTTATTGAAATAGAGATTCTGAGTTTAGACAATGTGTATTTGATGTAACATAAAGTATTTCTTAAAAAAAAGGTCTTTAAAACTTTGTGTAATTTCATCATAATAAAATGTTTGAGACTTTAACCTACATACAGTCCAGCCACGCTTTCACAATTCGATCCCTTTGAAATCATTTTACGTTTTTTTGTAAATTTTAAAATATAACTTTTCTTTAGACATTCAAAAGTGCAACATGTAACGTGCCTGTGGAGTACATCACAGTCAAAAATATAAACATAGGCAGTGATACAGCTAGACATAAATGTACGGCAGTAACTCGGATGACTACACTGAAATACACATATATATATACATATATATACACAGAAATGATGTATAACATCATTAGATATATCCAATGTCCCTTGTCATCTAGTAAGATCACTGGATAAAAGTTTAACCACATTTTAACATTCAAGCCATCCAAAGCTAAAGTCATGTTTCCTCGGAAATGCTACATCAATTCCTCTGCTGCATTAACTTAGGCCGGAAAGTTCTGGTCTTGCACATCCCACTACCGCGAGAACGGAGAATTTGGCACTCAGCCAAATCTCCATTCACAGTAGTGGGACCAGAGAATCCCAGCTGCGAACAAGGCTAAAGAATCCCGAACATGGTCTTTTAAGGTTTTGTCTGAAATCGTTCTCTAAATGGAAACATTCAGCCTGAAAAATCAGGGATTATTTTCTTAACATTTTATCTTACATTTTATAACAAAAATTTCACGTATGTTCCAAACGTCACTTGACATGAGTAACTTGTTTTTTTTAATACTAAATATGGAGGAAAATGTTTTCTGTTTTCCAACATTGGCCTGAGTATTAAGAGATCTGTAAAATCACGAATGGCAGAATATGTGCCTAAACAACTGGAAGCAGCTGGAAAAGTAGTTTGTTGCCAGTTTCTCTCTGTGATTATTCTATAATGCCACGGTTAATACAGAAAGTATAATGGAATGTATATTATACTGAGTACCTCAGCAGGCAGAATATATCAGTCCCACCCAGAGGATCTGCCATGTATTGCAGGAACACATTTTATACTGGATGTCGCAAGGCAAGAAAAATATAAAAGGAAAACAGCTGAGTAACAATCATGTCTTATTGACAGTCAATACATCTTAGAGCTGGAAAGGCTCATTATGCACTTGGTTCAGTCAAAAATAGATATGCATGTGTGGTGTCTCACTGAATTAGGAACAAGCTAATGGATGAAGGATGAGCTCCCACAGTGGAGTTTACTAATCTTCAAGCTTATCTCAGTGAGAATATTTATTTGAAGCAAGTCATGTGGGAAAACTTGATGACTAGTTTGAATTTAAATCAACAAATTAGGAAGTGATTATATAAATGTAGATAATGGTTGTTAATTGATTTGAGTTGACAAATACTTTCTCAGAAGGGTTCAAACTAATGACCAACTCTGGAAGCTTTCATGATATCTACATATACATTCATGATGTACACAGAAAATCAGAAAACTTAATCCAGATCCTGGATGGATTATAAAGGTCTTTGCTTGCAGTCCTCAGACAAAACTCAATCATTGTAGTTATATCTGGAACCTACTGTCAGGAATATGTTATGAATACATACTTTCCTCAAAAGAACTTTTACCATCAAATTATCCAATGTACTGGTTATTCCAAGAAAGCATTCAGTAATACATCTGCTTCTGCACGATGATCAGACAGTCCAATATTCACCATGAATATATTATAAAGATGTCTGTTTCATACAATATATTGTAATATCTTTAACTTCTCCAGCTCCAGATTAAGGGTTATCTATAAGGCTCTTCACCTACTCCAATGTGACAGCACATCATCACCTCAATCAACATTTACAGAAACAATGGGAGCCAATTGACTTCCAATACATCTGTTGGTGTGACAGCATTTACAATATTTACAGATGGAATTCTGGGCTTTCTGGCATCCTCTTGGTTGGAATAGTTGCAGACAAGGAATCACTAAGACCTTTGAGCCTCACTGTGTTGTTTACATTTAAAGCAAAGAATTCTTCTGGTGCCAGGTTATCCATTAGCTCCTGACTCAAAGAAGAGGCACTTGGCTTTCCCTTTCAGCTCCCTTGAAAGGAAATCTTCAGCAGCAATCCTCTTCATTACTCCTCATATGCTTCTGTACATGATGTGCATGACCACATCAATTTTCCAAGCTTGACAAATCATTTAGTCATTTGGCAGTTGCATTAAAAAACAGGTCACTTAGACTTAGGCTCAACCTACTAGCCCAGTAGACTCCAGAAGATGTATAATGCAATACATCTGCTCTGGCTTTGTAATATTTTAGAATATTCCTGAATTTGCATATGCAATTGAAACAGTCAAATATAGAATCTGCCAATGATGTAGTGGTGTTCTTCACATGTAATAACTTCCAAAAATTGTGCTTTGCAAAAGAAACATCATTATTCATAATGGGTAGGAAGTAAGCACTGAAGAGAACACATTTGGTGAATTTGAACACAATGATAAACAACTTATTGTAACCCACCTGGGGATTGATATAGTCATTGTCTTCCTCCTGCTACAGGGATAATGATATGATACAACGTCAGGCACACAGCATACATTCTTAGTAATGGTTATCTTTATGTACGTACAAAGCAGTCAGCTAAAATAATAAATGTAGTCAATTATCTGAATAAAGGAACCATCTTCCATGTAGCAAAAGGCCTCTGAAACACACAACTAACTTTGTATGGCCTCATGTTTACTTCATGGGAATGGCAGTGTGCAACACACTTAAAAAAAAACACAATAGAGAGTACCATAATAGAAAAATAATGCACTGAAATATGCACATGATATGTACTACAATAGAAATCATATTGTTTTCCCAGGATGGCTCTCCAAGTTAGCCTCTGCTATGAGATATATTATCAAGTTCCCACCTCAGAGTTCTCTCCTTGGGATGCCTCAAAAAGTGGTTATAGAAAAAGTCATATCTGTAATAGGTTGCAGTTCGTTTTCCCACAATAAATGGAACTGGTTACAGGAAGCTGTCCTCCACCAGGTCTGAGGGATCAATTGCTACGTCATCCATCATTTCCATGTCTTCTATGGTTTCATCCTCACGCTTTATAAAAGTTGAGCTGCTGGAGCCTGTCTCAATCGCGCTTTCTTCGGATGTTTGGGAGCTGCAAAGGAACCAGAGTGTCAAAATAAAAGGCAAACAAGCATAATATATGCAAATATCCTGGTGGCACAATGAATTTGTGCACCTTATGCTGAGCCACAGACTGGCATGATGTGGTGGGTATGCATGATTCACTCTACAGTGAGCTCTCAATTGTTTAGGTTCAATATAAAATAATGATATCTTCCTGGCATTATCCATTAGCAACAGATAACAACATGACATTTGAAGAGGTTAGGAAACATTACTTCCTGCCCATCAAACCAGGAATGTTGCATGGCATCCCTAAAAGAAGGGAAATTTAAACGTTTAGGAAAATATATATTCAAATTTCATAAACATTCCTTTAGTTATCTTTCTTTCCTCTGATACCTTTGGTAATTAAGATTTCTTCCTATATAGCCAGAGTCCATTTCTAGAAATGTTTTGTGTGAAAACTGAAAGTGAATACTCATCAGATATGGAAGCAATGGCATTGTTGCAATAATTTGCAAAACATTTAAGCAATGCATTTCTTATGGTAGAATTAATCTACAAATAGCATTTCTGCAATGGGTCTGACATAGATTGAAAACTGCTGTTTTGGGGGTATACCGCCACAAGGGATGAACATATATTACAGAGAACATAAACAAACCTATTTACTCAGCCTCTCGTCATAGGACAACCATCTCATCCCAGCAACCAAGATAGTGAGCCCTTGCTATACTGCCTCCATGGCATGTGCGCCCTTCCTTACACAGACCAAAATTGCACACAGTGGTCTCACCAAAGCCCTATACAATTGTGACAACATTTCTTTCTCACGCACCATTTTCCTTGCTCTAGAGGTTAAAGTGCCATTTTCTTTTCTAATTGTTTGCTGTTCTTTCATGCTAACTTTTTGCCTTCTTTGTCGTATGCCATCAACATTTACAAGTTTCAGGCCTTTCAAAAAAATGTTCTGCATTTCTATTCTTATGACCAAAATGAATAACCTCACACTTCCCCATGCTATATTCCACCTGTCACCTTGTTGCCCATTCAATTAACCTTTCTTTATCTCTGCAGCCTCTTGACATCCTCACGGTCTGCTTTCCCATTTAACTTTGTATTGTCAGCAAACTTAGATAATTAGTTCCCTGTTTCTTAATCTAAGCACTACTATAGAGTATAAATAGCTGAGTCCTCAAATTTATCCTTGCAACACTTCACTAGTCACAGCCTTTCAATTTGAAAACCTCCCATTTATCCTTACTCTCTGCATCTCGTCCATCAACCAATCCTCTATACATGCTAATCTATTACCCTCACCTCCATGAGCCTTTATCTTATATATTAATCTTTCTGTTGCACCTTATCAAACAGCTATTGGAAATCCCACCGATGCTATGTCCACCTGTTCCTCTTTATCTATTATTTAGTTAAATGCTGAAAAAACTCAAATAAATCTATCAAACAGGATTTCTCTTTTGTAGAACCATGTTGACATGTTTAATTATACAATGCTTTACTAAGTGTATGGTATTGGGTTAATTTGACTGTAGTCCCCTGTTTTCTCTCTCTCTCCTTTCTTAAATAGTGGTGTTATACTTCCTAACTTCCAGTCTGATGGGACTTTTCCAGAATCTAGGGAATTTTGGAAAATCATAACCAATGCACCCACTGGGCCCTATTTTACCATTTCGATTCCAAGTGCTGGCTAGACTTGAAACTGGCAGTGTTTCAGATCCAATTTTTAGACCCTTTCTCAGGCACCCCCATATACGCTCTGCTTGCAAAAATATCAACAATTCTGAATAACGCTGCGGATGCCTGTGGGCGGGGTTTGAAGTGTCCAAAATCTTACAGCTGCGATTGGCGTCTCCAACTGCACACGCACAGAAAAAGAATGCTGCTCCCCTGCCACATCGCTCCCAGGCCAGATAATGCCTCCCCCTAGACCCCACAGACATTGCCCCACCCCCTATAACATTACTGATCCCCTTATCCCCCACCCCCTTGTCACCCAGACCGATTGTGGGCCCCTCTCCCTCCTTTCCCCCTCACCATTCTCAGGCAGAGTGGCAGCAGACTCCCCTTCCCCCCACTGATCTCAAGCAGAGTGGCAGTGGACCCCTCTTCCCTTCCATTGATCTCAGGCAAAATGCTCCTCACACCACAGTCAGTTACTCATTTCACCTTCAGACCCTGCCCTTCTCTAGTGTTGAAGAGCAGAAGGATCTTGGGGTCCGGGTCCACAGGACTCTTAAATCGGCCTCGCAGGTGGAGGAGGTGGTCAAGAAGGCGTATGGTGTACTGGCCTTCATTAATCAAGGGATTGAGTTTAGGAATCGGGAGGTAATGCTGCAACTTTATAAGACCCTTGTCAGGCCTCATTTGGAGTACTGTGCGCAGTTCTGGTCGCCTCACTATAGGAAAGACGTAGAAGCTATTGAAAGGGTACAGAGGAGATTTACTAGGATGTTGCCTGGACTGGGAGGCATGCCTTATGAAGATAGGTTGAGGGAGCTGGGACTCTTTTCCCTGGAGAGACGAAGGTTGAGAGGCGACCTGATAGAAGTTTATAAAATGTTGAGAGGAATAGATAGGGTGGATTCTCAGAGGCTATTTCCCCGGGTTGAAATGGTCGCTACGAGAGGACACAGATTTAAGGTGCGGGGAGGAAAATACAGAAGTGATGTTAGGGGTAAGTTTTTCACTCAGAGGGTGGTGAGTGAATGGAATCGGCTGACTTCAGTGGTGGTGGAGGCGAACTCGCTGGGGTCTTTTAAAAGACTTCTGGATGAGTATATGGGGTTTAATGGGATTGGGGGTTATAGATAGGTCTATAGATTGGTAGGTGTTGATGTGATCGGCGCAACTCGTGGGCCGAAGGGCCTGTTTGTGCTGTAGTGTTCTATGTTCTATGTTCTAAAAACTGCAAAAACCTGTTGGACAATTGCAGGAGTCTGAAGCTCCTCCATTGTTACCTCAGGGTCTTCATACTTCATAGTCACACCCTCCTGTTCTTGACCCCAGATTATTTCAGCAGTACCTAGCTTAAGGGTTGCCTAGAACAAAGCGTCCACGTAACTTTCCACCTCCCTGATGCGTTGCAGTGGTATGGGGACTGATGCAAAGATCATGCATGATAAAAAGGTCCAACTGTCCTTTTCTAATTTGCAGTGAAATAACTAAAATTTTCCAGCCATACTGGGACCTTCTAGGATGTTTCATCTCATGGTAAATGTTATGACATTTGTACCTGTGCCGGTTTCTTGAAGAGCCAGGTTCGCTGTCTGTGACCGGGTCAATATCAGGCAGAGGGATGATATATCCACTGTCAGCACTTAGCCTTTGCTCATCAAATCCACTTTCCCGATCTTTCTTCTTATCTTCATTAGTGTAGGTGACTCCAATGTAAGACTCACTGGATTCTGCATGCATGCGAGCAACAGCTGGATGATCACTCTTCAGAAAGTCATCATTCATTTGTTTGTAGCTCTGTTGAGTTTGAAAAAAGAAAGAGGACTTCTAAGCAAAGTTTCTGTTTGGAGTATATCGGCTTATGCATCATGGGACACATCTGTGCCTCATACATTAATATAATTCACAACAGTGGTAACCAGGGGGTGAGCTTAGTACCTAGCAATGAGCAGTGTCTATAGTTGTCCTATGTGATACCTATTATATGCCTGGTCAGATTATCTATTACTGTCAGCTAGTATTCTACGTTTTCAGGATGCACTAATATTGACAGACCTCTTTCTCACATTTAACATGGTTCAAAGTGGTAGCAATTGCCTGATTCCTTGTGGCACAAAGTGTTAGAAATGTGGTATTGTTGATTTAGCCCAATGACCGGCAGTCATGAGGTGGGCTCATGGATGAAATGTTTTGAGTAACTCTGTAAATCACTTGATTGGTCTCTGTTACGTGAAACTACCAAACAAACATTGGCTGCTGTACAGAGATGGTGACAGTAGGACAACAAGACACAAAATTAACCATTAAAATGAAAAATTAGGACAGATATAAGGAAGTTCTTTTTTACAAAATATGATCAACACATGGACGGCATGTCTACAGAGGGTCTTGAAATCATTTAAGAAAGAGTTCAATATTGTAAAAGAGAACTTTACATTCTTTCAGGATGGATGAATCAAAATGGGGTAAATGGCCTTTCTCATTTGTATTGATCTTGTGAGGATGGTTTATGTTCTATGTTCTCATGTTTAATTTTAGGAATAGCAGTATCTAAGATTCTTTCCTCACTGATCACCATGGCTGCTGCTAACTAAAATGCTGGGGTGCTGCACGACAAACAACAGATCATACCTTCCTGTAGTTCTCTGGTAACAAACCACCAACAATTTCAGCCAGACGAGTAAAGGAAGGCCGCTTCTCAGGCTCACTATTCCAACATTTCACCATCAGATCATAGCTACGTTGGGGTAGATTAAAACAAGAAACAAAACATTAGCTTTAAAATTCAAGACAGTTATTCATTTGTGTTCATTTCTTTAAGAAACTAAAAGTCATCAGCTTGTCAGCTATAAACGTACACATCAGAAGAAGCATGTTCTGGCTTAGTCATCCTGTATCCACTCTTAATCTTGTTGTAAAAGTTGGAATCCACCATCATTCCTGGATATGGTGTACCACCTAAAACAGCCAAGATAATCCGGTTAGAAATTATGAGAGATCTGATTATCTGACCTAAAACGTACAAGAACAACAATTCATATATGATACTAAAAGCATCAGATGGCTACAATAATCTTTTCAGCTGTTACCATGGATCACGCAAAAAACTAATCTTAACCAATTAACATAATGCTGAATTTGCAGTTTGATCGAGAAATCAGTCATTAATTAAAACAATACAGAATTACCAAAATTAAGAAAATCTAAGATGTAAATAATTGAAATTCATGTTTGAATATAGTGAACATTAACACCCTGGTTATTTACTACAGCTGGAAACTACTTCTAACAAAATCACAAAATCTTTCACATAATGCCTTGAAGCAAGTTATTCAGTCTTTTAAATTGTGAATGGTCCATTAGAAATGGTGACAACACTGTTAGTAAGATAACAGCCAACACGGTGGGTGACCTAGCTATATTGATCCCATCATCAGAAGATGATATTGAGCATTGGTGAGGTGGTTCCCTAATAAAAAGGGAGCTGTGGGATGGGTCAGCTGCTGAAGGTTCTGATTCCTGCAGACCAGATGCCTCAGGTTCAAGCCGTGCTCTGTGCTGAGTTACAGTTCTCAGTCAGGCCAACGATGGGGTTGCACTTAGTTATGGGCTAGGAAGCAGAAAGGCAGCAAGGACTCTTGGAGCTGCCTAACTTTTATTAGAAAATGGAGATAATAGGTTAGCAATCGACCAGAATCCACTGTGATCTGTCTCCCAAAATATTTACCTATCCTAACTCCCCAAAGTATGGATTATACATTGAGCATAATTCCATCACACAGGTATTCGCATAAAGAATTACTATTAGAATATAAGGAGATTAATATCATTTACATAGCTTGCACCTACCCAAGGAGAATATTTCCCACAGAAGAATGCCATAAGACCAGACATCACTTAGCGAAGTGTACAGGTTGTCAAATATGCTTTCAGGAGCCATCCATTTCACTGGTAGGAAAGTCTGAAAATATAATTGAAAAGATACAAATTGACTTTAAAAATGGTAATATAATAATTTAAATAGACTATTGTTAACAACGTATTGTATAATCATTCTGAGATGAGAGCAAACAATAGTTTGGAACATAAGATCAAACATTGAAATTATAAGAATCTATACTGCGACAATTGCAAGGTTGCAGTTCAATACAGACTTTATTCTTGCAGTCACTATAAAAACCCAATAATGGAGATTTTACAATTGCTGATCTAAGACAGAACTGTGCCTGAATCCTCCTTTTAATTTTCTTTTTAGATTGCAGAACTTATTAAGAAAGCATTTTCAGATCTGAGGTGGCTTGTCTGATACTCACACTGCCTTTAGAGACATAGTTCGAATCATGCATGATGTCCCGTGCTAGACCAAAGTCACAAATCTTAACAATCTTTCCCTGCGCCAGGAGAACATTACGAGCTGCCAGATCACGATGTACACACTGCATAAAAACAAAGAGCAAAAATTTTAATTCTACTACATAAAGCCAAATCATATTAGATTATCTGTCAAAATAAAAGGAGAGCTTTTGTGGACTTACATTAGTAGTTATTTAAGCAAAACGATCCATACGTACATTTTTAGAAGCCAGAAATTCCATTCCTTGCGCAACTTGGAAGGTGAAGCTGATTAGATCCATGAAAGAGAGGCTGTCTGAATTGTCGTCTAAGAGAGGGTTCCAAGTTTCATTAGTCTCTGTGGAATAAATGATAAATGTTATCAGTAAGACATGATCATGAGTTTGCATTTATTTATATAACAAAGACGAATAAACAATTGAAAGAAGCAAGAGATTTAAGGAAAAAGATCAGGAGTGGGGAATTGGATGGTGCCATGAGTTAAAAACTGGCCTTCCACTTCTTGGACCAAGGAATACATGGTGACTCTAGTAAGTTACCAGTAAGCAGTACATTACCAGTAAACATGACTTCACACCTGAAGCAGCATTTACTGGAGAAAAACTACGTGAAGAGTTCCACCATGACAACATCAATTGCAAGTAATGAAAAGATAAATTTTAAGGCAATTTATTTATTCACATCACTTATTTATAAACCAAAAGGTGAAGCATTTTCCATGCAGCCTATATTTCCATAAATTCTTAGAAATTGCATTTTATTACATGATTTATAAAAACACTATTATATAAATAGCCAGTGGCCCCACTTTGTCCCAGTCTGCTGCTCGAACCCTCATCCATACAATTTTACCTTTAGATTTCAGTGCATTCCAGGCTAACCATCCTTCACAAGTTTCGGCTCATTCAAAATTCTGCTGCCTAGATCCCCCACTTGCACAAGTTGCATCCATTCATCAACCCAATGCACATTGGCCCACATTGGCATCAAGTTGGGCAAGGCCTTAATTTCAAAATTCTCTACCTTGTTTTCAATCCCTCCATGACCTCACTCTTCCCTTTCTCTGCAGCCTCCTTCAGACTGAAGTCCTCTGAAACATCTGCACTTCTCCAATTCTGGCCTCTAGTGTGTATCCCCAATTTTAATCACCCGAAAGACCCCACCCCCTTCCCAATTTTAATCATTCCACCATTGACAGCTGTACCTTCAGCTGATGAGGCCCTGAGTTCTCCTCCCTAAACCTCTCCAGCTCTCAACCATTCCTGCTTTACGGTGCTCCTTTAAAAGTCTTTGGCCCTAATATCTCCGATGTGGCTCAGTGTCACCTTTTGTTTGGTAATGCTCCAATGGAACATTTTGAAAAGTTTATTTATTAGTCATAAGTAGGCTCACATTAATACTGCAATGAAGTTACTGTGAAAATCCCCCAGTCGCCACACTCCGGCGCCTATTTTTGCTACTTAAAAGTTATATAAATGCAAGCTGTTGTAACGGTGAATTTAAGACAATTGCACTAATGAGGATCAAAAGATTCAGCTAAACAAAATGTCACAAAATATCACCCCACTGTTACGAGGGGTGCTAATATCTACAAAATTATCAATATTGATTCAGAACTCTTTTCAGATCCAATCAGCTATTCAGCTTCTTCTTCAGTCAGATGCTTACACAAGTCTTCTATGTTTCGAGTATCATTGAATGAAATAGAACAAGGACAGATAGCTTGCTCTTACCTGTCAAGGAGTTATTTTTTTGTGATGGTGGATGGTCATACATGTACTGCTGAACGTCAGTGTATTTGGAACTGCTTTTTCTTTCCAACATTGGCACATATTGGGTGCTTTCAGCCTGTTTCATGTCCATATAGTCCCCATTGTTCTCAAAGGACAAGATCACATAACTGCAGAAACAATAACATGATGTGAATCTTCAACACACAGTAACTTTTCTGACTTGTACTGGAGTTGTACTGGATATGGCAGTTTTGCCATTTTTTATCAGTCACTACACCCCCATATATTTGGATAATGGTCCCAGCCATATCAGCTTAAATTTTACAGAGAAATTGATCTTCACCATTAGAACAAAAGACAGTCAAAGCACACGGCTTGAAGAAAATTGTCCATGTATAAAAGGCTTCCACCTCACATTTCACAGCAAAGACCAATCTCACCCACAATACATTGCTGCATTCTTCATTCAATTTAAAAAAGGTGCATACATATAGCACCTCATCAGGTCTTTTAGAAATGTCTCACCTATGAAATACTTTTAAGTACAGAGACAGATATTATGGAGGTCAAAGCAACAGTAGAACAACCAGATCCCACAAACAGCAATGAGAAGAAAGGTCAGTTTAATTTGTTTTCTGAATACATCGGTTGAGGAGGAAATGTTAACTATGACACTAGGGGAGCTTGTCACTCTTCCCTGAATGATGGTAGGGTATTGGAAACATCCGCTTGAATGACTAGAACGAGATTTGGTTCACATTTTATTCAAATAATAGACTATCTAACATCACGGTACTTCTTCAGAACTGTAGCAGAGTCCCAGCCTAGATTATATGCTGAATCTTCAAATGATGTCCGAGTCCATAACCATAAACCTTTGGTTCAGAAGTGGATATGCCACTAATTTAGTCAATCTACTAGTTAAATGTTTTGAAGTTGCTTATAGGACTTGAAAATGACTCTTGATTAATTTTCTATGCATGCCGGTATAGTATAATTAGCTTGAATTTAATAACAATTAAGTGGAAATGTTGAAGTTACCGCTCATGTATTTTTCATGTTTTTTATTAACTAACTTCAAAAAAACCTATTCAGGATATAATAAAAGTCATCATCTTCAGTCCCTTGGAATGAGGATGATGTCCACCAAGCTTCATGATTTGTTTATCTTCAAGCGACTCAGCAAATTAATCCTGGAGCCACAGACCTTTGGGCAGAGAGGACAGAACTTGCTATGAGGAAGAGGAGTTCAGAAAGTTCTGCTCTCTCTCTCATTCTGCTTTCATTGCTGCTCCACGTGGAGTTTATGAGGTCAGTTTATGATCGTGTTTAGCCTATTGGAGGATATGCTACCACATAACAAGATTAGCTCCTCTTGCACACCAATGCCATTTTGTTTTCTTTTCAATGAGGCTTGCAGAATGTCCTTAAACCGTGTTCTCTGTCCTCCTGAAGATCAAATGGCATCCTTTAATTGTGGAAAGAGGACGTGCTTCAGTTGCTTGTCCAGACCAGAACAACGGAGTTCATTTCACATGATCCTGGTTGTGAGACTGGTGGAATAGATTTCAATAAGGATGAAGGAGTTTATTCTCTTATCTTACCACTTGACTTTGAGTATCCTGCTGATAGAAATTTTCCAGCATCTAGAGGTGCCTTTGGAAGGCGACCCAAGTCTCACTGTCGTAAAAAAGGCTAATGGCAACAGTAACATTGTAGACTAAACATTTGTCCTCTTTTGGAGAACTCTATTATCAAGAACCAATTTGTGTAATTTTTGGAAGGCTGTGCTGGCACTGCTGATCTAGTGCTGAATTTACATTTCAATGGTGACCACTTAAGAAAGGAAACTGCTGTGATATGGGAAGCATTCAATGATTTCTTAAGTCCCCCCATCAATAATAATAGCTGAAGATGTAGACACTTATCTGGGGAAAAGGTGGCTGAAGATTTTGGTCTTGCTGATGTTGAGTGAGAGATCAAACCTTTTGTAGCTAAATGATGATGGTGGTCTGGATATCACTTGCAATGTGGGCAACAGCATAGTCATCGGGACATTGTAAGTCATGGATGTGCCAGAGAGTCACCTTAGTCTTGTCTCTCAGAGAATAGAGGTTGAAAGTTTCCAAATGAGTCAAAACTCAATCATGCCCCCTTGTGAAAGTTGATTAGGAGTGAATTCCTTAACCAGGTGGGGGTGAATAGTGAAGAGAGTTGATGCAATCACACAGCTTTACTTGATGCCAATCCAGATATGAAAAAGCTCATTCTCCAATCCATTGCAAAGGATGATTACTGTCATGCAGAAGTCGCAGGATAGTAACAGGTTTTGCTGAACATCCAAATCTCTGGTAGGCTTTCCCAAAGACTGAATGAAAGATGAATGATGCCTTTGACAGATCAATAATGGCCATCTAGTTCTTTGTGTTGACTCTTCATATTTCTGATTCCTCTGGATGCCGAAAAACGCATTTAGTGGGTTTCCAGAAGTGTGGCTTTTCTGTGGGGTAGGTGGCAGTTCAGGACAATTTGTGTGAGAACCTTCCTCACAGTGGACAGGCAAGATTTGCCTCTATAGTTCTTACAAATTAATTAATCATCTTTCTTCAAAAGTGAAGCAATGATGGCACTACAGAGTTGAGCAAGCATTCATGGCCACTAGCTTCATTGATCTCTGCAGGATTTTGTCCGAACCTTATTATTCTTCATCTGTTAGGTAGTCTTTATTTTAACTCAATGTCATCAAACCAAGATTCAGAATATAATAAAAGTAACAACACTAGGAAATACTTTCACTAGAGCTGGGATTTTCTGGCTCTTCCTGCCAGTGGGATGTTCTAGTCCCACCAAAGGCGATTCCCCGCAGCGGGTTTGCCAACGGCACAGCTGACAAGCAAGGCAAATAGACATTTGCTTCAGTGGGACTGGAAAATCCTGTCAGCAATCAATGGTGAGCCACCTCTACCACTGGAAAATCTGCAACAGGGAGGCCGGAAAATCCCAACCTAGGTCTCCCACATTACTCATAATACATGTGAAGTAATGCAGTGATATCATGGTTCATTTAAAGAGAATACTTTGTTAAGATGATAAATTGATTTGATTGACCTCATTATAATTTTGTTAAAAAGTAAATTACAAGAGGCTATCTTCCAATTCAGCTACTGAACACACTCACCTTCTTGTGCTTTCATCAGCAGGATTTATACCAAAAATATCCACTTCCTTTTTGCCTTTCTCAGAGTAACGATTTATAAAGCTATCCCTGTTCTTATGCAGGTAGTTTACCAGATCTCCGTAGAAACAGTATTCAGTGATAATGTAGATCGGACCTAGCGGATAGAAAAGTAAAATTGTACCATGCGTTCCAGAATTGAGCACATTTTCCCCAATGCTGTGTGGAGTAATACAAGGGTGGATTAGTTGAAAGGGAAATTTGAATCTCATCTTGATACTCTGCTGATATTTACAGTTGCTGAAGATGGATTCAGATCACAGTACACAGTAAAGGGGTGAAGCGACATCAGAAAATAACATACTTACCTGCTTTGGTGCACGCTCCTAGCAAGTTGACAATGTTTAAATGTGGGCCCAGATGAGTCATTATCTTCAGCTCTGACATCAGGGCCTGCTTCTCACTGGATCGGGCTGTAGCTGTGAAAACATTTGAAATACATGTCAGCTATAAAATACTAATTGAAAATGGCACAAGTTATACAAATAATACGATTCAATATTTGTAAGGCATGTATGTTTTAATAAAACAAACTTACAAAATTATCAAAAAACCTTATTTTTTGAAAGCAAATAACATTTAATGGCAAGGCACATGTTTTTAAAAGAGTGTTTAATATTATTTCTTCTCTTCCCTTTTGTCCCTTTCTTTACCAACGCTACGTTATAGCTGCTCCTAGGTCTTTACCATGACAAAGTAGACTAGAACAGTTTAAAATAGCTTTGCCTGCAGCTAATCTTCCCACACATGAAAAAGTACATCAGCACTGAGATCTTCCGGTCCTGCCCACTAGCGGGATATACCAATGCCACCAAAGTCAATGGACTTTTGGCAGACTTGTGGCATTTTCCAAGCGAGTCCTGCCACGCTGGGGCTGGAAATGGCAGTACTTGTTTTTTCCAACATGCTGGCACTACACTTTGTGAAATATTTACCCCCCCGAACTGGAAACTCTCATAAAACAAAGCCACATATACTAAAATAGCCATATAAAAATGTATTGCAACCATACTGCAACAATTTATAAGATTTCCTCAATGTAAGTTGATGTCAGATCAAGCCCAGCTGTGCAGTGGATAACAAAGACTCACTTACGCTTCAACATTTTTACAGCCACTTTCATAACAGGCTGTGAGCGACTTAAGCCATATGCAGTTCCTTCAACTACCTTTCCAAAGGCTCCAGATCCAAGAATTCGCCCTTTAAAAAGCACAAAGAATGTATAATTAAAGTGGTAATAATAATTTAATAAATAATTTATGCTTCTGGACATTATCATAAACTGACAGGACAAAAATGTCAAGATAATCAAATTCCATTTTAGATAGTAAATTAAGTTTGAGTATTTTAAAAGTTTTAAAATTAAAATTAAAAATGCGTTTTTTTAGAAGTATGTGTGACGGTGTACTTTATATTCTAACTTTCTAAAAGGAACAGCACTTTGCATCCTCATAGGAAAAATAAGCAGGAAATGAGGCAGTCGCTGGAATTCTGCCAGCCCGCCCACCACGGGAATCGAAGCAAGTGAGGGGCGGACAATGGGGAAGTCCATTGACCTCGGGCAGGATTTTCCAGTCTCAAATTGAGCGAGGCCATAAAATCCCACCCAACATGTTTTTGCATAACAAAATCCCATAAATAGCAATGATAATCTGTTTCAATGATATTGCTTGAAAAATTGGCCAACACATGAGTGAGACCTCTGCAGCTCATCAATGAATTGTGCAAAGGGATCTTTTGTCTTCATTTGAGATTTAGGACCTCAGTTTAACATTTCTTCATAAAGACAACCTTGTTGACGGTGTCTACCTAGTTTTTTTGTGTCTAACCTCTGGAGTGGGATTTGAACCCTGACCTTTTAACCCAAGAGTACTACCACTGAAGCAAGGCTAAAAGGAGTGAACAGATCACCTTATATAAAAGGCATTTTGCATTATTGCTCAACAATTCTGTTACATTACATTTAAGCAATTGCAATGACTGGCTAGTAGGATTCATGACCAAAACCTCTGAGATCTAAAGCAATGAAGACTTACCAAGGACAAGTCCATCCCGAGGAAATTCCCATCGTGTATCATAGGGAAGTTGCATGGGGTCAACGTAAATATATTCGTGCCCATCTGGACTTATTGATTCAATGACTCTCCATCTTATCTCATATCTTGGTTTCTGTACAAAACAATATGTTCACAATACTGGAATAAGAGAATCTTCTTTTTTCTCCAGTCTTAAGATGACTGTATTAAAATTCATTTGCTTTGCATCATTATGATTATTTATATCAACACCAATGTCCTGGTGCACCATCAAATTATCTGTAATTAAACTGTTTCCAATGAAATACAGATATATTTTTGAATATTTTGGGGGGGGCGGCGGTGCAGTGATTAAATTAAGCTGCTGTAGGAATCATCTAAATAAATCCTAAACAATATATTGTGAGGCAGAAAATGGTGGCATAAACATTGGCATTGGACTACTTTGAATATTCAACATTGACGTCACTTGTAAAGTAAAGGGTGGGTTCAATTCCTTTAGTGTTTCTGGGATATTCCTCTTGTTGGGAAGACTGGTTGAGGGGTTCAACATTGGGGACAGCCATGTCAATCCCCTTCAGAAACGTTTTCTAGATGCCTGTGGTTCTGTTTCTAATGAGACCACAATGAAATTCTCATATTAAAACAATGAATTTTCAAGGTTGCAGTTCCTGATTCTAGGCTAGAGTCCTCAGCTGGATTGGTTAACTAGTACATTGGTCTCACCAGACATTCCTATAGCAACCACACTCTATAGAAGACCCAAAGTACAGGAATACCAATTTTTGGAATTGCATAGACCCACTCTGCTTACATTGATTAACCATATAAGGGAATCACAGGGCCTCTATCCCCACAAAGCCATCCTGGAAACTTAAATGCAAGTCTGAGACATTGCATCTTGAAGACCAAGCTAAATCCTAATGAAATTATAGCAAATGGCAACCAAAATAATTGGATTTCCAGTTCCATCATGAGTAGTTATGTTTGCCCGAGGCCATATATTTACCATCCCTGAAAGAATATCAATATGTATTTAGAAAGACACTGTCATGATATAGTCCAGAATTCCCATATAATGGGAATAAACAGATCTTGAGGCCTTTGTTCTTCCAATTGGGAACCATTTGCTCAACCTTAATGGATTAACTTAATTTTTATATTTAAAAAGGTCACAGGGTATTTTTGTAAAAGACACACATTTTTGCCAAAGAATACACTGGATGGAATTTTTGATTTATTTAAATTGCATTTTGAGAATTGTAACATTAATGAACTTGCAAAACTTACTGACCTGTTTCCAAACTACGACAAGCACGATTAGAGAGATGATCACAATAACCAACAGCACTAACACTGCTGCAGCCACCGTCAGTTCAGAATGGAGATCTGCAAAGAGGTTTTAAATGGTTGTTATTCCAAGAGTTATGCATTTTATTAATGCTTTAGGTGGAAAATTTCCATCTGGAAATTAAAAGAGAAAGGGCAGAATTTAATGAGTGGCGGTGTGTGACATCACCTGAAGAACCAGCTGCAATGGCCGGAATTTTCCCATCCTGCCCTCCATGAGCATTGGAGCGGGCAAGAGGCGGACAACGGAAAGGTCTGTTGACCTTGGGGAAGATTTTATGGTTTCAGGACGAGAGAAACTGCAAAATCTCTCCCAACTTGGCTGGAGGTGGGACTTCTGTCCCTCGCTTGAGAGAAAGCCCCACTTCAGGATGCTTCTAGCCAATCTGATTGGCTGACAGCTGTGTAGTTGTGAAAAGGGCAAAGGCAAGTGGAAATAGATTTGATGATAGTACAAATGAGGTTAGAAGTCTAACTGAGGATCAAGTGTGACACCAAACTTGCAACATGTCCATCTTAATCTCAAACCAAGGGGAGAAAGTCAGTCATTAGGGGACAGAGTTTGTACCAGGGACCAAAAACAATGGCTTCGGCCTTCCCAATATTTAATTGGAGGAAATTTCTGCTCATCCAGCATTGAATGCCAGATAAGTAGCCCGATAATTTAGCAACAGAGATGGAGCTGAAAGAGGTGGTGTTGAAGTGGAGCTGCACGTTAATGATTGGCTCCTCCAAGAGCTTTGGGGAAAGGCATTTCCTTTGAGTGAAATCAGAATGGATGCAATCAAATAACATCAGGGAGAAACTCTTTGTGACTGACATACTGGCTGCCACTGAATCCCCAATGCATTGCTGAAGTCACAGATCAATTGATGTTGACTCTCTTTTACATTTAGCAAAGACTATCTTGATTTCTGTTTGGGTTCTCGAATGACTGATGATGCAGAAACTGGTGCTGCACACACATCCTAAGGTACGTTGCTCAATGTCAACATGTGTTTGAATTGTTCTACAGTGGGTTTTATAAAGGGAATCATCAGCTAATAAACTACATGAGTTACTGATGGCTAACATTGTGGCCATATAGCTGATACATATGTTGCATGGAAAGCATTCATTTCAGTTACCTTCTTGCAAGATGATGAAACTTATCTTCCAGGTATCAATAAGTTCCCTACTAGATAGAAAATTGAATGTTGGGCAACATCTGCGATTCTCCAACAGCCAAAATTCTTAAGTGCCCTATGTTTATTTGGGCGAAGCTTTCCAAATCCATTAATTTTGCCTGTTACCATGAAGAGAATTTAATGAACTTTGAGTCAATGAACCATGACCTTATCCTATCAGTTAAATTTGGCCTACCCAATTCATGTTTAAAAACAGCACAGAAATGTATCATCTTGCGTTTTTCAAACTGTTCTTGACTTGACCACACAGATTATTTTGAGCAAGGGGACAACATGCAAAATAATCCAGATTCAAGGATTGAAACGTTAACAAAACTGAGGCATTGCCAGAGTGAGATGAGTCTGGGAGCAGAGCGAGTGTGTGACTCGGACTTGGCGCAAGTTAGAACATGGACAGTAAAGTTTGGAAGAGCTCAAATTTAGTAACTTGTCCAGTCGGCAGAATCTTATATCTTCATCATTTTAAAAAGCTCAAACAAATCCTCTCAAAGTCAATGCTTTGCCAGAGCTTAAAAAGTCCCAATTCAATAAATCTATCATAACAAAAACCCTTAAAATAAATACGAATTGATTGCCAAATCCCACAACCAAGCTTCTCCTATGCAGGGGCAGTCTAAGAGTAGGCACAGTACTCTGGATATGGACAACATAAAACCCTGTGCAGAATATGGCTTACATTTCTAGTTTTATAATTGAGCAGTTGGAGCTCTGCAACCCAACATTTTTGTGACAACCTCAAGGTCCTTTGACGTTTCCTGAACTACAACCCCAGGTCCTTCCCTTATGCAGCTACCTGGAGTGTCCAACTTTGCATGGTATTTCTCCACTTGAAATTACTGCAATCCAAATGAAGCATGCAGCAATATGATTTATTGAAAGACAGTGGGGGTGATGCTCCCAGCCCACTGCACTGCTCTAGCAGCACAACGGTATGGGAGACATCAGTGGACACTGCTTAGCGAGCTTCCTGCTGGGCGCCACAGCCTCCGCGCATCTCTGGAGCCTGGGTTTCCGGCTTCATTGAAAACTGCCTGGACTGCCAACGGGGTAACAATTGGGAGGATTGTCATGCCAGTGATTAGGAGGCTGGCAGTGCTGGACTACCGCACATGAGCCGATCTCCGCTCTGACAGATCGGCACACGCACTGCGGCCCGCTCAGCACTATGCTGGCAGCCTCTCCAGCAGGAAAAGGCCCCACTGACAGATTTTCAGCATGAATCTCCCTAAGGCACTTTGTGATACTCAGAGTGTGGGAGGTTCATTTTGAAAATCCCACTAAAAAAACTAGCAGGAGTTACTCCAGTTTTTACATGGATTCAGCACCTAGAATTTTTTGGAAGAATCCCCTCCATTATGCCACACATTGGACCATTGCCCACAGTATGGAATGGAACAGAAGCCATTACTTACTGTGAGCCACCAGTTTGACTTCACGTGCAACAACTGCAAGCTCATTCTTTGCAATGCATCTCACAGCCACCGTGTTATCAACTTTATGAAAGGTCAGTTTGCTCTCCACAGTATTTTTCTTTGTCTGATGGGTCTCAATACTGATATCACTCGAATTGTTGTGGAGAACATTCCAGAGCATCGAGTCATTTGCACACCTGTAGGAAGATATAAAAATATAAAATTGTTAAGGCTTGTTTTCATTTCACTACCCACTAGGAATTTATCATATCTTAAAACATTTAAAATATAATTTATTGGCTTCTTGAAAGCAATGAGGGAAATATTTTACTCAAATGCAACTTTTCATTTGGTTTTCTAGCAGAAGTGAAAATTAACAGAATAATTTTTTTATTCACAGTATAGGCTTGTACTCGTTAGAGTTTAGAAGAATGAGGGGAGATCTCATTGAGACAAGTAAGATGATGAATGGGATGGATAGGATAGAGGTGGAGAGACTCTTCCCGCTCAGAAAGGACAGTAGGACTAGGGGGCACAGCCTCAAGATAAAGGGGGGGGGCGGTTTAGAACGGAGTTGAGGAGGAACTTCTTCACTCAAAGGGTGGTGAATCTCTGGAATTCTCTGCCCGTTGAGGTGGTGGAGGCTGCCTCGCTAAATATTTTTAAGACGCGGGTTGATGGGTTTTTGATAAGAGAGGGGATTAAGGGTTATGGGGAGAGGGCGGGAATGTGGAACTAAGACACAACAGATCAGCCATGATCTTATTGAATGGCAGGGCAGGCTCGAAGGGCTAGATGGCCTACTCCTGCTCCTGTTTCTTATGTTCTTATGTTCTTATTTTCTTCACTTAAATATGCCATGTAATTGAAAGATTAAGTTCTCACTTTTTTAAATCGGTACAGATGAGCCATTCGACCTCTGGGCTGGGCGTCCCATCAGCTGAACATGAAACTATCTGACCACTTGCAGACCCATGATGGACGTCAACAAGATTGATGATCTTTGCTGGCACTTGTAAACAAAATTTTAAAAATATGAAAAATCTTAATCTGTATTTGTCTATCAAAAAATAATATAGGACATAGCAATTGCAAAATATTCCACGCTAACATCATTAACGGTATAGATAACACAAGGAATTGCCAATGACTGCACAAAATTTAAACATGTCACTTACATGGAAACTTAGAATATCAGGAATCACGCACAAAGATCAAATAGACTAAATATTTAAGGTCCTGGACCATTAATGAAATAAAACTCCAGTCATATTTTGTTCTTTACTTAATAGAGTTTACTTGATCATGATCATGAATGTTTAAATGGCCAAGGAAAATGAAATGATGGATTAACATGAGATCAATTGTCAGCAGTAACTGTGGACCCGCCAAAATCAATTCTGATCTTACCTGCTAGGCAAATACCAGGCAGGCGGCCAATTAAAACTGAGTAACTCAAATACCTGCTTGGCAGTCACCCCTTTCCTGCAATTTTATAATTTATAGGATTAAGTTGGCACTGACCTCAGGAATTCATATTAATCAGGGAGAGGATCTTAATTGCATTTTAATCCAATCCAAGTGGGAAAGTTGTCCACTGGACAAAAGCAGGTCAGAAGCTTTCAAAAAGGATAAGGGAAAGTGTCCAAAGTTAGTGTTTTTTCTGTGTGACCAGCAGTAACAGGAGCACTCCTTCAAGGCTCGTAAGGAATATTGCTGGTCCATTGCCCCACATGCAGACCTTCCCAACCCCCTATCCCCTTGTGGGACCATCCTGAAACCCCTATCCCACCGCTTATCTGCTTGCTGACCGATTTCCCTTTGCCTTGAGCAGTTTCAGGCAGTGCTGCTTGAAGATGAGGCCTGGGCAGCAAAGGCATTTTGCACTGAAGCTTCCTGTTCAAATCAATCCCATCTTTCCTGATAATTGGTCCAGTGCTGAAACATTAGCTCTCTTTTGAGAGATTGCTGGTTCTGCTGTTTACTTCTGGTGTCTGTTTTCATAGCATTATGCATCTGTGATTTAATATTTTAAACTTACAAGTACCACTACCTCAAATATTCATTTTGACATAGCCTAGCATCACAAAGGAGTGTACTACAAATATTGGCTAGTTAAAGAGCACAATGGCATTTGTGCATTTACCTTTAACCTGTAGATAGAATGTATAAGTGGTACTATTATCTTCATTTTCAACAACAATGGTGTAAGATCCACTGTCTTGTTTCTTTGCACGAATCAGGGTTAGATTACTTTGATACCTGGAAAACACCAACAGCAAATAGTAAATGATGAGTCAGTAATTTGAGGTGGCACTGAATATTTCACTTTCTTAAATCTTAGCAAACTGAGAGACTTATAGTTTAGAGTTAGCTCAGGGTAGCATCAATATTTCAATATTGGAAACAGGGCAAACAATTTGCACACAAAAAGTAGTCAGTCCATTTGACTCAAGTACAGATGAGGAAGAGTTGTATAGACTCAAAATGTTAACACTGTTTCTCTCATCGCAGATGCTGTCAGACCTGCTGAGTTTTTCCAGCATTTTCCATTTTTATTTCAGATAAATTATCAAATAATCTGTTATTTAGTTAAGGACATCCAAAGAAAACTTTCTGCTTCAAAGTAGTACTATGGGATCTTTTATGTTTCACCCCAGAGGGGAGGTGGGGCCTCAGTTAAACACTGCATTTGAAAGACAATATCACTGACAATGCAGCAAGTCCCTCAGTACTTAGAAAAATGTGAAGTGGTCTCATTGAAACAGGTACAATTCTGAGACGGCTTTACTGAGAGGTTATTTCCAGTGGCTGGGCAATGTAGAAATAGACAGCACCATCTTAGGGTAACAGGTCACCTATTTTGGACTGAGACAATGAGAAATTTCTTCCAGTAAATCTTCGGAATTCTTTAGAACTGTGGATGCTCAGTGTATGCAAAAACGAGATTCTTAGACACTAAGGCAATCAAGGAACATGGGGATAGTGTGGGAAAGTAGCATTGAGTTAGAAGATTAGCTGTGTGGTTAGTGAGCAATGGTGTGGACTCAAAAGGCCAGAGAGATTACTGCTCCAATTTCTCATGTTCTTATGGAAATTATCAAAATAGACAGAGGCATTGAGGAGGCTCAGATGAAGAAGCATCCACTATTCTTCCATTAGAACTTATCATTGTTGCTTCCAGGGGGCAGAATCCAGCAGAGACTGAGTGGGTCCCATCTTCCTATTCACCCACTGCCTAAAACTTGACATGTGGCCCAAGCCGGAATGGAATTTCTAGACTGCATGATTGTTTCTAATCTGGTATTACAGAGAAACAGAAAGCTGAGAACCAATGCAATAATACATGAAGATGGAATGGTTATTTAACTGGTGATCTTTACAGTGATACAGAAGGTAAATAATTTTGTATGTGTTACTTCCAAGAGAATGCGTGATTCACTATATATTTGGGTGGTGGCTTCTCCCTTACCTAATTTCCTGGGTTTTTACTGTGCTGATCATCACCTCGTTGTTATCCTCAAGCAGGGTGATGTTGTTTTTCAGCCACAATACAGTGGGCTCTGGGTAAGCCTCAATGTTGACCACAAACTGCTTGACTTCATGTAGATCTGCAAACTCTTTTGTTCCGTAGTTGGGATCCAAATGAATAAATCCTTTCTCTGGGAATGCAAAAAAAAGGCAAATAAAATCACATCAGCCCAGAAAGACTTCTTGTAATTTTCCATAATATGGTTATCATCTCTAACTTGAAGATCTAGTTACCACTAGTTACAAAAGCCTTTCCCAGGAGATTGTGTGGTTAGGGTAGGTGTCAGTGGGATTTGGATTTCACCATGTTTGGAAGGGATAAGTTTAATTCCTATCCTCATATGTTCATTCCCATGTTTCACCCAATGTAATACCGAATTGACAATGAGATTTAATAGGGGAATGTGTTCTTTCTGATTGTAATTAGAGTGCTACTGTGTATTGCAGAAGTCATGCAGCAAATCAAAGAAGAGCAAACCATTGGTCAATTCTGATTTTGGCTCCTCCCACTGACCCAAAGTAATCTCTCACTCATTGGGTGGAATTCTTGAGACTAAGTACGGTGGCTGGTAGCTTGGGTAGTGCCTGTCCCACCAACCAGAATGGTGGGATCTCACGCCAGATTCTGTGTGTGGAGCCTCATTAATTATGCAGAGGTGACTTCCCCTCTGACTCTGCTAGCAGGTCAGCAGTTGATTTGCCAACCAACCCTCAACTGAAGAGTTCAAATGTCCTGGCACCATAAATAAATACCAGTGCGGCACACTCTTATCACTGTCTTCAGCCCACCTCTCTTCACTGCACCATGCAGAATGTCTGCAGCTCAGATGGAAAGGACCAGAAGCCTCGAGAAGAAGTCTGTTCCTGGATATCAACCACCCTCCCCCAAACTGATCATCTATGCGGTGCCCATCCCCCTTGAACATCTGCCCACCACATCTGGAGTCCTTGTGCATCCCCTTCCAGTAAACAATGTGGTACCCCTTTGATCCCTTTTTTTGTGAGCTTTTCATGCAGCCATGTCAGTGGCCAGCTTCCCTCCTGTTGGTCTTCCTTCTGCCTTCCACTGTTTGTCATCTTCATCCATCTCTTTTCCCCTCTGCCTGCCATTGTGAGCCCTCTTCATAGCCCTCCTCCTATTCGACATTGCCCCCTCATGTCTTCATCAGGCCACCACAACCTACACCCCCTCACCTTAACCCCCACCCCTGGTAAACTTCCGACCTTTGTTACCTGGGCTGTGCAGTGCTGTCCAAGTAGACACAGGTGTGTGGCACGTGGTGGGGGGGGGGGACCCCTGTACCCCTCAACACCAGGTGCAGTACTGAACCAAGATGGTGACACAGGAAGGCTCATGGGTCCAGCAGCACAATGCTGTCCATGAAGACCAATTTATCATGGAAATGGAGGACAGGAATAGGTCTGCCCCAGCAGAGTGGTGAACAGAATATCAGGGGTAGTGCAGCACCTCAAGGTCTCTGGTGAATTGGGGAACGCCTTGTGCAAGACAATCTTTAGCAATTGGGATTGATGCTGACATGAGGTAAGATTGGAAAGTCTGATTCATGCCAGCTGCCAGTGGGATGGCCAGCCATCATTAACCCACTACTGGGACAACTACAATGTAACTTTACATTAGCAAGTTTCCAACTTTTTGACTCATGCTAGATTGACTGCACCCACCCACCACCAAACTCATCACAGGATAATTCTGCCTTGTGCTTCTTTTCAGCCTTCCATTTGGATGCAACAGGAAATCTGAATTTTTAAATGTTTGATATGATAGTGGAATGTTACATAGAGGCACCTTGAGCACCTGCTTCCACTACATGGGAGTGACAATGGATGTAAAGAGAGGAAATGGTTGGGAGTATTTAACTTGCCCCATATGCCTGTTCAGTGGGGAGTACCCTAAAATAACACAAGTCTCAACCAAATGCAAAGGTGATGGGGGGGTTGGGGGGAGCCTGCGGGGTTTGCGATGGTCTAAGAATTTTAGAGTCAGATGTTAGAAGCGGCATTTAGTGGAATTTTAAATCTGAATCCAACATATTTTGTAACATTGAATGAAACATTTAGTAATCAAGTCAAAGAATGCCTTATGTGACAAGTGAGACTATATTAGGAATCTTTCAAAGATAACTTATTCTAGATGTCTATGTCTTTGTTTGTGCACATGCACATGCACCAGAATAAAAAATAGAAAAATAGTCAAACACTAATGATTTGTACCCACCACTAACATGGATGTGAACCTGCTTTAATTTCATGGTATCTTGAGTCGCATGTATCACAGAACATTCATAGACCCCAGCATCTTCCAGAGTGGCTTCCTCGATTTGCAGGGTTGTCATTATTTTGAAGCTTGGTTGTCTTAGTTCCTTAATAGCCTGTATTGCCTCAGTTCCCTTCTACAATGAAAAAGGAATCCATGTGAATGATTATGATTTCTCCTTCTCAGAATAAGAGTCGGGCCATTTTAAACTGAGAATGGGGGGACTTTCCTCACTCAAGAGAGTGGTAAATCTTTGGAATTCTCTACTGCAGAGGGTTGTGGAATTCAGTCATTGCGCACATCAAGATGGAGATCAATAGATTTCTGGATATTAAAGGTATCAAGGGATATGAAGATAATGCAAGGAAATGGTTTTAAGGTAGAAGATCGGCCATGATATAGTTGAATAATGAAACAGGATCAAGTGATCAAATGATCCAGTCGTACCCCAACGTACCTTCTGTAATATTTATTAACTCATCTTATTAGCCACATTTAGAGTATTTTTCCTATGGGTTTTTGTTCCTTAGGGGAAAGTTAATTATTAAAATGCATATCATTGTTTATTTTATCTATTAATGTGGTTTCCCAATCAACCTTAGTCAACTCAGTCCTCATGCCCACGTAATTTGTTCAGTTTTTAGAACTTAGTTTGCAAGTTTGTTAAATCATTCTCAAATTCAATATAAATTCTAACCCTCTCAAGAGGTTCCTTTCTTACAAAGTTATTAATTGATATCATTAATTCTGTTTCTCCCTCCACAGATGCTGCCCGACCTGCTCAGCTTTTCCAGCACTTTGTTTTTATTTCAGATCTCCAGCCTTCGCAATATTTTGTTTTTATATTAATTAATCCTATCTCATTGCACAATGCTAGATCTAAAATCACCTATGACTAGTTGGTTTCTTTACACACCCACTGAGAGAACTATCTTAAATGTGAAATTATTTACACCTCGTATTAAACTGGAAGAAATATAGTAACTGTTATCTTCAGGCTTATATCATAATGTACTGTTAGAAATATTAGTTAAATCATGAAAATATCACACCCCTAAAACATTCGATAGATATGCCCTGTACTCCCAAATGTTGATTCCACCCGAGGCAACAAAATACATAAGAAAAAAGGAAAATCGGTTTTACTTACATTTTTTCCTGGATAATTCCAGTCTATATCCACTACTTCATTATCCATTACTAGACAAGTCACCAAAATGGGTTCACCCACTTTCACTACAGTTTTCTCAGCTTCTATTTCAACTTTAAGGTCCTTTGCCACTAAAGGTACAAAATGTTAATGTTAAAATCCAATTCAGTAGCAGCAGATATAATAATAATATTTATTTTCAAGTACTTTGAAATAGACATGACTTTCATCTTTAAGTTAAGTATTAATCCTCAAAAGGTAACAACAGTATTAACCACCTTTAATTGTCTTTGCATTTAGTCACTGGAAGAATTTCTTTTGCCCATTGTGTTATCAAGTAACAATACAAAAGTTTATGATGGGATCCATGTGGTGTACACCATGCATCCCAGTGAATGAAGTCCAATGGAATGAAAATCTCTTCTATTTTTTCATTACAAAGGCTTCTTGTAAACTTGGTTTTGGCAGTCCCCATTTAGTTCCTAATTACGCTGGGTTTCACAAACATTAATTTGGCAATGTCGCTCAGAAGCTAAAAGGAAAAGATGAAGGGCAAAAAAAGATTTGTATTACATAGCACCTTTCACAACTTCAGGACATTACAAAGTGCTTTACAGCCACTGAAGCATTTTTGAAGTGTAGTCACTGATGTAATGTCGGAAATTAAGCAGCCAATTTGTACATAATTTACCACAGACGGCAGTGTGATAATGTCCAATTATTCTGTCTTTGTGATTTTGGTTGAGAGGTAAGTGTTGGCCAGTGATAATACCAATTTTCTTCTTCAAAAGAGTGTCATGGGACCTTTTCCATCTACGTGAGGAAACTCAGGGTTTCGTTTTACCCTTGCACGCAGAAGATACAAAAGTCTGAGGTCACGTACCAAACGACTCAAAAACAACTTCTTCCCTGCTGCCAACAGACTTTTGAATGGATTTACCTTGCATTAAGCTGATCTTTCTCTACATCCTAGCTATGACTGTAACACTAAGAATAGAGAATTACTCTCTCCTTTCCTTCTCTATTATCGGTACGCTTTGTCTGTATCACGTGCAAGAAACCATACTTTTCACTGTACATGAATACGTGTGACAATAATAAATCAGATCAAATCAATACATCATAACTAGTGTTGTTCAAATGAAAGACAAGAAAGTCAAGTGTTGCTTCACCTTTAAATCTATTAACAATGTACTCTATTGAACTGTGCTCCACACCATTGACTGTTGCAATGCAAATGTACGTTCCCTCTTCGAAGAGACCACTGAATCCTTCTTTATTATGATAGGTGGCAGAGATCATGCTCTTAGTATCAACATTCTTCAGAGTGACTTGAACATCTGGATCAGACACCCGACATGGGACTTCTGCAACTTCACCCTCTGCCGCCATTACTACATTTTCAAAATACGTTGGCGGGATGAAGATATAGTTAGGATCTGAAAAGAAAATAATGCATTTAACAATAAACTGCCTTGGCCTTGTTTGAAGGAATGACAATATAAGATGACTGTATAAATGTAAATGCGGTGCCCCTTGCAGAATAGCACAATCTTTCCTTTGCAGAACATCACAAAGCATGGTGGCACAGTGGTTAGCACTGCTGCCTCACAGCACTAGGGCCTAGGTTCAATTCCGGCCTTGGGTGACTGTCTGAATGAAGTTTGCATGTTCTCCCTGTATCCGTGTGGGTTTTCTCTGGGTACTCCGGTTTCTTCCCATAGTCCAAAGATGTGTGGATTAGGCTGATTGGCCATTCTAAATGGTGCCTTAGAGTCCAAAGATGTATAGGGGATAGGGCAGGGGCTGGCCTGGATAAGATGCTCTTGCATAGAGTCAGTGCAGACTCAATGGACCAAATGGCCCGCGTCTGCATTGTAGGGCTTCTATGAAATCTCCAATAAACAACATCAAAAATACGTTGACCATAATCACTGTACTGGAGAGTATTTTCATTTCACATTAACACCTTGCACTATTTGTACTCTATGACTTACATCCTATTGGACTGCTTTTGTTAGAACAACAATTTAGACCCAATGCTCAGCAGGTTTTCAGTAAGAGTTAGGATATGGTTTTCACTACTGAGCTTTTGCATGAAGAGTGTCCAGCATTATTCATGAATGCTGGATTTCATAACTTTGCACCAGTGTCAAACCAAGATGACACCCTGGGGATTTTAGTCATAGCTATGGTTACAGCAAACTATCGAATTCAAACTGCTACACGTTTGGCAGCTAATAAGTTGTGACATCAACTAATTTCTCTTGATTTGAACGACTTTCAGCTGTTCGCAGCCAGTTTGCAGAAGGGAGGTACAGTTTAAAGAAAAGGAAAAAGTGATGTCATCCAACTTGTCACTCATATTTGACTTTGAGCAGCCAAGCACAGAGCTGGAAAGCACCCAACTCAAACTGCCCTCACCTTCCAGATGGAGAGGTCACAGTTTTTACATTAACTCGCTGTGAGAATGAAATAATCTAATTAGAAGTGTTGCTTTTATAAATAAATCCTTGGAATAAACAAGGATGCCTCTGACCCCTCTGTCCTTCTGAAGCTACTGTCAGATTTTTGAACTGAAGCCTGCATTTGTTAACTAACAAGGCATGTGACCTTACAATATATAGCAAGCAACACTTTAAAACAGCCTAAACATTTTAACCCAACCTGCCTGGCATGACTAGATTTGCCTGCTCTTATGTTTAAAAACTGTTTGCATTAGCAGTGATGTCATTGGAGATTCACAGTCAGTTTGAGCAGACACACAAAAGGAAGAGAAGCAACTTGTAACCAGGGGGAAATTGGAAATGCAAGTCAGATATGGAAACTGAGAAACATTAAAGACAGGATGGGAAAGCCAGGAAGAATTGAGGGTAGATGATCAAGCATGGGAGATAGGGTTGGCACACCAAGGCAGGAGTCGAGAGCATTGATAGTGTGGTGGGTAGTGATGACTTATGACTTAGGGAGGGCAAGCGAGGGACAATAGGGCTGTTGAGATATAGATGATAAGGCTGGAAGATGACTGCTGGTAAAATAATTTAAACACATCACAGTATCTTATTTGTAAAGATATCTATCCATGTGACATTCCAGATTCAACCATCTCTGCCAATAAAGAAAATCTATGATCTTTATTTTCCTCTGATGTTAGAAGAGGTGAAGGCAGGAAAACCATGCAATAATAATTTTGACAATTTTTAAGCCCTATCATGCATTCTGCTCCACCCCCTGCCAATTAAAATTTTCTTTTCAGTTGATATGGTAAAATCTGGATAGATTCAGCCTTTGTGAAATTTGCGTTAGCTGCTGATTTTCCTGAGTGATTTGGTGACATCGTTCCTGGAGTATATTGCCTTTCACTTTTCTGGTGTTGGGCCACTACAGTTGATTAGACTGCTATCACTTCCCTGGAATGGCCAATATGTGATTCCAGATCCACAGCAATGTAGTTGACTCCTGACATGCACCCAGCTATTAAGCATTGGCATTAAATGCCAGCCCAGCCAGCGAGGCCCACCATGAATGAATAGAGAAAAATTCTAAAGTAAAAGGAGGTAGCAGTAGTTTTCCTGACAGTTCAGAAGTACAGACAATGCCAAGCATGGAATTGAGCCAATTGGAAATGCCAGATTCAATCTCCAGTCTGAGTTAGCTGATCTCAGCCAGGTTGTTATAACCAGTGGAGGAAGAAAAATAAATTAACCAACATTCCTTTTTACTATCCAATAAATCTTACTGGAAAGGATGTGCTTGTGAGGCCATGAGAGATCTCAATTGCAATCCTTGCAAAACTCACTGGATTGGCATACACTTAAAAAATGGCGACAGGCTAACATGTGCCAAAAACTTACCCTTAGAAATTTACCACAGCAGCATAGGGCTTTCAGCAGAATTGGGGCAAACAATAGTGTGGGAGGGATATGAAAATGGCAGCTAATAAAGCCATTGTCACTTAAACATAATAATTTGTTGTATACAAACTTGAACTCTTCTCTTATACGTGCACACACCTGGAACAAAAACATAGATATCTCGTCCCACAAGCTCATCATCAGACTGGAATGCAGGGTAATAGCAGGTATACAGGCCAGTATTGATTCCTGTTGCATTCAGGATCTCAAGAGTTTTCACAAAGTTTCCGCTGTTGTTGTTTTCATCTTGGTTCCTGAAATTCTTGTTATCGGATTCGTAAAATGGCACCTCCCAATCTACTTCATTCTCCCCAGAGCACTTCAGACTGAACGATGTATGGAGAGCAACTCTTAATTCAACTTTGTTGGGATAAACATCTGGTAGTGTTTGGCACTTGGCCAGTTGGGGCCCTGAAAGCAAGAAGTATGGTCATCATTCATAGAACTAAACAGACACTCTGCTGTGCCCAATTATCTTCTGTCAGGGTTAATTGCTTCAATATCACCACAAACAAAATGAAATGCAGTTCAAACATTGGAATGCTCAAACAAGGAATAATCATTTACAGAGTTCCAAACTTCACTTTTCATACCAGTGCTTTGCTTTATGAAAGAGCCTTGTACCATTCATAAGTGAATGGATGAGTGCCCTGGCTGCAGACTTCTGCCAATCAGTTTCTATCACATTCTGTTAGGTGGCTCAGAGGAGTGTTTCCAATAAAATAACTTGCATCTGCTTGGCTCCTCTCCTGATCACCTGGCTAAAATTGGAAGATCACTAAGGCAAGCACTGGATAAGTTACCATGGAACAATCAAGAAGTGTGCCAATATTTTATGCCACCAGATCACAAAAAGTGTTACTTTTAATATAATTCTGAGAAAAACGAGCTCAAATACTTTGTTGTCAACGTAAGGCGTATAATAAAAATTGCCTTCCTGATTCAACACGTTATCCATTCTGTTTCTCTTTCCACAGATGCTGGCAGATCTGACAAGTTTATCCAGCAGTTACTGTTTTTTTTATTTTATACCATACATAATAAAAGTAGAATGTTGGAATTAATACAGTCTATGGAAACAAATGATGGGCCATTTTCCCCAAATGAATGTATCCAGGGTGACACCTCACCCACTAGGAGTACATTTTTAAAAAGGTTGTCCATGACTTTCTGTACAAATGGATGAAAACTCAGGAAACGCATGCTCACTCTTTCCTAATATCTATTCTTGGCTGATGAAAGTCCAGGCACTTGAAAAATAAAAACAATTTTTCCCGTTATTGCACGTATTATTCTGATAAGAGCTGAGTGCCAAGTAAGGATCAATATCTGGAGCCATCAGAACAATTTGGCTACTCTATGGGCAAAGGTCCTTCCATTACTTCAGTGCTCCCTACAAGCCCCATGTTAGCTCCTGACAGTTGCTTTTGCATTGGCTGTAGACAACTTGCCTCAGCTGAGCAACCAAGTTCAACAAGGGCATCTGTTGATTCAGTCCTGAGGTAAATAAACCTATGTGGTAGATCTGGTGGAAAATTGTAGATTGCTTGATGATGGTCACTTCCTTGAGGCAACCATAAGTTATTCTTGTTTTTGGGCAAGGACAACAGGATTAGTTTGACATTGCACTTCTCCTCCGCTTATGACCAAAGACATTAATAACTGATTTATGGTGATGGTCTCAAGATTCCTAAAAACTGATCCTACAATCCTCAGTGCCTACCCACATGCCAAACAAACACTGGCAAAGAGATGAAATATGATGAAAATCTGCACTAAACCAGCTACTTTTCTTCAAAGGGGGACAAACTCACCCTCCTTGGAGATTTTAATTCCTGACTAGGCCAGGACCACAACAAACAGGAGGGGGAACATTCTTTTTTTCTGTTTCCCATTAAGATTTTATGTCAGTTTAATATTTTCAATTGTACTGTGCAACCAAAGATGCATTTTTTGAATTTTCACTTAGAACACATACTGAAATGGTTACCTTTGAAGACTTCCAAGAAGAGACAGTCCACTATCAGGAATATCTTCCAGAATATGCCCATTTTGTGGAAAATTACTGGAGAAAGAGAAAAGAGACAGTCTGTGCACTATTCCATAAACATTGGTAGATTTTTCATGGTTCATTCCTATGTTCAAGGAATTTTACTCTCAAACAGTATGAGCCCGTTTAACTCACATGATACCGGTTGAGTTTACAGCTAAATGCCTGACGTTGCTCATGATTTTCAGAAATTGTAGAATTATAATAATAAGGGTGCATTTTGGTAGGGAGATTCATGCTAGTTTACAAAGCATTTGATTCATAAATCAGTATATTCAGGGAGTGCTGTGAAACAGAAAGCTTCTGATGTTCAGTTACTTCTCCTTATCACTCTTTGTAATATGCACCATTATAAATTGCAAGTGAATCTTTTCAGCTACTTTATGATAGAAACCTACATAGATACCTCAGCCATCTGTCTCAAAATTGGTCTGTTCACAGATAAGGGAAATCTGAAATACTGCACTTAAATATATCAAAGCCAATAGCCCAAGTAGAAACCAGGGTTCTTTGTCTTTTCAGCCAACCCAAGCTTGGACTTCTTGAAAAATCTGCTATTTCCTAAGATACTTAAAACTGACCCAAACTAAACTTCTTTCGGTCAAATCTAAATGACTAAGAATTGAGTATCAACTGAGAACAGTTGATGAAGAGACCATATTGGCTGTGCAACTAACAGACAATTTACTGTAGGGTCACTGCGTTATTTTTTTTAATTTGCTCTGAAGCACTGGTTTGACATTCCCACAAATATAATACCACTCCATAAATCCAATTGCCTATGAATTGCTGAAAAAATAATGAGTGAGTTCATGGCGCCTGCCATTACTAATACGTAATAAGAAAAAGAATTTGTGGTGAAGAAGGGAAATGCTGTGAGTTCCAATTCACTACGGATGGTGAGGTGATTTGCGCCAATCTGCTGTCAATCTCACCAAAACCAAAAAGAAATCTCATCATAAAACTGCTGGATAAACCTCGTTAATAGGAATTAATCTCACCACACACATTCTGGGCTGATCATTCACGCTATAAGAATGTGATCCATGATGCCAACATGCCTCTCAAGCTCGAAGGCCCAGAAACAACATTTCACTTCCACCGCTAATAAATTGTTCAAGCTTTATGAATTTTAACTTTTTTTTATACTTCTTTCCATTTGCCTTCTCACTTCTAATACACAGTTTCCTTCTCTCTTTTTATTTCATTTTCTGGATTAGGGCAGCACGGTAGCACAGTGGTTAGCACTGCTGCCTCACAGTGCCAGGGACCTGGGTTTGATTCCCAGTTTAGGTCACTGTCTGTGTGGAGTTTGCATGTTCTCCCTGTGTGGGTTTCCTCCGGGTACACCAGTTTCTTCCCACAGTCCAAAGATGTGCGGGTTAGGTGGTTTGGCCATGCTAAAGTGTTGGGGGGTGGGGAGGATGGGGGGTGGTTAGCAGGTAAATACATGGGGTTACAGGAATAGGGTCTAGGTGGGGTTGTGGCTGGTGCAGTCTTGATGGGCCAAATGGCTCCTTCTGCACTATAGGGATTTGATGATTCGACTCTGATTTGCCCTATTTCCTGCTCTGTCGTTCTTCAGAATCGGTCGCCATTGATAAACTTCATTGGGTAAGGAGATGAACCCAATGTTCATGAGGACGCTCCGCTAGTATTGCTGCATTATCAACTCACACATCTAGTATTTAGCAGTGCAAAAACAATATAACTTGGAGGGTGAAAAAAGCAATTCATGGTACTTGTCAAGAGAAGCACCCTTTCAGTAATTTCAGAGCCAATCATTCCAAGCACTGTACATTTGCTATTGTTAAAACTAGACTTGAAAGATCTGGAAATCTTCAGTTATCCAAACTTGAACAGCCAACCAATGCTAGGGAGAAAATCTTTATCTCGAGATGTGGGCGTCACTGGCAAGGTCAGCATTCGTTGCCCATTCTTAATTTCCCTTGAACTGAATGGCTTGCTAAACCATTTCAGAGGGCTATGGTCTGGAGTCACAAGTAGGCCAAACTGAGTAAGGGTAGTAGATTTCCTTTCCAGAAGGATAGTTGTGAATCAGGTGGGTTTTGAAGACGAGGATAGTTTCATGGACACCACAACTGAGACCAGATTTATTTTTTTAGATTGAGTAATTACATTTAAATTCCACCAGCTGCCAAGGATTCAACCCCAAGGGTACTTGGACTCCAGTGACATTACCACTAGACCAGTGACATTACCACAAGACCACTGTCTCTCCCCAAAGTCATTTAGCCATTCAAGAACAAAACTGTAGCAATTTTCTGTGTATGGGGGGGGAGGGGGTTGCTGCTTTGACATGATCAGCCGCTGTGTGGTCTTATCTGAGCTTTTCTTTCATTGACTAATCTGATTGGACTGGTACACATCAGCTTGGTTTTGACGCTGTTAACATCACAGCCAAAAGATCAGAGGGATATCTGCCCATTCCAAGCAATCCTTCTCATGGGAGATGTACTGTGAGGATTTTGAACATTACAGCTGGCATGGAATGTATACCTTATGTGACCACAGTTTGAAAATTAAATAAACTCAGATTTGTCCATTGATCATCTCACAGGGTGTCTCGTTCTTTTTCTCACACCCACAACGCCAGCCTACATTGCCAAGAACACCCACATTCCAATTGGACGCCAGTGCAGAATTTCAGACCTGCACTGTTATTCTTTAGCATTCCGCAAAGCATCACCCGCCTAATCTAATTACATTTGACTTCACCAGGTATTTTACACATTTTCTCACTGTTCCTTCTCTCAACCTCTCTTCCTCCTTCTGTAGGATATGTCTGTAGGATAACAAACTCAGAAATGCTAAACATATATCACACCTTGTAGCGCACATGAACAGATGACAACACAAAGCTTTTTTTTTTGCAGAATGCCCTTATTCTCTTTAGGTTTTTCGCTTCTTTCTGCAACCACAAGTCTCCAACCATTTGCAGACTGTGATGTCAACGCTGGCTGGAACCAGTTGGTTGAAAGCCCACTGAAGGGATGTGGAAGGGCATGGTCATCTTTTCCACTGGAGTAATTCTACCCGCTTGTAATTTGATATGTGCAGCATTACACATTCTGCAAGCTGAATACGAGCAGTGGTCTAGACAAAGATCCAACACTCGGGAGAAAAATGAAGCTATGTCAGCAGAGTATTGCAAGACCATTATAGATCTGAAAAGAAAATTCATAGAGAATGTAAAGTTGAATGAATGGATTGATTCAGTGAATAGATTTGTCAGAATCCCATTGGGAGAAGGGGATGTACACCTTGAGCTCCTTCATTCTGATTCTGCTGGCTGTAGTCATGCCCGTTTAAGACTTTAGTTCTTACCTGCGTCAACCTCAGGTTGCTCTTACCTCCAAACTGTTTGGTGATGGCATAACAATTAAAAACCCTTATTTCATAACAATGTTGGCTCAAGATTTTCCTAATTTTCCTTATTGATTATCAGTCATCTAGCAGTCAGCTCCTGCTGTCATGAAAGGATAGAAAGCCAGGTATAGGATTCAAGGTAAACATTCATTTTGGTAATGCTAGATATGTGTTTACACTGCAATAAGATAAAGTCAAACATAAATAATTGGTTGAGGATCACCTACTGAATAGTCTGAACCTCCTACCTAATGAGCACAGTGCAAACCTCAACGTGGTTCATATTTACTCTTTGTACCCGCCCCGATGAGTGAGTTTGTGTTGGAGATAGAACATGATCTCTATCAGTGAGAGGAAGAAGCCAAGTGCACATTTTGTTATAAATAAATGTCTTGAGCTGGGTAGAAAGAATGAAATTTCAAAGTTTGCTGATAATATTAAACATTTTAATAAAGAAAGTAGTGAGGACAATCAAAGCAGACTTCAGGAGAATTTAAGCTGTCAATGTGTAGACAGATACAATCTAATGAGGGTCAATGTGAGGTGAAGCACTTTGGGAGGAACAACATGGAGAGACAGTAACATCTAAATTTACTATTTTGAGGAGAGTGTAAGAACAGGGGCTCCTGGAGTACATGTGCACACATTTTTAAAAGTGGCATGGCAAGTTGATAAGGGAGTTAAGAAAGCATATAGGATGCTTAGTTTAATGAGACAAGGGAACCATGTGAAACCTCTACATATCTCTTTTTGAGCTGGGGTATTGTGTACAATTCTGGACACCAGACTTCAGGGAGATATCAAGGCCATTGGAAGACTGAAAAAGGGGACTTTGGGTGAGGAGATGGTGACATAGTGGTAATATCACTGGGCTAGTAATCCAGAGGTCCAAGCTAATGTTGTGAAGACAAGGGTGCAAATTCCACCATGACAGCTGGGGAATTTAAATACAATTAATAAAATATGGAACATAAACTAGACTCAGTAATGGTGACTGTGAAACTATCATCAGTTGTTGAAAAAAAAGCCTATCTGGTTCATTAATGTCGTTTAGGGAAGGATATCTACCATCCTCTAATGTTACTGACTCTGAGGGGGTCAACGTTATTCCCATCCACCACAGGAATCATAGCAGGCAGGGGGTGGACTGTGCAAAGGTCCGTTGACCTCGGACAGGATTTTCCAGTTTTGGGGTGAGCGGAAAATCCCGCTCTTAACTTGGAGCAGAGATGGTTACGGGAGATTTAATAGAGGCTTTCAAATTCATGACGAGTTTTGATCGCGCTTACTGTGACAAGTGAGTAATAGTCATAGAGTTTAAATAATGTCAAAATAGATACAGGGGAAATACAGAAATTTTTGCATCAATGCTTGTTCAGATGTGGAATGCACTATCTGAAAGAGTGGAGTAAACAAATTAGGTAGTCATTCTGAGGGACAGTAAAAATTGTTGACTGGAAGGGCAGAGATTAATTACAGACAGTCAACTTAGATTTATTAAGGAAGATCGTAGCTGATTAATTTGTTTGAATGTTTTGATGAGGGTAATAAGTTTGAAACAATCTATTTAGATTTTAGCCAAGTTTTTGACAACGTCCTACATAGCAGACTTGACAGAATCCAAGGCAAGTGGCAACTAGAGCCAAAACTAGCTCAGTGGGAGGAAGCAAAGGGTATGTGGATGTGCGCAAGAATTCAGTGCTAAGAGCTTTACTTTTCATGGTATAGTTCAATAATTTAGACTAAATGTAGAGATATGATTATGAAGTTTGCAGGCGATACAAAAATTGGTTGTGTAATTTTTGGTGAAGAAGAAAGCTGTAGATTGCAGGAAGATATCAAAGAACTGACAGCATGGTTAGCAAAAGGGGAAATAGAACTCAGTCCAGGGGAGTGTAAGTTAATGCACCTGAGAAGGGCAAACAAGGCAAGGGAACAGGCAATGAATGGCAAGATTCTAGAAGTGTAGAGAGATCAAAGGGGCCTCAGACTGCATGTATACAGATTCCCTGAACATTTATGAGGTGATCAAAATAGCATACGGGACATTTTCCTTTATTAGCCAAAGCTAATAAGAACATAAGAACATAAGAAATAGGAGCAGGAATAACAAGGAGGATATGCTGGAATTGTATAAAATATTAGTTAGGCCACAGCTAGAGTACTGTATACAGTTTTGATCACCCATATCACACAAATGATGCGATCATCCCACCGCGAGAAGATGGGACAAATTTATGAGAATGTTTACAATGGAGTACTTTAGTTCTGATCAGAGAGTGGATAGACTGAGATTGAGGAGAGATTTAATTGAGGTGTATAAAGTTATGAGGGAATTAGATGAAATGTGAAGGATTCTTGGCAAAACAAAAATCAATAACCAAACGGCATAAATTTAAAGTAATTGGTAAAGGGATTAGAGGGAATGGTTGTGGAGAATTTTTGTCACCTAGAAGGTGGTGGGCTCTGGAATTCACTCTCTTGAAGGGTAATAAAGACAAAAGCCCTAATTGCATTTAAAAATGACTTGAATAGGCGGCTGAATTGTCTTAATCTCGAGGGCTGGAGGACAAGAGCTGAAAGTAGGATTAGGTTTGCCTAATTTGCCATGAATTTACTATGTTTCTATATAATGTTGACTAGACACATTCCCTGTGATAACAAACTGCCACATTGTGAGATTACAACTTCAGGCCATGTTTTGATCCCAAATTTTAACTGGAGGTTCAGAACATTAAGTCACCATTTTAAGCTGCTCCATTTTACATCATTCCACTTTTACGTCACCTAGTTAATAACATTTGTGTTTAGCGTCAGGGGTTTTAACATTCTGACATAAGGTCAGGTGACCCAATCAACGCTATTTTGGGGCAGCCTTCCCACTACCTGATCTGCTCGTGGTTACTGCCAACCCTTCCTATCATTGACCCGCCCTCTCACTGACCCTCCAGCTCACCAACCCTCTGACTCTCCCTCTCGTTGCCTCTCCAGCTTGCAGCTTGCCTCTGCAACCCTGAAGCTCAAAACTGCTTTTCCTGCCACTTACCACTAATCCCTTGTTTACAGCGAGAGGGAAGTGGTGGGAAGAAGGGAGGGTCAGTGAGAGGGAGAATTGACAAGAGAAGGAGGTTCAGTAACAGGGTTTGATAAGAAGGCAGGAAAGTCAGTGACGGGGGGGTTCGAGGAGAGAGTGGGAGAGTGAGTTAAAGGGAGCTTTGACTGCTTTTCAATTGGTTAGAAGGGGAAAATCCAATTCATTTAACATGGTTTCGTTTAAAGTTGCACTTTTTAGGAACACACCTACACATATTAAACAAGGACTTACTGAGTCAGTGTGAAGTGGAAATGGCTAAACAGGGAGAGTAACTAAACTTAACTAACACCTTAATAACCCTGAGTCGAGCAACAACAAATCAAATGGAGGTTGAGCAGAATACAGGACAGCCTGAAGATGATAAAACCCCTGCCCTTACATTGCATTTGGGCTGGCTGTAGAGATTTGCAGCTGGCAGAAATGTTCAGGATTCGCCAGTACTCAACACTTATTGACCTGGTTGTTCTGGCATCTAACTTCAAACACAATAACCTACTTTGGGATTGCTACTTAATCGTGCCCCATAAGATCTTCTTGTATTAGCAACCATTAGCTTGTGCAGCCCATTAAGTGCAGTACATTAACACATACATTCTATGCATGTGTAGGTATGGGGATATGTATGTGAGCATGTGGTAATGATGACATGTGTGAATGATTGTACAGAGATAAATGAATGTTCCTGTGAGCAAGGGATCTGTTTGTGCACATCCAGATTTTTAAAAGAAAATCACTTACATTTTCACATCATTCCATCAACCTATCAGTCATAGAAATTCAAATGTTAATGCTTACAAAGCAATTATCTTGTTATGGAATGTTTGGAAAAATTGTTATTTAAACTTATACAGTTCCTGCTATATGTGTACAGTGCTATCCTGTATGTAATACAATAGCTTCCTTCATTTGAAGAATGGGGACCCCACTATAATCTTTTAGCGGAAAGGCAAAATAAAGTCTGAAAATGAAGCAGTATTTGATAAGAGGAGAGAGGATGGAGAACAGCCAATCAATCAGTCCTTAAACAAACAAATGGACTTTCCGAAGTATTTAATTGTATTGTACTGGTAATTGCTGAAAACATGCCATTAAAACCTCAAGAGTCAAATATCAACACATACTCCCTGTTAAAAGATGCAACTCATCACTCAATAACAAAATTATAAAATAGGGTCCTTTAAAGCCATTTCACCGATCAATATTTTCACTTTGATTTTGCTGCAATAATATCCATAAACTAAATTAAAGATACCATATTATGAGCTTCTTAAATTCTTTTGATTGACTGATAGTCTGGATCTGAAAGTTCAAGTAATATCTCATTGACAAGAAAAAAATCCCCTCCATTAGTTGTGACACGTTACACTCTGAAACTCTCACTAGAGAAGTAAGAGATTAAAGAGCAAAGGAAAAGGAAAGAATAGGACTTGCATTTATAAAGTTCAGATTCCAGGCTTGACCTCCATTCACAGCAGCTTCCTGCAAAGGGCAAGTTTCCCCAGGCTCAGCCTAATGATCTTTAGGAAAAGAAGACCTTGACGTGGTAGGTGAGAAGGATGCTCCCCACCCACGCTCCAACCCTTTCCATCCCCTCCCTACCCATCCTTCCTCTCCCAACCAGTAACCCCCCTGCCCAAATATGCATCACCTAAAGGATTGAGAGAATCATGGTAATGATTGCATCTGTGGTAATGAATGCAGGCTGAAACATCTCAGGAAATAAACTCCTGTTGAGCAGTGAGTAATCCAGTACAAACCCTCAGATCCTTGCAGCTTTCTCTCTATGGCTGTGAATTTGTGAGCACTAGTGTCTCTGATGAATGACTAAACATTTTATAGACAAGTAACTTACTTCCTCTTAACAAAGTAGATAGAAATTAATATAAAGAAGAAAAAGCGTGCTTATGACAGATGTTGGCTTCATAGCTCAGTGCTTAGAGTGCTAGTCTTGTAAACCAGAAGTCATAAGTTCAAATTACACGGGAGTTTGTGATTAAAATTTAAAGGAGCAGTACAGTGGAACAGTGGTTAGCACTGCTGCTTCATAGCGCCAGGGATCGGGGTTCGATTCCACCTTGGGTAACACTCTGTGTGGAGTTTGCACATTCTCCCCATGTACCCCAAGTATTCCAGTTTCCTCCCACAGTCCAAAGGTGTGTGGATTAGGTGGATTGGACATGCAAAATTACTCTTTAGTGTCCTAAGATGTGCGGGTTAGGGGGATTAGTGGGGTAAGTACATGGGGTTACGGAATAGGGCCTGGGCAAGATGCTGTTTTGAAGAGATGGTGCAGACTCGACGGGCCGAATGGAATTCTATGATTCTATGGCAAGTTAAAAATACAATTGAAAATCAAACTGACTATGAAGGTTCAGAGGAGAGGTGAAGAAATAAATAGGAGAAGCATGGAGGAATTTAAAGAGGCCAGCAGCTAGCACAAAAGAAAAATCCTAAATTCTTCTATAAGCATATAAATAATAAAAAGGTAGCGAGAGGAGGAGTAGATCCGATTCAGGCTGAAAAGAGAATTTACACATGAATACAAATGGCATGGCTGAGGCATTAAATGAATACTTTGCATCTGTCTTTACCAACAATGAAAATGCTATCCAGATCACGTTAAAAGAGGAGATAATTTAGACATAGATAGGTTTGAAATTCAACAGATATATTGGATAGGCTGTCAGTACAGAAGGTTGATAAGGACTGGATGAAATGCAACCAAGGCTCCTGAGGGAAATGAGAGTGGAAATTGCAGAAGCACTGGCCATATTCTTCAGACTTCTTTAGACAAAGGGTTGGTCCTAGAGGACTGAAGAATTGCAAATGTTACGCCTTTGTTCAAAACATCTTTTGAGGGTAAACCCAATACAGGTCAGTCAGTTAAACTTTGGTAAGATACTGGAAATCTAAAATAAAAACAGAAAGCGGTGGAAGTACACAGCAGGTCTAGCAGAACCTGTAAAGAGAGAAACAGATATGATGTTTCATATCTGTATGACTCTCTCCATAAATGCTGCCAGAACTACTGAGTCTTTCCAGCATTTTTAGTTTAATTTCAGATGTGGGGAAACTTCTAGAAACAACTGTTCAGGACCAAATTAAAAGTTACATAGAAAAATTCAAGTTAATTAAGGTAAACCCAACATGGATTTTTTTCCACAGAAAATCATGTGTAATTAACTTGCTGAATTTTTTTGAAGAGGTATCAGTGATGGTTAATGAGGGTAATGCTGATGATTTGGTGTACATAGACTTCCAAAAGGCAACGGAATTGTGAGCCCAGTTATAACTCATGGAATAAAAAAAGAAAATAGTGACATGGATACAGAATTAGCGGAATGACAGAAAACAGAGAGCAGTGGCTAGTGAGCGTTTTCATTTGTGTAGGTTTGTAGTGGAGTTTCCCAGGAGTCGCTTTAGTACACTTGCTTTTTCTGATATATATTAATGATCTAAGTCATTAATGTGGCAGAATTTCAAAGTTTGCAGATGACACAAAACTTGGGAAATGTTGTAAACTGAGAAGAGGACAGTGTAGAACTTCAAATGAACACAGAAAAGTTGGTGGGGTGGATGGACAAGTGGCAGATGAGGCTCAATGCAGAGAAATGCACTGTGATTCATTTTTGTAAGAATAACATGGAGAGATAGCATAGAAGAGAGTGCCAGTTTAAAAGGGATGCAGGAGCAAAGTGACCAGGTTGTATGTGTGCATAAATCATTGAAAGTGGTAGAACTGGTGGAGTGAATCGTTATTAGAGTGTACAGTATCCTATATTTTATTAATAGGGCCATGACGAACAAGAGCAAGGAAGTTATGTTGAATTTCACTAGACTGGCCTCAGCTACAGTGTTGTGTTCAGTTCTGAGTGTTGCCAAGGAAGGAAGCAAAGGCATTAGACAGGGTGGAGAAAAGGCTTACAAGAATGGTTCCAGGGTTGGTTTCAATTATGAAGATAGACTGAGGAAGGTAGGGTTATTTCCCTTGGAGAAAAGAAGGCTGAGAGGAGATTTAATAGAGATTTTCAAAATCATGAGGGGTCTGGATCGAGTATTTAGGGCGAAACTGTTCCCACTCATGAAAGAACCGAGAAAGAGAGGGCAGAGATTTAAAGTAATCGGCAAAAGTAGCAAAACCGAAGTGAGAAAAAACCTTTTCATGCAGCAAGTCGTTAGGGTTTGGAATGAACTGGTTGAGAGTGTGGTGGAAGCAGGTTCAATTAAAGCATTCTAAAGGGAACTAGAGTGTCAACTGAAAACAAAGAGTGTGCAGAGTTACAGGAGAAGGTAGGGGAATGGATTAGATGAGTTGCACATTCAGAGAAACAGTACAGGCACAATGGGCCAAAGGGCCTCCTTCTGTAATGTAATAGTCCTGTAAATCTGATTCCCCAAGACACAAGTTAGGAGTGTGATGGAACACTCTCCATTTGCCTGGATGAGAGCTGCTCCAACAACACTCAAGAAGCTCATTCAGGACAAAGCGACCACTTGATTGCCCTATCCGCCATCTTCAACATTCATTCCCTCCACCACTGACACAGTGGAAGCAATGTGTACCATCTACAAGCAATTCACCAAGGCTCCTTAAACCGTACCTTCCAAACCTGCAATATCTACCATCTGGAAGGACAAGGGCAGCAGATGCGTGGGAATACCATCAAATAAAGCTCCCCTCCAGGCCACACACAATACTGACTTGGAACTATTTCACAGTTCTTTCATTGTCACTGAGTCAAAAACTTGGAATTCCCTCCCTAATAGCACTGTGAGTGTACCTGTGCCACATGGACAGCAATAGTTCAAGGTAGCTCATCACCACTTTCTTAATGGCAATTAGGTGTGGCAAATAAATACTAGCCTAGACAGCAACATCCATATCCCATGAAATAATGAAAAAACATTTAATATATCTGAAAATTGGTGAAGTCCTATCAGCTTTCAATCACATTCACAGGTATTAATGTAGCCTGGGACTTACAACTCCCGGAATGTCTCAAGAGTTTCTGTACATGTAAGGAGCGAGAGTGAGCTGTACATGTGCAGAAGGTGTCCATGTGAAGAGAGAAAAAAAAAGGGGTAAAAACCTCAATCGTGTGATCATGAGCAAAGAGTCACAATCAGAAGAAGTTCCAGATCAGGGACAGTGAGAGAGTACAGAAAGAGGTCCCAGCTAAGAAGAAAGAGAAGCATTGAAAGGGACTCTTCCAGAAAAGAGCTGCAACTGGTAGATGTGGGCTCAGAAGAGGACCTGGCAATCAAAGAGGACTCTGAAGAAGCCCTGGAGATTGAAGAAGGCAGCAGAAGGTTGGTGACCGCATGCTTGGGGTGAAGCTACCACTTTGGAGCAGTCATGTTCTGCTCAGCGTGGCCAAAGAGCTAAAGTTGTGCTCGTGACTTGGTGCTTGAATGCATATTCTGGAATCCAGAGGAATAGAGTCTCAGGAGATCAGACTGAAGCCTTGTGATGCAAGCTGCTGTTGAGGCAATCTGAGTTGGAGTAATTTTTGGAAAGAATTCAGAAGCAAGATCTTCAATGGTGAAGACTTCAGGAGAGAGACAGAATTTCAGCAAGATTGGTTGACTCAGTGTTTACTGACATTTGGATGGGTTGGTGAGAAATCCATGGATTCTGCCCTGGTCACATTTGCTATTTATTTTGCAATACAGTGTGTTTGAACAATTAGCCTGTTAATTTCAACTCATCTTAGAGTATAAGTCAGATATTGTAAAATGTTTATCTTCCTGATCTTGTGTAGTAAAGTTCATCTTTGTTCAAAACCTGTAGAATCTTGTGGCATTATTTTCTTAGCATGTATCTTAAATCTCAAACTTTGTCTATTTTAAACAAAAGGTTACTGGTCCCTAACTGGATTATACCAAAAGCTTGGGGGTCTGGTCCAGGATCATGACATTTGTTTAATAAAGAAACTTTTAAAATTTTCATTACACATACAACACACAAGAATTATTCTCCAGTGGAAAGATTCTGATGGCCAACATATTTGCTGTACTGACCTATCTAAACTCTATTGCTCCAATTCCTACAATAATACTTTAACAATACCATAGTATGTATGATAGGAGGGAATTTAGGGGCATAAAGGTTGGAGTTCAAATATATTAGAAATGATTAGATTGTGCCAACTTTAAATCATTCAAATAATATACTATGAATTAACAACAATTTTTACATATTGTAAAGCATCCCAGGATGCTGAAACAAAAGTTGACACCAAGGCACAGAAGGAGAAATTAGAATTTTTTGGTGAAATCATAATCCTTTAAGGTGCATTTGTATTTCATCAGAAATACTGGCAAATGTGTCCCTCTCCCTGGTGTCAAGTGAGTGTGAATTTAATTTCATCCTCTTGATTGCTTGTTGGGATTGCAACAAAAATACTGCTTTCCAACCCATCCCTCACATATCTCAAACGACCATTCTGTATATTTTTGTATGGGTCCTGCTTTGCAGTGCTTCATCTGTAATTATTTGGCAGATGACCGCTGAATAGGAAGAAAATCCCTGCCACTACAAACTTAACAAATTGATAGCATACTGACTCCCAGAGATAGTACTTGCAGACAAGGTTCCCCCAGACCCTGAGTGTGCATTATGTCACAGAATGAAACAGCGATCAAAATCATAGTTAGGTTGCAGAAGCTAGCAGGTGAATGTGGGTAATTACTCAAATCAAGTGACATTCTGCTGTTTTGATACGTCCTGCTAATTTTAAATCAATCTGAAATCAGAATTGTGCAATTGTATGGTGGGGAGCTGTGGGGGGAGATTGATTCAATTGTGGATTTGTATTGTTGGGGGAGAAGTTTCAATGCGAGATGGATTCATTTGGTTTGGGCTGTAACGTTACACAGAAAAAAAATTGAAATATGTGCTGAGCCAAATCATACCTTCTTTACCAGATATATAGTAAATATGTTAGTAAATAGTTTGGCCAACCAGGACTAACAAGTGAGCGTTTGTGACTGGAGCTGGATAATCAATTTCTTAACATTTTTTAGCAGCTGCATGTTCAGTCAAATGATTGAACATTTAATAGTAACCCACGTACTTTTGGCTTGACTTATTTAGAGTCATAGTCATAGAATTTGACAGCACAGAAAGAGGTCCTTCAGCCCATCTTGCTGGCACCAGCCATCAAGCACCTATCTATTCTAATCCCATTTTGCAGCATTTGGTCCGTAGCCTTGTACACTATTGTCTTTCAAATGCTCATCTAAATGCCTCTTAAATATTATGAGAGTTCTTGTCTCCACCTTTCTGGCGATAAGTTCTAGATTCCCACCACCCTCTACAAAGAAGGATTTTTCCTCAAATTTTCTCTAAATCTCCTTCTCCTTACTTTAAAGCTATGCCTCCTGGATATTGAACCTTCTAGGAAGGGGCAAAGTTCCTTCCTATTTACCCTGTCCATATCTCTCGTAATTTTGTATATCTCAATCAGGTCCCCAATCGGCCTCCTCTGTTCTAAAGAAAACAACTGCAGACCAATCAGCCTCTCCTCACAGCTGGTTAATTAAATAGTGTTTAATGATATTAAATGATATTCATAGAAACATAGAAACTAGAAGCAGGAGTAGCCCATTCAGCCCTTCCAGCCTGCTCAGCTATTCATCTTGATCATATCCTCATCCCCCCTTCCTCCCATATCCCTTGATCCCTTTAGCCCCAAGACTTATATCTAATTTATTCTTAAATTCATACGATATTGATTTGATATTAATTATAGCATTGTCGTTTTGATGTCTTTGCGATGAACTTATACATTTAGAAAATAGGGCCAGCGCAGCAACAGGCCATTCAGTCCATTGTGTCCTGTGCAGACTCCACTGGAGCAAACTCCGCTCGTCCCACTCAGCTGCCCTGTCCCAGCAATTGTTTTCTCTCTTCAGATAATGATCCAGCTCGCTTTTGAATGCCACAGTCCTCCCCCCATAGTCTCGGGGCAGAGCATCCCAAATCCTAACCATTTCCTCATATTGCTTTTGGGTCAAACTGCGTTCCGCTAGCAAGCGATAAGCGGCCGATTGAGAACTTCACCGGAGAAGCGGGAAAGCGGACGGTGAATAATGTAAAGTGTAAATGTGAGGGAGATTGTCCACGAGGTGGGGCTGTGCCTCCATGGAACAGCAGCCTACATGCAGCAGGGTGTTGTCTGATCGGTCACCCTATCATTTGAAAAGGCAGGAGAGTCAGAAAACTCCTTTACAAAGACACAATATCCTACTCTAACTGTATATTTTGCTGCCTGTATTTATTTCCAACACTGTAATTTTGAACTTTTTCAAAACGTGGCTACGCTACTGTATTTGCAATTTAGCCTCAGAAAGGGAAAACAATTATCCGAGTAAATCTGTGTAATTCCGACCCAGTAAAAATACAAATCAAACATTTCCACAATAACATCGATGTGAAGAGCAGCACACTAAAAGGTACCCTGTTGCAATAAGTAAAACGCATTCCTTTAAAGACAATTCTAATTCATTTGCTTAATATTCTTGGATAATTTACCTAAATAATTTTGCGTGGTTTTGACTTCTACAGGCAAAATAAACAGAAAATCCTCATTCTTTGTGACAGATGATTTATAACGGAAACCTACTGCACGGAGAGTTAAATGAAAAAAAACTTCCTTGGGAAGTTTGACTGCATACAAAGGGGGTTTTCCAATACATAAGTGATTTATTTGCGTGTGGGTGTCACAGCAACCAGACCGTACAAGCAGAAATCACATTTTTAAAAATCATTTCTGAGAAATTGTACAACCTTACCAAACACAAAACTGTCAGATTTCTAAATTAAATTTCAATCAAGAGCTAGTGTGTGAAATTTCCCGGAATGTTCATCTTGCCGTTTAGTTTCGGATAAGGGAGAACTTGAAAAACACAAGCTCAGAGAGGGAGGATAAATGGGCTACTTTAAAGATATACTCTGCCCCTCAAATGAAGACTAACTAGAAGTGGTCAGCATGTAATAAGCAGGATTGTTTACAAACACTGACCACTTTCGGAGACCCTGGCGCTACGAGATTGCCAAAGAACTGCTTCCAACGGAAAATTGGTTTTCCAATACATTTGAGAACATAGAATTTTCCTAACACCGTGCAAGCAAAACCAAGGGAAGCACGCCAGACTTTAAAATGCCCATTAAATGTCTTTAGATTCTAAATGACTCTTGTTTCCCAATAACTTATGTGGGGTAAAGGAGTGTACGTGCATAGCTTCCTTGGGAACTAGCTATTGTTGCACTAGCGAGAGTAACTAGCCTGTCAATGTTATGTAATTTATTGTCATAACATTGCGGTCAGTGTTAGTTTTGTTCTGCCACGCTGGCTGGTCTGTTCTAACTCGCCAACGCATTGTGGGCACCGAATCCTTCTATAGTCAGATAGTCTATGATTAGTGTCCGTTTTTGTAAATAGAAGCCCACAAGTGTATCGCTCCCCCGACACAGACAGCAGTAACAATCTCATTGCGATATCACACAGACAACAATGAGTGGAAACAATCCTTGTCAATTCGATTACCCCCTGGAAATGTCACTTCCTGAAATCTAGTTATTGCCATTTATTCGTAGTCAGCAGGGAGCGAGGGTGGCGTAAATGAGTTACTTTTTGTCTTCAATCCCTGCTGCAATTCTACTCTTATCCAGAGAGGGAGTACTAGATGCTCGCATGGGGTTTTATTTACATGTACATTTATATTCTATTTACGATAGTGAAATGCTGTGAGAGAGATCGTGTTGATGGGCGTTGCTTTGTTAGAAATGTATGCACACACATTGTGTCCTCCAAATGCTTCGAGCAGTATTAGGTAAAATAAATACAACCAGTTGCCCCATCATGCGTGTTAACTTGTGGGAGGCCGTCATTTGTCTTAATACTGTGACACTTTTAAACCTGGTTTAATGGTTGCAAGATGTGACATGAACAGAAAGTGATATATTCAGCATTTAAGTTTTTTATTCAACATTCTTCGTTGCAAACAACGTGCCCTTTGAAAAATACAAAGATAAAACTGGATAAGCACTTAACTTTACCCAGGCTACAAATAAATAGATAACCGCCCACGTACAAGCATTATTCTTGCAGGGCGCGAGGGTCAATGCCACTCAGTTCTTACCTTTAGGCTATTCAAGCCTGTACAGGTTGGGGTTTTTGATTTGGAACCCAACAGCTAGTGATTTGTACAAAAGATTGATCCCTACCCCGGATCCTGTCTGCCAGCGATTGGTCACAGAAAGATGAGTTGCCCTGTACGATAGAGGGCTTCGTACTATCTGTGCAAAGAGTGGAGGGGGAGGGAGCTTCACACTATCTGTGCAAAGGTGGGAGGGGGGCTTCACACCAACTATAGAGTGCATCATCAAGCGCATTTGGAGACTGTGTGATTTCTGTCTACAAACTCATACTGCTTATGTAGCAGAAGTCGAACACAACCCCTGTGTTTGTTTATCAGATTTCTGCGAACCGCCTCGAATGTTCAACTTCTGGAGTCCATCAAAGAGGGGGGAAAACTCCAGGATGACAAGGGCAGAACCAAACCCATCGCCAAATGCTCCAGTCAGTCCCTTCTAGACTTGGAGGGGCGATTGGGCAAAGAGCGCCCCTCTCATGTTACAAGTGAAGGAAGGGGTCTGTGAAATGACACCCTCCTGGGCTGCTTTGAGTTGGCAATTTGAATATGTTGAGAAGAAATCCTCCTCTCTCAGCCCGAATATCTGAGAAAGAGGCTTGCATCACTCGTTGGTGGGAGTTCCGGCTGAGAAACCTTGTTCAACCCAGCCAGGAGTTAATGAAAGATTTAATTATTCTCACGGAACGAAACTGCACGATCACAATTTTCCAAAACCGCCAGGTTGTACTGGTTTATAACAGTCGCCTAAAGGGATTAAACTGAGACAAACAGAAAGGATTTCCCTGGGACAGGAATTGTTTTATCAAGATAGGCTTACAGGAGTGCCATTGTCTCAGACTTTACATATCTAAATAATGCTGCTCCTTAAAGTGCCAGCGACCAGCACAGCAAGGATAGCCCGCTCTCTGTGCGCTTTCTTTAATCGCCCTGGCTCCCCTTAACCCTTTCAGCGCCACCGAGCTCCATCCCCGGCTGCTGCGAGGCTCCCGCAGCGTTTTGGCACTTGGATAATGAGCTGTGACAGCTTCGAGCCAAATGCTTGTTTGCTCGCCCGTCTGCTGCTTTTCAATCTCCTGTGCGAAAAAGGAAAATACAGGGAAGGGGAACAAGACGCACAGGAAAAAGGTGGGGGGTGGGAGGGGGGCAGAGAGATTGCACCGGGAAGATGGTATCCAGGGAAATGGGGAGCAATGCGACTGGACAAGCGGGGGCTGGGGGAATTAGAAAATCAGATGGTTCTTTCAATAAAAATCCAAAAGTACAAGAGAGATTTATAATAGATTACAGATGTATTCAAGCAGGGTTGGGGGTGTGGGGGAGAGAAAAGGGATAGCGGACATGTAAGGGAAAGAAAGAGAGAGGGAAAGATGGGAGGGTGGAGGCAATTGGAGAGAACAAGGGAATTGGGGGAAAGTTGTATTGACATTCCCAATGATTGGGGTAAAGGAACAGATACAGAGTGGGCTGTGAGCGCACACACAGCCAAGAGGTGATGAGGAGTGGGAAATGAACAGTCAGAGACATGAGCTGATATCAATCTTTCTTTCATTCCTACCTCTGTTCTTCCTTCACGTTCCCGACTCGTCCCAGCAATAGTTTCACAGAAAGCCCTCGTCCTTCACAGACTCTCCAACTTTGCTGGCACACTTCTCTTTTCCTTCCTGTTTACGTGACTCATCCGCATAGCAGGACTCCTGAACAATCCCAAAATCTCTCCCTCCGCCACCCTCGATCCCAGGACAGCGGAGTATTCCCAGAGAGAGAGAGAGAGAAAAAAGCCTCTTCGAAATTCCTTAAATCCCTGACGCAGGCACCCGATGGCTTCCACAGAGAGCGCCAATGTGTTTGTCATTACAGAGTTTACGCATTGGAGCCATCAGCTTAAAGGGCTGTCCAAGTGAAAATGCAGCAGGCGGGCTAACGTGACACAACAGGGTCCAGAGAAGCGCTCAGTGTAGAGCAATACAACACAAACATGCTATCATCCCAGATAAACAGCTCGTCCCCAAACTCAACACATACATCCAAGTCCAAAGAAACGCACAAATTTCATTCACTGTGTCTTGTTAAAGTCAAGAGTCTTTTGAGGACAGTCGGGCGATATTGAATACGAGCAGCTGAAGCCTCACAAACAATAAAGTCGGAACAATTCTACAAGTGTCTGGATGTTTGCGCGCATCCAGACTGGGCGAAGATAACTCTCTGCTCCCAATCTCTGGATTGCCCCTTCCTCCTCTACAACGCTTTGCTAAATCTGTTACACAAGGAGATGATAAAACAAGCTACCTCCCCCTCAATACATCTACACTCCCACCTTCCACCCCCCCCCGCCCCCTTTTTCCTTACCTTGCTCAAAGTGGAAAATCCACAAACTCCTATTCCAACCAGGGGCAGCATGTACATTTAACACCGGAGCCAGCCTCAGATTCTTAATGGGAGCGAAGAACGGCAGCTTGTAATTGATTCAATGTTGCAGTTCCATCCTTCCAAAAAAACTAATCATCTGCTTTAAGTAAATAACTGTCAGGAAATGAAGTCCCTGTGGTCGTTTCAGAATAAGAGTCGGCACATTTCAGTCGACACTGGGAGTCCTGTAGCTTTCAGACTGTGGAGGTTTGTCCTCCGAAACTCTTATCCACGCAGGGCACCAGTCACATCCAGGGCTGTCTTGCTCAGAGAGTTGCCATATGTGCTTTTTGAAGAAAGTTTTATATGGAGGGAATTATATTTTTTCTCTCCCTTTTGCACCCCTCTCCTCAGCCTTTGTGAGAAGGAGCTAGCGGATTGTTGCTCTTTATGAATGGGTTCCCTTCTCAAGCTGGCCAGAATTGCTGAGTACAAACTACAGAAAGAGTAGCGTTAGTTGGCTAGTTTCACTCAAATGAAAACAGCTTGCAGCTGAGAGGTTGGGAAGATGGGGGTGGTGGTCTTTTTTTGGGTGGGGAAAGAACTGCACAGAGAGTTTTTACTTTCCTGAACCTTGTCAACCACAATGAACGTGAGGAGGGAAGAAAAGTTTGTTTTAGGGTTAGTGAAAAACAGAAGGCATTCCTCAACACTGGGTCTAATTATTCACTATGTGGTGAATTTTCAGTAATGACATGAACCAACTTCGGCCAGTGAGAGAAGGAGGCGCCCTTGTTCTGTACTTCTGTAATTCTGAGTGTGTGTTGTGTGTGTAGAGGGGGGTGGAGGTTACTGGCCAGATCTGAGCTGATCCCGGCAATTACCTCGTATCTTTACACTGAAAATCCCAACTGGGAAATATGGTCGTTTAGAAATGTTTGTTTGTCCAGCAGGCTCAGTCGGTTCCTCTTCAGTGAGGAAGAGATCATCTCTGGAACAACAAAACAAAAACACAGCCCAGAGAGTTGGGGGGCGAAGTAGGGGAGCGGCTATTTAAATAAGTCAGAGAGCGGGATTTTGTAAACGAATGCGTAAAGTAGGTGCTTGCTCTGGATCTCTGTTGGAAGGAGCAGGGTTGGGTCGTTCTCCTGTTTTTTTTTGCTGCTCTGTGCTGTTTCTCATCTTGCCTCCAGCCGCTAGCTGCAGTAATATATCTTCAGCGCTGTGAGTGTACAGGCCTAACTATTACTTCCACATGTGCATCAGGAAATCATTGGAGGCAACAGCGAGGCCAATCTGGGGAGCCTCTCAGATACCGTATTACCCCGAAAGAAGCAGTCAGCAGTATCCTAGTACAACTGTGGAATGTTTTAGCTGTTAACAGGGGCATGTTATAAAGAGCATCACATGTTGATCAATAGAGTGGGTTTCCCAACAGTTCTGGGGTTTTTTTTTGCATCAATACTTTCATCTCATACTCCTCGCTTTCTTTTTTGCCTTCTGTGTGATTCAGTGTGTGTCTTTCTCTGTGGCTGCCCACTGTTCACTCTCTACGTTGGTATATGCGCGCGGTTTGGTCAACTTTCTCACATGAGGAAATTAAAGACGTTTATTCAATATTCAAATCTGTAACATAAGAACATAAGAAATAGGAGCAGGAGTAGGCCATCTAGCCCTTCGAGCCTGCCCCGCCATTCAATAAGATCATGGCTGATCTGTCCCTGCAGACAATGAATGAATGATAACCCATTGTGATTAGAGTGCAGTTATGTTATAAATGCAGCCTGGTATATTGCTCCTGTGTGCATCTTTGCATAAATTGAGCGGCATTTCGTTTGAGTGAATTTATTATACCCGAAAAGCCATTGCTGACGCCTGCAAACATGCAGAGAATTGACTGGCGGCTGATCATAGGCCATTCAGCCCATCGAGTCTGCGCTGATAACACTCCCACCCAGGCTCATGTAACCCCAAGCATTTACCCTGCTAGTCTCCCGACATCGAGGGGTAATTTAGCATGGCCAATCTCCCTAACCCGCACATTTTTGGAGTGTGGGAGGAGACCCACTCAGACATGGGGAGAACGTGCAGACTCCACACAGGCAGACACCCGAGGCTGGAATTGAACCCGGGTCCCTGGCGCTGTGAGGTGATGTGGAGATGCCGGCGTTAAACTGGGCTAAACACAGTAAGAAGTTCTTGCTGCGAGGTAGCAGTGCTAACCACTGTGCCACCCTTGATGCATACAGCAGATGTGTCCAAGTGCAGAGCAAGCTGGATGCAAGGCGAATGTGTGACATCTGTTGCTGAACAACTAAAATGCCTTTTACCAGCACTGGATCGCCACCTGGGACTCCACCCTGCTCCATATCCCTCCGTGCATTGACCTGGGGAGTTGTCTGGAGCAGGTTGGGGGAATGTCACCTCCAGTAACCAAGTCCCCACAAGGAACCTGGCTGGGTGGTCAGTAGCCATTAGTACTCTGGGTACTGCTGGCCTGTCTGACGGAGGTTCCGGTTTCAACTTCACACCACTAAACATGTCACCTTGATTCAGCTCTAGATCACCCTCCCCTCCCCTCGGGGGGATGTGCAGGGTGAGTGAAGGCAAAGCTTGGCATGTTTGGGCCGTCATAGGTTGAACTGAGACTCCTCATGTGAACGACTCCCCCCCCTCCCCCCCGCCCCGCATCTGTTGCTGTATATCTGAAATCAAGGAGTAGGGACACAGCAGATTGGGGTGAGCCCGCCTCTGCCTTTGTTATCCCACTCCAGAGTGAGCCAGAGTTTGGCAATGGGGGGTTTTGGTCGTGATGCTCAGGCATGTTAAGAAACCAATCGCGCAGAATGTTTCTTCGGAAATAAAGGGAAATGCTAGCTTTACTGTCCACTCCACCGTGCAGATATGCTTAGATCAGCAGTGATACATGTGGCCCACATTATAAATACTTGAAGGTGACACTCCAATCAAACACCAATAAACCTAATGCTAACTCTCTCCTTTTAAAGTTTTATTCTGGGTACAATCACTGTTTATTCCGCACAATTCTGAATGTCCGCGACACGGTGGATTTGACTCTCACTCCCTTTTACAACAAGTGGCCTCATTCTGCACCCAGGCTGCTACTTGGGAGTTTGTTTTCCATCTGGATCGAGCCCTTGTTCAAAATGGATGTTTCAATGTGCGAGCTTTAAACAAATAAATCTGTGCCTAACGGCAGCCTATGGAGCGGAAATCAGTGATCGGCCTGTTTGATTGTGGGCATTTCAGCTCGGTGCAGATTCGGGTTATCCGCAGCCAGAGAGCGGGTTGTGTCCCTCACTGGACAGTGGCCAGTGGTCATCTCACTGAATTCCCGGCCTCATTCCAAGCTGCTCTGCTCTGCGACTCCTCAACAAACATTCAGCAAGAAAACAATTCCCTTGTGAGAGAAATCATTTGCAGATCTTGGAGTTTGGCGGAAGACGTGAAACACAATTCCCCATCACTGGCTAATCTGTTTAATTTACTTTAACGAGAGAGGAACACTCTTCATTTGCTTGCCTCGATTTTATTGGGGCAGAATCGATGTAAATATCACTGGTGCCAAGATACACCATTCACCAGGTGGGAGATTATTTGCGAATCCCTTTATTTGAAGCAGCCCTTCACTCCTCCATCCTTTTGCTTAACGCGGGTTGCTCAGTAAATCGGAGCAGCTGGAACTGTGGAGAGAATAAATCTACCGGGGAAAGCAATTAAATAAACTGGCCAACAACTCTGTGTGGTCCTAATGGGGAAAAGGAGGGTCAAATATGTCTCCCAAATTGACAGGGCTGTTTGTTTATTTGTTTCTTATCAGGCTAGAGGTCTGATAGAAAGCGTTAAAATGCACACCATATGTGTCCCTGGATGGCTTGCTGAGGGTCCCCAGTCACATCAATGCCAGCCCCACCACCCCCCACCCCCACCCCCACCCCGGCCATATGTGACACAGAGCTAGAATGACCAATCACAGTGATAACAGCCTCTTATCAAGCCCAATGTTGTTTTGTCGAATATTCAGTAAAACATTACCTTCCAGCACAAAGCTGGCGTTTGTACAAAGTGAGCGCTATTAGAGGGCAGCCTCAGTGACAGATTGTACCCACAGTGCTTGCAATGAGTCTTGTTCATCTATTCCAGGCAAATCACTTGCTCCTTATGAATCGTGCTTGAAGCTGAGGGGGAGAGTGGGTGTTTTTTTTTGTTGTAAACTATTTAGACGGAGTGTTTGTGTCAGCAAGTACAGTCACAGCACGAATGTAGCTCGTTTCCCGCGTCTTGCGATCCCCGCTTTAAAAACAACAGTTTGACAAACTGATGTCCGCTCAATGTTTAACATTTGCAATGAGTAATTAACGATTTCTAATGTGAGAGCATGATTCGATGAGCTGACTCGATCAGGTTTGTTTGGGAAATGGGGTGGTTTGCTTAGCTCCGGGATTTCTGTAATCTGATACTGAGTGGGAATTCCGTCTCAGACCCGCTCCTAATAATGAAGGTTGGGTTCATTCCACGGAGAGAGAACAGAGCTAACGTATGGAGACTGGAAACGTCAGCTCGATTCTCTCTCCACAGATGCTGACAGACCTGCTGAGATTTTCCAGCATTTTCTGTTTTTGTTTCAGATTCCAACATCTTGCGTTTAATCCCAGTGGCCCCAATATAAGAACATAAGAACATAAGAAATAGGAGCAGGAGTAGGCCATCTAGCCCTTCGAGCCTGCCCCGCCATTCAATAAGATCATGGCTGATCTGTCGTGGCTCAGTTCCACTTTCCCGCCCTCTCCCCATAACCCTTAATCCCTTCTCTTATCAAAAACCCATCAACCCGCGTCTTAAAAATATTTAGCGAGGCAGCCTCCACTGCTAATGCTGGATTCCCCAATTTGATCAGTCTGGTTCATGATAATTTAAGAATAAATTATCAATTTAACCCAGATACAGGGAGATTTAGGAATATTTCCACAGGGCCAACTGCACTTATTGGTCTTCTCATTGTATCCTTCAACCATTTCTTTCTGCAGAAAGACATTAAATTGGCTGTGAACTGTGCAATGTGTTTTCATCATGGGTGTTCTTCAGTCTGATGGTGACAGTGCTGGCCGACCTATTAACCCCATTTGAAAAATTGGGAATTTTTAATGTCTTTTCGTATTAATCCACAAGTATAGCGAAACACAGAATCTTTACAGTGCAGAAAGGGGCCATTCCACCCATATAGTCTGTACTGGCTCTCTGAAAAAGCATTTCACCTAATCCCACTCCCCTGCCTTATACCCATAACCTGCACATTATTTCTTTTCAGAAAGCAACCCATTTCCCTTTTGAATACCTCGATCGAATCTGCCTCCATCACCGTCTCAGGATATTCCTTACCGACTCCAACCACCTTCGGGTTGAAAAAAAATCCTCACATCATGTTTATCCATTTTGCCAATTATTTTAATCTGTGCCCTCTTGTTCTTGACGCTTTCTTCAATGGGAACAGTTTCTCACTATTTACCCTGTCCATATCCCTCAGGATCTTGAATACCTCAATCAAGTCTCTTCTGAGCCTCCTTCTCTCCAAGGAAGACGATCCTAACCTCTCCAATCTACCCTCATAGTTATAGTTCTTTATCCCTGGAATTATTCTTGGGAATCTCCTTTGTAGTCTCTCCAAAATCTTCACGTCCTTCCTTAAGTATGGCATACAGAACTGGGTGTTGTAGTATTTTCTGAGGGAAAGGGGGATGGGGGAAGACATTCTATCAATCGAACTCAATCTACTATAAGAAGTCTCACAACACCAGGTTAAACTCCAACAGGCTTTTTTTGGTATCAGGAGCTTTCTGCTGCTCCTTCATTAAGTGAGTCCCTCCGAAAGCTCGTGATTTTAAATAAACCTGTTGGGCGTTAACCTGGTGTTACTGTGCCCACCCCAGTCCAACGCTGGCATCTCCACATCATTCTATTATGATCCAGATCACTCTTCAGTATGAACGAGGGTATCATTCATTAACGCCATTCTCTAATTAACCATTCGCGTTTTTATTCTTGTTGGAAGTGTTGTGGGCTGTGGATTAATTTTGGGTTGTGCATTGGGACTGATGGATCGAATCGAACCCTGAAATGTTTCCCTTGTGTACAAAGTCAGGTAACATGAGTCTTCCTCATACCCGACCCCCACTCCAGTTCCTTCCTGGAAAACTATGCCGCCATCGGTTGGGTTTGGCTGGGGAATATGTAACTCCAGTCTGATATAAAACCTGTGTTTCGGAAGTGCTGAAGTAATTTGCTGCCAATTATAAACTTAGCACTGAACTTGCTATGAATTACCTTCCAAAACTGGATATGAACTTCGAGTCAACGGTATGGGACTTGGTGCATGAATGTGGAGATTTCTCTCTGTCGGTCTTTCTCTGTGTCTCTCTGCGCTGGGAGCAGCCTGCAGTCTTTCAGATTCAAACTCACACCAGTTGCGCGGTGTTTTCATTGCATCCCGAAGATCTACTGCTATCCTGGGATACAAGTTGAGGTCTTGTACTCTCCCCGGTGCTGGGTCTCAGCGCTGATTCTATGAATTCGAATGTTTCTAATGGTCAGAAGAAGCTTGCAGCCTCTCCACAATTGGTGCAACATGTAATATGATATGGCATACGTTTTATATCGAAAAACAGCAGTTTTGAGATAAATCGGAATGTAAACAGACAGAAGGCACCAGAATGGATGTGATAGACATGTATAGATCAGTGGTAGTCAAAGAGAGGTTTTTCAGAAGCGATAAGAAAAGAGAGACTGATATAAATCCTGTTTGAAAACCGGGTGTTTAATCCCATTGTGACTATGGACGGCTCCCAGAATATTTACAGAATCGAGGACAGAATGTTACCCAAGATGAAAAGTACAGGGTTAATTCATTTCAAATGAGAACCAGTAGACAACGCTGGCTTCCTTTCCACACAGAGTTTAAAGGAGATTTCGTATTGTATCGCTCTCTGTGTTATTTACCTAAAAACAGGGGCAGAGCCATTCAGCGAGGAGAGATAGGAAAGCGTGTTCACAAAAGCTGTGTCCTGTTGATCAGGACAGCAACTGTAAAGTCGAGAGCCTGAATGGAGAGTAACAAGACAATGGCATTGCTGAGCTTGTCACATTTCTGGGTGACTAAAGAGGATCAGTCTGCTTCTCAAAACCAGAACATTCTGACGTCCCAGTACATAGAATAATTATTTCCCGTTAAAAGATTTTCCAGGTAGGGACTGACCATGTCGCTAAATACTTGGAGCAACAATCATCACAACATTCTGTGAACTTTAGGCTAATCGCATAAATGTAGCAACGGCCTCTTGTTCTTTCACAGTGATTTTTACGCGAATTGATGAACTTACTTGAGACATACAATGGGTGAATCCATTTAGAAATTATGTTTACTCTAGTGCTTTGCAAAGTCAAATCCAACAAAATAATGAGATGAGGCACCAGACAGCTGATAAGAAGCCCAAGTGGACCAAGTATTATGGGTTCTATTGTAGTGTGGAGAGTGTAAAAGAAACAAAACTCATCTAACTAGTTAAGGAGGAGGCGATTTGGATTTTGAGGCATTTTATCAGCCGCAGTGGCATATTGCTCTGGAATGTGCAATGTGTTTGTTTTGTTTCCGATTTTAAATTACAAAAAGCAAATATAAATTGCCACTTTATATCCATGGAATTGGAAAAAAAACAGTTCGTTGTAAAACAGACAGAACATGGGCATGTGTATCATTAAAGTGTAGACTGTACAGCAATACACTCTTGTGTTCATTTGGACTTTTTCTCTTTTTATTCCACGGAGACCGCTGTTGTTAAATAGAAGAAAACAAACTGAACCGGTTGTTTTTTAGGAAATCTCGGGTGAAGTGGCCTCAGGTCCAGTGGTTGTAGATTAGCAATGAAAGAGTTCCCCTGCCCTGAGAGTGGGGTTGAATCTGATCAAACTGCCCGTCCCACGGCAGCCGCTGCTCAATGTGGCGAGCTGATGGCCAGCAGAGGGCGCATGAGTCCGGCAGAGGGACTCATGAGTCTGCAGACTGTGTCCGGAGGTGTGTCTGCGGACTGGCGGAGTGTCTGATAGTGTATTGATAGTGAGGAGGATGGCTGGTGATCCAGAATAATATTAATGGTTTGGTTGAGTGGGCAGAGAATTGGCAAATGGAATTCAATCTGGAAAAGTGTGAAGTAATGTCTTTGCGGAGGGCAAACAAAGCAAGGGAATACTCAAAAAAAAGGAAGATATTGAGAGGAATTGAAGAAGTGAGAGACCTGAGAGTGCATGTCTACAGGTCCTTGAAGGTGGCAGGTCGGGTGGACGAGGTGCTGAAGAAAGCATATGGAATGCTTTCCTTCATTGGGTAAGGAATTACAATAAAAACAGGGCTGCAATCTTGGAACTGTGAAAAATGCCAGATAGGCCATAGCTGGAGTTTTATGTATCATTCTGGCTGCCAAATTACAGGAAGAAGTCTCACAACACTAGGTTAAAACCCAACAGGTTTATTTGGTAGCAAAAGCCACTAGCTTTCAGAGTGCCCCTTCATCAGATGAGTGGAGCTCTGTTCACAAACAGGGCATATAAAGACACAAACTCAATTTACAAAATACTGGTTGGAATGCAAGTCATTACAGGTAATCAAGTCTTAAAGGTACAGACAATGTGAGTGAAGAGAGCGTTAAGCACAGGTTATAAAGATGCATATTGTCTCCAAACAGGACAGTTAGTGAGATTTTGCAAGTCCAGGTGAGTCATGGGGGTTACAGATAGTGTGACATGAATCCAAGATCCTGGTTCAGGCAGTCCTCATATGTGCGGAACTTGGTTAACAGTCTCTGCTCAGCAACTCTGCGTTGTCGTGTGTCGTGAAGGTTGCCTTGGAGAACGCTTATCTGAAAATCTGAGACCGAATGCTCGTAACTGCTGAAGTGTTCCCCGACTGGAAGAGAACAATCTTGCCTGGTGATTGTCAAATGGTGTTCATTCATCAGTTGCCGTAGCATGTGCATGGTCACCCCAGCGTACAATGCCTTGGGGCATCCTTTCCGGCACATCTTGCAAAGGTTGCTGTGGCAGGGTTGTGTGGTGTCGTGGTCACTGTTCTCCTGAAGGCTGGGTAGTTTGCTGTGGACAATGGTCTGTTTGAAGTTGTGCGGTTGTTTGAAGGTCTTCTCTGGAGCCTTCGAAGTGTCATTAATGAAGACGAACATCTCGCCAAGGCCATCCCCACACCCCCACTTCTTGCCTTCAAACAACCGCACAACCTTAAACAGGCCATTGTTCGCAGCAAATTACCCAGCCTTCAGGAGAACAGTGACCACAGCACCACACAACCCTGCCACAGCAACCTTTGCAAGATGTGCCGGATGGTCGACATGGATGGTATGGCTCCTGCTCTGCTCAAGACTGCAAGAAACTACAAAAGGCCATAAATGTAGCCCAATCCAACATGCAAACCATCCTCCCATCCATTGACTCTGTCTACACTTCCCGCTGCCTCGGCGAAGCAGCCAGCATAATTGAGGGCCCCACGCACCCCAGACATTCTCTCTTCCACTTTCTTCCTTCAGGAAAATGATACAAAAGTCTGAGGTCATGTACCAACCGACTCAAGAACAGCTTCTTCCCTGCTGCTGTCAGGCTTTTGAATGGATTTACCTTGCATTAAGTTGATCTTTCTCTACACATTAGCTATGACAGTAACACTACATTCTGCACTCTCTCATTTCCTTCTCTATGTACGGTATGCTTTGCCTGTGTAGCATTCAAGAAACAATACTTTTCACTGTATACTAATACATGTGACAATAATAACTCAAATCAGATCAAATTTAGTTGATGAATCAGTACTCCTCCATGTTAAACAACACTTGGAGGAAACACTGAGAGTGACAAGGGCACAAAATGTTCTCTGGGTGGGGAATTTCAATGTCCACCCCCACCAAGAGTGGCTTGGCAGCAGCACTATTGATTGAGCTGGTTAGTTCTGAAGGATATAACTGCTAAACTCGCAGGTGGTGAAGGCACCAACAAGAGGGAAAACCATACTTGTCTTCATGCTTATCAATCTCCCAGCTGCAGATGCACATATCCACGACAGCATCGATAAGTGTGACCACCGCACAGTCTTTGTGGAGACAAAATCTTGCCTTCACATTGAGAATAACCTCCATCATGTTGTGTGGCACTAGCACCATGCTAAATGGGACAGACTTCAAACAGACCTAGCAACTCCAGACTGGGCATTCATCAAACAAAGAACAAAGAAAATTACAGCACAGGAACAAGCCCTTCGGCCCTCCAAGCCTGCACTGACCACACTGCCTGACTGAACTAAAACCCCCTACCCTTCTGGGGATCATTTCCCTCCATTCTCACCCTATTCATGCATTTGTCCAGACATCCTTTAAAAGTCACTATCATATCCACTTCCACTACATCTACCGGCAGTGAGTTCCAGGCACTCACTACCCTCTATGTAACTAACTTGCCTCATACATCTCCTTTAAACCTTGTCCCTCGCACCTTAAATCTTCCACCCTGGGAAAAGCTTCTGACTATCCATTCTGTCCATGCCTCTCATCATCTTGTAGACGTCTATCAGGTCAACCCTCAATCTCCAAAATTCCAGTGACAGCAAACTAAGTTTTTCCTACCTCTCTTCATAGCTACTGCCCTCCATACCAGGCAACATCCTGGTAAATCTTTTTTGTATCCTCTCCAAAGCCTCCACATCTTTCTGGTACTGTGGCGACCAGAATTGAACACTATATTCCAAGTGTGGCATAACTAAGGTTCTATAAACCTGCAACATGACTTGCCAGTTTTTAAACTCAATGCCCCAGCCAATTAAGGCAAGCGTGCCATTTGCCTTCTTGACTACCTTCTCCAGCTGTGTTGCCACTTTCAGTGGCCTGTATACATTTACACTCAGATCCTCTGCCTATCAATACTTGTAAGGGTTCTGCCATTTACTGTATATTTCCTATCTGTATTAGACCTTCCAAAATACATTACCTCACATTGTCCAGATTAAACTCCATGTGCCATCTCCCCACCCAAGTCTCCAACCAATGTATATGCTGCTGTATCTTCTGACGGTCCTCATCGCTATCCAGAAATCCATCAACCTTAGTATCATCTGCAAACTTACTAATCAACCAGTTACATTTCCCTCCACATCATTTATATACGCCCAACATTATATAGGCCCAACCAGCATCACGAGGTGCAGTGGGCCATCAACAGCAGCAGAACTGTATTGCAGCACAATTTGCAACCTCAAGGCCCGGCATAACCCCCACTCAACCATTACCATCAAGCCAGGGGGTCAACCCTGGTTCAAGGGAGAGTACAGGAGGGCATGCTAGGAAAAGCACCAGGCATACCTAGAAATGAGGTGTCAACCTGGTGAAGCTACAACTTACTTGCATGCCAAACAGCATAGACAATAAGTGATGGACAGAGCTAAGCAATTCCACAACCAACGGATCAGATCCAAGCTCTGCAGTCCCGCCATTGTGAATGGTCGTGAACAATTAAACAACTCACTGGAGGAGAAGGCTCCACAAATATCCCCGTCCGCAATGATGGGGAAGCCCAGCACATCGGTGCAAAATATAAGGCTGAAGCATTCAAACCAATCTTCAGCCAGAAGCGTCAAGTGGATGATCCATCTTGGCTTCCTCCAGTGATTCCCAGATCTCAGATGCCAGCCTCCAGCCAAAATGATTCACTCCACATGATATCAAGAAACGGTTGAAGGCACTGGATCCTGCAAAGGCAATGGGCCCTGATAAAATTCCGGCAATAGTGCTGAAGACTTGTGCTCCAAAACTTGCCGCTCCTCTAGCCAAACATTTCCAGTACAGTTACAACACTGGCATCTCCCTGACAATGTGGAAAATTGTCCGGGTAAGTCCTGTACACAAAATCCAACTCAGCCAATTACCATCCCATCAGTCTACTTTTGATCATCAGTAAAGTGATGGAAGGGGTCATTCACAGTGCAATCAAGCAGCATCCGCTCAGCAATAATCTACTCAGTGATGCCCAGTTTGAGTTTTGCCAGGGTCACTCAGCTCCTGACCTCATTACAGCATTAATTCAAACATGGATGAAAGAGCTGAATTCCAGAGGTGAGGTAAGAATGACAACACTTGACATCAAAATTGCATTCAACCGAGTGTGGCATTTAGGAGCCCGATCGAAACTGGAATCAATGGGTATCATGAGGCAAACACTTTGCTGGTTGGAGTCAGACCTAGTAGATAGGAAGATGGTTGTGGTTGTGGAGGGTCAGTCATCCCAGCTCCAGGGCATCTCTGCAGGAGTACCTCGGGGTAGTGTCTTCCCTCTGTCACAAGATCAGAAGTGGGGATGTTTGCCATTGCACAATGTTCAGCACCATTCACTACTCCTCAGATACTGAAACAGTCCATGTTCAACTGCAACAAGATCTGGACAATGTCCAGGCTTGGGCTGACAAGTGGCAAGGAACATCTATGTCACACAAGTGCCAGACAATGACCATCACCAATAACCACTGCCTTTTGACATTCATTGGTGTTACCATCACTGATTTACCCATTGTCAACATCCTTAGGGTTGCAACTGACAGAAACTGAACTGGACTCGTCACATAAATACAGTGGCGAGCCCAGTTCAGAGGCTAGGAATACTGCGGCAAGTAACTCACCTCCTGACTCCCCAGAGTCTGTCCAATACATGCAAGGCACAAGTCAGGAATGTGATGAAATACTCCTCATTTACTTGGATGGGTGCAGCTCCAGCAACACTCAAGAAGCTTGACAGCGTACAGCACAAAGCAGCCCACTTGATTGGCACCACATCCACAAATGTCCACTTCCTCCACCATCGACGTTCAGTAGCAGCAGTGTATACTATCTGCAAGATGCACTGCAGCAATTCACCAAATATCCTTAGGTGGCAACTTCTAAACCCACAATCACTTCCATCTAGAAGGGTAAGGGCATCAGATACATGGAAACATCACCACCTGCAAGGTCCCCTCCATTCACTATTCTGACTTTGAAATATATCACCATTCCTTTGCAGTTCCTGGATCAAAATCCTGGAATTCCCTCTCTATCAGCATTGTGGTTAACCCACAACATGAGGACTGCAGCAATTCATGAAGGCAGCTCAGCACCACCTTCTCAAGGGCATCCAGGGATGGGCAATAAATGCTGGCCAGCAGCACTTGTGTCCCATGAATAAATTGAAAAAACACCACTGGAAACTGTTTTCCGTTCACAAAACATTGATTGTTATACTTTGTTTCCTGTTACTGAGCCATTTTGGATATAACCTGCACCTGCCCTTGTATCCTATGAAATTTCAGTTTTCTGACCAGTCTGCCATGTGATACTTTGTCAAATGTCTTTCCTGAAATCCATGGAGACAACATCCATTGCACTATCCTCATCAATCCTCCTTGATACTTTCTTAAAAGATTCTGTTAAGTTAGTAAGACATGATCTTTTCCTAATAAAACCATGCTGGCTACCATTGATCAATTTGTTCCTTTCTAACTGACAGTTTATCCTGTCTCTCAGAATTGTTTCCAATAATTTGCCCACGACTGAAGCCAGACTGACCAGCCTATAATTTTCTGGCCCATCCCTTTCAACCTTTTGAAATAATGGTACGACATTCACAGGTCTCCAATCCTCTGGTTCCTCACCTACATTGAATGACAATTGGAAAATGAACCTCTGAGCATCCGTTATTTCACACAGAGCAGAAACGGTCCTTCTGCCTATTAGCCCATCGACTGGTAGTTTACCACTCCACCTGCCACGGAAATTATTGCAGGCAAGGCGCGGACCTCAGGAAGCTCTGTTGACCTCAGTGGGATCCCATTGTGTCTGCACCAACATGTGAGAAATATCTGACTTCCCACCTAATCCCACTTGCCAGCACTCGGCCCATAGCCTTGAATGTTGTGCTGTGCCAAGTGCTCATTCAGGTACTTTTTAAAGAATGCCTTACCAAAGTTCTATGTAACTCCAACATGACGTCTCTGTTTTTATGGTTTATGCTCGATTGATAAAGCAAACATTGAGGGATAGATATCCTCTCCAGCACTGCAGTGCTTTCCTTAATACCATGATTCCTCCTACTTTTCCTCCTTTCCAATCTTTCCTGACCATTTTGTATTCAGGAATAGTTAACACCCGAAAATTTAACTCCAAGTCCTGCCCTTCTTTGAGACAGGTCTCTGTTATCACCACAACATCATATTTCCACATGGCAATCTTCACCTGTAATTCACCAATCTTATTTACCACGCTCCTTGCATTCACATACATGCATAGTAACCCTGACCTGGACTCAATGAGCAGAATTTTACAGCCACTTTACGTGACGGGGAAATGTTGTAAAATCGGGCATAAAGCAGCTAGTGTAAATGGTGCTGGTTTTCGTGCCTGTCACAGATTTCCAGTGTGGTCAGCCTCTCGCTGGAAATGGCTGTTAAGTTTACGTAGGTTTATGTATATGTTCATTTCAATGTGTTTCGCGAGCCCTGTCCTCAATCGTCTGGGCTCGCTTGCATTTATGGCCTTGGCGAGAGAGGTTCTCTCTGGTGAGGAAAAGGTCTGCTCTCCACGAACAGGGAACAGCCATGTTGGCCTCGCCAGTGGAACCGGAGACCATTGAGGCCCCCCGGGGAGTGCAAAGCAGGACAGTACCAGACTGGCAGTGCCACCAGCACCTGGGCAATGCCCAATAGGCATCTGGGCAATGACCTGTGGCAGTGCCAAGGGACAGGGCCAACGGGTGAAGCCAATGTGGACGGGCCAATGAGGTGAGGGGAACCCATTGCCACTCCGCATGTGATCGGTGATGGAGAGAGGGGGTCGCGATCAGTCTGGGCGGCAGGGTTGCAATCGATCCGGATGTTGGGGCTACAATCAGTTTGGGAGGCAGGGGAGCAGCAGGGACTGCACCTCAGATCGTGGGCCACTGTGACCGTGGCGGGGGGGGGGGGGGGGGGGCGGGTGGAGGGGAGCTAGTTGAGGCAGCCTCCAGCAGCAGGGGCCTGACAGCTCACTCTCTATCTGTCTGACCCTTCTACAGTTAATGCGCATGTGCAGTGTCAGAGGTCTGCACATATACGATACATCCCTCTACAGGCTGCCCGGTGAGTTAAGTCCCACCTACAGCCTCTCTGGCTAGAAACTGACTAGCCCATCTTTTCAGAGATAGAGTGCATAAGATTGGGGGTGAAAAATGGACCTGGAATTCTCCCATTTTCAGACTAGCTGAACAGTTAAGAAAAAATCTCGTAAAATTCCACCCTATTACTTTCTCTTGTACTCTACCTATTAACTCACTATTTCCAATTCTACTGCTATCTTTTCCAATATTCTGTGCAGCTTGGTTTTACTCTCTGATATTATCTCATGTTTCTCATATCCTTGCTCTAACAAACAGTAGCAAAATTTCTCATGGGAAATTCTGTCCTGGAAACTTGATGTGTGCCTGCAGTGCAGTTTGTAGGCAGTAAACACTGCTGCTAGTGTGCATTGGTGATGGAGGAAATGAACATTTGTGATTGGGGCTCCAACAAATGGGTTTATTTGTCCTTGATGGTGTCAAGCTTCTTGAGTATTGTTGGAGTTGCATTCATCTAGGCAAGTGATGAGTGTTCCATCTTACTCTTGACTTGTGCTTTGTAGATGATGGACAGACTGTGGGGAGTCAGGAGGTGAGTTACTCATTGCAGTATTCCTAGCCTCTGACCTGCTCTTGTGACCACAGTATTTGTATGGCTGGCACAGTTCAGTTTTTGGTCAATGGTAACCCCCAGGATATTGCTAGTAGGGTGTTCAGCGATGGTAATGCAATTGAATGTCCAGGGTGGATGGTTAGATTCTCTCTTATTGGGGATGGCCATTGCCTGGCACCTGTGTGGTACAAATGTTACTTGCCACTTGTGAGCTCAAGTCTGGATATTGTCCAGGTCTTGCTTCATATGGAAATATCCAGCTTCAGTATCTCAGGAGTTGTGAATGGCATTGAATATTGTGCAATCATCAGCAAATATCCCCATTCCTGACCTTGTGATGGAATGAAATTGGTTAGATAACTGGCTGATCAGCAGGAGACAGAGAGTTGGGGAAATGGAGAAGTGCTGTAAGTGTTAGGATGTGGCTGGTAGAGTCTGCAATGATCTATTTTGGTGCCACAACCATTCCCTATGTTTATTAATGACTTACAGACAGCAAGCCACATATCCGAATCAGTGTAACACTATAGGCAGCATTGGAATGGAATAACATTTCAAAGAGCTAGTAATAGTTTAGGCGAATGTGCAAAACTGTGGCCAATGGATTTCAGTGTAAGTAAACATGAGATCATCCACTTTGGACTTCAAATGAACAGAAAAAATGGATAAAGCTCAGAAGAGTAGTGATCCAAAGAGACTTGATAGTTCAGTTATATAGATCATTAAAATGTCTTGAACAGGTACAGAAAACTAGATCCAAAAGGCTAATGGGATGCTGGCCTTTATGTTTAGAGCACTTGAACAGAAGAGAGTACAAGTCTTGCTTCAGCTATACAAAGCCCTTCTTAGACCATACAGAGAGCAAGCAGTTCTCGCCATTACACCTTATGAAGGATATATTGACCTTAGGGGGAGTGGACTGTAGGTGTACCAGAATGCTACCTGAACTCGAAGGATTAAATCATGAGGAAAGATGACTGAGATTGTGTTGTAATCTCTGGGATTTAAAAAGGCAAGGGTGATTTAATTGAAATCTTCAAACTATTCATGGAAATAGATTAAGTATGGCTGGATAGATAAGAATGGAACCAGATAAGGGCAGACACACCAAGTTTGACAACAAAGGAGAGATGTTTGATGATGGGATGGTTAACTGTAAAAAGTCTGACAACACCAGGTTGTTGTCAGACTTTTTACTGTGTTTACGCCAGTCCAACGCCGGCATACCCACATCATGGTTAACTGTGCCAGAGGCTGCAGACAGGCCAAGGAGGATGAGGAAGAATAGTTTCTCTTTTCTACAGTCACAGTTTTTTTTAGTTATATTCAACCAAAATTCAATCAAAGTCCAATTAAGTCCCTACAAGAGAGACATTTATGGATCCAAGCTGACAAGACAGTGTCCCCATTTCCTGTCTTGGGCCTGATCAACGGGGTCCAACCTGGTAGAAGCAGGCACTGCACCCCCGCCCCCCCCCCCCCCCCCCGCCACCTCTGGATCTGAGCTCCATCTTAGCCAACAGGCCTAGATGGCTTTTTTAAAAATTGCTTCAAATTAAGCCTCGTTGTAACCTCACTGACTTCTATCAAGTGCAGGGCAGCAACTGCTACACTTGATCTTAACTTATTGCTTCTTGGACTTTTGCCTATCAGCCTCTAGACAGAGAATGGATCAATTCTTCAAAAGTAGGAGCACCCAGAGCAGAGAGCCTCCTCTCTAATGCAGTCCTCATCCTTTTTCATGTGAGGGTCCGGTTAGGAGTGGGCAGATACTCCATAAGGGTAGGTATGAATTGCCAGATCTGTTCACAGATCAGGGTCTGTGCACCCAGCTTGGTTTCATGTCAATCGTCAGACCTCTGCCAGAATTATGGTGAGAGTGTGCTGGAGGACCATTAACATTTGGCCCATTATAGGATTCAACCTTTTAGTTTAATTGCCTTGCCAGCTAGGCTCAGACGCTAGAAAATCCAGGCATAAACTGAATTTGCAATTATTTGAATTTATGACTTGAAAATGAAATGTCAAATTTCTGAATTGCACTTTACCGGGAAGACAGCCCATTAATAATGTAAAGGCAGAAAGTGACCTTTGACATTTTTTAAGAAACCAATCCAAGAATACATGAGTTGGCATATCAAGGCAATCTCTCGCAAGCGTCTCTCCAAATCCTTTCAGTGGAATTACATACGCCTCCACCTCTTCCATATTCCAGCACCTCAGCCTGGTGATAATATAACTTTCCAGACCACAATGTGCAATGCCATACAAATTACATTATTAATTCATATAAGAACTCCTCATACAAAGACATTCCCCTGAAATATTTTATAGATCCAATTTTCAATATTTTCACACCAGAGTGACAAATATTCCTCCATTGGATTTGCAAGCAACTTTCAGTTTCCTAGATCAATAATGTCCTTATTAATTACATTTCATGCACTTTTTTGTTTCATACCCTGCATTTATATTGCTAGGAAGTGACGTATTGAGTGCTTGTCCTTGTATTGACTGGGGAAAGTGCCATTGATGCATACATTCAAAGAGCACTGTCTTCGAACTATTCCTGTTCAACAGTCTCAAGAGTTCTCAAAACTATTAGTGCAAATGTACTTTGAAACCCTGGTCCTCCTCAATATGGTGATCAAATCAAATCATTCATCCCCTTCCAGGTGCATTGCTCTGTATTGTGCGTTGCTATGTGAAACCGAATATTTAACATCTATCTTTAGCTGCACAGTGTTGGCTTTTCTGTTTACACAAGATATGGGGGCAAAAGTCAGCCTTGTTCTGCAACTTTTATTTGGCAACAGCTTTCAGTCACTGGACAAGCCTGCACTGAGATACAAATGGGTATTGTATTTTGTACATGGTAAACCCTAAATGAGAAAATACAAGGGTTTATCTTGTTTCATAATCATATCTCTGACTTGCATGTAAAACATTATCTCTTAACTAAGTTGTCAATAATTCTTTAATAAAGTTTTTAGAAATATCCTGTTTAAGTAATTCCACCCTTCCTGACAAAGTGAGATCTCACATTGACATGTTTAAGTGAAAGAAAATATAATCCTGAGTATTGCATCATACAAGCCACCTCTATGCTAGTTATTTTGCCTCAGGACTTCTACCTTTTATGTGCCATGGGAATACAGCTTAACTTTGATTTAATGCCATTAACTCAAGGCAAATTCAAATTCTGGAATGGAGAATGGCAGCACCTCAAGAAAGTAATCCCATTTGCACTTAAATTATGTAAGAATATCTAATTAACCCAAATAGCGAGAAAGCAAATGAAGCTTCTACTGCAACAATCTAGATTAAATTTAGAACCAGGATCCAAAAATGCAAAGCCACTATTAAGACAAAAGTGACTAGATCATATTAATATTTGATTAATTATAATAATAATAATAAAGCCACAAGGCTCCCCAGCATTAAAAATGTCACCTATAGTCAAATGCTCTGATCTCTCCCCACAGATGCTGTCAGACCGGCTGAGATTTCTGTTTTTGATTCACATTCCAGCATCTGCAGTATTTTGCTTTTATCAGATATTGGGTAACTGGAACTCAGCATATCTGTTTAAGTCCTAATAGACAGAGGGTTAGTTGGCGCACATGGCACAGAGTGTTCCAGTATAACTTGTTGCTACCAGGTCAAATTGCACTAAGTACAAATACAGGTATAATTGATTCATGTAAAAGCTTCAATATGGAATCTTCATTACCCTTGAGAAGGTGGTGGCAAGCTGCCTTCCTGTACCACTGAAGTCCAGGTACTGTAGGTACACTCACAGTGCTCTTAAGGAGGGAGTTCCAGGATTTTAACCCAGCAACAGTGAAGGAGTGGCAATATTGTTCCAAGTCAGGATGGTATGCGGCTGGGAGGGAAACATGCAGGTGGTGGTGTTGCCCTTGCCATTTCAGATGGTAATGGTTCTGAGTTTGGAAGGTGCCCGCTTAGGACCCTTGATGGTACACACTGCTGGTACTGTGCGTCAGTGCGAAATGAATGAATGTTTGTGGATGGAGTGCCAATCAAGCGGGCTAATTTGTTCTGGATGGTGTTGAGCTTCTTAAGGGTTGCTAGAGCTGCATTCACCCAGGCAAGAGAAGAATATCCCATCACACTCCTGACTTGTGCTTTGTAGATGGTGGACAGTCATCGGAGAACCAGGAGTTGAGTTGCTTGCCGCAAGATTAATAGCCGCATATCTGCTTTTGTAGCCATAGTATTAATATGGCTGGTCCAGTTCAGGTTAGAGTCAACCCTAACCGCCGTCCACCGCACCGCCCCCCCCCCCACTTCTCCCAGAATGTTGACAGTGGGGGATACAGTGAAGGTACTGCCATTGACCATCAAGGGATGATGGTTAGATTCTCACTTGTTGGAGTTAGTCATTGCCTGTCACTTGTGTGGAACAAATGTTACTTGTCAGCCCAAGCTTAGAAATTCAGTATTTGAGAAGTCACAAATGGTGCTGAACATTGTGCAATCATCAATATACATCCCATGATGGAAGGGAGGTGATGAAGCAGCTGAACATGATTGGTCCTGGGACACTACCCTGAGGAACTCCTGTAGTGATGGCCTGGAGCTACAATGATTGACCTCCAAAGACCACAACCAACTTCCTTTGTGCTCGGTGTAACTCCAACCAGAGGAGGGATTTCTCCTGATTCCCATTGGTGTCATCTTTTCTACAGCTCCTTGGTGTGGCACCCAGCCTTTATGTCAAGGGCAGCACTCACATCCCACTTCTGGAGTTCAGCCCTTTTGTCCATGTTTGGACAAAGGCTGTAATAAAGACAGGAGTTAAGTGATCCTGGCAGAACCTTAGCTGAGCATCAGCGAACAGATTATTTTTAAGTAAGTACCACTTGATTGCACTGATGATCGAGAGTCCTCAACATTGCATCTAGACCGCATGAGGTCTCATGACTTCAAGACAAACACGGATAAGGAAACTTCCTGCTGATTACCAAATTCCACCACCCCCCACCATTTCCACCCTGCCCAATAGGAGCGATTAGTTGCACTATTGGGGTGGAACTTGATTGGTTTGGATTGGTTCTGCTGATTGTGTACAGGATATATATCGCTGGGTAGATGTCAACGTTGTATCTGTACTGGCACAGGACAGCAAGTTCTGGAGTACAAGTCTTCAATACTATTGCTTGAATAATGTCAGGGCCCACAGCCTTTGCAGTATCCAATTCCGTCAACCGTTTCACATGGAGCAAATCTAATTGGCTGAAGTCAGGCATCTGTGATACCAGGCTCCTCCAGAGGAGCAATTCTGACTGAAGATTATTGCAAATGTTTCACCCTTATCTTTTGCACTGATGTGCTAGACTTCTCCATCATTGAGGATGGGGATATTTGTGGAGCCTTCTCCTCCAGTGAATTGTTTAATTGTCCACCACCATTCATAACTAGATGTGGCAGGACTGCAGAGCTTTGAACTGATCTGTTGGTTATGGGATCACTTAGCTCTGTCAATTTCTTGCTTCTTCCATGTTTGATAGTCCTGAGTTGTAGCTTCACCAGGTTGACACATCATTTTAGGTATGTCTAGAGTTATTCTTGGCATGCCCTTCCACGCTCTTAATTGAACCCAGATTAATCCGCACCCCCCCCGCCCCACTTCTCCTGCTTAATGGAATGATAGGTGGAGAGTATTCTGGGAGTATTCTGAGTATTCGGAGAGTATTCTGGTTACACATTTAGTTGAGTATAATTCTGCTACTGCTGAAGGCCCACAGGATTTCATGGGTGCTAGTCTTGAGTTGCTAGATCTGTTCGAAGTCTATCCTATTTAGCATAGTGGTAGTGTCACACTATACAATGGAGGCTATCCTCAATGTGAAGATGGAACTTTGTTTCCACAAGCACTGTATGGTGGTCACTGCTACTCAAACAGTCATGGACAGTTGCATCTCTGACAGGCAGCTTGATGGGGAAGAGGTCAAGTATGATTTTTTTCTCCTGTTGGGTTCCTCACTACCTGACGCAGGCCCAATCTCGCAATTATGACCTTTAGGACTGACCAGCTCAGTCTGTGGTGGTACTACTGAGCCACTCTTGGTGATGGACACTGAAGTCTCCCAGAGAATATTCTGCACAATTGACAGCCCTCAGTGCTTCCTCCAAGTTGTGTTCAACATGGAGGAGTACTGATTAATCTGCTGGGGGGGGGGGCGGTACGGTGTGGTGAGGATGTGGTAATCAGCAGGAGGTTTTCTTGCCCATGTTTGTCCTGAAATCATGGAACTTCATGAGGTTCAGATGCAATATTGAGGACTCCCAGGGCAACTCTCCCATTACTGTGCAATCATCTTTGCTGGGTCTCTCCTGTCAGTGGGAAAGGACACACCTAAGGATCCAGGGATGGTGACGGTGGTCTTTGGGATAAAATGTAAAATGTGACTCCGTGGATATATCTGTCAGACTGTTGTTTGCCTATTATATAGCTTGTTGATGATAAGGTGAAGCCAAAACCTCCTCAAAATATACACGGAGCAAATACATCAGACAGTGTGGTTCATTCTAAGCCATACAAATGAGTTGATCCACTAGTAAGTGATAAATTGGCTGTTTTCAGTAAAAGTCCTCAAATACTCTTAATGATGAGAGGTAGTATAAAACAAAGGGTGCAATTTTAAAAGGGAGAGCAAAGGGGCAGTTTAGATCGGAGTTGAGGAGGAACTTCTTCACTCAAAGGGTGGTGAATCTCTGGAATTCTCTGCCCGTTGAAGTGGTGGAGGCTACCTCGCTAAATATATTTAAGACACGGGTAGATAGGTTTTTGACAGACAAGGGAATTAAGGGTTATGGGGAGACAGCGGGAAAGTGGAACTGATCCACTTCAGATCAGCCATGATCTTATTGAATGGCGGGGCAGGCTCAAAGGGCTAGATGGCCTACTTCTGCTCCTATTGCTTATGTTCTTATGTTCTTATTTACAGGGCTATTTCCAGAGATGAGGAGCTTCAGCTGCATGGATAGATTGGAGGAGCTTGTTCTCTTTGAAGAAGAGAAGATTAAAAGTAGATTTGATAGAGGTGTTAAAAGTCATGTAGGGACTGGACAGAATGGATAGCAAGGAACTGTTTCCATTCACAGTAAGGTCCAAAGAACCAGAGGGATCCAATAATTAGCAAAATAAGCAATGGTGATGCAAGGAAAGGTTTTGTTTGCACAGTACAGGGTTAGGATTTGGAATGCCCTGCCTGAGATTGTCAGCATTCAAGCAGGAATTGGATTATTATCTGCAGCAAGATAAATTGCAGAGTATTGACAAAAGGCAAGAGTGTGGGATTAGATTTCTGATTGTCAGATAAAGCCATCTGGTTCATTGATGTCCTTTCAGGAAGGAAATCTGTCATCCTTAGCTGGTCTGGCCTCCATATGACTCCAGATTCATAGCAATATGGTTGACTCTCAACTGCCCTACAAGGCCAACTAGGGATGGGCAATAAATGCTGGCCAGCCTGCAACACCCATGTTCCACAAATTAATTTAAAAAACATTGAATTGCTCTTCCAGGGAGCCAGACTGGACATCATAGGCTAAATGCTCTCATTCTGTAAGCATCCTATGATTCCGATTTTATGTATAGTTACATTAAGTCTCAAGAAAAAAGCTGGGCTGGAATGCTCAATCAAGATAGCAATTGGTTGATGATTTCTGGAAGTGTGTATGTAAAGATATTGTGGTAACACAGGATTGATTAGAACCTTGTGGTGAAAGGCACATCAACCAGGCTTACATGTACATATGTGAATGTAACCAATTAGATTTATAAGACTTTTGCAGAGAAGAATATTTAAGTGGAAATGTTGGGACTTGGTGAGGGGGTTGGAGCAGCTAAAATGAAATCTAAATACCAGAACCCTGGAATGAAAAGGGGACTCCATATATTCTATGAGTCAGGTATATATTATATGTTTAAACTTGTTCAGGTGCATTTGCCCACAGAATATCAAAGCAAGGTTTATAGATTTGGAAGTGAGTATAAGTATTTAGTTTTTAAAACGAGGGAATGGATTGAGAATTTCTTTAAAACCGTGATTTCCAGCCATTTTACAGATGCATCGAAACGGCAGTTTAATTGATCCCCTTTGTTGCTCCATGCCTGGAAAAAATATGAATCAAGTTTAAATATTTTTGTATCCTCCCTGTTTCAGCAAATTGATTCAGTGAATACTGGAAGGCCAGCGATCTGTCGGTGGCCTGTTCTGAGGTCAAACTGGGATGCAGCTAAATCCATTATGATCTCCTCTTGGAGACAATCCTTGGAGACAATTTCTACTGAAAGTGTGTGGGAGTACATTCAGGTATAGATTGTACTGGTGTCCAGATTTCCAAATGTTTCAGTAATGGGAGTGTGCAAACGTCAAGCTGAAGGGGAGAAAGCGTGGCTCCCGAAATCCCTTGATGTTAAAATCAACCCCAACATTTACTCAGTCGAATGTTTTAAATCCAACTCAGAGGGGGAAAAGGTCAAGAAAAAATCTCTAGATGTCCAAATCCATACTTCCAGGTAGGGTGAAAAGGTTATTGATCGATTTTCTCACAGGCGTATCAGTGCAATTAATAACTGCAAGAGTAACAGATTACAACCAAGGTATCTGAAATCCTAAAGGCTAGTTTCGATTAGTAGCCAGTACCTGGGGATCCAGTGGGAAGATTATCAGCCTTTGTGATCATCACTTTACATGGGCGATCGTTAAAGTATTAAGTGGCCTTAACCGCCACGTCTGTGTCTCAAGAGGGCTATTCTTCAAACTCTCAGGATTATTTCTAGTTGGATTGGGTTCGGGAGTATGGCAGGATATTTATTTTTATAATTAATTATTTCCGTAGTAGCAATTCGCTTCTCTCGAAGAGAAAGGAAGAAAAAATAGTCTTGGTATCCAGTGTTCGCCTAGATACAGTGATTGGTGTGACTCACATCCTCTGGTAAAATGCTTTACCTTTCCCGCAGACACCTCGCTGTTAACCCAGTAACATGAAATCATTGAATTGACGGGACAAAAGATAAATCAGAAAATCAGCGTGTTATTTATTGCGAGATTAGAACTTCTATCAATACTTTTTCTCTCATGGAGTTCCTTCAAGTCTGGAAACCGGATGTACTTCCATGTCCCAGTTTCTTACACTAACGAAACTGTTGTAATTCATAGGCAGTCATTATGGTATAAATTCTGATTGTAATTAATTCATCACAGTCTTCCAGTCACTGACTGACGTTCCTGCCCATCCAACTCTCCAAAAATCGTATTTATGCACCCATTCAAAACTAGACAAATATTATAAATATTTTAAAGAAACATTCTAATATTGCTTAATTCGTATTTCATGTTAAAGTCAGCAACAAGCGTCGTGCAGGGAACATTATGTGCCTATCATTCGTACCAACATCAATCTTGTTTAACTGTGGATATTCAGTACAGATCTTAGGTTATTGCTTGCATTGTACAATTGTCGAAAATTGATAACTTTTTATCCTGTGTCGTAATGTCGCATTACATTATTATATTTGATATTTTCAATTCCTGATATGCAAAATTATGAATTGATATTGCTCATGCAATGAAGCCCAAATTTTTTTTTTAACGAAGTGCATTTACTTACTAACGTAAGTTGTGTTTTGCGAATTACTCGTGTGCTTGAATGGCGACATGATTTGTTAGATTCAATGTTTTAATAATTTAATGCACTGATAAATGGTGCCTTGAACGGTGAGTGGCACCAGGTGATGTAGAAATTGAATTGGATCCGATTCCTACCGCTTCCAATCCGCGCATAGTAAAATCCGAAATGACATTGTATTGTTCTCCTTCGGGTCCTTTCCCTTCTTAAAAGTCGTACCGTCATTTTCGTTCAATGAAATTAATGTTAATTATATTAAAACATTATGTCTGTTCGTCGGGTAAGCGTTTCACACTATGTGCTCTCACGCACCATGAAGCTGTTTGAAATCAAATGAAAATATTTGCTACTTTTATAATCAGTGGTAAAATTATAGTTTATAATCAAAAGTTATAAGGAATGTGAATAAATAAAATGGCGTTATATAGCGAATGCCTAGTCTGGAATGCTCACAAATGATTAATTATTAATAAATTTACTGGTTTCACAATAGACCCGCGCCTTGTGTTCCCCAACTTTTCATCGCTTTGCAGATTTCAGTCCAATTAGACAAATTTTCTTGTGATTTCTACCTGCTTGTTGTCTGCTTGAGCGCACGAAGGTGTGTGTACATTATTTGAATACTCTAATCCAATTCTCTTCATTCTTGTATTAAAGCAGCCAGGATAATCAAGGACGCCAGACATTCTCTCTTCCATTTTCTTCCGTCGGGAAGAAGATACAAAAGTCTGAGTTCACGTGCCAACCGACTCAAGCACAACTTTTCTCTGCTGCCATCAGACTTTTGAACGGACCTACCACACATTAAGTTGATCTTTCTCTACACCCTAGGTATGACTGTAACACTATATTCTGCACCCTCCCCTTTCCTTCCCTCCTATGTATTTTATGACGGTATACCTTGACTGTATAGCGCGCAAGAAACAATACTTTTTACTCTATCCCTATATATAACAATAATAAATCAAATCAAGTGAAAACTCCATTTGTGTCCTCTTAATTGTTTAAGCATAATGAGAAAATAAAATGCAAGATCCGGGAATTATTAACAATTTATTCCTGATTGTATACATCTATTCATATTGCTTCTGGGTTAGAGGACTGTCCTGTTGAGTGAATTAGCGGAAATAATCTCTACTCTTAGTTATTTAAATAAATCGCATTCTAGAGTCAAACAATTATTTTGTTTTTTTTACAATATATTAAATATTTAAGTGAAAATGATTGCGAGTTTGTTCCATAGATTATAAAATGTGCTACAACATTCACCTGCATAACCATCTTCTCAAGAGCAATTAGGTATAGGCAACAAATGTTGGCCTAGCCAGCAACGCTCACATCTTGAGAAAGAATTTTTTAAAAATCAATGATTGACATACTTCTAAGGGAATATGTTAAGTTTGCATTCTATGAGATGAGTAGAAGTTCAATATCATTGTTGATTCCAGTCACAGAAAAATCACTGTCCGTGTTTTTAAAGGAAGCCCCAGATTGACTCCCTACCGTAGTTTCACCTGAAGATTTCTCGCCTAGAGCCGCTTCGGGTTTGCTGCAATTTGCCTTGGTTTGTCTCTTCGCTTCCTCTTTCTTCCATTTCATCCTTCTGTTTTGGAACCAGATTTTGATATGCCTCTCGGTAAGGCTCAGCATAGCTGCTAGTTCAATGCGCCGGGGTCTGGAGATGTACTTGTTAAAGTGGAACTCCTTCTCCAGTTCCAGCAACTGCCCTCTGGTGTAGGCCGTCCGGGTCCGTTTGTTTTCATCGGCGTCCATCGTGAAGTTGTTTCCTAGCAAAAAAAACCAGATCCGTGATCTTTACTCGTTCATTAATCGCAAACGACACGCAAACTAAGGAAATGCGCTGATCGAGGAATTTGTAATTTCAGCCCTCTAGGTCAGGATCTGAGGGCCACTTTAAAATCGAAGAAGATGTATTTTGAAAAATTTAATATTGTTCGTGACGGTTACAGCAACAATAATTTTTTAAGCAACGTATTTTAGGACGGCGTGACGGGTTGACATTCAGTGTGGGGAAGTGGCCTATGTACAGTTGGGAACAAATGTCACAGCATTACAAAATTATAGGATAACGACAGAGGCGAAATATCACATCTACCTTTAAAACAAAATGCATATCGTAAGTATCCGGGGCGGCCTATTCCTTTCTAAGGGTCTTTCTTCTCTACAATATTAGTACTTTGCGAAGGTAACAAGACTACTTTGTGTTGTGGTCCATTTTGTGGAGGAATGTGTTGAATTTGGGGGCTTTTTATGCACACATATTATCTACAATTCTCTGAAACTCTGAAAGCAATTATACTTTTTTGTGACAGACTATACAGCGGGCACCATGTGTGTGTTAAACTCCATAAATACCACTGGCATAACCTTAGTTAATTAGCCTAATATCAAAACTACAATTGAGAATCCAATTTTACAGAAGAAAAACTAACTGTACCAGTGGTGGAGTGAACATGCCCTGTTACCTTTCGTTATAAAGACTTGCTTTTAAAAAAAACCCCTTGTGCATAACTAAATTAACATAGGATTTTAAGTGAGTCTAAAACGTAATCTGATCAAATATTAAATGTACTGGTTTATGTACCATTAACTTCTTCTGTATCTGAATATTGACGACGACTGACAAATAATTTTGTAACAAACACAGGGGGGAATTATCGGCTGCATTTCCCCAAGAAAGATCATTACAGTACCAAGTAAACAATACAGCTATTCCAATACAAATATCTTTCTTTATTATGAGCCACATTCTCTCCTCGGTTAGATATCGGTGTTGCGGTAAAATCGTGTCCTCTCATTCTGAGCTACCAAGCTAATTTTAGTACATGTGAATCTCGCCTTCCACAAATGTATCTGTAAGGGCCTGTGATTAAGATTACACATTTGCACAGAAGCTTTTTGGCTATTCGACATAAGTGTGCAGATGTCTTTTATCGTGGCGGTGTGTTGAAAACTGCTGGGGTTATTCCGAAAGCAAATTAAGGGCCATTTATCCCTTGTCTGGGAATGCAGATGTATTTGTACTCTAACATCTGTATTTTTTACTTGGCACCGTAATGCTCTTTCTTGGGGACATGCAGCCGATAATTTACCCCCGAGTTTGCTCCAAAACTACTCTGTCCGGCAGTACGATAATAATGGATAAAAGCAAATTGCTGTGGATGCTCGAATCTGAAACCAAAAGAGAAAATGCTGGAAAATTTCAGCAGGTCTGGCAGCATCCGTAAAGGGAGAAAATAGCTGACGTTTCGAGTCTAGATGGCCCTTTGTCAAAGCTCAGAATAATGATGGGCTCAATAATAATGGAACAACTCCCAATCTTAAATATCTTAATGTTTGAAGGAAACTAGAGAATTTGGTGATATATTGATTTGTAAGAGAAAAATACTTATGACCTAAGATTTAAGTTTGAAAATTAACTTGTAGAAATAATGTTATGATATTCACTATTGAAGCTGGGGAAAGGTTATTACCAACAACACTGTTTCCAATTGTCTGCCAGGTAAATGAACGTGGACAAACACGGATACGATCTATGTACTGTTGAATTCAGTGTGGGTCTGTATCTATCTACTACTGCCATTCTCAACCAAAATGGTCCTTTTTTTCTATTAACTTTTTATGAATTTCTTTGCAATCCGTACACCGACATTCCACACTTACACAATAGACCGATTGTGGGTCTATTTTTTCCTCATCCTTACTGCACTGTTTGATATGATATTGTTGCGGTAAAGGTGTTAATGTGCTTCAGTATTCACTAAATATTATCATTTCGCGAGATTTCGCCTTAAAGTTCTCAATCATTACTTAGCACTTTTAAAAATAATATGCGGCAGCAGGACCATTTGAGAGGCTATCTCATAAAAACGCTAGCCAGGCCTGATAATTGGTTTTATCCTTATGTGTCATGTCCATAACGTACATTTCTACAATTACGCACGTCCGAACGCCTGAAAGTACTTGACAGAAAGGCGCTGATTAGTAAAATTTAGCACTAAGAGAATCAGCAAAAATACGGATGAGAAATTATGGAAGAGAGCGGCTTCCAGGCCCTCTCCTTACGCCTCAGTTCCACAGACTCAATGCAATGGGCAATATTGTGGATTCTACCCACTCTAATCGGGGTGTGAGCGGGAGGTGAGGGTGAACAATTAAAGAAGATAGCACTCTGACATTATTCCAGCCCAATCAATTATTCCCACCCCCCGCCCCCCGTCATGTTTCCCTTAGTCCCACCTGTACAGCAACCATCAGACTCAAAAAGGGAAGCAAATCAAATATATACGCAGCGAATTGGCTTGGTTGGTGGAAAGCGTGTATGGCGGCGTTTTTTTTCTTCAGTCGTTTCCTACCGTGAATTAATTTTGGTATTAACAATAACAGCGACAGAAAGTGAAATGGTTCCTTGATTTGTAATTGTTTTCAGATGTGAATTCTATTCTACTTCGTGTCTTAAGGTAAAAATGTAATCTGGGCAGGTATTCACATGTACATAATATGTGCTCTGGTATTTATGTATTGGGGTACTTGTCCACAAGCACACACATACCATGTTTTTTTTAACGTAGACATAGATTTAGTTACATAGTAAACATTATTTTATATCTGAAAAGGCTCTGGATAAGGGCCATTCAAAGTATGTTCGTTCCGGTTCGTATTTATCATTAAACTCAAAGGCTAAACTTATTAATCGATTAGCTTGTGGCCGTACCTTCCCACTGATTTCTCCAAGTGTAAGTATGTGATTTCGTGTTCTTCATCCAGGGGAACGGGTAGCGGCCCTGGGGCTGGAGGTTATCGCCGTGCCCTGTGTTGAAGTAGTTGGGCTGGCAAATGTAGCCGGACTTTGGGTCTGTAGTACCATCGTAGTGAGTGAAATCCGTCATGTTATGCTGGTTCAAATCCCCGAAGCAAGATCTCAGGAGAGAGGGCTGCGGAGTCCTGGCGTAGATGCAGGCAGGTGGACTCTGAACATATTCTGGGCTCTGGTACCGGCAAGCACTCTCAAGGTAGTCCACCTCTCCGTCCATAACTGAAATTAGATCTGGCATCAACGGAGGTCTTGTGTCAACGCTTCTACAAACAGTGAAATGCCCAGTTTCACATGGAGTGAACGCTGACACCTGATCTGTGGCTTCTCACCTGTTACTTTATCATGTGATTATTTTTGAGTCACTGATTGGTAGACAGCAAAGAGGCGTTTTCCTTCACAAAAACTCGTCTAATACATCAGGCTGTGAGCCACAGTGAAACACTGCAGTATAGTGCGAGAAATGTCGTCTTTAAAAGTTCACATTTATTCCTTTGATTATTTCATAACAGGCCAAACATAGAAGAGTAAGTTGTGGTAACAGACTGCAAGTTCCACCAGACTTAATTGCGCAAAAAGAAGTTTGGAAAAGTAATTACACTATTTTTATGAACTATGGACCAACTTATTGATTACTTGATTACTAAAAACAAGTAAGAAGCAATACAAATGCAAATATACTTTGACAAAGTGACTGATGATTGAGACATTTGTGGACGCGTGTGTGTGAATATCAAATAGATTTGAAATATGCTAAAATCAGTTACAAAAGTTCTTCTAACTCAAATAAGATGTAGACACATTCATGGAATGCGAGGTACCTTTTACAACCAAAACAGGACTATCGAATGTTTTAGCCTCATGTGCAGAACATTTATCCTGAGTTGGCTCGGCCGTAAATCACTCAATATTCAATACACGATTCCTCATTATTGTAATGAGTCAGTTGCTTTTTCCAATCTCTCTACACCACTGCCATTATAAAAATTCGGATTAAATCTACTTTTGTACTTCCTTGCCTCCGATCATCCTTCATAGTGCTTTTTTTAATAACAGAAAATGTCTGTTTAGCGCAGGTTTGAAACTTAGAAGTTAAAAGAGCTCCAGGTCTTCGATAAAATATGAAGAATCATTCAAATAAAAGAATACTTTCAAGTGCTGTTTAAAGTGAATGGATAAAGTGTATGTAACGAGGTAATATTTTTCCAGATTTTGCAATGATTTCAAGCAGGCATGCTGCTCGGCCGGCAAGTAATTTCAACTGTTGCTGGTAGATTTAGATTTCCTGGACTGAGTAGCTACTGACAAGAAGACCAACAATCGACTAGAAACAGTTTTGCAGCATCGGTCTTGTGTTAGTTATTGATTTACAACAGGAATTCGTATTTTTTTGTTGGCGATGTCTGTTCAACATAGAAGGTTGCCCCCACCCCACTCCATAAGATTGTGAAGTAGCAGTCTTAATCAATTCTTAATTATTCCTGCTGTCATTCACCATTAGATAAAGAACAAGGATCTTGTTGAAGTAAAACTGAGACTCAGATATTCTGCCTCCGCCGTGAGGATATTGATTTTTCTCTTTGTTTATTATGTGGCCTATGCACACAGTTGAAATAAATGACCTTTTCACCTGGTATCAGGTACCAAAATACAGGTTGGCTTGGAGACCAGAGTATGGGAAGCTGATCTTGAATAAAGATTATTAAGCAAGGCGATGTTCAATCCTTCTGTTTTTGTATCGACACTCACCTCTGCCTGCAACTGCACCATGTCTCAACAGCCCTTATGAAGCCTGTAGATTGTTCTAATATCGCTACAAGAATGGGTGGCTGTGGATATGTCGGAACTCCAAAACGAGGCATCACATCATGGAATATATAACACAATGGCGAATAGCTTCACAACAGACGAGTGGAGGTTTATTTAATTTTATTTATTATAAAATGTCTTGAAATTAAAAGCTTTCCAAAAGCATATATCATTTCAAATATTGATGGAGTGTCCCACAGCAATTTCTTTCCATGGAAGTGCATCTGCGGCACGGTAGCACCGTGATTAGCACTGCTGCTTCACAGCTCCAGGGTCCTGGGTTAGATTCCCGGCTCGGGTCACTATCTGTGTGGAGTTTGCACATTCTCCTCATGTCTGCATGGGTTTCCTCCGGGTCCCCCGGTTTCTTCCCACAGTCCAAAGATGTGCGGGTTAGGTTGATTGGCCAGGCTAAGAACTTGCCCCTTAGTGTCTAGGGATGCGTAGGTTAGAGGGATTAGTGGGTATAATATGTAGGGATATAGGGGATTGTGTTTGGTGCAGACTCGAAGGGCCTCCTTCTGCACTGTAGGGTTCTATGAATTAATGCTCTACTATTGGTCAGTGTGAATCAAACTAATCAGAGGGGGAGGGTTTTCGTGTGAAACCTTACCTTTTAAAGGCTCCACAATGTAATGCCGACCTTTTGTTTGAAATCATATGGAAAAAAGAAACTGATATTGATAACAATAACTCGAGGACAAACACACTGTGAGACCATGCAGATGCTACGACAATGAATAAATGAGCACCGTTTGACAATCACGAGGCAGGAGTGTTCCCTTCCAGTTGGGGAAGACTTCAGGAGTCACAGGCCTCTGATCTTCAGGTAAGCGTTCTCCCACGTGGCCTTCACATATGACAATGCAGAACCATTGAGCAGAAACTGATGGCCAAGTTCCATACACATGAGGATAGCCTCAACCAGGATCTTTGGTTCATGTCACTTTCACCTATCTGTAGCCCCCAAGACTTGCCTGGGCTTGCAAAATCTCACTAACTGTCCTGGTTGGAGACAATACACATCTCTTTAACCTGTGCTTAGCCCTCTCTCCACTCACATTGTCTTTAAGACTTGATTATCTGTAAAGACTCGCCTTCCAACCATTATCTTGTAAGTTGAGTTTGTGCTTTTATATGCCCTGTTTGTGAACACAGGTCCTCACTCACCTGATGAAGGAGCTTGAGGCTCCGAAAGCTAATGCTGCCAAATAATCCTGTTGGACTTTAACCTGGTGTTGTGAGACTTCTTACTAACCTTGGGAAGAACATAGAATATAAACCCAGGCTTTGAGAGTGTTTGATCAAAATTATTAATGTAAGTATTTAAAAACACAATTATATAGATAATTTAAATTATATTATTGTAACTGATGTGCCTTTTTGTTGCTTGGTAGATTTTCCCCTGCACTTTGCAGAACTTGGGTCATAATTTTATTTCAAAAGAATGCTTCCTAAAATGTGGTGTCAAAGTACAACATAATGGACACATTTACTACACAGTAAGTATAGGTGTAAACACATATATTGCTTGTTAACTAAGAAGGGGCATAAATCATTTTAAATGCGATTGTATGGCTGATAACAATGTTTGAAACATTAAAGACATGAATGTTTTCCCATCTAAGAAGCCATCCATTAATAATGAACAGGCCTCAGAGCCCTTGCTTGGGGACACAAAAAATATCCAATGCTTTTATTCCTGATCTCTGAGCATAAGAACATAAGAAATAGGAGAAGGAGTAGGCCAACTAGCCCTTCGAGCCTGCCCCGCCATTCAATAAGATCATGGCTGATCTGTCGTGGCTCAGTTCCACATTCCCGACCTCTCCCCATAACCCTTAATCCCCTCTCTCATCAAAAACCCATCAACCCGCGTCTTAAAAATATTTAGCGAGGCAGCCTCCACCACTTCAACGGGCAGAGAATTCCAGAGATTCACCACCCTTTGAGTGAAGAAGTTCCTCCTCAACTCTGTTCTAAACTGCCCCCCCTTTATCTTGAGGCTATGCCCCCTAGTCCTACTATCCTTTCTGAGCGGGAAGAGTCTCTCCACCTCTATCCTATCCATCCCATTCATCATCTTATACGTCTCAATGAGATCTCCCCTCATTCTTCTAAACTCTAACGAGTACAAGCCTAATCTATTCAGCCTCTCCTCATAGCTCAACCCCCTCAACTCCGGCATCAGCCTAGTAAACCTCCTCTGCACTCCCTCCAAGGCTAAAATATCCTTGCGTAAGTATGGCGCCCAAAACTGCACACAGTACTCCAGCTGCGGCCTCACCAACGCCCTTTCCAGCCGCAGCAAGACCTCCCTACTTTTATATTCAATCCCCCTCGCGATGAAGGCCAGCATCCCATTCGCCTTCCTGACCACCTGCTGCACCTGCAAGCTGGGTTTTTGCGACTCATGCACAAGGACCCCGAGGTCCCTCTGCACCGTCGCCTGCTGCAGTTTTTCTCCACGTAAGTAATAATCCTTCCTACCATTATTCCTACCAAAGTGGACCACTTCGCACTTGCCAACATTAAATTCCATTTGCCATTTCCTGGCCCATTCGCCCAGCCTATCTAGATCCTTCTGTAGACTCTCCCCACCCTCCGCACAAGTTGCCTTTCCACCAATTTTGGTGTCATCAGCAAATTTCGACACCCTGCACTCCGTTCCCTCCTCCAGATCACTTGCATCAACTCCTGCTGCAAGTGTGCATGTGCCTATCAGGTGAAGAAAAATGTTGTTTCCCAAACTACATGGAGATTTGACAAGGCGTGAAATTCTGCAACAGGAACGGTACACTTAGCTTATCATGTGTTTCGTATAGGACTTGCAGTCATCTGATTAAGTTTCCTAGAAAATTCAGGTTTTCTGATATTTTTTGTATCAAGAGATCATCCATATTCGTCAACTTCCTTTGCATAAGAAAAAAGTCTTAAGGATTGGTATATGAATGGTAGGCACGTACTACTATATAAGATTTAGGCACATCACTCAGAGGGTGGTGGATGAGTGGAATCGGCTGCCATCGGTGGTGGTGGAGGCAAACTCGTTGGGGTCTTTTAAGAGACTTCTGGATGAGTACATGGGATTTAATGGGATTGAAGGTTAAAGGTAGGCCTAGTAGGTAGGGATATGATCAGCGCAACTTGTGGGCCGAAAGGCCTGTTTGTGCTGTAGTTTTCTATGTTAAATCAGTTGTTTTTCAGTTTTTCAGATTTACCTTCTGCCCCTTAAATCAGTGATGTGTTGGGATACAGTTATATGACCCATGCACCCATTTTCTACCTCCCCAATGTGATGACTTATGTGGGAATTGCTTGAGTTATTAAGAAATGATATGCCAGTATATATTGAGTTTGTATATTGTGAGTGTAATAATAAGTACAGATTGTTTTAAAGTGTAACCTTATTGAGAGGTTCAGGTGATATAGATTTTGTACACTGATGTAAAAGTAAGTTCTAGCCATTCCTTAAACATTACATGACACTGTTAAGATCACTTCTGAGTGTGTGTTTTGTTAATGATGTATGCTATGGGATTAATAATGTTACTTTTATTCTGTTGCATATATCTTTTCGGGAATGGTGATCTTCATGGGAGACAAATAGAATGCAAGTATCAGTGTCAAAATGAAGAAACTATAAAGGCAAAATGCTGTGGATGCTGGAATCTGAAACTAAATCAGAAATGCTGAAAAATCCCATGCATCTCGGGCATACTTTTCCACTTTCTTCCGACAGGAAAAAGATACAAAAGTCTGAGGTCACATACCAACTGACCCAAGAACAGTTATTTCCCTGCTGCCATCAGACTTTTGAATGCACCTGCCTTGCATTAAGTCAATCTTTCTCTAAACCTTCGCTATGACTGTAACATTACATTCTGCACTCTCTCGTTTCCTTCTCTATGAATGGTATGAGTTGTCTATATGGCATGAAAGAAACAATACTTTCTATTGTATACTAATACATGTGACAATAATAAATCAAACTAAATTAAAGCTCTGACAGCATCTGTGGAGAGAGAATAGAGCCAAGCGCATCTTGGATGACCTTTCATCAAAGCTCAAGAAATATAATGTTCGTGAATAATAGCATCGTGATAAAATGTATTGTGATATTACCATCAAAATGTGTATTGCTGCTGCAGTAGAAATTTAACCAACGCCAGTTAGCTTAGCAACAGGACTCCACTGTAAATGTATACTACTCATGTTATTTCAAACCAGCTTATTTACATTAATATGGCCATTGGGGTAAGAAAGTACGTGTGATTAGGTGTACTGACCATGCTAACATTCTCCCTCAGTGTACACGAATAGATGCTGGAGTGTGGACACTGGGGATTTCACAGTAACTTCACTGTAGTGTTAATGTAAGTCTACTTGTGACTCTAATAAATAAACTTTAAACTTTAAAAGTAGTGCTGTTTGGGAACTGGTAGCTAAATTGCAATATAAAACAAGTTCAAACATACTTCCAAAAATCTGTTTCAGAATATATTTGTCCTTATTACATTTGTTCTCCACTTCAATTAATGTTATGCCATAAGCATGGAAAGAAAGCAGTGCTAACTGCATTCTGTTTTACTCGTCCAATTTGTAGTGGCATTGATATTAAAGGAGATCTCATGCTCAATGTAATTTTAGTTACATATTTGTGTGACTGTAATGTATGGCATAAAACAGCACAATCATAGTGATATTAAAAAAAGCTTTGAACAAAACAATATATGGAACAATATATATGGAGTATATGGAACAAGTTGGTTAGTTCTTGGTAATATATTTATTAGTCACAAGTAAGTCTTACATTCCCATTGCAATGAAGTTACTGTGAAAATCCCCAAGTCACCACACTCCGGCCCTGTTCAGGTACACCGAAGGGGAATTTAGCATAGCCAGTTCACCTAACCTGCATATCTTTGGACTGTGGGAGGAAACCCATGCAGACACAGGGAGAATGTGCAAACACCTCACAGACAGTGACCCAAGCCAGGAATTTGACCGGGGCCCCTAGACCTGTGAGGCAGCATTGCTAACCATTGTGCCACTGTGCCACCCCAAGATGTATATTTCAATTAATTTTGAAAAAAAGCACCCAACCATAATCATATAAGTAAATAATAACAAGAATCTGGAACAAACAATTCATATCATATCTTGAATTGACATATGTGTGTTATGTGTGGAACCGGAAGAGATTGGAGAGGCATTGAACCAATATTTCTCTTCGGTATTCATGCAGGGGGACATAAATGTAGCTGTGGAGAACACTGGGTTACAGGGTTGTAAACTGGACAGTATTGCAGTTGATAAGGAGGATGTGCTAGATATTCTTGAGGGTTTGAAAATAGATAAGTCCCCTGGGCCGGACGGGATTTACCCTCGGATTCTCTGGGAGGCAAGAGAGGCGATTGCAGAGCCTCTGGCTCTGATTTTCAGGTCGTCGTTGGTCACAGGTATAGTGCCAGAAGATTGAAGGATAGAGAATGTTGTCCCATTGTTTAAGAAGGGGAACAGAGACTTCCCCGGGAATTATAGACCGGTGAGTCTTACTTCTGTTGTGGGAAAGGTTTTAGAAAAAATTATTAGGGATAGGTTTTATAGTTATTTAGAGAGTAATGAATTGATTGGAGATAGTCAGCACGGTTTTGTGGAGGGTAGGTCGTGCCTTACTAACCTTATTGAGTTCTTTGAGAAAGTGACCAAGGAAGTGGATGGGGGTAAGGCAGTTGACGTGGCATATATGGACTTTAGTAAGGCGTTTGATAAGGTTCACCATGGAAGGCTTCTGCAGAAAATGCAGATGTATGGGATTGAGGGTGATTTAGGTAATTGGATCAGGAATTGGCTAGCAGATAGGAGACAGAGGGTGGTGGTTGATGGTAAGTATTCGTCATGGAGTTCAGTTACAAGTGGTGTGCCTCAGGGATCTGTTCTGGGGCCACTGCTGTTTGTAATGTTTATAAATGATCTGGATGAGGGTATAGTTGGGTGGATTAGTAAATTTGCTGATGACACCAAAGTCGGAGGTGTGGTAGATAGTGAGGAAGGGTGTCTTAGTTTACAGGGAGACTTGGACAGGCCGCAGAGCTGGGCCGAGAGGTGGCGGATGGAGCTTAATGCGGAGAAGTGTGAGGTAATTCACTTTGGCAGGAATAACAGATGTGTAGAGTATAGGGCTAACGGTAGGACTCTGAGTAGTGTGGATGAACAGAGGGATCTAGGTGTATGTGTACATAGATCCCTGAAAGTTGGGAATCAAGTAGATAGGGTTGTTAGGAAGGCATACGGTGTCTTGGCGTTTATTGGTAGGGGGATTGAATTTAGGAGCCGCAGCATCATGTTGCAACTGTACAAAACTCTGGTGCGGCCGCACTTGGAGTATTGTGTGCAGTTCTGGTCCCCACATTATAGGAAGGATGTGGAGGCTTTGGAGAGGGTGCAGAGGAGGTTTACCAGGATGTTGCCTGGTATGGAGGGGAGGTCCTATGAGGAGAGACTGAGGGATTTGAGGTTGTTTTCATTAAAAGAAGGCGGCTAAGAGGGGACCTTATTGAAACATATAAGATGATTAGAGGTTTAGATAGGGTGGACAGCGATAGCCTTTTTCCTCAGATGAAGAAAGCTAGCACAAGGGGGCATAGCTGTAAATTAAGGGGTGGTAGTTATAGGACGGATGTCAGGGGTAGATTCTTTACCCAGAGGGTGGTGAGGGATTGGAATGCCCTGCCTGCTGCAGTTGTAAATGCGCCTAGTTTGGGGGCGTTTAAGAGATCCGTGGATAGGTTTATGGATGGAAAGGGATTGGTTTAGGTTAGAGGGTCATTGCTTTTTAACTGGTCGGCACAACATCGTGGGCCGAAGGGCCTGTTCTGCGCTGTAATGTTCTATGTTCTATAACACTTTTAACATTGAATGAATGTCACCATGTGCTTCATAGAGGCATAGGAGAGGGGAGGGGGAAGAAACACAGATCGGAGAAGGCCATGTTGGTTAGAGCAGCCACAGGTTTGTTTGAAGAGGTGGGATTTAAGGGGCTCTTAGAGGCGGAGAAGTGAAGAGGTAGTGGAGTATAGTGATAACATGCTGAAGCGTGGGGTCTGGACAGCTAAAGGTATGTCTGTCAATGTTGGAATAAAAGGAGCAGAGATGTACATGACATCAGAGTCAGAGGAATGGAGATTCTGAGGCTAAGGGTGGGGGAGAGGATGTGGTTAGAGGGCTGGTAAAGTTTTAGAAATAGGGAGATAATTGAAGTTTTGAAGAAATTTAAACACATATGAAAATTGTAAATTGAAGGTATTTGAAATTGGCATGCATTGAAAGACAGCGAGGATGGGGCAAATAGGTTTAGCTTGATTTGGTATGTCATAGAATACAGGCAGCAGAAATTGGGATGAGCTGAAGTTTATGAATGTCGTAGAGTGAGAAGTTAGCCAAGAGACCATTGGAACTGTTCAGCGCTGGAGGTGACAAAGCATGGATGAGATTTCAGCAACCCATGGTTTTCCCTCACATGATGAAGGGGCAGCACTCCAAAAGCTTGCAGCTTGTGCCACCAAATAACCCTGTTGGACTTTAACCTGGTGTTGTGAGACTTCTTACTGTGCTTACCCCAATCTGACGACGGCATCTCCGCATTTTGGCAGAGACAGAGGTGGGTGATATTAGACACAGAGTTAAATCATCTTTGTGATGGCAGTATTTGAATTTGGAAACTCGGCTTAGAATTGAGTAGGATTCTGAGTTTCCCAGGCCTTTGACACTTCTTTACAAATCAAATATGAAAAAAGTAGTGTTTGCAAATATGTATCAATTCAGTCATGTTTAAGATTTTCTATTCAGTGTGAGCTGATAATCATGACAAAAGTTTGAATCGGAATAGTTCCTGAAATTCAACATGAGACAGAACAACATTAATTTGTAGAGTAAATATTGAATCATCCCTGGATTTGGTATTGTCCATCAATGCACACAGTGAAACTTTCACAGTTTAGTACACTTGATGAGCACAAAGTACTGAGCATTGACAAGCCAAGAGTTTCAATGGTGAATATGTAAAAGGTTGTTAATGTTAAGATTGCCTCCTCAATGTATACGCAAATCCACACAAAAACATTGTTAGTTTGATTAAGGTATCCCAGAGGTTTGGACGGATAACTAGTCAACCTTTAAATCTTTTACCAATATTTTTTGGCTAACATATCAATGCTCAGAGTAAGGGGTCGCCTATTTAAGACAGGGACGAGGAGGAATTTCTTCTCTCAAAGGCTAATGAATCTGTGTAGTTAATTATCGCGGACAGCTGTAGAGACTGAAATACAGTAAAAAGTCTGACAACACCAGGTTTTAGTCCAACCTATTTATTTGATAATATTTGCTCTGTCTGAGGCCAGAACTCTCCATTCACCTGACGAAGAGACTGAAATAGACAGATTTTTAATCAGTAAGGGAATCAAGCGTTATGGGGATATGGCTGGAGTGTGGAGCTCAGGACGATCATACCAGATCAGTCATGATCTCATTGAATGGCGGAGCAGACTCTATGGGCCGAATGGCCTACTTCTGCTCCTACCTCTTACGGTCTAATGCTCAGTGACGTGGCAGTATAATTCTGAAGTTATAAAGTATCGAGGCAGCTTTTACATACGCCAGGAATTCTATCACTGTTCAATGTTGTGGGAAAAAACAGATTTTCCTCTTACTGTTAGGATAACGCCAAATACTGGCCATAGCTCCAGTGTACAAATACTGTTTTGGAGTTTGGATATGGTGCTGGCTTTATAGGATATTTACACCACAGATCGATCGGCCTGCCGCACTCAGCAAAGGTGCTTGCCCCACTGTCCCACCCTTTCACCCCAGCCCAGCACTGCTTTTCTCTTCTGCCAGCTAAACGTGGCTTACTGTTAGCCTTTTGGATAATTAGTTATGAATGAAGTTTGGCGTCGCTATAAGATAAGCAAATTCTAAAACGAAACAAACGTTCATTGCAAAACAATTCCTATGTCCAACAGTGTATTATATTATAGATCATCAGACCGTTTGCTGCACATACATTTTATATGTACATATTATGTCTAACAATCATGTTATCACTCCATTACCAATTCACCTGGATTTCAATGCTACTGCAATTAATTATATTATTGTAATAATAATATGCTCAACATAAAGCTACGCAGGTATGAACAAAAATAAAATTCTTAAATGATTGATTTTGAAACTTATTAGCATGATATTTTTCTCCCCACAATTACATTGATAGAGTTGTGTTGGTCGCGGTTAGTTATCTGGAAATTGCACCCAAAATTAGCGTCATCAGCAAACTTGAGACAAATTAAATCCTGTCAATTGTCTGGAGTTTGGCTCGGTGAAGACAGCCACAGAGAGTTCGGGTGACTGCGACGTAGTGACAGATACAGAGAGGCTCCAACATAGTGATAGAGCCACAGAGAGCTGGAATGACTGCAGCATAGTGACAGAGACACAGAGCTCGGGTGGTTGCATTATCAGCAGTTGGACCACTGAATGATACATTTTTATTCTTACCGTATGTATTATGTGAAGGAACTGAAGCACGTATTTGATTTGCTCTAGCCCCCTTTGCAGTAGAACACGGATGGATGCTTTGTCTTTTGTAACAAAAATGATTAAAGACAGAAATGTTCAGAGAGACGCCCAGATCGCCGCTGACATTAGACAGCCAAGACAAACGGAGCTGCCAACGGTGGGGTCGGACAATGCGATGTTGCGTGCAAGAAACACCAATACTGTACATACTTACGCAACTCATTTCTAAAAGAAAATTTTGGTATGGTGTGTTTCTCCTGTGAAATATGATGTTAAGTTGCTGATTAACTGCTCCAATCCAATGTAGTTTCAGTCGTGTGTAATTCCCCTGAGCACCAGGTCGTGTGAATACAGCAACTTGAAAAATTCTCGGTGGAGAAAAATCGATTTTTTGAAAAGGCGATCGATCAATGACGCTGAGTGAGTTATTGTACAGGGCTGACTGCTGCTTGACTATGTCGCCCTTTAGCATACTTTCTGTATTACTAATGAATCTTAACCATTTTAGAGCAGAAGAAAAGTTAAAGTTTATTTATTAGCCACAAGTAAGGCTTACATTAACACTGGAATGAAGGTACTGTGGAATTCCCCGAGTCGCCTCACTCCGGCGCCTGCTCGAGTCAATGCACCCAACCAGTTATTAAAATTGAAGTCATTGGCTCCATTTTAAAGAATCATGAAAAAAAGATTTTTCACCTCAGCTGCTCACTCACGACTGTTTCGCATGAGGTTAAAATCGAACTTCTGGATTGAAAACGCGAGCAAAGCAAAAGGCGGGAAGTAAAGGCGAGTGGCAGAATGAGATATCTGAATATCACACCGAGCATCTAACCAGAGCATGGTGGTGGGACTGGGCTTCATGAATCACGGTGAGAGATTTCACTTACCCGCTTACGGAAGCAATCAATGAATCTAGAAATAATATTCCAATCCCAATTAGGGAGCAGTCCTCTGATTTAGCCAAACCCCACTAATCCCAGATCCTGTCGAATTCTGTTTACCATAGAGGATTCAAGAAATTCGAAATGTCAGCATTCCTCTTTAATAGCTCTTTTACGACGTGGTGCTGCTAAACCATAATGCTAATGATGAGAGTGATTGCTGCCATTAAGAATTAAATGGTGAACAGCAAGTGACTAGCCGGCTCCTTAATTCCTGAGTTACCAAGTCCCCAAAAATAAAGATGCACCCTCTGCTGAAAAATTGTTGCAGTAATTTCCTGGCACTTAAAGCCGCTTTCATTACCTGAACATTCTCATATTGGACGTTTGGCATTTTAGCAACTTGTTCTCGCAATCGTAGGCTTCTGTTCAGTGGGAGCTGTAAAGGTGTGGGTAGCAGCCTTTTGGGATGTGAGTTTGGACTACAATGGGAAAAGCATTGAGCCAACTGTCAGAGGCCGTGGGAATAAAAGCATTAAGTGACCATTTCAAATGGGCTCAGTAAGGACTGAATCTGTGGACTTAGTGGAAAACATACAGCTCACTGTTTGCTGTTTCTGGCCCTGTTATCAGGTAACTGATAGCTTTGCAGAAAAAGCCAAATAGACCGAGAGTAGGCATGTGGTAACGCGGAGCAAACCAAGGTCGCTGCACAGGACGCGTTTCCTGTGAGCACCTTGCATCCGTGACTAATAGGACCACAAATGAGGTATCAGCAGTATCGTGTCCAGCAAGAGTTAAATTCTGGACGTATAATTAATAGATTTACCAGCAAAGAACATTATTGATAAGCTGTCCCTGCAGATTACCAGCCTTTCTTTCCTGGAACAATGATAAATGGTAAACTGCCCCAATCTAACCCCGGCTGCTTCTGTTCTTAATTAAAATTAATTATTAAACCACTGCCAAAATTAAAGTAAACGCTATGGGGAAAATTTAGTCCTTCAGGATGAAAAAAAGGACGGGTGGGTTAGGACATTAAGAGCAAAGAACAAAGAAAATTACAGCACAGGAACAGGCCCTTCAGCCCTTGAAGCCTGCCCGGACCATGCTGCCCATCTGAACTAAAAACCCCCTACCCTTCAGGGGACCGTATCCTTCTAATTCCCATCCAAATATGTATTTGTCAAGACGCCTCTTAGAAGTCACTATTGTACCTACTTCCACTATCTCCCCCTGCAGCAAGTTCCAGGCACCCTCCACCCTCTGTGTAAAAAAAAACTTGCTTTGCACATCTTCTTTAAACCTTGCTCCTTGCACCTTAAACCTACGCCCCCTAGAAATTAACATTTCCACCCTGGGAAAAAGCTTCTCACTATCCACTCTGTTCATTCATGCCCCTCATAATCTTGTAGACTTCTATCAAGTCACCTCTCAACATCTGTCTTTCCAGTGAGAACAAACCAAGTTTCTCCAACCTCTTCTCATAGCTAATGCCTCCCATACCAGGCAACATCCTGGTAAATCTTTTCTGTACCCTCTCCAAAGCCTCCACATCCTTCTGGTACTGTGGTGACCAGAATTGAACACTATATTCCAATTGTGGCCTAACTAAGGGTCTATAAAGCTGCAACATGACTTGCCAATTTTTAAACTCAATGCCCTGGCCGATGAAGGCAAGCACATGCCGAATGCCTTCTTGGCTACATGAGTATCCCGCAGGAACTGGCCTCAACATCTCCACTTCCAATTTTAACAGAGTTTTCCAATGGGGGTGTACTAATTAGAATATTTTAAACGAGGCTGTTTTAAAGCTATTTAAATTTACAGCTGTGATAGTCTGTTTCCAAGGTTTGGCTATTAAACAAAGATTGGGGGCATATCATGGGGTTCATTTAAGTTGTCTGGGACCACACTGCACCACAATCTCAGTGTCTGAGAGATTATGGAAGTTGAATCTCTGTCTGTACATTCTGATTCCTGTGATCTCTCTGTTGTGTACCTATAACTCCCTCCAATTTTTTTGGCAAACCAAATAAACTAAACCAAATAAACTAACAGACAAAGTAAAAGGGACAGCCCCTTAAGCAGGGGGGGGGGGGGGGGGGGGGTGGGGGGGGGGGGTGCGGGGGAGGAGGAGGGAACCGCCCAAAGCAAAAAAAACAAAGTGTAAAGGAAACTTAAAACATCAAATCAAAATGTAATTACGAGAGTCAATAATATACCCCAGCCTATGGGGCCCAACAGGCATGGAAGGCCTCTATGGTGCCCATGGACTTCACAAGCTCCCTTTCCAGGGATATCCAGCCATGAATGTAGCCACAGTGGAGGGGCTGATGGCCAGTTGGACGATCCTCTTGGTCGCCTGCTGTCTGGACCAGTTTATGACAATTCTGGCAAAGCCAAGGAGTAGGTTCACAAGGAGGTCCTCTGCCTTCCCTACATCCCCCTTTGCACCAGATGCCAGTAAATCAGGAGTATGGGACTGAAGTGCAAACAAAACATCAATAAAAAGTTTTTCAGGTCACAAAAAGGCAAGTGCAGCCTAAGACAATTAGCAGAGATGTGGTCTTCGCACTCCACCAGACCACTAAGGGGGAAGTTTTTTGGGAGTCCGTGAACCGGTACAGTTTATGGTTAGTATAACTCCATCCATAACATCCCATTGTTACTGCTGATGCTCCCCTCCCAATTCCAATCTCAAACAGAAATGGCACCACCGGCCCTTATCTGTGTCTGTGAAAATCTTCAAATTGTACAAATAAATCTCTCACAAGAAGTACCATCAGAAAATTGTTATCCAGTGGGAACTAAGAAAGCAGCATTTCAGGACTGAGTGGGGGGGGAGTCAATGTCACAGGAGGCAAAGTGCACAGATAGAGATTCAGCTTCTATGATCTCTTAGAAGAGAGGCACTGCCAGACACTGACATTGTCTTGTCATGTCGTGGCCTCAGACATAAGAACATAAGAAATAGGAGCAGGAGTAGGCCATCTAGCCCTTCGAGCCTGCCCTGCCATTCAATAAGATCATGGCTGATCTGTCGTGGCTCAGTTCCACATTCCCGCCCTCTCCCCATAACCCTTAATCCCCTCTCTTATCAAAAACCCATCAACCCACGTCTTAAAAATATTTAGCGAGGCAGCCTCCACCACTTCAACGGGCAGAGAATTCCAGAGATTCACCACCCTTTGAGTGAAGAAGTTCCTCCTCAACTTCATTCTAAACCGCCCCCCCCCCCTTTATCTTGAGGCTGTGCCCCCTAGTCCTACTGTCCTTTCTGAGCAGGAAGAGTCTCTCCACCTCTATCCTATCCATCCCATTCATCATCTTATACGTCTCAATGAGATCTCCCCTCATTCTTCTAAACTCTAACGAGTACAAGCCTAGTTTATTCAGCCTCTGCAATCTCCTGGAGGAAAACTTGCAGGTTGCTTCACCTGGTGGTCACCCATTACCAGTGGCTGAAAAGTGCCCTCAACACTGTTTTGCTGTGCTTCTTTTCAGGGCAGTGCCACCGGCATGGTGAGGATCTCCCAATTATCTATACAAAAATGCGTGGGGCAGGTGACAGAGAGATTGTTTGACAATGCTGATAGTTATATACATTTCCTCTCTGGTGACAATAACAAAACAACAACTTGAACTTATACAGCGCCTCTAATATAATGAAGTGTTCCAATCTGCATCACAGGAATGTTATAAAGCAGAAATTAACACTGGTCCACATAAGATGATGTGAAGGCAGGTAGCCAAACACACAGTCAATGAGCTAGGATTTAAGGAGTGTCTTAAAGGAGGAAAGAAAGGTAGACACGTGGATCAGTTAAATGAGATTGAATTCCAGAATCTATTGGAAGGACAGCTGGGTGCAGCTACCAATGTTGGAGCAAAGAAAGTCAGGGATGCTGAAGAGGCCAGAATTGGGTGGGTGCAGAAATGTTGGAGGTTTGTGAAACTGGATGGGATTTCAGGAATAAGGAAGAGTGAGACAATAGAGGAACTTGAAAACAAGGGTAAGAATTTTAAAATTGATACCAAGTTGAGAGCCATTGTAGGTCATTGAGCACAGCAGTGATGAGTGAATGGAGTGAATGAGTAAGGAGAACTACAACAGACATTTGATGACCTCAGATTTACAGAGAATAAGAACATGAGAAATAGAATCATACAAACACAGAATGGTGACAGGACTGAAGGAGGCCATTTGATCCTTGGTGTCTGGGCTGGTTCTCTGAAAGAAAAGTTCAGCTCATTCCTTTCTCCCACCTTTACTTCATAGCCCTGAATTTTGTTTTCTCTTTAGCAAGTTATCCAGCCCTCTGGAAACCACAATTGAATCTGTCTCCAGCACACTCTCAGGCAGGGTACTCCAGAATCCAGTCACTCTGTGCACTAAAAAAAATCCTTGTGTTGTCTTTGATTATTTGGTCATTCACCTTATTTAACTCTTCCGTCAATGGAAACAGTAGGAGTAGTCCATATGGCCCCTTGAGCCTGTTCTGACATTCAGTATGATCATGATTGATCCTGTATCTTAACTCAATGTTCCCACTTGCTCTCCATATCCCTTGATAATCAATGATGGAACATCCATAATTTCTGGGGTCAAAAATTCCAAAGATCCACCACTCTCGGAGTGAAGAAATTTCCCCTCATTTCAGTCCTGAATGATCTGCCACTTATCCTGAGACAGTGTCTCCATGTTGCAGATCCCCAGGCAGAGGAATTTACCTCTCCACAACTACCCACTACACTCCTTTAGAATTTTGATACTTCAATGAAATTCATTTTTGACACCTTTAGAAAGTACAGGTCAATTTACTCAGTCCCTCATCATAGAACAATCGCAGGAACCTTCAGTGTATTGCCTCTAATGTATGCTTGTCCTTCCTTAACTATGAGGGCTAAACTGTGCACAGTTGTGGTTTCATCAAAGCCCGATAGAATTGTAGTAATACATCCTCGTTCTTGTATTCCAGTCCTCTTGTAATAAAGCCCAACATGCCATTTGTATAACTGGAGATGTTGGCTTATAAACCTATGAAGCCTCCAAAAATTATTCCAGAAACATAAGAAATAAGAACATAAGAACATAAGAAATAGGAGCAGGAGTAGGCCATCTAGCCCTTCGAGCCTGCCCCGCCATTCAATAAGATCATGGCTGATCTGTTGTGGCTCAGTTCCACTTTCCCGCCCTCTCCCCATAACCCTTAATCCCCTCTCTTATCAAGAACCCATCAACCCGCTTCTTAAAAATATTTAGCGAGGCAGCCTCCACCACTTCAACGGGCAGAGAACTCCAGAGATTCACCACCCTTTGAGTGAAGAAGTTCCTCCTCAACTCCGTTCTAAACCGCCTCCCCTTTATCTTGAGGCTGTGCCCCCTAATCCTACTGTCTTTTTTGAGCGGGAAGAGTCTCTCCACCTCTATCCTATCCATCCCATTCATCATCTTATACGTCTCAATGAGATCTCCCCTCATTCTTCTAAACTCTAACGAGTACAAGCCTAGTTTATTCATTGAATTGCCAGTGTGTGTGGTTGCTATTTTGAAATGTGAAAAAAATTACTGATAATTAATGTTAAATTAATTTGGCATGATTTATTGAATAAATTAATTGTATAAAAATACCATTAACCACAAAGAAAACATTTTAAAATTCATTGACCTCAGCATCTGATGCAAAGAGTTTATCAAATTCATTGAGTCATTTTGACTTTAGCATCATCGTAAGGATCCCATTCTGGTTATGATGTGACATTTTCAGTTTCAGAATTATCGCTCCACAACAACTTATCTTTCTCCCCATTGAATATTCTACATTTTTGGAATGATTTGACAGTGCATTAATAGCATTCTGTGATTTAATGACAAACTACAAAAACATTAGGCGGAACAGCATGCATGCATTTTTACACTATTTGTGAATGATTTATCCCCATAAACATATGTTCACATTCCCATAATGAATGTGATCCTTGAAAAGCTTCACAACACCAGATTAAAGTCCAATAGGTTTATCTAGAATCATGAGCTTTTGGAGTGCTGCTCCTTCATCAGCATTCTCCGAAAGTTCGTGATTCCAGATAAATCTGTTGGACTTGGTGTTGTGAGACTTCTTACTGTGCCCACCCCTCTCCAACATCTTAAAAAGCTTGTTGAGGCTCCAATCCAAATGTTGACCTATGGATATTAGACAGGTGCCCCTTAATCTTAAAATTTATATGGGATCTGAACATATCCCCCATGAATAAGCTGCCTTTTCTGCATAGGCACACCATTCCATACATAATCAATCCACAATTTCATCCTCGTTCATCCAACTGTTGTCAAGGACATGGGCAAAAAGTGCCTGCAGGGAACTTGATTTTCAGCATGGAAATGATCATAACCTTCAATGTCATTCTATCCGCCATACAGGCTAGTGACACTGTGAATCTTGTTATAGGAAGTTAGGACTTAGGAGCAGAAGTAGACCATTTGACCTTCCAAGCCTGCTTGATGATTCAATCAGATCTGGTTGTGGTCTGCTCCCAGAAGCCTTGACTCCTTGTCTATCAAAAAATCATCTAACTCAGCCTTGGATAGATCAAATGAGTAAGCGTCCATATCTGATCCTTTCTCAAACAGATAAAGTAAAGTTTATTTATTAGTCACAAGTAAGGCTCGCATTAACATTGCAATGAAGTTACTGTGAAATTCCCCTAGTTGCCTGTTCGCGTTCACTGAAGGAGAATTTAGCATGCCAATGCACCTAACCAGCGCATCTTTTGAACTGTGGGAGGAAACTGGACCACTCAGAGGAATCCCACGCAGATACAGGGAGAATGTGCAGATTCCACACAGACAGTGATTCAAGCCAGGAATTGAACCTGGATTCATGGTACTGTGAGGCAGCAGTGCTAACCACTGTGCCAACATGCTGCTCAGGACTGAGATGATTGACCTCCAACAACTGAATTATTTCCTTTATGCTCGGTATGAAACCAGCCAATGGAAAATTTTCTCCCTGGCTCCCATTGACTCCAATTTTTCTAAGGCTCCTTGATGCCACACTCAATCAAATGCTGCCCTGATGTCAAGAACAGTCACTCTTACCTCAAGTGTTGAATTCAGTTCTTTTGTCCATATCCACCACCATTCTTGACTGGATGTGCCTGGACTCATAGAAACTATAGCTTAGACCCAATCCATTGATCATGGGATTGCTTAGCTCTATTGCATGCTGCTTATGCTGTTTGGCATGCAAGTGCTGTGTTGTAGCTTCAACAGGTTGACAACTCATTTTTCGGTATGCCCGGGGCTGCTCCTGCCGTTCCCTCCTGCACACTTCATTGAATCAAGGTTGACCTCTGATGATGGTAATGGTAGAATGAGGAATATGCTGGGTAATGAGGTTGCAGGTTGTGATTATGTATAATTCTGCTGCTGTTGATGGGCCATAGCACTGCATGATGTCCAGCTCTCAGATACTAAATCTGTTCAAAATGTGCTTCATTTAACATGGTGATAACGCCACACAATGTAGAAATGGAATTTCATCTTCACAATGACTGTAATATCCTCCTTGGTCACTCCTAAGTAGATTGGTGAGTACAAGGTTTTATTTTTCCTCTTGTTAGCTTCCTTACCACTTGCTTCAAACCCAGTCTATGTCCTTTAGGACTCAACCAGCTTAGTCAACAGTGCAACCAAGTCAATCTTGGTGATAAACATTGAAGTTCCGCCCCCAGAGTACATTCTGCACCCTTGCCAATTTCAGTATTTCTTTCAAGCAGTGTTCAATATGGAGAAGTACTGATTCATCAACTGAAGGCATTGGCGATAGTTGGTAATCAGCAGGAGATTTCTCTACCCATGTTTGACCTGATACCATAAGTCTCTATAGAGTTCAGAGTCAATGTTGAAGAGGAGACGACATCAGGCTGTTGCTTGACTAGTAGGTGAGATAGCTCTCCAAATTTTGGTACAAGCACCCAGATATTAGTAAGGAGGATATTACAGAGTCAACAGGGCAGGTAGTATTGTTGTTTCTGGAGCGTTGGTCAATGCTGGATGGCCCATCCAGCTTCATTCTATTTTGGCATTCCTGTCATGATTTGACACAGTTGAATGGCTTGTTGGGCCATTTCAGATGACAGTTAAGAGTCAACCACATTAATGTAGGTCTGGAATGTGACAAACGCCCCCAAGAAAAGAAACTTAACTTGAATTACAGTCGGAGGCTGGTAACTCCAATTCCTGGTGGGCCATAGGGTTTCTGTGCATGCGCCAGCTAGAGAATGGCCACACATGCAGTTTTCTCATCTTTAGGCCAGGAGCTGGCCCTGTGTACATGCAAATTCATTGTTTAATTTTTATTTAGGTTGGAATTGACACATTGTGCACATGCTCAGAAATAAAACAAGGAAGAAAGTTAAAAAGCACAAAAGGTTCAAGGTGGTCAGGAAGATGAGGGACATTCTGGAGGAAATGTCCAATAGGGCATCTCACAGGGATTGGGATAGAAAGATCTCCCAGAAGACCGTCCAAATTTCTGGATAAGGACAGAAATCTGAAACAAGCCCTGACAGGTAAAGTTGAAAGTAAGGGACAGTGAAAAAGGTTCCAAATTGAAGAGGGAGGGCTGCAGAGAGCAAATTTAAAGTAAAGTGAGCTTAAGAAAAGCTAGAAGATCCAAGGAGATAGCAAAAGGTTGGTGACTGCTTACTGAGAGTCTTTAGAGCAGTGGTGTTCTGCTTGGCCAAATATCTGTACGTGGAAAGTGAATTTTGAGTGTACATGGACAGGGGAAATGAACATTAGAAGCCATGTTTGAAACTCTGGAGGTCGTTCCTTATTGAAGATGACCTAATGAGGGTGTCATTTGGGAGAAAGTTCCAAAGAGGATCTTTGAATGTAGGGATTGGAAGCACTCATGAGAAAGATGGAGTTTCAGTGAGACCGGTTCGCTCATGGTATGACAGTGTCTGGCGGGGGGGGGGGGGGGGGGGGGGGGGGCGGTGGGGGGGCGGTGGGGGGCGGGAGGGGCGCGGTTTTGGGGGGTGCTTGCTGAGGAACCCATAGGATCTGCTCTGGTCACACCTGTCTTACTTTGGAGTGTGATGCGTCTGACTACAGTTCACCTATTAGTTCACATGTACTGCATACTTATGAATAGTAGAGTATAAGATAGATATTGTAAGTTGTGTTACCTTTACAACTTTGAATATATCTGTAAAAATATAGTTAGGTTGAGGGACTAATGTCATTTGACTAAATTACTAGTGTTTGTATTGTAATCTTTCCTTTTTGTCCAATGTAATATAGTTCAGTTTTCTTGTTTAATTAATGTTTTCTTCTTTGTGTTAGCGGTACACTGGCATTTCTTGTGCATGTGTTCAAAAACTGTCCTTCACAGTTTCTAAAAGTAAGAAGTTAGGACCTATTAAATCAAAGTCCACTCTGGGATCTGACTTGTCCAGTATTATGAGCTGGGATTGTAATGAGTCACATGTAGACCAGACCAGGTAAGAACAGCAGATTTATTTCTCTAAAGGACATTAGTGAAGCAGACCAGATGGGTTTTTACAACAATTGACAATAGTTTCGTGATTATTATTACTGACATTACTTTTTAATTTCAGATTTTATTCATTAAATTTAAATTCCACCAGCTGTCATGGAAGGATTTGAACCCATGTATTAGAATATTGGAGTATTAGCCTAGGGCTCAGGCCTGCTAGTCAGGTCCTTCTATGGTCACATGATCCCTGATCGAGAAACTCAATCTAATGCACTCTGGTCGTCCACACTATTCTTGAGTGACTCATCATCCAGGCTCCCGTTGAGCACAGGCTCAACTTCTCTTGGAAGAACAGCCAGGACATTGGTGCAGCAAGAATTCCATGAGAAGTTCCATGCACCAGGAACTCACCCTGGACTCCCCGCCCAGCTTCATCATGTACCCACAGGCTCTGCACTCCAGCCCCAGTAGGACAAGGGGAACAGGAGGAGGGAGATGGACAGGAGTTGGAATGGAGAGTTAGGGAATGAGATGGGGGGAGGTGGGGTGTAACAGGGGACAAGGACAGAGGAGAGAGAAAAGGACAGGAGAGAGGGTGAGGGACAGGGGAGAGGGAAGCATGTCATCATCACACAGAAGAGATGTCTCGACAATTATATCTGTATTATACTTACCACTGAAACACTGAAGTCACTTTAGTAATTGCTTCATGTGTAACATGTGTATTGTTCTCACAAGCCACCAAAAGTTGTATTTATTTGTTTATAAAAGTTATGACAGTTTGGCCACAAAATAAACTGCTGTCATATACATGTTATATATAACATGTGATATAAAGGTACTTAATGGTCCTGCAGTTATATCAAATTTTGTTGGGCACCTGAAATGTCATCCTGAAAAGTATATTTTAAACTTATTTTTTCATGAACTAAATGCAATTTACATTTAAAAATACACCATTTTTTTCAAATTCATTGTTCTAAATAACTTTGATGTGAAAATGCTGGCATTGAACTGGGGTGGGCACAGTACGAAGTCTCACAACACCAGCTTAAAGTCCAACAGGTTTATTTGGAATCACGAGCTTTCAGTATGCTTCTCTTCATCATAAGAACATAAGAAATAGGAGCAGGAGTAGGCCATCTAGCCCTTCGAGCCTGCCCCGCCATTCAATAAGATCATGGCTGATCTGTCGTGGCTCAGTTCCACATTCCCGCCCTCTCCCCATAACCCTTAATCCCCTCTCTTATCAAAAACCCATCAACCCACGTCTTAAAAATATTTAGCAAGGCAGCCTCCACCACTTCAACGGGCAGAGAATTCCAGAGATTCACCACCCTTTGAGTGAACAAGTTCCTCCTCAACTCCGTTCTAAACCGCCTCCCCTTTATCTTGAGGCTGTGCCCCCTAGTCCTACTGTCCTTTCTGAGCGGGAAGAGTCTCTCCACCTCTATCCTATCCATCCCATTCATCATCTTATATGTCTCAATGAGATCTCCCCTCATTCTTCTAAACTCTAACGAGTACAAGCCTAGTTTATTCAGCCTCTCCTCATAGCTCAACCCCCTCAACTCCGGTATCAGCCTAGTAAACCTAGTAAATCAGGTGAGTGGTAGGCTCGCAAACATGCTCAGCGTATATGCCGAGTAATTCCAGACATTAGTTATAAAATTGTAATTGAAATCTTTTATCATGAATGATTTTGGAAATTACTTGTAATGTGTAGGCTATATTAACTTTACAATCAATTATCCTTTCACTAATATCATAAAACTTGTGTTTGGAACATGGTCAAAGTTCACCTCATAACAGGAATGGGCCTGCCACCGAAGATTATTATTGCTCATTCAATGAGCAGAACAAAGTAAATGTTTCTTCAGTTTCTATGTTACGAATAGATTAGTTTGCATTCTAATTTCAATTAGGTTTGCAGAGGATAATAAAATGAGGGAGGTACAGTGGCACTGTGGTTAGCAATGCTGCCTCACAGCACTAGGGATCCAGTTCCCAGCTTGGGTTACTGACTGTGCGGTGCCTGCACGTTCTCCCTGTATTTGCATGGGTTTCATCCGGGTGCTCCAGTTTCCTCTCATAGTCTAAAAGACATACTGGTTAGGTGCATTGGCCATACCAAATTCTCCCTCAGCGTACCCGAACAGATGCTGGAGTGTAGCGACTAGGGGATTTTCACAGCAATTTCATTGCAGTGTTAACCCTACTAGTGAATAATAAATAAACTTACGCAAAGAAGAATATAATATTCATAAATTAGGCCATTGCCAGCAGCAGCCAGAGATTAATGACATTATCTATAACACATCATGTTGCCATTTACAATCCGTCTCATCCATGTTCGTGAACCTTCACATAAACCATAATTTTAGATCTTATTATCAATTGGAGTATTGCTACATCACTTGTCAAAAATGTCAATTTGTCACACATTGTAGTATTCAATAGCTTTAAATTTCCCAGTTACAATTTTTAAACATCTTTTTTGTTTTAAAGTCAATAAAACATTCAGTTTTTGTAATGCATGTATATGTCAGAGGAATCATTATTTTTCTCATCATCTTTATGCTGGGGGTGAGAGGAAAGACTTTGTCCAGATCATCAAATAATACTTAATACATCAAACTTCATTATTATTAAAGAGAGGACAGATTTTGACCACACTTTATACCATCAACAATATGACTGTGGAGAATGCATAACATGTATATTTTCAAATACATTCAAATAAAGTGATTGAGATTTAACTTGCTTGCACAGACTAAGAGGACATGTCAATGACTTTCCCTTTAAAAAATGACTTGTGACTTGACTTAGGAAAAAATGACTTGAATACAATTTTGCACACTACTTGTGTAACAAAGACCTATGAATTGCAGGTATTTTTTATTCAATCGTGAAACATGGGCATCGCTGGCTGGCCAGCATTTGTTGTCCTTTCCTAGTTACCCTTGAACTGAGTGGATTGCTGGGTCATTTCAGAGGGCAATTGAGAGTCAATCACTTTGCTGTGGCTCTGGAATCACATGTAGGCCAAACCAGATAAGGACAGCAGATTTCCTTCCTTGAAGGACATTAGTTTTCCTGACAATTGACAATGATCTCATGGTCATCAATAGATTCTCAGCTCCAGACTTTTTTTATTGAATTCAAATTGTATCATTGTGGCAGTATTCAAACACAGCTCCCCAGAACATTAGATGAATTTCTGGATTAATAGTCTAGCGATAGTACCACTATAAGGTATAAAGTTTATTTATTTGTCATAAATAGCTCACATTAACAGTGCCATGAGGTTACTATGAAAATCTCCTAGTTGCCACACTCCAGTGGTCCAGTAAGCTGAGGGAGAATTTAGCATGACCACTGCACCTAACCGGCACATCTTTCAGACTGAGAGGGGAAACCGGAGCACCCAGAAGAAACCCACACAGACATGGGGAGAACATGCAGACTCCACACAGACAGTAACCCAGCTTGGAATTGAACCTGGGTCCTTGACGCTGTGAAGCAGCAGTGCTAACCACCGTGCCGCCCTATAAGCATATTTCCTGTAATGATGCATCCTTAGAAAGTATCAACTCTTCTGAGGAATCATCATCCCCTGCTCAACTTTGTGAAGACCCTAGCAGAGATTAGATACAAATGTGACTTAGTACTGACCATGTCAAATTGTTGCTAATTAGCATAATTCAGATTTTCAAATTTCACTGTTGATGAAACCAGGTCAGCATGACTGATTCTTGCATGGGATGTGGCCAGAGATATTTAATTCTGTCGTCAGGTAGCTATAAAGTCCCATTTTCTCAAGAATTTGCAGCAGTGTCTAACTGAACCGTGTCTAGGACACTGTTGACTGCATGTATGTTGCTAGGAGGGTTCTTTAGTAGCCTCAACATTACTAATGAATGATTGCTGTTCCTTATGTTGGAACTCTGGAGATACTTGTTGCCTGTGTCTTCCTTGTGCTTTGGCCTGTGAAAGCCTGACATCAATCAACTGTATCTCCCCTCCTGCTCCAACTGGCATGCTGGCACCATGGATAAGGCTGAGGGCTCAGATGTGCTAACATCCTGGGGAAGATCAGCACATTCCATTCCTATCAGGCCATTGGCACTCCAGTGGGGTTGTGCTCATTATGTCTACTAATTTACAGGGAGCAGATTACAAAGATCAGTGAGTTTTTAAAAGCCCCTCTCTATTTGTGCCCTAGTGCACACTTGTCTCTCCATGCTGGGGTCCATAGCCTGCAAGGCAATCATTTAAATTCCCATCAAAACCCTAAAGCATTTGAACATAGACGCCTGTTGCGAGGCTGATGGTCAAATGCTTCACAGCAAACTTCTACGTGCAATAACACCGCAGAGGCTGAATGTGAACATCTACACGCACACGCGCATGCACACACACAGTCTTGGCGCTAAAACTCTTTGGCATGTCTCCTGAAATCTCATATAACTGCTCATGTGAGGATCATAATTTTCTTCTTATATCTGTTTCCATGATATCATCATCTCTATCCTTCACAACAAAGCTTGGTGAAGGACTGACCCACCAGTGAACTGCCTCCTTGGCTCTCTCTGTCACCAGTACCTACTGCTGCCCACTGGTGCTGGATGTTTCACTCTTTGTCTCACTGTGTCATTATCTAATCGATGTGGAGCATCAGCTTCTGCCCAGAAGGGATGAAACGAGCGGTGGTGCATCTGTAGCAGGATTATCCTCCTCTGGGATGTCTTGTGCTGGAGAAGCATCATAGTGCTGAGAAGAGAGAGAAATGGTATGAGTTAGGATAGCAGATGGAAAATGAATAATTGTGGCCTGTATCCTTGAGGTGGAGCTGCTGGAGCTGGACTGGAATGATCTCAGTAAGAAGTTTCACAAAACCACGTCTTAGCTATGAGGAGAGATTGGGTAAACTGGAGTTGTTCTCCCTGGAAAGACGGAGAATGAGGGGAGACCTAATAGAGGTGTATAAAATTATGAAGGGTATAGATAGAGTGAACAGTGGGAAGCTTTTTCCCAAGTCGGAGGTGACAATCACGAGGGGTCACAGGCTCAAGGTGAGAGGGGCGAGGTTTAACTCAGACATTTTTTACACAGAGGGTGGTGGGGGCCTGGAATGCACTGCCAAGTAGGGTGGTGGAGGCGGACACACTGGGATCGTTTAAGACTTACCTGGATAGTCACATGAGCAGACTGGGAATGGAGGGATATAAACGAATGGTCTAGTTGGACAAATGAATGGCACAGGCTTGGAGGGCCGAAGGGCCTGTTTCCTATGCTGTACTGTTCTTTGTTCTTTGTTAAAGTCCAACAGGTTTGTTTAGAATCTTGAGCTTTCAGAGCACTGCTCCTTCAGCTGTATTTTTACTGTATTCTTGAGATTGGAGCTTGAAGGTGTAAAGCATCCTGCATGTTTCCTGAGATGGATGAAGAATTATAAGTAATATCCAAACATCCAGCTGAGGTGAGCTGCCAGTCCCACCTTCCCCATGTTGTAGACACGGTCAGGGACATTCAGCTCCAGGACATCCTGCTCTTAATGAAGGCTAGCAGCACAGCCAAAGGATATGTTCACAAGGTGCACAATGTATTTACTCAGACAAAGGAGACTACAAGAAAAATAGTTGATGTCTGGCTAAACATTGCACAGATGTATTGTTCTGCCCCAGTAGGTAGATATGTGCTGTGCAGATCATGACCTTGTGGAGGGAATTGTTAAGAGTAGTGGAGGATGAGAATGATAGGCATGTGGGCGAGGCAGAGTACTGAGAGGGCTGAATAGGTATATTTGCCTTTGTTCTCAACGGGTCATTCAACCTCATTCTACATCAAACCCAGATCATGGGTAATCTCTTTAAAATGCATAAAATTCTGAGAAGAATTGACATGGTAGATGCTGAGACACTATTCCCATTGGTTCTAATCTCCGGAACTAGGAGTCATGGACTGGAACTCTCCAGCCGTTCACATCCTGTTGCCTCCAGATCTATATCCCTCCAGATCTATAACTCAGGCAGTCTATAACTATGTCTCATGATATAGTTAAGCTTTTGAAAGCAGCATTTCCTCATCTGTCTTTGTTACCTCAAGAGCTGATTATTCTAAAGTACTGACCTTCCATGATCTACCCCTCCCTAAACTTGCTGCCTATATCCGAACTCACACCAACTTCCATTCATCCATTCCCTGTATGTTCACTGATCTACAATGGTTCCGTGTCAAACAATGTCTCAATTTTAAAATTTTTATCTGTGTTTTCAAATCCATCCATGGCTGTGCCCCTCCCTATATCTATAATCTCCATCTGTATAACCCAACCAGCCTGTCCCAACTCTGTACTCCAGCTGTAGCCTTACAAGCATCCCTAGTCTATTCACTTCACGCTGGGCAGCCATGCCTTCTGCTGCTTCAGCCCCAACCTCTGGAATTGCCTCCTTGTATCTCTTCACTACTATACCTTTCTTTCCTCCTCTATGGTGCTCCTTCACATCCATCTCTTCTTGGGTTTTGATCATCTGGCTTCCTTATGTGTCTCAGTGCTAATTCTTTTCACTATGCTCCTGTAAGGTGTCTTGGGATGTTAATTATGTTAAAGGTGCTAGACAAATGCAAGTTGTTGTTGTAAATTGTACCAGATCAATGGAACTCACAAGGGTGATCTAAACCCACTGCAAATGCATTCTATTGTTTTTGATAATGAACTCAAATTCTTTCTTCCATTTTCACAAGCCACATTGTTTTTTGGTCAGTTTTCACATGTACAGTCATGATACAAAATTATTTTTCCTCCCAAACCCATAGGATGAGTGTGTGTGGAGTTTCAATGTGAGCAAAAGCCCAGCAGCTCACAAGATCCCAGCTGCAACACCATTATGGCTCACTCATGGATTCTATTACTAGGTATGTGGGAGAACCTGGAGAGTTTCAGTTATCACTGTGGATTCACTTTTGAGGAGATGTTAAAGATATTCTTTCCAATATGACATTGTCATCCTTAAGAAGAGAAGTACCACCCTGTGAGTGAAGGGCTTATATCCACCTGGGTTTGGTCTATAGATGGACCTGGTGACTTCAAAAAAGCTTGGTCACATCATAATGTCAGCAAACCATAGCATCTCTCAGACTTTCTCTTCCCACCACATGTCCTTTGTCTTTCTTTGACCACAAAGGTGATGATCTCTCAGATTGAATGGTTTCCCCAGCCTAAAGAAAGTGTGATAGGCCATTTTTAGGGCATCTTTTCTAGCCCTTTTCCCATTTAGGGTTAACATCAGGTGTTGCAGCTGCTGCGAAACAACCTCATAACAGAGCTGTCTGGCAGCCTTTACATATCTGTCATCTGTGTGCTGATTCTTGATAAGAGATTTCCCAGTACATGGCCCTATCATAACACCATAAGACACAGGAGCAAAATTAGGCCACTCGGCCCATTGAGTCTGCTCCGCCATTCAATCATGGCTGATATTTTTCTCATTCCCATTCTCCTGCCTTTTCCCCATAACTCCTGATCCCCTTATTAATCAAGAACCTATCTACCTCTGCCTTCATGACATTCAATGACCTGGCCTCCACAGCCTTTCACGGCAAAGTGTTTCACAGATTCACCACTCTCTGGCTGAAGGAATTCCTCCTCATCTCAGTTTAAAAGGATCATTCCTTTGTGCCCTCTAGTTCTAACTTTTCCTACTAGTGGAAACACCCTCTCCATGTCCATTGTATCCAGGCCTCCCCATCACCAATTCTCCATTGCTCCATCAACATGTGAGCCTGGTAAAAGCCTGCACGTGGCTTTGTTTAACATGGGGACCATGAGACGCCATCATTGTCTGCACAATCTTGATGAGCTGGTGATCAGCTTTCCGTGAAATGTTGACGATTACCTAGCTACCACAGTCATCTTCCACTTTCACAGCCAATGAGATGCATGATCTTCCTTTGCCTGATCTGCCATTATGGATTTTATGCATCACATTTGTCTGGCATCTCCCCTATCCCTGGCACCATGGGTGGCCCTATCAAGAGCCAGGAGCTCTCAAAGGCATCACTCAAGCAATTATCAGAGTGTGTAAGCCTCTCCACCACGTCAGCATGGTGATCCACAATGGGATCCATCTCTATAACATTTGTTACTTACAAATGGACTGAGGTAGTAGGTAGATATTCCAGCTCTGTTGTAACATTTATAACCCTGAAATTATGGTTTTAATATCTATAAAATGAATCATCAATCAGGTGTGTTTGCTCTGACTCCTCCCCACATGCCAGACCTTCAATCTGGGTTCCACTTAAAAAGGAACCCTGCCTGAGAGCAAAGTCTTGCATTTTATCATTCATGCAGAGCACGCCTGAAAGGTTGGTGAAAGCACCAGTAATGAACAACTGCCAAAAGGGAATTGGAGATGTACTTGAAAGATAAACATTTTCAGGGTTACAGGGAAAGAGTAGGAGGGGTCTGACAAATTGTATGCACGACAGCCATGGACTGAATGACTTCCATTATTCTGTATGATTCAATGACTGATATTTGAAAATCATCAAAACCCCTATAAAGATTGGCAAGAAATGGAATAATAGATGAGTTGAACTTTGTATGGAGTGGAGTTCAGAGACCAGTAAGGAGAACATTAAGAAATGATGACTGAAGGGAAAAATTAAGTATGCATTTCAAGGAGGGAAAAATACAAAACTTTAGGGTGAGAACGGGCTGTGAAATTAGATTTGGAACTGTTCTAGAAAAGAGCCAGCCAGATGTAATGGGTCAAATGGCCTCCTTTAATGCTACAAATTTTATTGGATGGTTTCATACATTTACTATTTACATTCAGACTGAGGAATGGCCCTGAAACCTATTGCCATGTTTGACAAGGGCAGAAAGGAAATGATTTGAAAGAAAACACAAGAATGCACAAGAAATAGAGGCAGGAGTAGGCCACTAGGCCCTTCAAGCCTGTCCTGCCATTCAATACGATGACAGCTGATCTATGTTGGCCTCAACTCCTTTTCTGTGCCATTCCCCATAGCCTGCTATGTCTTGATCTATCAAATATTTATCCACTTGCACTTTGAATATTTCTAATGATCCACCACCCTTTGGGGCAGAGAATTCCAGAGATTCACCACCATCTGTGAGAAGAAATTTCTATGCACCTTAGATTTTAAATGGATATATGAGGGCTTATGAGAGTCCTGGTGTTGTCTGAGTCCAGCCCCCTTGCAAAATTTTCTTGGAGGTGATGAATTATCAAACTGCCTCCAGGATGAGGAGGAAAGTTGGGGATGCTGGAGATCAAAGAGCTCTTGCTGGAACTCCAGCTTGCCACTAAGAGACAAATTCCTGCTATCTGCAGGGCTCCATCTACCATCAGGAAGAACCCAGTGGTATCACCAATTTCATCACATGAGCACCTGATTACCATTAATTGGTTACTGCCTGTTGTCAGGCAGGTATCCAGTTCCAGTCTGATCCCACCTCCTGCAAGATTGCTGTCAGGTAGATGACTAGATGTGCAACTTTGAGGAATTTCTTGCCCCTCTGCCTCCAAGGATTCCTCCAGGCAGCTGTTAATATTTTTCCCCATGTGTCAACTTTGGTTCAGTGGTAGCACTCTAACCTGAGTGAAAGAATTGTGGATTCAAACCCAACTCAGTTTTAAACCATTAGTTTTCCTTTATACCAACCACAGTAAATCTCTAGCCAAGTAAAATTCAGTTCATGTTTTTTTTTAAATTTGGCTGTCTCCTTTGCTACAATTTGATTTTCTTTTGAAGAGAAATCAGTTGGCCTCTACATAAGACACTTAATTCCTCTAAATAACTATCACCTTCTATTACTTCATCCTTTCTCATGCCAGCAGTGTTTTGTATTCCCACCCACCCTCAGTAATTTTTCTCTCTTTCTTGCCAAGTCCACACCACCACCTCGCCCACCTCCCCCCCCCCCCCCCCCCCCTCCCACCCCCACCTTGCCTTCCCCTCACCAGGGCCTGCCTGCCTGGCCCCAGTTCCTGGTGAGAGGTCACTATCACCTACTCTGTGCTCCCCTCCACCCCCACTGAATACTGGATGTAATCTCAGCAGTGACCACTGCTCCCAGTGGTGCTGCTGGAATGAGAGAGCTGCCAGCCATACTAGCTTCTTCATATCACTTGTCTAGAAAAGCTTGAATACCAAAAGATTAGCCCAACTGCCACAAATTCACCTCAAACCTGTTTAAGCCAGACCATAAGACCATAAAGACTATAAAACATAGGAGCAGAATTAGGCCACTCAGCCCATCAAGTCTGCTCTGCCATTCAATCATGGCTGAAATTTTCTCATCCCCATTCCCCTGAATTTTCCCCGTAATCTGATAACACAATAACAATATGGTGGCAACCAACAATGTAAAATATGTCTGGTGGCAGGAAGTGTATTTATGAATGGGGTGATAGTATACAGCAGTATAGGTCAATTATCGTTTATCCATAATTCAAAAAGTATTTTATGTTAACCTCATCAACTTTTAGCTCAGGAAGTTTTGTTGTTTGTCTTGCACTGTTTACCTTGCGATTTTGGTGGTGGACATGTCAAAGCGGAAATTATAGATATCCTGTACTTATTATTCAGTGATACATCTTAATTTTCCAGCTATTTTATTTAGTTCAGACTATATATAACCTACACTTAGGCTATTGTAATGTAAGTTTGTGTGTGGTATCTGAAAAGCAAAATGTTCTGAAATGCAATTGGCCCAAGGGTTTTGGATAAATGATAGGTGACCTGTAGTGGGAAATTGTGTAAAGCCAGGTGATAAGAAATCATCATATTTTCATTCTCAGCATCTCTGCCAAATTTCTAGGAAAAGCTTTGGAGAGGAGATCAAAAGCACAGCAGAAACCCCCAGCAGTTTTTTTGCTTTTAGCGCTGTTCAATATTGCAGTGTCAAGGGCGTTGGCACATAGTGCCCCCCAACAATGTTATTTACAAATGACAGGGAGAAAATTGGCAGCAGGGTCCAACTGCAGCACTGGTTCCATCCAAATTTCTGTCTCTCCTCAAATTGTGGCCCTTTTGCCCCCCAGAACCCCTCCCCCCAAAACAAATCCCAATCCCTTTCTCAAATTATGTCTGCACGTGTGTGATGTTTCATTATGGGGCTCCGAGCTTATATTTATCAAGAAACTGGCTGCTTGGTTCCAGCACATAGTTTACATTCATTAAAATCACCACCTTGGCCCCTTAAAAACTGACAATGACGGTATAATCCAAATATAAATTTAAAAAAAACCACAGTTATAAATGAAACATAAATGAATATAATGAAGTGGCAGACGTGTTAAATGGTGACTTTGTGTCAGTAATTACAGCATGCGGATATCCAAGGAAACTAAGATTAAATCAGGGATAGTGATTTGCCAAGTTTAACGTAAGTCCATTAACAGTAATGAAGAAAATATTAGCACCAAAAAGAGTGACAAATCTGAAGGCCCAAATGCTTTTCATCCCAGAGCTTTAAAAGGGAAGTAGGTGAGAACATTGCAGATGTAACAATTGTAATTTTTTTGCAATTTAGAACCATTCCTTCAGATTGGAATATGTTCCTATTACTTCAATACTTAAGGAAAATGAAAGAGAGGATCATATAGATTATAAACCAATTAGACTGGTATCTATTATTGGGAAATTACTTGAGAACGTAATTAAGGATACAATGAGTGAATACCTTGAAAACTTTCAATGATCCAAGAGAGATAGCATGGATCTGTAAAGATTGGATGATGCCTGATGAACCTGATTACTTTAATCTGCTCTTCAGAAAATTCAATGGATAGGGGAATATTTATAGATATTATTAACATGAACTTTCAAAAGGCATTTGATAAAGTGTCTCATTAAAGACTGTTACACTCATGGAATTAGAGGCAAATTATTGACCTGATTATGAGATTGGTGAAGCAAAAGGAGATAAAATGTAGAGATAATAGGTAGATACCCTAATTGACAGCATGTGACTATTGGCACCCCACAGAGATCTGTATGCAGGACTCATCTATTCACTGAAATACAGTAAATAGTAATTATTAACAACTTAAATAAGGAAATAGAGAGCTACATATCCAAGTTTGCTAAGATTGGCAACATTGTGTGCAATGTAGATGGAAGAAAAACTATAATGTGATCTTAAATGAATAGACAAATACTAGCAAGTAGGTTTCTGTACGGGCGCATGTGAGGTAACCCAATCTGTAACTACAACACTATATTCTGCACCCCATCCTTTCCTTCTCCCCATGTATTTCATTAACAAATGTTTTGTTTGAGAAGGATGATCAGGATACATTCTGAATGTGAAAATCTAGAAATAGTGGAGGTCCAAAGAAACAGAGTCCATGAACAAAGATCACAAAAAATATAATTTAACTTTTGGAGTTCAGGTAACCCAATATCCAATCTCCAAGAGTTAAGTGATGAGCTGATGTTACATAAACTAGGGCTGCATTCTCCAGTATGCAGAAAATTAAGGCATGATTTGAATGAGGTTTTCAATATAGAAATTGATCTGAATTTGATTTGATTGATTATCGTCACATGTACTGGGATGCAGTGAAAAAAGTATTGTTTCTTATATACCAAACTTGCAAAACATTTGTTCATAAAGTACATGGGGAGAAGGAAAGGATAGGGTGCAGAATATAGTGTTGTAGTTACAGATAGGATGAAGAGGAAAATCAGCTTAATATATGAAAGGACCACTCAAAAGTCTGATGGCAGCTGTTTTTGAGTCTATTGGTATTTGTTTTCATACTTCTGTATATTTTTTCTGATGGAAGAAGGTGGAAGAGAATATGTTGGGGGTGTGTGGGGTCCTTGATTGTTAATCTGAAACTGATTCATCAGTGGACAACGCCACATGACCTAAACTCCTTTGGCCTTGGAATATTTTAACATTGCCCCTGGAGTGCAGGAATGTAGTCTCCTGTTAACACCCAGCCTGTCAGTACCAAAGCAGGACTCCAGACTGACAACAAAACTGCCTCAACTTTAAACCTGCCAAAAGTTTGGTTCTCTGGAAGATTCCTGCCATTACCTGTAGGTCAGACCAAAGCTCACTATACCAATCTCGTCTTGCTGTGTCATCACCAACCTTGAATGAATTCGGCAATTGTGTTTTCAGCTAGCTGAACTCACCTGGACTTTAACACCGACATGAAGGAGCCCAAGGGACTCTGACATTCAGGAGCGTAATATTCATGTGAATTTGTTTTTCTTTTGCCCTAAGTTATTCCTAGTTGTAAAATTGTATTTTTCCCTATCCCCTGGGCGGTTGCAATGACCATCCCCCGGATTTGAATATATGAATAAATACTTATGATTTAACCCTAAAAGGAGAGTTGCTACGTCACTTGAACAATGACTTCACAAGCAGAAGGTTTGGGGAAACATGGCACAGCTTATTTCAAAAATTAAAAACATTGCTGCTTAGGAACAGGTAGAGAGAAAATGAAGGAGTTCAGTTTGCCGCTCTCCCCTGTCTCCACCAGATACAAAAATAGCAATTGTATCGAGTGCAATCCATTGTAGACTATAGTTACACTGCCAGCTCCTGAGGTCACTCGATACACTGGGGGTAACTGAGTCCAATACCAATTCAATATTTGTGATGTACTTAGTTCTGATCGCCGATCTTCAGCTCGCGTTAAGAATTTGAAGAGAGAAACTTCCACATGACTTCCTATTGCACTAGTAAACACTAGTGATTTGAAAGCGGCTCCTGCAAAATCACACACCTCTTGTCATAACGGAGTCCAAATCAGATCGCTAAACGGATTTATTATGTAAATTGAGCTCTCGTGCTTATCGAAAATAGTGCCGAGTCTGGCCTTCATTCAAAGATGTCTTAAAAAGGAGGAAATTCCATTGAAATGCTGAACACCTTGGCTGCTGTCACCCCCATTTTCTTTCTCCGCTGTTTCCCTCTGAGTTCTGAGAACTTCTGCTCACCTTGGACTGCGACGGGGGAGTGGGGGGAGAAGAGAGACAGAGAAGGTTGCTTCCTGAAGTTTCTCGTACTCCAAATAATACCGAGCGAAATCTTTCCCTGGCTGCATTTTTGCTCTCACTCTGCGCCAATAGACTTGTGTTAACCTTTATCTGAACATCATGTGCATCTAAAATACAATCGCGAGTGCGTAACAAGACAAAGTCATACTTTGTAACATTGTCAGACAAATTTTAACGACCCGCACTCGTAACCAACTCATTGAAATTCACTCATACCACATCAGACACATTCACGAACAAGTATATGTTTGGTACTCAACATTATAAACACAAAGATTCCACTGGGTTTTCGCAATAGCACAAACTTTCACACGCTGTCTCAATCCCTCCTTCCTTATTCAAACACATTCTAAGATTACTCCAGTGCGAATTTATTCTTAAAACAACACTTTCAAAAGAACGGCTGTGATTCACAAAAAATGCAGGAGTCCCGGAGGATACACGGCTCATAACGGTGGAATATATCATTCACCAATCATTCAGTCTGAGCTCAATCTTCCAGTCCACCACGAATTTAAAAATCTCCTGGACACAGTTTGGCTGTCGGCAATAAATTGATATCATTTGTGAAATTACGCGTACAAAGACCCGGTACCATTTATATTGGGAATCTATTACCCGTTCCCAAACCCATTGAAAATGGCAGCCCAGTGGTGGCGGATAGAGCGCTGGCTGTCAGGACTGTTATCGCCTTGTTCCCAGGGCTGTCCCGACAGTGGCTATTGCGAAGAATGTGGACACACAGTGAAGGCCGTTCAAAACCTGTGAAAGGGTGTAGTAAATATGACTGCATTATGCAATCTGGCATCGTCTCGTCATCTCAATGGAATGTATTTTATATCACCTTAAAGGCAAATCTGATAAGGAGGTTAATCAGCAAAACTAATAAACCCCAACACGACCCCCACCCCCCCCCCCACCGCATATTTATAGAACTATGGTGCCGCTAAGTGGCTATATATACAAACTTTGCTGTCGTGTACTAATGTTTTAAAGTTTAAAATTTGTTTTGAAACATAATCTTTATATACACATGCTTTGCTGTCAAGTAGTAATATTTTCCATAAAAATCGAATAAATGCGCTATTTACGTATACAAATCGAAGGGTCCCAATGACAGACCCACGCGCATCTCTGTAAATATGGCCATATGTGATCGCACGCAGCATTACTGAGTGGTTCGAAGCGGAATATCACAGTAACTGTGACCCTTTTGTCCTGGCCCTGTGTTCCAACAAATAAAACACTTCAGCACTGAAATCACTTGCACTTCATTCAACCATACTCCTCCCGTCTCCCTGTATCCGCACTAACGGGCCCAAATTTTACCCAACTATTTCTGCAATCCTCTTAAGTGTTCGCGTTTAACGCTGATTAACGATAAAAAAAATTCGGGATACTCAGGATACAGATCAATTTATAGTACCAAAGTACTTAAAATCGGTTAAAACGGGTGGTTTTATCACATTTATTAATATTAGTGTTTACTAATGTTTCTACCGGTCTCAGGGACAATTTACCGCAATAGCATGTGAATATGAAACACCATCTCTCTATCTGCCATTTGTTATCACACGAACTGAGATTATTTAGGATGCTGGGTGCATGCCCCAGACATTAAAGTTAGAAAGGGGAAAGCTTCGATTCTTACAAAAGAAGTATAAATCACATTAAGCAGCTCTATTGGTCTGGGCCCCTTAACAAGCCAGGTCCAGCTTCTTTCAAATACAAATACGCAGAGACAAAAAAGTAACTTTTAAAAAAATTAGCTATATTACCAATATGAGGCACACGCTAATGGAACAAAGATGACATTCTTCAACCTGCTTGACACTTTTTTTGAAAGGAAGAGGTTAGTTTGAAGGGAATGACAATAAGTGCAGAACCACACTGTGCTAGCCGGGCGCTTGCCGCGTAATTCAGTCTCCAAAAAGACAACTGATCCGCCACGTGTCCAACCATCTCCAACATCACCACCTCCAACCAAAGGCCTTTCTAAAGCTCCGACATAAGTGATTCGAGATGTTTTATGCTTATTAAAAGCTCCTGATCCTTCACAAGTGTCCTTTTTTCATCAACATTGTTCAGGTGGCCGCAGTTCCAAACAGTAGATGTTGATGCGCAAAATAAAACTTTTGCGCGCATTCATCTCTGATTTTCCCCTACTTTCCCGGCGGGGTACCAGCTGCTAGCTCGTGAAAAGACGGCTTATTAATTGTTCTTTGTCATGCAGAATTGCTTGATTTCTAAAGAAACTCACAAAAGAGCCATTTGGAGGATTCGAGTATTTTTCCTTGCGAATATTCTGTCATTTGCATCTTGCACCTCGCCTACCAGACACAGGTACTAAGTTCGGGCTCTATTGTGTGTCCCGGCGCCTTATTAACCAAAGGGCCTGATTTATTACAAGCTGCCTTTTCAATCCAGCACTATAAGTTTGAGAAACTTTTAAAATCCGAATATTGTTTAACAAAACAACGTCAAAAGCGGGCGGTGCAATGGAAAGACGCGGTGCGTTTTGCGCTTTGTGCTGAGATCTGGACTCTGGGCTTGGCCAGATTATGAGAAGCGCTGCCTGCTCAAGCTGCACTTAAATAATTGCATTATTGTCATTTCCACCTTTTAGTGGCTCGGAGAAGTGAAATTGAAAGGAGTCAATGGCCTGCTTTGCGGGATTAGTATCAATTTTGTTTTTTTCCCCTCCCCTAACGCAGCCTCAAGAGAAGACACAAAGAGAGAAGAAAAAACTGTAACAATAACAATGCAAAGAGCAGTCAATAAAGCCAGCACGGTTTGTCAGGTGTATCACACAAACTTTTCTTTAAAAGAAAAACTTGCTATTATCGATATTACAAGCCACGGAAGGAGAGAAAAGGTAGAAATAATTGCTATTAATTATTTGCCGCCTTGGCTGCTGGGCGCTGCTTGATTGACGCTAATCAGCGCTGAATTTCTGCTCTGTGCCTTGTATTGACAGTTTTCCTCATTCTCTGCGGTTTACATTTGTTGGCTACAAAGACCTGTATAGTCTCAGCAGCTGGTCTGAAATCTCCAAACCGTGGCCCACAACCCAGTAAAGGGGGGAGGGTCTGTTTTTTTTTTGGGTTCTACTTGTTGGTGGGGCTACTTTGATCTCCCCACCTGCGAGACAGGGTCTAATTTAATTAATGAAAAATTAAACTAATAGTTATTCTGTGTCTTTCTGCAATGATAGATTGTCAACAGCCAGTTAAATGGAGCTCATTTATTCCCATCCTAAATGCGAGGCTGAATGCGCCTGGGCTTCACTTCACCTGCTTCCCCAGTCAATTAGGAATGTATCGAAAATTCTGCCAGAAACGAGTTAAATTAACCGTTCGCTAATTTTCTTGTGTCCCTACCACATAATCCGCCTTTAACACGGCGGTTAACTTGCCCCGAGAAATTACCACATGTTGCAAGGTTCAAATAGTGCTTAATGAAACAGTGACTAAATCGTTCACTAAGCCGACATTGGAGTCCTTCAGCTCCCCGTTCAAAGGCTCTGGGTTTGCATCCGTCGGGGGTCCCACTCAATGCGATGCAAGTCTTTGGCAGCAGAATACCTGTCAAAGCGTTCCCTTGGCGAACATAGTCTTTTTTTCTGCTCCTGCAGAGGTTCCAAGTGAGAGAGAGAAAAATATATGAACTTTTTTTTAATGCGTTGAAACCGAAAATAAACGGCGCCATTTGGATAAAGTTGTCAATGTTACTGATGTTCTTTACACCAAACGTGTGATGACTGCATAATGTAGGTTCGCTTTAGCCTTAAACTGCGTAAAAAAAGACACTTAATAACTCCACAAGATCAAAGCGATGATCCCTGTGACTTCAATATCCAATTGGCAGGCTCGCCGCGCGACTTACAGGTTAAGGAAATCCAAGTTGCTCGACTACGTTGCAAAACACTAAAATTCCAAAAAAAAATCAGTCATCGCCTTTTGTTGAAAAAAAATCCCAAATGACTTTTCCCAAATCTATCTGAAATATGAGGTGGTGTTTAGAAATGAACTGTGGTGCTGAAATAAGTTTTGTTGGGAAGCATTGCCTTATTTCGAAGAAAAAAAAGGTGTGCTGGAAGGAATACACATTGACAATGACGAGTGTCAATTTTAGGTGTCTGTTATTTCCAACATAACAGTAACTCTTATTGTTCCCATTGTGCCTGAACATTTATGGATTGAATGGTTCAAAATGATTACTTTTAGTTTTTTTGCCAATGAACATCACCCATTTCACTGAAAGGACACATGCTAATTGTGCACCCAACTGTATTTGGTTTAAAGTCAATTAAAAGGACGTGAAAGTCATATATCTTTGACCGATATTGTATAGATAGGGCTAATAAGGCATCATAAAAGCACCTCGGGCCATGTCTAACAGTGACACTGGTTTACGAGTTGCTGAATCACTCCTCTGGGTTCCTCAATGCTTTCCTATCCATCATTGTCGCTTCCATAGAAAAGACACACAATGCGCCCTTCGCCGCAGTTAGCCCAGCCGGGCTCCCCACGCTCAGTCCCGGGCATTGCCAACTTCAGCCTTTCAACAGATGGAAATTGTCAATAGTTCATTAATCTGTGGCTATTTTCCCTCTACTACCGACTGAATAAAGTTCCAATTTATCTTCTCTTATTGCCCTGACAATTCTACCGAGTGCCCGAAGGACTGCCTGTTGTTTGGGCGCTGGCAAAATTCAAGAAAGTGATAGCCTATTCTTAGCTGAAATTTACAATCGAAATTCAAACGGGAGGCTGACAGCCGTGCCTGGCCCGAACAACAACAAAAAGTCCAAGTGCAAGTTACAGAAGCCATTTCGATATGCACTTAAAAGATGCTTAACAGGAGCCATTAGCCGAGCTTTAATATATTTAAATACCACCGTCTCATGTAGAACTCGTTTTCCTACCTACATTGCGAATCTTCTGTAAAGTTATGGTTCGTTTTAAAGCGGTAGCATCCTATTCCTGCGTTTGTGATCTTTTTGAAATCAACACAAAATGTAGATGTTGTATTTTCTGACCTACTTGTAAATATCGCTTTTCACTGCAACCATAATTGAAAACAGCCACATTTTATTGAAATTATGTTACTTGTTTCTTGATAGACCTGTTTCCAAATAAGCTCAACTTTCCAAAAATCATTGGTTTCCTTTTGAATGTACGAACTATATTCAAAACATCTTATATCAAATGATGATACTATCTTAGTAAATAGAACAAAATACATTGGTTGAATTTGTAGCTAACCCCTAGTAGATGTTATCATTCTACTTACAAAAACAGATATTGTTCGGATCATTAGCACCCTCCCTCAATATCTTAACTGGTTTTCGTTGGAAACATTACTCTAATTCTGCCTTAAGGCAGCTCGTCTGAAGCTCGGGGCGCGTGTGCCACCTACTTAAAACACCCAGGAGGAATAAAATGGTCGGAAATGTATGTTGTCTCAGGTGTGAAGTTACAAGTGATGATGGAGGTCAGCGACCATTTCGAAATTCAGGCGGGCTAGAGATAGTATATCCATCACTTATTAGGGCCAGTAATAACTCCAAAATTTTTGACGGGCGGGGGATGGATCAACTGAACAAATCCGTTTGTTTTACGCAACGGTTGAAGTAAATAATGTCGCTGTCTCTGCTACCTTCACCAGCGGATTTGGGTTACATACAACATGTGCCATCTCACATACATCTGGAATACGTTCTTTGTGGCGGGATGAGTTTTTAAAAATCTATTATCTATCACTGATGGAATTGTCTGGTTCTCTGTCTCGCCCTCACATAATGAAATGCGGATACACAATCTGTTCTTTAGAATTACTGGTCTCTTAACTTTTAAAACAAGGGCCAATTTATTTACCAGTTGATGGATTCATGTGGCCCCCCCCCACCCCCCCGCGGACATATAGACACTCATCCTTCCTCTGTGAAAGTTCATCACAGAATGTTGATTGTTTTACTTTATCCAGCACTTCCCCGGATTTGCTTTCTCTTTACAGCAAAGCTTTGGTAAATGGAAGAGTTTGTCCCAATCTATGAGATGGCTTGTCTGGAAACCATTAGTTTCCGTGATGAGAAAAATACAGGATGAATGAACCTAGGAAGAGATAAATTATGGGAATGTTACTTGTGTGTTTCACTTCCTTCCATGAATCTACATCTCGACCAAATTGAGTCTAACTAACAAAATGAACAGCTTTCTTCAAACATTCCAACGTTTTATTTTAAATAAATATAAATATAAATGTCATATAAAACTATTCACAACGAGTGAACTTCAACTGCGACATTTTACAACAAGGTATCAAAGTAACTAGCTATTTACATTCTTTCCCATTCAACCTACAATTGTTTTTAAGGATCTGGTGCATTTACACAGGTGTCTATTATTTTTACAGAAGTCAACAGAGACTGAAAGTACATTATTTACAGAGAACACTCCAGAACTTTTTTTAAATGGTGTATGAATATTGCGTCACCATTGCGTTTGGAGAGAAAGAAAAACCTTGAAATGATTCATACAAGATGATGTTAGCCCCATACTTTAAGCAAACCCGGGATGAGCATGGAACTGCAGCGTGTTCCATCATGGGAACATTCTACAATGAATCCATTCATAGCAGGAGAGTGAGCAGGCAAAGGCAACCGATTGTAATCACAACACTGCACCAGAGGAATTTCTTTTAAAATCTTAAGCAAATATTAAGTGCGTTGAAGGAAAACAGGATTGAAAATGTCTGTAAACGTTTAAACACTGCAGGTCTGTCCATGGTAACTATGCGGGTGACATATCTTTGTCCTCTTTGCCAGATGATATTGGGGAGAGGGACTCCTCATCCTCGGAGCGCAGACAGTGCCCTTGGCTGCTACACTTGCAGGCGCTATGCGCATTCCGCGGGGTCCCCTTGCCCTCCTTTTTGTGTTTGACGCGCCGGTTCTGGAACCAGATCTTGACTTGCTTCTCGGAGAGGTTCAGATAGGTTGCAATTTCAATTCTGCGGAGCCTCGACAGGTACATGTTGGAGGCGAACTCCCTCTCGAGCTCCAAGAGTTGTGTACTGGTGAAAGCCGTTCTCATACGTTTCCCGTTCTGTAAGTGACTGTTATTTTCAGGACCTGCGTCCATAATACAACATTAGGAAAATATGGAAAGGCAGTTTGCAAAAAAAAGTGCTAATGCGCCAATAGAAGAATGTAACCCATATCTCCAATCCCTGAAAATAAGTTATGTACAGTTATGAAATTACTTCTTTATAAATAGCTGCTGCGTCGGTGTTCTGTTTTGCTCCATTTTTATAAAGCTGGACCCTAAAATTTCGTCTTTTTTGTATCTTTCTGATAGATACGTTCATAATATGAATCCTTCACTAACCGTTCATCTTCCTGGTAATAGTTTTAAACCTGTTGCCCACGGTTACAACAGCAATCCCGCCTCAAAACAATAACAATGTCTTCCGTAGGGTTAGATTATTCGAATCGTTAATAGTTCCAATAAAACAGCAGAGCTTTTGGCAGTAAACCGTGATCCCTCTCTTAACGCAACTATCTGGCTAAGACCACAATCTGTGCTCAGGTATCTGGCGCGCTGACAGTTTCAAACAGATGTACATACCCACGGTAAGACAGTGGTATCTCCTGGGGTCTGTTACGCTGTAAGTGGGCGTGCAAACAGGTGGATGCCCGAGCCCAGGACTTGACTGCTGGTTGATTCGTTGACAATACGAGGGGTCTCCGTTTGGGAACTGGCTTTTCAGCAGGGGGATTCCACTGCGGGACGAATGGAGATGGGACGTGACACAGAGGGGACAGACACAGAAAGTGCCCGTCTTTCTGGACGGGCAGACGGGACCAGAAACCGACATCATAGTGGGAGAATGGACACTGATGGGAATCAGGAAGTCTTGGCCGTGATCGTTCAGGACAGGAGTGGGTCGCACTGAAGAATCTTTGATGATCAAGGAATCAACGTAAAACGATCGAGACATTGTGTGTGTATTCTTCTTGGCTCAGACTGGCTTTGCTGGTTGCTGGGTTCAGTGTACACTGCGGCAGGCAGGGAGTCAGAAGGTACTTTATGTCTGGAGGCTAAACAAAAGGGTCTCCAGCGATGGTTGGTCTGAACGTCACCCACGTGTGCGTCCTTATCCAAGGCTTTTTTTAAAATGTTGCCAGTGAACTATTAACACGTGATTATAAAGAGAGCCGGAGATCAACATTTCCCCATTTGTCAGGCAACCCCTTGAGACACACTATCAAAGTCTGACAAAACAAGAAACAAAAAACTTTTTAAGTGAGTGTTTTGTAGTTTTGCTCCGTGCGTAAAGGGCTGATTTAAGACGCGCACAGGCGCAAGTTAACCAGCTGCCGATAACAGCACCATTGTCATGAGATTTAAAATTACTTTCAATTGACTGACTGAGTGGAAAAGGGGATATTTTATTCCAGTGACACTTTCTGAATCTTTGGCGGCGTGTTTTTTTTTAAGATATGCAGATGGCTAGAGTCCAACGTAAAAACCATTCCATTGTATCTTATTGAATAGTTTCAATCTCTGGATTCTTCCTGTAATCCTAATTTTGTTTTTGAAAAGCTAATAAATGAATTCTCCTCATGTCATGAGTTTTCCAATATTGTATCAGTTTAAATTTTGTTCCCCATTAACTATGATAATTCTGCCGCTTGGCAAATGTGCTCCAAAAACAAGACAAATTATTGACTGTAATTAAATCAACATATCTGGCATTGAACTCAGTTACTCAATGATATCACCAAGAAGTGAGTATTTGACATCCTTTCAGTGCCTGAATTATTTACATCGCTTTCTGCACTATGTCATATTCAAATATACATGTATAAAGACCATCTCACAACGATTTAGCAAGTGTGACGGGAAGAAGCTATTCCTTTCCCCAGTGAGTCGGTTCAAAACGATTTTAAATCCCGTGACAATGGCTGAAGGGTCGTGGGTCCAGTGACTTGATGCCGACTTTAGCGCAATTGCGCGAGTGCGCTTTATGACCCGTCTGCCTTTTTTAACAATGGATGGGGTTGCAGGTGAAGTACTTACAGGTTGGAACAGCTTCGAATAAAAGGAATAAAATCGAGGGCAATGATTTTAAATGTACGCCAAGATCATTACAAACGATTCATGTATTAATCCCTGACAGCATTACTACAAGCAATGTGCCCATTATAACCAAATGAATGATCAATAGCTTCATAACTGATCTTAGGAAATGTGATGCAGATTCATAATTAAGCTTTTCAGATGTATCTTAGGTAGATATAACAACAGTGTGTTTCTTGCTGGAAACGTACCGTGACGAGCGAAATTCCTTTTTAAGTATTAATTCCTACTGAGTAAATAATATGAAAAGAACTGAAATTCGACGATCAATAACAAATTGTTATTTTGAGCAAGTGTCTGTTGGATTGTTACACGGCATAAGACTTTAATCCATACCGAATCATCCAGCTGACAGAATATCCGAGATATTTCATCATTAATAAACAATAACAAGTCCGCAGCATTTGTTGCAGAGTTACCTTGTTGCCTTTCTATTGACAGGAAGAAGCCCGTTAAACGGCACAGTCCAGCCTCGCAGACTGACACATACAGACTACTGCTTAACATACATATCAGCACGCTGCAGAGCTTCAGCTTTCTGGATTGACAGCACATACTCAATGGAAACTGTCACTTTTCCATCTACCCAGTGATTTTAACATTTATTTTAATACAGGTATCTTCAATTATCCTGTTACCATTAAAGCCAATGACTGTGATACTTTTAATAGTTGTGATACGTTTTTGAACAAAAAGAACATGCACTGTGGACGAAGATTATTTATGGTGGGTTGCTCACTTTTTATGAATTAACAGAGTGGATGATGATTGCGCTATTTGTTTGCGATTATCATTCAATTAATAAGTGCTTATTGGATTCCAGATTAGTGCATGTTAGCAGGCAGCTAACTATCCTAGCAATGCGTTAATCCTGGATCTTGTGACAATAATTAGCGATTTTTGGTCTGCGCCAGGGTCCGAGCGGGTCAACTTGGGGCTTTACACGGCTTTCATGAAAGGACCTCCAACGAGAAATTCCGTGACTGACTAACATGCAGGCAAATAATCTGAAAATCGTAATCGTCCAAATAAGGTTCTTGGACAGCGTTAGTAAAATTTCAGTCAATTGTGCTAATTTCGTGCTGTCTAACAACAAGAGCCAGACTGTTCTATAATGAGAACATTGTAATTTCTTTTAAATCGGTTTCGCACTCTCAGCCCCGAAGAAGTCCAACTACAGAGCTTCAAGTACATGGCTATTCACTCTATCCTCACTCATCGCAATGTAAAGTGCATACCATCTCCAAGAATAACTTCCAACAAAGTGAAGATACATCGGAACCCCCGTCCAAGGAAACTGTTTTTCCTTCGACTACTCCTCTTAAGGTGGTACCCTCTTGTCTTGCGTTATTGTATTAAATGTTCAATGCCAATAATTTAACAGCGGCACCCCTTGCTGTTATTTGCCCACTTCAACCCTGACACGAAAACCAGATCTAGTCAATGTATCTTCCAAACCTCCCACCTTCCTCAGACAAGGTCCATGTGCTTTCTCGCCAGTTTGAACGCCCCAAAGTATTGTTCAGCATTTCCGCAAATAAAGTCAGCAGCAGGGTTGGTTTGTTCCTGTGTCAATTTCATTCACTACACTCAACATCAAGGCAAGACCATAAGATGCTTCATAAAAGTATAAGGGGTAGATCTGGGTTGTGCTTAGAACCAGAGGTAGGTCGGCCTAGCCCTGTCTCTTTAAACATACACCAACTGTATTCCACATCGCTCCCATTTCGGGTACTCGAACGCACAACCGTATTTCCCTATGAATTGTGTAAAGAATGTTAAATGTGTTCTTATTTGTTTTCCCCTCAGGTCACCTGATTGCCTCGGAGGGAATGGACAGTCAAAAAGGAAGCATGTGAAATTGAATGGTCGCTCAGAAAGAGCCAGGCGCCTCTGTCATAAAGCTTCTTCAGCGAGTTGGCTGAATGGAGGTCAGGCAGCCTCAATCACATCAGCCAGCAGCTTTGTAATTGTACTAATAAAGCGAGTGAACGATATTACAGAAGCAGGGAGCTAGAAAAAAGCCAATGATTCCAGTGAAATAAAATGAAAGAATGTCTAAGCCAGGCGGAATGATGCAAGGCGCGCGCCCACATCGCATAGCCCTCGTTACAATATTATTTTCGATAATTATGACCAATAAAATTTCATTGTTCATGAAGTAATCCTGGGAATGAGAGTGGTTATGAGCCTATAATGAGGTCAAATTGCTCCGACTAGCCGAGACACGTGTAAGGATTTAAGAGGTATTAAGCGGCTGGGTGCAGAGCGCCGACTGTTACCTGAACATTACTTTCATAATTCAAGTATAAAATTAGTCTATTTAAGGGAAATCCTTTGAATCCGTTTATTCTACTCGGGTGACAAAGTGCTTTGTCTGTGCTGCTTAAGTCGGTGTAAAAAATGCGAATGTAACAAAATTGCTCTTTTGTGATTGCAGTTTCTAAAGAACATCAGAGGACAATGGTGCGCTGCTTTAGCCGAGTCTGCTGCCTATTTTTTGGAGTCCTTTCCTTTGATTTTCTTATTAATTCCACATAACCGGGAAAACAATTCAAACCTTCTTGGAAAATTCCTAACGGAAAGCTGAATAAATGACAAATGTCATTGCAAAAGAAAATGCGTGATGCTTATATTCGAGATCATAAATGTTAGTTAAATTAAAATTTTAATGCAAACTTTGTTTCCGAAAAATCGTATATGTTTGATCCGTCTTGTTATAATTCCCTCGACTGAAATATGCAAACCGGAATTATGATGAGTTTCCCCCCTTTCCTCGACTTAATCTGAGTTTGTATGCAACTGACACTAACTTTCCAAACGTATTTTTCGTCAGAAATTTTAGCAGAAAGTAAAACAAAATAAAGGAAATGCTCTTGGGAGAATTGGCAGTTTGATGCCTCCCCATTCTAGAGTGTGGGACCATGGCCCATCCTCACCATAAATGTACAGGTTGTAATACTCAGTTAAAGTCATTGTAGCTGATTCCAAGGCTAGCCTGTCGACTTTACAATCGCCACTCAAAGTCACAGCTTCGAAAGGGAACTTGAACTAAAGCTTTGTTTAATGGGAACATGATTTAAAAAAAAACACAACCGTATTCTCAAAAATGTTATAGCTTTCGTTCAAACACATGTTTCAAATGCTTGAACCTATTTGCATTCACACGTGCAGTTTAATTAAAATTGTCTCATATTAACAGATCTATCTTGTTTGACTAACATTGCTAAGACCGAACAGAGGGATGGGCGTCATTAATTTGTATCGGGCTATTAAAAAAAAGTTCCCACTGATACACTGGAATATTCCTGATTAACGTAAAAACACACTTGTGATTTGTTGAGTATTTGTTACCAGGCAACAGTCCTTGAATAACAGAAATTGAAAAGAACCGCTCGGTCCGCTGTCCTTTAAACTTCAAAAAAAAAGTCTTCAATAATAGTGGAAAAGGACAATGATCGAAGAGACAACAAAATGCCACTGGGGTGACTTTTCACAAGCAATTATTCTTCATTTAACCACTCAGGAAAGCAGCTCCGGATATTCTTACTTTTATTTTATTTATTATGCCCTTTCCAAGTAATTTGCATGAAAAAAATTGTGTTTGGGTAATAAAAGTTTCAGATTTGCACAAAAACATACCAGTACGGGCAGAACATGGGCGTTTAGGCTTGTTTGATGTATAATTAAGATCGAAAATATGAAGTCAGGCGTTATGGGATCTGTCCCGAAGTGTCAACGTTGGGCGGACCATCCATTGAAACATTTCAAAAGGAGTCAGGAAACAAACGAAGTGGAGAGCGCGTGACACAAGGAACGGTTGTAAATGTGTTCATTTCAGACAGCTCATTTTTGGAAAGAAGTGAGATCCCTTTCCTCCTCTTCCCCCGCCCCCAATGCACCGTGTTTATAAACCGTGATTGTTTAACAAGAATGTGAATAACTGGAGATATGAAATTCACAACCTCCTTATTTCACTGGGGCCTACTATCGCCGTCCTAAAATTTGGTTGAGCCTCGATTTTAATGAGCAGAATCTCTTTGGAATCCGTGAGTTTGGAATAAATTTGGCCTAGCCGAGACCAGCAAACAGAAAAAAACCCACACCAATTCAAACGCCAACCCATAAATGTTAGTAGCTTGTTCAAGACAATATCAACCAGAATGTCAAACGTGCTAAGTGCATAAGGTTGATTTAATTTAACAAGTGAATCTAATTTCTTTCTAATCATTCTTACTTATACAGTTTGCATCCAATAATATTTCCCATGTATTACATCTGAATGAGATGTTTAAAGTCCGAAATGGTCCACAATTGTATTCCACAGAGAGGGAACATCGTTGCCCAACAGGAATGCAAAGTCATATTCAGCTCGGACCGGATTTAAATTGAATCTTGTTGTTCTACTTGGTTTCTTGCGGCCTATTCGCTATATTCATGAACAAATCCCAAACGTTATGTGTTATTTATTTTCTTTTTTTTAGAAAAAGCAGCTGATCGATTTCATAGACGCCCTCTTATTCACGGCCGCCTTTATATTTGACATTGGAAGGTCGGAGATGTTACTCCGAATTCACCCTGCCTCACTTCCACGAGTAAATCAGCTGCACACTGATGATAGATTCACAGCTGTAGTGCAATCGATGGTAAAGTAACCGTGAAGTCTGACTTTAAAATCGGTTTCGCGTTAGAAGACAAGACAATGAGGGATGAGATCACATCCCTCCCGTGCACCTGGTGGAGTCTGTGCTTTACTGTTACATAAAATAAGAGACAGGAGCTCCCACTATTTTGCAGCAATCTAACACAGATCGATTCCTTTTGCACATTGTGGAAAACTTTCATCTGTTTTATTCAAGCGTTTCACATTCTGAAATGGGGCGTTACAATTTTGGCATTCTACATAACAATAAGGGTGCATTTATGTTAAACTTGTGTCCCGGCCAAGCAGTTTCAACCGACACCTAAATTGTAACATAAATTATAAATTCAACATTAGAATCGACAAGGAAGCATTAAAGGAATAGAATCAATGTAACACAAACTTTATCATTATCGTTTTAAAAGGTAATCTGTTGGAATGTCTTGGTATTCTGAACATTAATAAAGTGTTAACACGCGTCCGGACGACCTTTCTTCATACTCGAAAGGTTGGCTCTATTCTCTCTCCACAGATGCTGTCTGACCTGCTGAGATTTTCCAGCATTATCTATTTTTGTTTCAGATTCCAGCACCTGCAGTATTTTGCTTTTATTTAAGGGTGACAGATTTCCATCTCTAAAGGACATTACTGAATCAGTTGGGTGTTCACAACAATTTGACAAATTTGGTCACTTTTATTGGTGCCGGTTTTTACTTTTGTTTGATTTGATTTATTATTGTCACAGGTATTAACATACAGTGAAAAGTATTGTTTCTTGCGCGTTATACAGACAAAACATACCATTCATAGAGAAGGAAACGAGAGGGTGCAGAATGTAGTGTTACAGTCATAGCTAGGATGTAGAGAAAGATCAACTTAATGCAAAGTAAGTCCAATCAAAAGTCTGACAGCAGCAGGGAAGAAGCTGTTCTTGAGTAGGTTGGTACATGACCTCAGATTTTTGTATCTTTTTCCCGAAAGAAGAAGGTGGGAGAGAATGTCCACGGTGCATGAGGTCCTTAATTATGCTGGGTGTTTTGTCGAGGCAACAGGAAGTGTAGATAGAGTCAATGGATGGTAGGCTGGTTTGCATGATGGATTGGACTACATTCACAACATTTTGTAGTTCCTTGTGGTCTTGAACAGAGCAGGAGCCATACCAAGCTGTGAGGCAACCAGAAAGAATGCTTTCTATCATGTATCTGTAAATGTTGGTGAGAGTCATAGCTGACATGCCAAATTTCCTCAGTCTTCTGAGAAAACAGGGGCGTTGGTGGGATTTCTTAACTATATTGTTGGCATCGGGGGACCAGGACAGCTTGTTGGCTGGACACCGAAAAATTTGAAGCTCTCAACTCTTTCTACTTTGTCCCCATTGATGTAGTCACTTCCATGTTTTTAAAAATTGGATTCAAATTCCCAAGTACCATGGTGGGAGTTGACCTTTCTCTGGATTTTTAGCCCAAGCCTCTGCTTTTCTATAATGGTCAACTAATCTGCTGCAACAACCTTATGACTTGGTGGTGAATCGAAAATCTATGCCTGTGTTTCTTGGGCATACAATTAATAGAATGACATGCTGTTTGTCTTAGTGCTCAGTTATCCCATAAAATGGGAGAATTAGGATGTTTCAACAGATTGAATGGCTCTTTCTGATTCTGTTATATCAGGACAGACTTAGAGATAACAGGGATTTTTCTGTACATATTCTTTATAGATACAAGAGAAAACAAATGTCACAGAAAAAAATAAACAACACAGTGGGACCATAAACCTGCAGCCATAACTCCCATAACTTCAATGGGAATGTGAAAAAAGAGCCTCCCGCTAGGCCAGGTTCCTGCATTGGTGCTTCCATTTAGTTTTATTAAAGACAGATCCAGCAGCTTTCCTAAATAAGCCTAGCACCATTTGGATCATGACTGGGGGCAAAGATTCTTCCTTCAGAAAAGGGACCACAGTGGTCACAAAAAGATTTGTCAAGGGGGATCTGATTCTATCCACAACCAAACCATTCCCCCCAACCCACCCTCTACCCCTTGCCATTCCCACATCCTGATTCTCTGAATTTTGGTACAGCCAGCAGTGAACATTCCAGGTGGTTGCAACTAGACAGATAAACTGAGATACACTATCCTGCAGATTTTCAGTCACATTGGCACAACTCAGGGATATTTATGTATTAGCAAGGATCCACATGAACTCTGCATTGCCACCAAATTGTTTAATATAACTTTCTAAAATACATTGATAATTTAATGATTTGCCCAGTGAGTCATGCATTCTGTCATGGTCTCAATCTTTACTCGTCTATGTTGCAAGACAAAGAGAACTAAAACGGGTTTCAGCTTACCTGAGGTAAGGCAATAACTTAAGATGCAAGTGTACCTTAATGGAGGTTGATGGGAATGACATCAGGCTCAGCTAATGATGCCCCACACAGTCAAAAGGTTTGCCAATACAGATTATCAAAATTCATAAATGAATGATGATCACTTGGTTGAAGCATTGAAGGGTGACTGATGCCTTTGGAATCTAAGCCTATGTAAGGAATAAAAGAAAAGACTGACTCTGCAGAAAGACATGAGACAGCAAAAGTGAAAACTGAGATTCTCAGAGTCTTAATACATCTCATAATGTTTTTTAAGAGTTCATCTTATGACCAACAAAAATTTCCGGGTGAATCTTAGGCTGAGGTGACATTTCACAGGATAGTAGATTAAGATTTGTTATGATCCCCAGAGAGACTGATATTATATCAAAAGAGATTAATTTCCCAAATGTCCAATGGAAATAAACTGCTGGACAAGATTTCACTTTTTAAGACCATTACTGTAACAAACAAATCATTGTTCACATAGGTCAAATATTAATCAAATAAAAGAAAAATACATGTTTCACATCCACTAATTAATGCAACTGAAATATATCTTACAAAATACTTTTATGCAATGCCACACTTCAGACCAATTATAGCACTACAGGAACAGGCCCGTTGTCACTTCCAGCTCATCAACAGAAGTTCAACGCCTACTGGCAGATTCAAACTTTCAATGTCTTTTGACAATCATTTCACTCATCCCAAGTTTTTCCAGTTATAGTTATGGCTGCAAAGCACATCTTAGTGATTCTCCATTCCTTACAACTTTAACAGCACCATCTGTTCCTTTCCCTTTCTTTTGGATGGAAACCAAACTCTCAAGAGAAGGCTGGTTTGTTGTTAAGACAAAAATAGATTCCCTCTACTCTTGCAGAAGTACTGTCTTGGTTTTCTGCATCTCAAACAGTAGCTGTCCTTTTTCTGTGAGATACTGTGAAAAGGTGTTTAAACTGCAACCTCACTTCATTGGATTCCTGTTTGAGTTTCTTTCCCCATGGCAGCCAGATCACAGGGATATGTCTCTTAGCTGAGGTGTTTATCCAGAATTTTCAGTTTTCCTTTGAGCTAAAGGTACATTTCAAAACATGACCATCTGCATTCATAGCAGAAGTAAGAGTATGTAGTTAGATAACCGAAAGAGGAGAAATATAAGTAGCTTAAGCTATCATTGTGCTCTCATTGCTCAAGCAGCTGGCTGCAGGAGTTGGTCACCAATACCACTTCAAGGTGGCAGAATGAGTTGCTAGCAAGTTTTAAAGGGAACTGCATTTATGGGGAGAGATATCATAGCATTTCTTTGGTGGTTATGGAAAAGTAACTTGGTTTGTTAACTCTAATGAATCTGCCCCTAAACAGGTGGTGATACAGAGGCAATTTCCAGCCAATAGTTTTAAGTGAATTGATAGGGAGGAAGAGGAAACAGAAGAAAAAGTAGGAATAGAGAAAAAGCATCTTAAAATCAAATACTAATCTGAATCCAGAGCCACCAATGAAATTTCCTAAATGTTAAACTCCCTGTAACCATTTCTTGGTTTAAAAGCTAGAGCCACTGTATTCCTTGTACAAAATAATATTTACTTCACCATTGTAATCCTGCATTTTCGGGAATTTTTGCTCACCATTTCAGCTTTCTGTTCATACATTACTAAGAGTTATCTTCTTGTGTGTTTCATATAATTGCTGACATTCCTCACATAAAATCAGGTAGATGGGTGTTTGAAGTGAAGCAACTTCACCGTATGTTGTGACAAGTACTTATGATGCAGACATTCCAACCACACTTATACATTCAGTCCCTCAACTGTCTCTCAATTGCCAGATGGCTTATTTGACAGCCAGCAGCGGATGAGCTGAAATTTCCTCTTATTAAATATTGGAAAGATCGAAGGCTTTGTCTTTGGCCCCTGCCACACACTCTGCTCCTTTGCCACTGATTCTTTTCCCCTACCTTAAATTGTCTGAATCTGAAACAGACAGTTTGTAACCTCGGTGTCCTATTGAGCCCCAAAATGAGTTTCAGCTATATAACTGTGACTTCAGCAACAGTGCCTATTTCTACTTCTTTAACTCCATCCCTACCTCAACTTTCCTGCTGTTGATAATCCATGCCCTTGTTACCTCCAGACTGGGATACTCTAAAACACTGTTGTTGGTCTCTTATATTCCCTCCCTAACAGCAATGTGGCTGTACCTACTCCTCAGGGGCTGCAACGGTTCAAGAAGACTACTCACCACCACTTTCTCAAGAGTAACTAGGGATGGGCAATAAATGTTGGCCTAGCCAGCGATGCTCACTTCCTGTATATGAATTTTTAAAATCCTCTGAAAACTTAAAGTCATCCAAAGATCTGCTGCCTGTGTCCAAACAACACCAAAAGCCTGAATTTTTTTGGATGGCAGGATTTCGTTTTATGCCATCCAAATAGTTGGTGAGCAACACATTCCCACCGATTCACATTTGAATGAGCATTATATGGCTGGAAGTTTTGTGTTAGAGACACAGCGCAGCAAAGAATAGAAGAAATGCAGGAAGGCACCTGAGACCAAGTCCATGCACCAGATGCTCAGGTAAGTCCCAGGGAGGGTATTGAAGGGCATGGGAGGCAATTATGTGAAGGGATGAACTGGATTTTGAGGAAGAGGCTGGGGATGGAGATGGAGGTCTGGAGTCCACCAGATTTTTAAGGATCAAACCTGACTTCAGAAGGAAGACACTTCCCCACTGCTTCCTGCCTGAGATATAACTGTTGATTTTTGGACTTGCCCCATGCAAGTTCAATCTTTCCACCAGCCTACAATTTAAGGTTGAACGGGAAAAGGCTCTTAAGTGTCTCAAATGGCGCACGGATATGCTTCCTGTCCGTGGTCTTGCTCGTCGCAGTGTAAAATTGTTGTGTGATCAGAGCAGGCAGGAAACTGGAGGGAATACTAACCCTTCCATTTCATGCTCCCCCCATGTGAAAATCTGTGGGTGGGGGAATGCAAAATGCTGGCCCAAATGCTATTCATCCATCAGGCCTGTGCTTACTGGTCTATACTGACTCTCTAAAAACTTCCTCTTCAGAGAGCTGTCCAGAGGATAAGATGAATAGAAAAGAAATGTAATAGTCCTGATTGTATATTTTTCCAATTCATTGTAATTTTATAAGGCCTTTCATCAAGAAAACAAGTTAAGGATTGCATTCAGTGTCAGAGGAATAAAACAGATTAAAATACTTCATTTTATCTTTGTAACCCCTACCCTATAACCCACTGATGTATGCATTCCTCAAATTTTGGGCTCTTGAGCATCCCCAGCTTTAATCAAATTACCATTGGTGGCTGTGCCTTCAGTTGCCTCAAGCCAAACACTGGAATTCTCTCTCAAAACCTCTCCAGTTTTTCATTTCACTTTCCTCCCTTAAGACACTCCTTAAAACCTAAGGCGAACACACTTTTTGTCATCTGATACCTAGTTATGTGGCTTTGATTCATGTTTTCTTTTGTAATATCTCTGTCAAATTCCTTGGAGCTTTATATTACATTAAAGGCACTACATAAATAAAAGTTGATGTTATTGCTGCTGTAGTAGTAGAAATTGTAGTTATATTAATGTGGCTGTAAACCTATGTTGTTGCACGAAGGGAAACATACGAGTTTGTTCATTGTGGAATAATGTTGGCGGGGTTTACAAGGATAAAACTGAGAAATATCCAAAAAAAAGAATTGTTTTCCCCAACGCTAAAACCTATCTTTAATTTTGTCATTGAAAGGCTTCAGAAAAGGACAAGAAATTGAAAAAAAATCAGGTCTTTACATTTGTTCCATATTCACCCAATCCGTGGACAGCTGTTTGAAAAGAAAAAATTCTAGTAAGGGCAAAGGCTTGCTCCTTTATTGCATGTTTACTCCCATTGTTTCAAACTCCTGAGATTGACATGAGGTGAATTGGTGTGTCCAGGATTTGAAATGCTGTGCACTTGAGTGGGAGTTTTGTTCAGGGCAGAGTCACAGAGGGTACTTCAGATATTGTGAAACGAAAGTGCATCATGCAAGTTTCACACCACTGTAAGCAGGATCTTGCTGTGTAATTGTAGACATCCTAAAGAATTGACTCTCTCCAGATGTTTAGTGTGGAGAAGAGACTGCAACTATATGGTGTAGGTGGATGGTTGGTATGCATTAACAACTATAGAAGTTACAGCCCCAGAACCACACAATTTGCTTGCATAGCAAAGGCCAGCATGACCCTTGTCACAGAATCTTTTAACCTTCTTTGAATCACAGCTAAAAACTTGATAAAGGCAACAGTCATATAAATAAGCAATGTTAGAAACTGTTCACATCCTGAAATTACTCATTGGATTACAAGATAAGCAATGAAGAGAAAAGCTGTTAGTTCCTCATACATTCAGAGAATAAACTGTACATTTCTCTTTGTGCCATTAAATCTTTTTCTCAGGATTGCAAGGTTTTGCTTCCACTACCCTACCACGAAGTTCCAGCCAAGGGTTTTGACATTTTTGAGTTAAGAACGCCTTCACTTCTGGCCCATAGGGAGAAACACAGATTTTGTAGATAGGTGCAAGAAATTACAACAAAAAAGACTAAATGAATATGCAAAACTATGGTAGATAGAGTTTCATGTGAAGAATTTGGACATAATAAGTCTAGTGGCACAGTAGGTAACAACCCTGCCTCTGAACCAGAAGCTCCCACTCCAGGACTTCATGGTCAAGGAAGGTACATTCATGATGTAATCTGTAAATCTTTCCAACATACACCAATGGCAGGCAATAAGAGCAGATGAGACTTCTACTCAGCTATGTGATGGAAAGAAAATCAGTGCCTCAACCATCTCTAACCATAGCTCTGGATTACAGCAAGCATGTAAAAATGCATTTTGCCACAGCAACTTGGACCCCTTGGAGGAGCCAGTTGGCTGGACGGCCATTGTGGATCAGATTGATGCCAACAGTTAACCCCTGTTCCAGTTGGGGTGTATGTGGAACTTGCCTCCTTGCCTTACCTGTGGTGGAGGTTGCAGTGCTATGTGTTGCATCTGCTTTTGGGTGGAGAACTGATGTAGATTCATTCACTTTGGATCTAAGAAAGACAAATCAGAGTATTTTCTTAATGAGGAGAGAATTTGAGCTCTGAAGAAAGAAAGGGATTGGGTGTCCATTTATATTAATCACCAAAGGCATATACACATGTCCAAAAGTAATTAAAAGTCACCACTTCTGGACTGAAACATGCCCAGTCTACTTCAAATTATTTTGGAAAGGTAAAGCATCTCATAAATTTGAGCAACAGGTGAAGCTAGCCATTTCACACTGTGACCATGCAGTGGTAACACAAGTAGTATTTTCCACTAACAGGATGCTCCCTTTAAGCCAAAATGATGTTCTTCCTTCCACACAAATAAATTATGTAGTATATGAATTTCAATGACATTGTGATGCTATGTACATAGGCCATACATTCCAAAGCCTGGCAGAACATATCAAACAGTGTGTCCCTTTGGCTGTTCACAAGAGCATTACTCAACTAGCCCATGCTTGCAAAGCCCAGAACATTGTGTGTGATTCTGTAATTGAGCAGCACTTGCTGAACAATTCTGAGGCTATTTCTTTGCTGCAATTTATATGTCAAAATCTATCATTCTCAGTCTTGAACATGCTGAGTGATTGAGATTCCACAGCACTCTGGGGCAGAGAATTTCAAAGATTCACTACCCTCTGAAGAAATTCCTCATCATTTCAATCCTAAATGGCCTTCCCTTATTCTGAGACTATTATCCCTGCTTCTAGACAGCCCAGCCAGGGGTAACACCTTTCCTGCATCTACCCTGTCAAGTCTTAAGAGGTCTTTTATGTTTTAAAGAAATAATTTCTCATTCTTCCAAAGTCCAGAGAATAAAGGAGCTGTCTATTTATTTTTTCCTCAAAGGACAATCTCTCCATCCCAGGAATTAATTTAGTGAACCTTGTTGCCCTTCCAATACCCTGAAGAACTTTTTGCAACAATGTCTGGTGTTGAAATAATTAACCTCCAACACCCACAAACATCTTCCTTTGTACTAGGTATGACTCCACCCTAGGAGAGTTTTCCACTCAGTTCCCAATAAATTCAATTTTGTTTTGACTCCTTTATTCAGAGAATCACACAGTGCAGATGAGATTCTTTGACCCGACACATGAGAAACACCTGATCCACTTACCAAATCCCATTTAACGGCACTCGGCCCATAACCTTGAACGTTATGGTGTACCAAGTTCTCATCCAGGTACTTTTTAAAGGATGTGAGGCAACCCATCTCTAATACCTTCCCAGACAGCACATTCCATACTATCAACACCCTCTAGGTAAAAAGATTTTTCCTCACACCCTCCCCGAAACTTTCTGCCCCTCACCTTGGAATTGTGTCTCCTTGAGGCTGACCTTCAACTAAGGGGAACAGCTATTCCCTATCCACCCTGTCCATGCCCCTCATAATCTTATACACCTCAATCAGCTTGCCTTTTAGTCTTTTCTGCTCCAATGTAAACAACCCAAGTCCATCTAATCTCTCTTCATAACTTAAATATTCCATTGCAGGTAACATCCTGGTGAATCTCCTCTGCACCCCATTCAGATAATACACTTGATCAAATGTTGTCATGATGTCAAGGACAATTACTCCCACCTCACCTCTGGAAGTCAGCTCTTTCATTCATGTAAGATTGTCCTGGCAGAATCAAACTGAGCATTGATGAACAGGTTATCAGTCAGTATGTGCTGTTTGATAGCACTGTCAACAACATTGTCCATCACTTTGCTGGTTGAATTGGATTTGTTGGGTTTTATGTGAACAGGTCATGCACATGCAATTTTCCATGTTGTTGGGTTCATGCCAGTGCTGTAGCTATTGGTTGTGAGATTTTTTAACACTGTCTACAACGTGTTGCTTTACTCTGTTACGCATGCATGTAGTCCTGTGTTGTAGTTTCACCAGGTTAGAATCTCATTATCTTGGATTGTGGCATATTTTTCCACACTCTCTGCTGAACTAGGATTGATCCCTTGGCTTGAGGGTGATAGGTTTCTGATAGACAGGGGAATTAAGGGTTATGGGGAGAAAGCGGGAAAGTGGAACTGATCCACTTCAGATCAGCCATGATCTTATCGAATGGTGGGGCAGGCTCGAAGGGCTAGATGGCCTACTCCTGCTCCTATTTCTTATGTTCTTATGTACAGTCATGAATTTGCTGGGTCATTATGTTACAGATTGTAACGTACAGTTCTGCTGTTGCTTCTTCTGATAATGGTCTGCAGTGCAGCATGGATGTCTGTTTTGTGCCGTTGGTTTTGATCTGAATCTATTCTGTTTAGCACAGTGGTAGTCTCATACAATATAATGAGGTGTGTACTCAGTATGAAGATGGGACTTTGTCTCCACAAGGACTGTGCAGTAGTACTCCCACCAATAGTGCCATGGATGGATACACCTATCACAGGTACATCAGTCTGAATGAGGCAGATAGGTTTTGTCATCTTGTTGGTTCTCTCATCCCCTTCTGCAGATTCAGTTTGGGAGTTATATCCTCAGGACTTGACCAGTTCAGTATATGTTGAAGCTACTGAGCCACTTTTCGTGATGGAAGTTGAATTACCCCAACCAGATTGCATTGTGTGTGTGCTCAAACTACCTTTGTGCTCTTCCTAACTGGTGTTCAATATGGAGGAGCAACTGAGGGAGGACAGTAAATGATAATCAGCAGAAGGTCTCTTCAATTTTTAAAAATTTATTATTATTAGTATACAGTGAAAAGTATTGTTTCTTGTGCATTATACAGAAAAAACATCGTATATAGGGAAGGAGAGAGTGTAGAATGTAGTGTTACAGTCATAGCTAGGGTGTAGAGAAAGATCAACTTAATGTGAGGTAGGACCATTCAGAAATCTGATGGCAACAGGGAAGAAGCTGTTTTTGAGTCGATTGATAAGTGATCTCAGACTTATGTAGCATTTTCCTGACGGAAGAGATAATGTCTGGAGTGCGTGGTGTCCTTGATTATATTAGCTGCTTTTCTGAGGCAGCGGGAAGTGTAGACAGTGTCAATGGATGGGAGGCCGGTTTGAACGATGGACTGGGCTTCATTCACGACTCCTGCTCATGTTTGACTTGATCCCTCAGATTTCATGGGTCAGCAATCAATATTGAGAACTCCTAGAGCCACTCTCTTTGGACTGTATACTACAGGGTCTCTACCTCTGGTGGATCAGTGCTGCGCGTTTGACTCAACATACTCAGGTCTGGTGATGGAAGAATCTAAGTCAGTGGTTGCAAGGTATGATTCTACATTTGTGACTATGTCTGACTGTTGCATGACTAGTCTCTAAAACAGCGTTCCCAATTGTAACACCTGTCCCCAAAGGAAGATGATTTTGCAAGATCACCTGAGCTCGTTGTGGATTTATTGTGTCTGGAACCCCATCTGATTTTATTCTTATTGTAGTTTTGTGTACCAGTTTGACACAAATGAGTGGCTTAATAACAATAGATCAAATCGAAAGAGAAAATGCTGGAAAATCTCAGCAGGTCTGGCAGCATCTGTAAGGACAGAAAAGAGCTGATGTTTTAAGTGCACATGATTCTTTGTCAAAGATCTGCAGTCCTGTCACATCCAGTTGTGAATGGTGGTTGACAATTAAACAACTAACTGGGGGAATAAAAGGAAAATACTGTGGGTGCTGGAAATCCAACATAAAATACTGGATAAAGTTGGCAGTCTGACAGCATCTGTGGAGAGCAAAACATGGTTTGAATCCATTACCTGCCTATGTAAGGATCAATGGACTTGAAATTTTAACACTGTAGCAGTTCAAGAAAATGGCTCATTACAACATTCTCAAGGGCAATAAGGGATGAGCAAAACAAACTGGTCTGGCCAGTGATGCCCTCATCCCATGAAAAAATTACAGACCAATATTGTCCACGTACCTCCACTGTGACATAAATATGTCTTCAGCAAAATCAGTCTTTCATGGTGAGCTGCAGCTCTGAAAAAGATGTTCCTTTGTTGAATTCTCTGCTCACAGATATTGTGGGACAAAAGTTTTCTAGGTAAGCTTTTATTAAGCCAGTTCCCTTTCAAAGCCAGGGAGAGACTGCACTTAAAAAATGGTATGATCCACTGCACTAAGTGTGAATTGAGCCATAATGGCCACAGGGAAAAGATTGGAGATTTTGGGCTAAATGGTGAGGAGATATAATTCTTAGAGGTTTGAATAGGACCATAGAATCCCTACTGAAGGAAGTCATTTGGCCCATCAAGTCTGCACCAACTCTTATTTTCCATGGCTAATCTACATCTTTGTATTATGGGAGGAAACCCAAGCACCAGAGGAACCCATGCAGACATGAGAAGAATGTGCAAACTCCATAACATCGCCCAAGGTCAGGTCCCCGGTACAGTGAGGCAGCAGTGCTAACCACTATGCCACTGTGCTGCCTAAATAGGAAGAAAGAATTAGGCAGCAGAGAGTTGGTGTGTAGAATGTGGTCAAGTGGGAGCTTGGATAGATTAGTAAGGGGCAGTGAAAGGTTAGAGGATAAAGGAGCAGAATTAGGCAGCGAACGGTGAGCATAGAAAACATTGATGACATGAGGAGTGAATGAGTGATCCCCAAGAAACCGCAAAAGTGTCTTCTTCCCTTATGGTAAGACTCTCTGAACACAATGCCAACAAGTTGAGGGCCTGAAGTGGGTATTAATTGCACCAGCCATCCTCCTGCTTGATTCAATACCCCTTCGACCACCAAACTCACCACGGAGAGGGTATTAAATTCAAATCTTAGTCTTTTTTCTTTCTGTTGCGAATTGATTTTTTATGTTTGTGTTATTTCCACTAGGGCTCCAATTGTCCCTCCTCCTATCATCCCCATAAAGCAAGCATATTAGCCTTCTCATTTCAAATACCCAATACCAACGAGCCATTAATTTTTTTGTAGCATGTTGGTGATTTGTTTAATGTGCAACCCTTTAAATATTATCTTAAAGTTTAACTTAACTTAAAAGAACTGACATATGCTCAGCAAGTGTGGGAAATTCTGAGTTGCTGTGGTCACTTAGAGGGAACATTGCTCTAGACAATTTGTGGATAATTTTGACTTGTCCAAAATGTGTAAAATGGATTTTAATGTATTGGCAGCCTCTGTTTTACACCTCTTTCAATTTTTCTTCCATTGAAATCAATTGTTGCATAGAATTATATAAATTTACAGCAAAGAAACAGTCATTCATACTAAATGGTTCATGCTGGTGCATTTGCTCCACACAAGTCGCCTATCTTACTTCATGTCACCTTATCAATTTATCCCTTGATTCCTTTCTCACTCATGCGTTTAAGTTGCCTCTGACTACATATATGTTATTTGTAATTGAAGTGTAACATCACCAGGCTATTACCACTCAAATTAAATACAGCCATTTAATTGAAGCTGTGTGTTTCCACCCACCATATAGCAGAAAATTAAATGGCAATTGACGTAACTCACCCCTTTCTGGCCACCCAAAGAACAAAGAACAACCCAGCATGGGAAACAGGCCCTTCAGCCCAACGAGCCCGCGCCGCCATCTTAACAAAGCATTTTCCTACACCTAACTTGCCCCGTGTGTATGCGAATGGTACCCCTATTGTAACCAGATTCAGGGGAGAATAGTATAGGGACAATTTGGTACACCAATCAGCCTAAGAGCACATCTTTGGGGTGTGGGAGGAAACCAGAGCACCCGGAGGAAACCCACGCAACCACAGGGAGAATGCGCAAACTCCCACAGACACTGGCCCAAATCCACGTATCTGCACAGCTAGCAGTGATAATCACTGAGCTGTTGTGGTGCCCATCTGCTGGTCCAGGTTTAAGCACACACAACGACGCGAAGTACTAGGCCACTCTCGAAACATCCAAGAGCAGCCCACGCACGACCCACCGTGTGCATGCCCCTCGTTAGAACATAAGAAATAGGAGCAGGAGTAGGCCATCCAGCCCTTCGAGCCTGCCTCGCCATTCAATAAGATCATGGCTGATTTGTCGTGTCTCAGTTCCACATTCCCACCCTCTCCCCATAACCCTTGATCAACACACCTGCGGATTAAAAGAGACAAAACATTAACATGTAGTTTTACATTTCCAGTATCGTCCCGAGACTCTGACCCTTTTTAAAACCATCTCATATAACCCTCCATCCCTATTTCACTCGTGCCTATCTAAGTAAACCTTAAACAAGTCCAGCGTGCCTGCCTCCACCACCTTACTTGGTAGTGCATTCCATACCCCCACGACCCTCTGTGTGAAAAACCTCCCTCTATATCCAAATTATACTTCTCCCCCCTCACTGTTAGCTCGTGACCCCTCGTGATATTTGTCTCCAATCTAGGAAAAAGCCTGCCACTGTTGACTCTATCTATACCCTTCATTATTTTATACACCTCTATCAGATCCCCCCTTAATCTCCGTCTTTCTAAGGAGTAGAGCCCCAGTTTACCCAATCTTTCCTCATAACCCAGTCCTTCCATACCAGGCAGCATCCTGGTAAACCTCCTCTGCACTCTCTCCAGGGTCTCCACGTCCTACCGGTAGTAAGGTGACCAGAACTGGATGCAGTACTCCAAATGCGGTCTAACCAACATTCTGTACAACTGGAACATTAGACGCCAGCTCTTATACTCTATACCCTTTCCTATAAAGGCTAGCATTCCATAAGCTTTCTTCGCAACCTTCTCCACCTGGGTTGCCACCTTCAGAGACTTGTGCACTTGCACTCCCAGGTCCCTCTGCATTTCTATACTCTTAATCAGTCTACCTTTTATCATGTAACTCCTCGCTGCATTATTCCTTCCAATATGCATCACCTCGCATTTGTCAGGATTAAATTCCATCTGCCATCTATCTGCCCAGTATACCAGCCTATCTATATCCTGCTGTGTCACCTGACAATCCTCCTCATTATCCGCCAATCCTGCCATCTTGGTGTCATCTGCAAACTTGCTGATCACACCACATACGCCCTCTTCCAAGTCGTTTATATATTACGAAGAGAAGAGGTCCCAGTTCTGAGCCCTGCTGCACACCACTGGTGACAGACCTCCAGCTAGAAAAGGACCCTTCCACTACTACTCTCTGTCTCCTGTTGCCTAGCCAGTTTTCAATCCATCTAGATACCTGTCCCTGTATCCCATGTGCCTTAACCTTTTCTACCAGCCTACCGTGAGGGACTTTGTCAAACACCTTACTGAAATCCATATAGATGACATCAACGGCTCGCCCATCGTCGACCATTTTTGTCACCTCCTCAAAAAATTCTACCAGATTCATAAGGCAAGACCTCCCCTGAACAAAGCCATGTTGTGTATCCCTAATCAGATCACAACGCTCCAAATGCTTATACATCCTATCCCTAAGAATTTTTTCCAACAATTTTCCTACCACCGATGTCAAACTCACTGGCCTATAATTAGAAGGGTTATCCCTACTGCCCCTTTTAGCGGTACCACATTAGCTACCCTCCAGTCCTCTGGGACCTCACCTGTGTCCAAAGAAGAGACAAAGATTTGCGTCAGAGGCCCAGCAATTTCATCTTTCACCTCCCTAAGCAGCCTGGGATAAATGCCATCAGGCCCTGGAGCTTTATCAGTTTTTATGCTACCTAAAACCTCTAACACTTCCTCCCTCGTAATGGATATTTCCTTCAACTGATCTACAGCTCCCTCCAAGACATTACAAGACACCAAGCCCCTCTCCTTTGTGAATACCGATGCAAAGTATTCATTCAGGATCTCCCCCATTCCCTCAGACTCAATGCATAGTTCCCCTCCTTTGTCCCTAAGAGGACCTATTTTCCCTCTAACAACCCTCTTATTCCTAATATGAGTAAAATGGCTTTGGATTTTCCTTACTCCTATCAGTCAGAGCCATTTCATGCCCCATTTTCGCCCTTCTAACTCCCCTTTTAAGCTCCCTCCTGCTCTCTCTATATTCCTCCAGCGCTCTCTCCGTTCCCAGTTGTTTAGACCTAGCATATGCTGCTTTCTTCTTCCTAACCAAGTCCTCAATATCCCCTGTAATCCACGGCTCTCTAATCCTGCCTTTCCCATCCTTCCTCTTTACTGGCACATGTCTTTCCTGCAACATTTTCAGTTTGCCCTTGAAAGCCTCCCACTTGCCAACCGTGGACTTGCCCGCTAACAACCTCTCCCAGTCAGTGTCCTTCAGCTCCTTCCTAATCCGGCTATAGCTCGCCTTCCCCCAGTTCAGCACCCTCCCCTTTGGACGGCACTCATCCTTTTCCATTTTTATCCTAAAGTAGACAGACTTGTGGTCACTGTTAGCCACATGTTCGTCTACTGCAACCTCAACCACCTGCCCCGGCTCATTACCCAAAACTAAATCCACTATAGCCCCCTCCCTAGTTGGGCTAGTTACGTACTGCTCCAAGGACCCTTCCAGCACACATTTCACAAATTCCTCACCATCCGTACCCCCAGCTCTAGGCACCTTCCAATCCATTCTGGAGGAGGGAACCGAGTGTAGGGTGTCGAAATTTGCTGATGACACCAAAATTGGTGGAAAGGCAAATTGTGCGGAGGGTGGGGAGAGTCTACAGAAGGATCAAGATAGGCTGGGCGAATGGGCCAGGAAATGGCAAATGGAATTTAATGTTGGCAAGTGCGAGGTGGTCCACTTTGGCAGGAATAATGGTAGGAAGGATTATTACTTACGTGGAGAAAAACTGCAGCAGGCGACGGTGCAGAGGGACCTCGGGGTCCTTGTGCATGAGTCGCAAAAACCCAGCTTGCAGGTGCAGCAGGTGGTCAGGAAGGCGAATGGGATGCTGGCCTTCATAGCGAGGGGGATTGAATATAAAAGTAGGGAGGTCTTGCTGTGGCTGTATAGGGCATTGGTGAGGCCACAGCTGGAGTAGTGTGTGCAGTTTTGGGCGCCGTACTTACGCAAGGGTATTTTGGCCTTGGAGGGAGTGCAGAGGAGGTTTATTAGGCTGATGCCGGAGTTGAGGGAGTTGAGCTATGAAGAGAGGCTGAATAAATTAGGCTTGTACTCGTTAGAGTTTAGAAGAATGAGGGGAGATCTCATTGAGACGTATAAGATGATGAATGGGATGGATAGGATAGAGGTGGAGAGACTCTTCCCGCTCAGAAAGGATAGTAGGACTAGGGGGCACAGCCTCAAGATAAAGGGGGTGCGGTTTAGAACAGAGTTGAGGAGGAACTTCTTCACTCAAAGGGTGGTGAATCTCTGGAATTCTCTGCCCATTGAAGTGGTGGAAGCTGCCTCGCTAAATATTTTTAAGACGCGGGTTGATGGGTTTTTGATAAGAGAGGGGATTAAGGGTTATGGGGAGAGGGCGGGAATGTGGAACTGAGCCACGACAGATCAGTCATGATCTTATTGAATGGCGGGGCAGGCTCGAAGAGCTAGTTGGCCTACTCCTGCTCCTATTTCTTATGTTCTTATGTTATGTTCATTCCAGGAAGATTAAAGTCACCCACTACAACCACCCTATTCTTTCTGCACCTATCTAAAATATCTTTACAAATGCCTTCCTCCACTGCCCTTGGGCTGTTGGGTGGCCTATAGTACACCCCTAGCATAGTAATCGCTCCCTTCCTATTCCTCAACTCCACCCACAGCGACTCAATCCCTAACTCCTCCATATTGTCCTCCCTCTGCACTGCTGTGATGTACTCCTTAACTAACAACACCACCCCACCACCTATCTTCAACCCTCCTCTGTCACACCTAAAACACTTATACCCAGGAATATTCAGCTGCCAGTCCTGCCCTTCCTTTAACCACGTCTCTGTCACTGCCACCACATCTAAATTCCTCACGAACATCAAGGCCCTAAGCTCATCCGTTTTACCCGTTACACTCCTCGCATTAAAACAGACGCAATCCAACCCTCCAGGCCCACTCGGATCCTCATTTCCCCTGATAATTTTCCTTTCAACCAAACCCATCCACTGAGAAACCAAAAGTTGAAAATCACACACGTGGCAAGATCAAAATCCAAGACTTGGTAATTAATTTACATTTTAGAATTTTCCAGAAAGTTCAGTAGTAACTGAAACACGGTGTTGTCCACTACATTAAGTGCTAGGCATTCATGATTAATTGGGAAACCGGATGTGGTTAACTGCATTTTGATTAGGAAATAAAAATGAGTAACAGAGAAATGGGCATGTACCCTCATTATTCAGTCACATGATATATGCACTTTAACTGATTTGTGCACTTGTTAGTAAAATAGGCAAAAAAAGAGACGTGAATATTTTTGATGTGTTCATTGTGCAAACTATACTTTTTCAGTTTCTGCTTTCTGGTTATCTTCTAAAATTGTGTCTAACACGGATGAAAGTTGCCGCCATTGATGTCATGCAAACAGTAATGATGTTCGATGGAGAGGAGTGCACAGCAGGGATGAATCTCATGCATCCAGTTGTGGAATTAACATTCTCAGTAATCACTGGAAAAAAATCAAAGTACGTTTGCATTTGTCGGAGAAAAATTTAAGAATCTGTCAGATACAGTAGCTTAAATATCATGTTCCTGGACTAGCAATTGAGAAACATGAGTTCAAATCCTATTAGAGCAGTGGGAAAATTTTAAGTCAGTTAATTAAATACATAACTTTTGGGAGAATCACCCCTAGCAGCAGCAGGTGGTCAGGAAGGCGAATGGGATGCTGGCCTTCATAGCGAGGGGGATTGAATATAAAAGTAGGGAGGTCTTGCTGCAGCTGTATAGGGCATTGGTGAGGCCGCAGCTGGAGTACTGTGTGCAGTTTTGGGCGCTGCACCTGCGCAAAGATATTTTGGCCTTGGAGGAAGTGCAGAGGAGGTTTACTAGGCTGATTGAGGGGGTTGAGCTATGAGGAGAGGCTGAATAAACTAGGCTTGTACTCGTTAGAGTTTAGAAGAATGAGGGGAGATCTCATTGAGACGTATAAGATGATGAATGGGATGGATAGGATAGAGGTGGAGAGACTCTTCCCGCTCAGAAAGGACAGTAGGACTAGGGGGCACAGCCTCAAGATAAAGGGGGGGCAGTTTAGAATGGAGTTGAGGAGGAACTTCTTCACTCAAAGGGTGGTGAATCTCTGGAATTCTCTGCCCGTTGAAGTGGTGGAGGCTGCCTCGCTAAATATTTTTAAGACGCGGGTTGATGGGTTTTTGATAAGAGAGGGGATTAAGGGTTATGGGGAGAGGGCGGGAAAGTGGAACTGAGCCGCGACAGATCAGCCATGATCTTATTGAATGGCGGGGCAGGCTCGAAGGGCTAGATGGCCTACTCCTGCTCCTATTTCTTATGTTCTTATTTCTTGGCTGCAAACCTAGCTCCTCCCATTAGGCAAATGATTCTGTCCATGTCATTCAACCTAATCAAACTCTATATTGAAATTCCAGGGGAGACCCAGGTGAACATAAATGCATTAATAAATAAAACAAACACTCCAAGTCTAAAATGAATACTTATCTCATGCTCCAGCGACCAATTTAAAAGTTTTGCTTGACAATTCATCACCCTGCAAAACAGATCTGAATACTAAATATACCCCTTACAAGAAACGATACACATATTTCAAAAGGCACAGTATAATCACGCTATTCTCAATCATCAAAAAGGTACTGAAAGACATTGGTGACAGTTTTATCATGCAGCACTTACTCACTTATTATCCATCACAAGTGTAAGATAATGAACACCTCCAACAGGAGAATCTAATTTCATCCCTTGATATTTAATGGATGATGACTGCTAAATCTTCCACCATCAATATCCTGAGAATTATCTTTGATCAGAAACTTAACTGACCCAATCATTTAAACACTGTGGTTGTAACAGCATGTCAGAGGCTGGAATTTTGTGGGGTGTAACTCACCTATTTACTCACAGAATTTTTCCATGTTAGGAAGTGATGGACATTCTCCACTTGCCAGAGTGAGTATAGCTCCAACAACTTAACGTAAACACTATCTAAAACAAAACAGCCCACGTGATTGACATCCCATTGACTCCAAAGCAGTTTGCCAAGACTTCTTCAACAACACCTTCCAATCCTGCAATCTCTGCTGTCTAGGACAAGGACAACAGGCAACTGGGAACACCACCACCACCTGCAGGTTCCCCTCCAGTTAACACTGCACACCTTCACATTAGCGTTCCTTTACTGTTATTTTCTCGAAACTCCTGGAACTTCCTCCCTAATACCACTGTACATGTGCCTACAATATATGTATTGCAGCAGTTCAAGAGGACAGCTCACTACCACGTTCTCAGGGGGAATTAAGGTTGGGAAATCAATGTTGGCAACACTCATATTATACGAATGAATGAAAACCTAGGATGTAATGTGTTGGATAAATTCATGTCAAAATTCCAAATGTTAGTGAAGGAGAAAAGATGAGTAATTAAGGGTGAGCATAGAAGCAACGAAATCAGCAGGTTTCCATTATAATGTGAGAACTTGACTGAGTCACTGTTGCCGTCGCCGGTCCTGTACCGAGGTAATGATTTATTCTGGATCAGACACTTCCGGGCTGAATATCTCGGAGGCGGTTGACGCTGTAGTGTGTGCATCACTTCCTGTCTCCCTGCCCTTTGACCCGGGAGAGGTGGAGTAGACGCTCTCGCGAGGTTTGGCGGCGGCCGCCGGGCAGCTGGCGGTGTCTCTATGGAGCTGGCGGCCTCTGGGATGATGATGGCGGATTTTGATGCGATCTACGAAGAAGAAGAGGACGAGGAGCGAGCGCTGGAGGAGCAGCTGCTGAAATACGCGCCGGACCCGGTGGTGGTGCGGGGATCCGGACATGTCACTGTGTAAGAGCGACCGGAAAACTGGAGTGGAGGGGAACCGGGAACGGGAGCCGCGCGAGCCGTGGGCCGGGCCGCACTGGGCGACACCGCGTTCACACACGCCGCACCACCGCCCCCCCCCCCCCCCCGGGGCAGAGTGAGTGAGTGAGTGACGCTCAGCACCAGCGGCATGTCCTCCCGGCCCTCGGCACCAAAAGTTGATGGTGATGGTAAACGCTGCGGTCAACAGTCTGACTCAACCAGAAGTAACTTCCAATAAAGGAGCTTCTACAGAGCTCTGCCAGTGCTGGGAAGCGTAGGTTAGCATCATTATACAAAAAGGAGAGAAGTGGGTAGGTAGCAACCTGGAAATGATGCTCAGTATAATGCATCTTATCCATTGCAGCAGTGTGGAACAGCTGAGCATAGATGCAGATTCTTGATCAGGTTTCAGTGGTTTGTGATGTTCTGTCCTTTGCGATTTCGTCCAGTCTTGTCATGTGCATTCTTTTAGTGTTAATGCATCCGAAAATACTGTGGTATTTATGGATATTATTATAATGTGCACAAAAAGCAGATAGATTTGTTAATGAATTTTACCTTCCTTATAGGGTCAGGTGAGAACATGGTTGGGCAGAGATGCAAATTGTGGTCAAATAGCATATTAGAAATGTTTTGAGTTTCATTCACAGCGTCTGCTTGGGTGAAATTCTAAAATCTTAGAATGGTTACAGTACAGGAGTCCCCACTCAGCAACCCTTTAAATGTGGTCTAGTATATTTATTCTCTTCAGATGCTTATCCAAATCTCCTTTGAGGCCAAAATTGAATCTGCCTCCAAATCCCCCTCAGAAATTACGTTCCAGATCCTAGTCATTGGCTGAATGAAAATACTTTTCCTCAAGTTGACTTTGCCTTTTATGCCATTCTCATTAAATCTGTGTCCAGTGATTCTCAACCTTGCTGCTAATGGAATAGTTTTTTGCTATCTATTTTGCCAGATCTGTTGTCATTTTGAACATCTGTGTCAAATCTCCTCTCAACCTTCTCTAAGGAGAATAGAATCAGCTTCTCCAATCTGCCAATGTAACTGAAATCCCTTATCCCTAAAATTATTCCCAAATCTTTTCTGTACCCTTTTAAAGCCATCATGTCCTTCCTAAAGTGTGGTGCCCTGTATTGAATACAGTACTCTAGTTGAGGCTTGAATAGTGTTTCACTAAGGTTCATCATAACTTCCTTATTTTACTAGAACATAGAATATTACGGTGCAGTACAGGCCCTTGATGTTGTACTGACCTGTGAAAACCAATCTAAAGCTCAGCTAACCTACGCTATTCCAATATCATTCATGTGTTTATCCAATGACCATTTAAATGCCCTTAATGTTGGCGAGTCCACTACTGTTGCAGGCAGGGCATTCCATGCCCTTACTACTGTCTGAGTAAAGAACCTACCTCTGACATCTGTCCTGTATCTATCACCCATCAATTTAATGCTATGTCCCCTCATGCTACCCATTGCCATTCAAGGAAAAAGGCTCTCACTGTCCACCCTATCTAATCCTCTGATCATCTTGTATGCCTCTACTAAGTCACCTCTTAACCACCTTCTCGCCAATGAAAACAGCCTCAAGTCCCTCAGCCTTTCCTCATAAGACTTTCCCACCATACCAGGCAACATCCTGGTAAATCTCCTCTGCACCCTTTCCAATGCTTCCACATCCTTCCTATAATGCAGCGACCAGAGCTGTACACAATACTCCAAGTGCAGCTGCACCAGAGTTTTGTACAGCTGCAACATGACGTCATGGCTCTGAAACTCAATCCCTCTACTAATAAAAGCTAACACACTGTACGCCTTCTTAACAACCCTATCAACCTGGGTGTCAACTTTCAGGGATCTACGCACATGGACACCGAGATCACTCTGCTCATCCATACTACCAAGTATCTTACCACTAGCCCAATACTCTATCCCTGTTACTGCTTCCCAAGTGAATCACCTCACACTTTTCCACATTAAACTCCATTTGCCACCTCTCAGCCCAGCTCTGCAGCTTATCTATGTCCCTCTGTAACCTGCAACATCCCTCCGCAGTGTCAACAACTCCACCAATTTTAGTGTCATCTGCAAATTTACTAATCCATCCTTTTACGCTCTCATCCAGGTCAGTTATAAAAAAGACAAACAGCAGTGGCCCCAAAACAGATTCTTGCGGTACGCCACTAGTAACTGAACTCCAGGATGAACATTTCCCATCAACCACCACCCTCTGTCTTTTTTACAGCTAGCCAATTTCTGATCCAAACCACTAAATCACCCTCAATCCCATGCCTCCATATTTCCTGCAGTAGCCTACCATGGGGAACCTTTTCAAACACTTTACTGAAATCCATATACACCACACCAACTGCTTTACCCTCATCCACCTCTTTGGTCACCTTCTCAAAGAACTTAATAAGGCTTATGAGGCACAATTTACCCATCACAAAACCGTGCTGACTATCCCTAATCAAATTATTCCTTTCTAGATTATTATAAATCCTATCTCTTATAATCCTTCCAAAACTTTGTCCACAACAAAAGTAAGGCTCACTGGTCTATAATTACCAGGGTTGTCTCTACTCCCCTTCTTGAACAAGGGGACAACATTTGCTATCCTTCAGTCTTCTGGCACTGTTTATGTTGTCATTGTCGACAGGAAGATCAAAGCCAAAATCTCTGCAATCTCCTCCCTAGCTTCCTAGAGAATCCTAGGATAAATCCCATCTGGCCCAGGGGACTTGGCAATTCTGGAAAGTGTGAAAACAGATAACACCTCCTCCTTATGAACCAAATCCCGTCTAGTCCGATAGCCTGTATCTCAGTATTCTCCTCAACAACATTGTCTTTTTCCTGTGTGAATACTTTTTGTGTGCTATGCCTCTGTTTATAAAATCTAAGGCTCTGAATGATCCAACCTATCCTGCCAACTCCAGGGTGCCCTGCCACTTAGCTCCCAGGTCCTGTCCTCACCCCTTTAGAATTGTACCCAATAGTTCATATTTCTTGTCCTTGTTCATGCTGTCAAAATTTATCACTTCACTTTGTTCTGTCTTAAAAGCCATCTCTAACATGTCCACCACACATTCCACCAGGCCTGTAAATGTCATTATGGATGGACAGGGGGACTGATGGTGGTGCAATTTAAACAGCACAGATTTCTCCTCTCTCCACCCGTAACTAAGCTGAAAGGTGTTTTGATTTGCTTTCCCATTTGTAAGTCATGGCGTATTTCCCAGCCCCGTGGTTTCAGTGTAACCTCATTTTCTATTAATAACCCCAGAACAAATGAACTCAAAGGGTTAGTTTATTTGTACACATTCAAAAGGTTATTGCAGAAGGTCAGGGGACATGGAGTTGGGGGTAGGGTGTTAGCGTGGATAGAGGATTGGTTGTCAAATAGGAGGCAGAGAGTGGGGGTCAATGGGTGCTATTCGGATTGGCGGTTGGTGACTAGTGGGGTGCCCCAGGGGTCGGTGCTGGGGCCTCAGCTATTTACCATTTATATAGATGATCTGGAGGAGGGAACCGAGTGCAGGGTGTCGAAATTTGCTGATGACACCAAGATTGGGGGAAAGGCAAATTGTGCGGAGGGTGTGGAGAGTCTGCAGAAGGATCTAGATAGGCTGGGCGAATGGGCCAGGAAATGGCAAATGGAATTTAATGTTGGCAAGTGTGAGGTGGTCCACTTTGGTAGGAAGAATGGTAGGAAGGACTATTACTTACGTGGCGAAAAACTGCAGCAGGCGACGGTGCAGAGGGACCTCGGGGTCCTTGTGCATGAGTCGCAAAAACCCAGCTTGCAGGTGCAGCAGGTGGTCAGGAAGGCGAATGGGATGCTGGCCTTCATAGCGAGGGGGATTGAATATAAAAGTAGGGAGGTCTTGCTGCAGCTGTATAGGGCATTGGTGAGGCCGCAGCTGGAGTACTGTGTGCAGTTTTGGGCGCCGCACCTGTGCAAGGATATTTTGGCCCTGGAGGGAGTGCAGAGGAGGTTTACTAGGCTGATACCGGAGTTGAGGGGATTGAGCTATGAGGAGAGGCTGAATAAACTAGGCTTGTACTCGTTAGAGTTTAGAAGAATGAGGGGAGATCTCATTGAGACGTATAAGATGATGAATGGGATGGATAGGATAAAGGTGGAGAGACTCTTCCCGCTCAAAAAAGACAGTAGGACTAGGGGGCACAGCCTCAAGATAAAGGGGAGGCGGTTTAGAACGGAGTTGAGGAGGAACTTCTTCACTCAAAGGGTGGTGAATCTCTGGAATTCTCTGCCCGTTGAAGTGGTGGAGGCTGCCTCGCTAAATATTTTTAAGAAGCGGGTTGATGGGTTCTTGATAAGAGAGGGGATTAAGGGTTATGGGGAGAGGGTGGGAAAGTGGAACTGAGCCATGACAGATCAGCCATAATCTTATTGAATGGCGGGGCAGGCTCGAAGGGCTAGATGGCCTACTCCTGCTCCTATTTCTTATGTTCTTAAAACACGGGAGGTGGTTTGCAACATTGCTTCCTTTGCATTCATACAAGAACAGAGGGATAGAGAAAAAAAAGGATTTACAGTGCAGAGAAAATAACTGTTGTTTCATGTGAGCCTAGAGTCCAGAATCAACTTCAATTAAGGATTCCTTTATGAAGATCAATGGGCTGCGAACCAGTGCTGTATAATTCACCTTTCCGTGGTTTGACTTCACGTGGCAATGGTACGGATGACCCAGCAGAAACAATGTAGATGGGCAGAGCTCCCTTTCTGTGGGGTTGCTTGCAGGATGGTAAATAGCAGACTGACTTTGCACTTCCAGAAGACAATGTTACTGGTTTCACAAACCAGAGGTCCATGACATATGACTCCCATTTCCCTGTGTCTTAGACAAAGGGTATGTATTCCTTGTCTGCATCCCCGAGATTATTAAACATCTCAACTGTTAACAATTGAAAGAAAAGTGGTGGGGCCTTTTGTCCAAGCAAATGAGTAGACTCTGCTTGGCCAGCCTTGGTTATGACATGCAGATATCCTTTATATAGCTCCACAAGTGTCTTCAGCTACCAAGGCCTTAAGTTTTGGAATTCCATTCCTAAATGTATCCACTCTTTTAACTCTCTTTCCCACTTTAAAATGCTCCACAAATGCTACACTCTCTGTTGGGTGGAAAGATGAGTGGAGAATTTTAGAAAGAGATATGACAAATCCTGTAGATGAATCCTGTACAAAATTTAGAGTAACACTTTTTGTCTATTTTATTGAAATAAACACTATGCCGGTAACCTTTATTGAGAGCAGCCCAACAGATGAGCAAGCCCAACAGATGAATTGCAATCAATAGCTGTAATCAGTAACACAGTGCAACTAACATTAAGGTAGTTTACATTCTTTCACACCTACTTCAGAGTTGCCTCAATAAGATCTGTAAAATTTAGTACTGAAATTATCACAGCAAAATACTGAAATTATCAGTAACATGATCATTACAAAATTTGGATGTAAAATTTGTTTATACAATGTGCATTCATGTTTTTAAGATGAGTATTGATTGGTACATGCAAGATTCTGTGCTTATTTGATGAGGCAATCAGCTCTTTGTGCCTCATTCATCATTCAATTAGATCATAGCTTATCTATTCTTCATAACTCTTAATACCCTTGCCTACCAAACTTCTAGCAATCTGTTTTGAAATGAGATCACTCCTTATTCATCTGAATTCTAGAGAATACACGCCCAGTTTCCTCAATCTCTCCTCATAGGACAGACCTGCCAGCTCAGGGAATAGACTGGATGAACCATTACGGCAAGTATATCCTTCCTTGGGCAATAAGATCAAAACTGTACATAATACTCCAGGTACAATCTAACCAAAGTTCTATGCATTTGAAGCAAGATTTCTTTACTCTGTACTCAAATCCTTTTGTGATAAAGGCCACATGTCATTGCTAGGTGCACGTGCATGTTAGCTTTCAGTGACTTATGAACAAGGGACCCCAGGTCCCTTTGAACATCAGCACTTCCCAATCTCTCACCATTTAAGAAATACTCTGCATCTTGGTACCTCCTACCAAAATGGATAACTTCACACTTATCCACATTACATTTCATTTATCATGTTCTTGCCTGCTCAGTAAGCCTGTCTAAATCCCCTAGCAGCTACATTGCAACCCCTTCACAACTCTCATGCCCACCTAACTTTGTGCCATCATGCCTTAATCTATAAGCAAGGGAATACTAATCTAGTCTATGCAACCTGTCTTCAAATTTTAGCTATTTTGATCCAGGTATAATTGTGTAGAACCTGCACTTCTAACGTCAATAAATCCTTCCTTAGCTGCTTAGCCAAAAATTGAATGCAATACTCCTGATGCTATTTAATCAAAGTTCTGTATAACTGCTACATAGTGGTTAGCACTGCCGCCTTACAGCATCAGGGACCTGGGTTCGATTCCTGACTTGGGTCACTGTCTGTGTGGAGTCTGCATGTCCTCCCAGTGTGTGCATGGGTTTCTTCCAGGTGTTCTGGTTTCCTCCCACAGTCCACAAGATATGCTGGTTAGGTGCATTAGCCATGCTAAATTCTTCCTCGATGTACTTGAACAGGCATCGGAGTGTGGCAGCTGGGGGACTTTAACAGTCATTTCTTTGCAGTGTTAACGTAAGCCTACTTGTGACACTAATAAATAAATTTTAAACTTTAAACTTTAACTGTAACTTCCTCCTGGTTGTATTCCTGCCCTGTACAGATTAAGGTCAACATCCCATTATCCGTTTTAACTTATTTCTAAACCTATCCACTAGCTTTTATTGATTGCCTTTCTCTGCTCATCCACAATTTATAGATCCATATCAAGTGGCTAGCTACTCCTTGTTTTTGATGATTTATAGTGATTTCATTATTTGCAAGAAAAAAGTATTGCAAGATTCAGAGTTACAAGATATGCAGTTTTAAAAAGCGTTCTGATGATGAAACGTGCAATTTAAACAAAAGTTAACAGAACATAGAACACTACAGCACAAACAGGCCCTTCGGCCCACTAGTTGCGCCGATCACTTCTATACCTACTAAGCCATAGACCTATCTATAACCCCCGATTCCATTAGATCCCATGTACTCATCCAGAAGTCTTTTAAAAGACCGCAGCGAGTTCGCCTCCACCACAACCAACGGCAGCCGATTCCATTCACTCACCACCCTCTGAGTGAAAAACTTACCCCTAACATCTCCTCTGTACTTGCTTCCCTGCACCTTAAATCTGTGTCCTCTCGTAGCAACCATTTCAGCCCTGGGAAATAGCCTCTGAGAATCCACCCTATCTATTCCTCTCAACATCTTATGAACCTCTATCAGGTCGCCTCTCAACCTTCGTCTCTCCAGGGAGAAGAGTCCCAGCTCCTTCAACCTATCTTCATAAGGCATGCCTCCCAATCCAGGCAACATCCTTGTAAATCTCCTCTGCACCCTTTCAATAGCTTCCACGGCCTTCCTATAGTGAGGCGACCAGAACTGCGCACAGTACTCCAAGTGGGGGTCTGACAAGGGTCTTATAAAGTTGCAGCATTACCTCCCAACTCCTAAACTCAATCCCTCGATTAATGAAGGCCAGTACACCATATGCCTTCTTGACCACATCCTCCACCTGCAAGGCCGATTTAAGAGTCCTGTGGACCGGACCCCAAGATTCTTCTGCTCTTCAACACAGCTAAGACTCCTACCCTTGATATTGTATTCCTTCATCCCATTGGTCCTGCCAGAATGGACCACTACACATTTATCTGCGTTGAAGTCTATCTGCCACTTCTCCGCCCAGTCTTGCATCCTATCTATGTCCCGCTGCAACTTCTGACATCCCTCCAGACCATCCACAACACCACCAACCTTTGTATCGTCTGCGAACTTACTAACCCATCCCTCCACATCCTCATCCAGGTCATTTATGAAAATGACAAACAGCAAGGGTGCTAGAACAGATCCCTGGGGCACTCCACTGGTGACCAGCCTCCATGCAGAAAAAGACCCATCCACAACCACTCTCTGCCTTCGGCAGGCAAGCCAGCTCTGGATCCACAAGGCCAAAGCCCCCTGGATCCCATGCTCTCTCACCTTCTCAAGAAGTCTTGCATGGGGGACCTTATCAAACGCCTTGCTGAAGTCCATGTAAACCACGTCTACAGCTCTTCCTTCATCAATGTGCTCAGTCACATTCTCAAAGAACTCAACTAGGCTCGTAAGGCACGATCTGCCTTTGACAAAACCATGTTGACTATTTCTGATCATTCTAAACTTCTCCAAATGCTCATAAACCTTGTCCCTCAGAAGCCTCTCCATCAACTTAACAACCACTGAGGTCAGACTCACTGGTCGGTAATTTCCCGGGCTATCCCTGTTCCCTTTCTTGAAAATAGGAACCACATCCGCAATCCTCCGGAACCTCTCCCGTCTCCATCGACGACGCAAAGATCATCGCCAGGGGCTCTGCAATCACTTCCCTCAACTCCCACAGTAACCTGGGGTACATCCCATCCGGTTCCAGCAACTTGTCTATCTTGATAGAGTTTAAAAGTTCTAACACAATCTTGTAAATAATCACATTGCAAGAATAAGATAGGATGCAAATTTGCAAAACTAATTTAAAGTGGACTCCACTGCTATTGTGAGTACCAATGTCACCTAAATGCATGAAATCAGCAGCCCTTATAGAGCGGGAACATTTCTTTTACAGAATTCATTTGTGTTTCCATAAATTCTCAAATTTTCAATGCATGTTGTAGTGTTTCAAAATGTGGAGCAACTTGAAATTAGTGTATTTTGTGAAAATAGAAATGCTAAATATCTAAAGTCAGCTGGTAGCCTGAATTGATCTTTTTATTGATCACATGTCAAATTTAAATGGTTTCAGTCCATCTCAATTAAATTGAATATTTAAGTGTTCATTTTGACTCTTGGGCATGTATTTAATTTGAACATTGTCAAGTCCAACAGACGTGCACATTATTTGTAATAGGATGGTATCTAATCTCTACTCTGTAATGAAATAGAAAATGAAAAGCACTTTTGTTTCTTTTAGGCCAATGGTTTGCTTGAAAGTATTGAGTACAGCAACTCTAATATTGTTCCAATGACTGGCTAATCAGTTTTGTGATGTTGATTGAGGGATAAATATTGTCCAGGATACCTGGAATAATTCTTTTACTCTTCAGAACTGTGCCATGGGATCTTATACATTTACCTCAGAGGGTTTAGCTTCTCTTCCAAAAGACAGTGCAGCATTCCCTCAGTAGTGCACCGGAGTGTCAGGCTTAATTTTTGATCTGGTGATTCAGAAGCAGGAGTGCTATCAATTGACAGCTGAAAATTGTAATTTAATTTAGATTTATTATTTCATGGCATGAGAGTGTAGCTCGCAAAGCCAACAGCTGTTACAATGAGTCTTTATATACTTTGGAACTAAGTAGCTTGCTAGATAAGTTCCAAGGGCAGACGTTGCTGTGTCTGGAGTTACATATAGGCACAACTGGGTAATGACAGCAGATTTTCAGCCCTAAAAGGCATTGGTGAACCAGATGGATTTTGAGACTATAGATGATAATTCCCTGTCCACTGTTCCTGAGACTGGCTTTCAATTCCAGATTTTTTAAAAACTGAATTTAAATTCCACCACCTGTCATGATGGGATTTGAACTTGTGCTCCCGAGGGTTAACTTGGGCTTCTGGATTACTAGTCTAGTAACATGATCACTACGTCACCTTCTCCCCTTGTGCAGTAATCAGATATTTTGGTTAATTTGATGGCAAACTTAAATGTGCAATTTTTGTACCACTAAGCCCGTTAAAATTCTCTCTTCACCATTGCATTCTTGATTTAACATTATTCATCCAGCCCTTTGGTTTTATCCATCTAAAGAGCCAGGTTGTAACTATGTTGTCTGGCTATTGTTTTCAAGTCATCAGCTAGTTAAGCTTTTGTTTTTTTTTTGGTGACATCCTGCTGACTAACATCAAGCACGTAGTCTAGCTAGGAACTTCAGTGCCTTATTAAGGGACTGCTGTATTGTCAGCAGTGTCATCTTTTGAATGAGCTGTTAAACCAACATCCTGTCTGCCTGCTTAAATGGACATAAGATTCCATGCACTATGGAAGGAGGAAGAACAAGGGAGTTCTGCTGATGTATTAACGAACATTTATCTCTCAACCAAAACACACTAACTGGTTATTTGCCTCATTTACTGTTTGTGATTGTCTTGCTGTCTACAACATGGCTGTTGCTTTTGGCGGCATGGCAGAGTGAGTTAAGCTTTAGGAGTAATTCATTGTCTGTGGACACACTTGGGATGCTTGGAAGACATAGAAATGTGAGTCGAAATTCATTCTTTCTGTTTCCTGCATTGAAACGGTGACTATGCTTCAAAAGTACTTAATTGGCTGTAAAATACTGAGATATCTGATGGTTGTGAAAAGGACTATATAAATGCAAATCAATCTGGCTTTCTGTTTGTCTGTCAGAAACAAGATAACTGCTATTTTGCTGTAGGTTGTTTTATTATCTTTGTGCTCTGCTTCTCTAGTGGTAACTATGACGATAAAAGTTGAGTTCGTTTTAGTTGATATGAGTGTGTTTAATTATTATATGCAATCCATGCAGGTTTACCAGGTGAGAAGCTACAATTGGATGTTGGAATATAAAGTGAATGTATATTGGGTGGTGAATGGGAGTGACAGTCACAGGAGGCAAACTTGAGCATATTACCATTACCAGAGCCTTGGGATCAAATTATTTTGTGTGCTTACTCTTTCACATCTATTTTCATATTTTGTAATATTAAGTCTGACCTCGTGTGCTGCATCTAATGACCTGGGATCCAGTGACCTGGATGCGTCATCAAAAAGTTAAATTTACAAAATTACTGTAAGATTAATAGAGTGTAATTGCCTGTTTTATTGGAAAATTGTTGCCTATTATAGAGAATAATGAACAAGAGTGGAAACATGTTTTAGCCACTTTCTTCTTGCTGTCAAGCCAATTGATTGTAAACATGCGCTTTATTCAAGTGGTCCACATTGTGGTTTCGTGGCATTTTTGTTTCAAAAAAAATAGAAGCACTGTTTTCATCTCTGAAACATTACTGGAAGTTAACTGTCTCACCTGATTGCCATCAACTAGAAAACAGTAATGACTGCTGGCAGAAAGCCACGATAGTGAACTAACACTGCCAAAATGTTGAGGACTTTTCGTACAGTAGCCCTCTACATCTTAATGCTGATATCATAAAATCTGACCATAATCAGGTTGTTTTTAATCTTGTTTCTTAATATTGCAAACACATCAAACGCTTTTATGTTATAAAGTGGTTTGTTCATGTCCTACTGCATCACTTTGAACAGTATTTTGAAATGTTATTTTACAAGTGAATATTCGAGGGCTGTACATTTCTTGCTGTTTTTCTAAGCACATCATTTGTTAAACAATCTTGTATATTTAGTTATATTGCAAGCTATGGTATTTGGAACCAGGCAATAATATTTAATTTCAATAAGTCAAATCACAAGTATGTGCAATTTTCATTTGTGGTGGGCAGGAGGAGTGATTAAAAATAAAGAACTCCGAGTCACTATTGCGATTGCACTGGTTGTTTTGACCCTCAAGATATTGCTTTGTATGCTGCAGAGTTTATGAAAGCAATTTCTATTTGTTTTGCTGTAATTACTTACTTTGAACCTGTTGGCGTTAATGCTAAAACACATGACCTAATCAGCCGAGTCATGATTTAATATATTGAGTGATAATTTACAGATGGTAACTGTGAACTCACATTGTTGCAGAGCAATGTTCTTAACAAGAATTACATTTTTCATGCGATGTGAGTGTTGCTGGCAAGACCAAGATTCATTGCTCATCCGTGATATCTCATGAGTAGATGATGATGAGCAGTCTTTTTGAACCACTATAGTTGATTTGGTGTAGCTACACCCACGGTGCTGTTAGGAACTGAGTTCCAGGTTTTTAACTCAGTGATGGTAAAGGAATGGCAATATAGTTCTGAGTTAGGATGATGTGTGACTCGGAGAAGAGATTGCAGATGGTGGAATTTCATTAGGCCTTGAGATTAAAATCAGGCATGTGCATTAACTGTGATTCCATTAATAAGATTAAATGCATCTTTCTTAATCTGAACTTTTCATAACAAGTTATTGAAAATGCTTCTTCATTCATTATATTAACCAAACTGCCATTAACTTAAAATGGCAAAAGCAAAATAAATAGCAATGCTTGCCTTACTTGCATCTTACTCAGTGACGGGATACAGGTTGCCCTGCTGTTGTGTACAGAACACTCTGCTGCCACTGTGTGTGGTGATCGAGGGAGTGAATACCAAAGATGGCAGATGGGGTGCTGATCAGACCAGCTGCTTTGTCATAAATGATGTGAAACTGCAGTTGGAGCTGAATTCATCCAGATAAGTGAAGAGTATTTAATCACACACTTGACCAATGCCTCATAAATGGTGGGCAGGCTTTAGGGAATCAGGAGATGAATTACCTGCTCTAGAATTCCCAGCCTCTGACCTACTCTGTTAGGCATGGTATTGATATGATTGGTTCTGTTCGTTTTTGGTCAATGTTAACTCTGAGGATGTTGATGGTGGGGCATTCAGCAATGGTAAAGCAGATTAATATTGAGGGAAGATGGTTATATTTTCTATTTTTGAAGGTAGTCATTGCCTGCACCTGCGTGGCATGGATGTTACTTGCTGCTTGTTAACCCAAGCCTGAATGTTGTTCATCCATTGCTGCAAATGACCACAAGCTGCTTAAGTATCTGTGGAATTGTTAAGGGACATTAAACACTGCAGTCATCAGTGAACATCTCCTTTTATGACCTTTTAATGGTGAGAATGTCATCCAGCCCCTGAAGATGAACCTAGGACGTGGTGACATCTTGGAACTGAGATGATTGACAACCACAACAATCTTTCTCTATGCTAGGTATGACAACAACCAGTGCAGAGTTTTCTGCCTGATTCCCATTGATTTTAGTTTTGCTAGAGCGCCTTGATGATACACTTGGTCAAAAGTTACCTTGATGTCAAAGGAAGTTGCTGTCACCTCCCCACTTGAATTTAGCCCATCTTTTTATGTTTGGATCAAGGTTACAATGTAATCAGCTTAGTGGCCCTGGCAGACCCAAGCTGAACATGGGTTATTTCTGTGCAAATGCTGCTAATAGTGCTGTTGATGACCCCCTTTCAAGACTTGATCAGGAATCGGCTGTATGGAATTTATCCTGCTCTTTGTGTACAGAACATTACCCAGGCTATTTCCACATTACTGGGTAGATGCTGGTGTTGTAGCTGTACTGGAACATTTTGCCTAGAGGCACAGCTGGTTCTGGAGCGCATCTTCAGTACTATTCCTGGGATGTTGTTGCAATCCATAATTGTGCTGTATCCAAGGCCTTCAGCTGCTTTTTGATATTACATGAAGTGATTTCAACTGGCTGAAGACACTGGGGATCTCTGGAAGAGGTCAAGTTGGATCATCCATTTGGTACTAATGGCTGAAGATACGCACAAATGCCTTGTCCTTTTTACTGATGTGCTGGGTTTCCCCATTCATTGACCTTGGGATATTTATAGAGCCGCCTTAGTTGCTTGATTATCAACCGCCATTCACAACTGGATATGGTAGGACTAGAGATCTTTGATTTGATCTGTTGTTTGCGAGATCACTTAGCTCTGTTTATCACATGTTTTATTTGGCATGCATGGAGCTTTGTATTGTATCTTCACCAGATTAATGCTCAGGAGCTGGAGATCCTCCTGGAGAAACTACACCCAAATGATGCTTTTTGAAGCAGAAGACCGCTTGCCAATAAAAGCATAGGTGCATGTTGTATTGCAAGAGGTTACTAACAGAGTCCTAGTGCCTAGCTGGGAATAAGCATGTATTTTATAGTTTCTGAGACATGATAATTGTTGAACATATTTTTATGAAGCTGTGTCAATATGGTAGCATAGCAGTTATATTACTCAATTAAGTAATGCAGAAAACTGGTCTGGTGATGTGAAGCCACGAATTCAAATTTTTAAATTCAATTACTGAAATAAATCTGAAATAAAAAGCTATTGTCTGTAATAGTGACTATGAAACTTCAGGATTGTTAGCACCTGCTTCATTAATCTCTTTCAGAAAAGGAAGCGGCTGTCCTTACTCTAGCCCACATGTGACTCCAGACTCTCAGCAATGTACTTGATTCGTAACTGTTCTTTGAATTGGCTTAGTAAGCCACTCAGTTGTATCAAACTGCTACACAAAACTACAATAAGAATAAAATCAGATGGGGTACCAAACACAACAAATGTGCAATAAGCCCAGGTGACCCTGCAAAATCATCCTCCTCTTGAGACGGGTGCTACAATTGGGAAAGCTGTTCCACAGACTGGTCATACAGCTAGACATAGTCACAATTGTAGAATCATACCTTGCAACCATTGACATAGATACTTCCATCACCATTCCTGAGTATGTTGAGTCACACTAATCCACCAGAGGTAATGACCCAGTAGTACACAGTTCAAAGAGTGTGGCTCTGGGAGTTCTCAACATTGACTGCTGGCCTGTGAAGTCTGAGGAATCAAGTCAGAGATACCCACTGCTTGCTGAAGTCCAGATCTGAGGCTAGCTGATAGAAGACAGGGTGGTGGTTGATGGGAAATATTCAACCTGGAGTTCAGTTACAAGTGGTGTACCTCAGGGATCTGTTTTGGGGCCACTGCTGTTTGTCATTTTTATAAATGACCTAGATGAGGGTGTAGAAGGATGGGTTAGTAAATTTGCTGACGACACCAAAGTCGGAGGACAGTGAGGATGGATGTTACAATTTGCAGAGGGACATAGATAAGCTGCAGAGCTGGGCTGAGAGGTGGCAAATGGAGTTTAATGCAGAAAAGTGTGAGGTGATTCACTTTGGTAAGAGTAACAGGAGTACAGAATATAGGGCTAATGGAAGGACTCTTGGTAGTGTCAGTGAGCAGAGAGATCTTGGTGTACATGTGCATAGCTCCCTGAAAGTTGGCACCCAGGTTGATAAGGTTGTTAAGAAGGCATACGGTGTGTTAGCTTTTATTGGTAGGGGAATTGAATTTCAGAGCCGTGAGGTCATGTTGCAACTGTACAGAACCCTGGTGCGGCCGCACTTGGAGTATTGCATACAGTTCTGGTTGCCGCATTATAAGGATGTGGAGGCATTGGAAAGGGTGCAGAGGAGGTTTACCAGGATGTTGCCTGGTATGGTGGGAAGGTCTTATGAGGAAAGGCTGAAGGACTTGAGGTTATTTTCATTAGAGAGAAGAAGGTTAAGAGGTGACCTAATTGAGGCGTACGAGATGATCAGAGGGTTAGATAGGGTGGACAGTGAGAGGCTTTTTCTTCGGAAGGTGATGGCTAACACGAGGGGACATAGCTTTAAATTGAGGGGTGGTAATTATAGGACAGATGTCAGAGGTAGGTTCTTTACTCAGAGGGTAATAGAGTCCCAGTCTAGCCACATGGTCTCCCACTGCCTCTGACAAGGTCTGCACAACATAACAGACTACAAGATGAAGACATGTAAAATTGCTGGCATCAATGCACCCCTCCCTGATGAGTTTTCTATGCCCGTTTTGAGCAAGAGGTCAGTGAGGACATGCCCTCCACCCCGGAAGCCTTGGACGAACTTGTTTCTGAGGTCACCATCGCAGACATCAGAGTAGCTTTCTCAAAAATCAATCTGTGGAAAGTGGCCTGGATGGGTACCCGGATGAATACTTCGATCCTCCACGGAACCATTGGTGCGGGTATTCACAGACATCTTTAGCCTCTCTTTGTACCAATCTGAGATCCCTGTCAAGAAGATGACCATCATCCTGATACCAAAGAAAAGCCAGGCAGTGTATGTTAATGACTATCATTTGATGGCTTTGACATCCATTATTATGAAATACTTTGAAAAGTTAGTTGTGGCATGAATGAACTCCGGCCCTGCAGTTTGCCTACTGCTGCAACAAGTTCACAGCAGAGACCATCTCCCTGGCCCTACATTCAGCCCTGGAACACCTGGATAACAAAGACATTTATATTAGACTCCCTTTTATTGATTACAGCTCAGCCTTTGCCATTATTTCTACAAAACTCCTCTCCAAACTCCGTGGCCTGGGCCTCAGCTTCTCCCTCTGCGACTGGATCCTAGACTTCCTAACTCTCAAACCACAATCAATTATAGGCAACAAGACCTCCACGATCATCCTCAACACCAGTACCCCACAAAGCTGTGTCCTCAGACACATTTGACTATGGCCAAATTCCCCTCCAACTTGACTTTCAAGTTTGCTGATGACACCGTAGTGTGTTGGATCTCAAACAATGACTAGATGGAGTACAGAAAAGAGATAGAGAATCTAGTGGGCAGCGATAATCTCTCCCTCAATGTCAGCAAAAGGAAGGAGATATTCATCGACTTCAAGAAGTGTAATGGAGGACATGCTCCAATCTACATCAATGGGGACCAAGCGGAAATGGTCAAGAGCTTCAAGTTTCTTGGTCTCCAGATCACCAGCAACCTATCCTGTTCTTTCCATGCTGAAGCTATAGTTAAGAGAGATCAACAGCGCCTCGACTTTCTCAGGAGGCTAAGAAAAATTGACATGTACACTACAACTCTCCAAATTTTACAGATGCACCATAGAAAGCATTCTTTCTGGTTGTATCCCAACTTGGCATGGCTCCTGCTCTGACCAAGACCGCAAGAAACTGTGAAGGGCTGTGTCCAATCCATCACACAAACTGGCCTCTCATCCATTGACTCCGTCAGCATTTCCCGTTGACTCGGAAAAGAAGCCAGCATAATCAAGGATCTCATGCACCCCAGACATTCTCTCTCCCACCTTCTTCCATTGGGAAAAAGATACAAAAGTCTGAGGACATGTACCAATCGATTCGAATAGCTTCTTCCCTGCTGCCAACAGACTTTTGGATGGAGCTAACTCGCATTAAGTCGACCTTTCTCTACACCCCAGTTATGACTGTAACACATTCTGCACTCTCCCCTTTTATATACAATATGCTTTGTATAGGGTGCAAGAAACAACACTTTTCACTGTATACTAATACACGTGACAATAATAAATCAAATCAAAAATGAGTAGAGAAATCTCCTGCTGATTATCACTTAATGGGGACCTCTGAAGGAGCCAAGATGGATTATCCACTAAGCACTTCTGTCTGAAAATGGCTGCCAAGGTTCCAGCCTTGTCTTTTGCATTTTGCATTAGTAAGCTGGTCTCCACCATCCTTGAGAATGGGAATGTTTGCAGAGCCTTGTGCTCCAGTTATCTGTTTTTTATGACTAGATGTTGTGTGTTTCCAAAACTTTGGTTGCAGGATCACATAGCTTTGACTATCGCATGCTGCTTTTGCTAATACGTGTAGCCTTATGTTGTACGTCATTGGGTTGATGTCACATTTTTATGTACGCCTGATGCTGCTCCTGGCATATCCTTATACAACCAGGGTTGACTCCTTGGTTTGATGTTGATGGTAGAGTGGGAAATATAGCAGACCATGAGATGACAGATTATAGCTGACTGTAATTCTACTTCTGATGTCCTGCAGTGCCTCATGGATACCCAGCTATGTTACTAACTAGGGTAAGTATGATGATTTTGTCCACTGCGGAATTAATCCTTACCTTGGTGAACAAATATGAGTGGATAATGATGCTGATCTTTGAAGAATTTAGAAGTAAGGAACAAGAAGAGGCCCCACTGACCATTCCTTCACACACACTGTAGGTTTATTGTTTTACAAGCTCTCCCTGACCTTTTTATCTGCTAAGGGGTACTATTGTGTTTTAAAACTCAGATTCCCTAATCAACAAAGATCTGATACAAGAGTGTTAAATTGGCTATTCAATTACTAATGAATGCTAATTTTCAAAGTTGTTGAAATTTAATTCCAAGAAATTGTCCTAACTCTTATGTTTCCACTTTTGAGATCACACTTGCGTGTGCAGTTTTGGATACTCTGTACATAGATATGTTGGAAAACGTTAAAAGAAGAATAACCAGGGTTGTTTGGGCCTCAGGCCTGTAAGAAATAAGCACTCAGGGAGCTAAATATTTAATTGAAAGAAAAGACATGATTTAGGGCTTTAAAATGCTAAGAGGCATGAGTGACTTAGATTTGGACTGAGCAGAGAAGTGGTGACAAACTTCGAGTGAAATTAGAGATTAGAATTCTCCTCTCATCCACGTCCCTGGCCCCAGCTGGTGGATGTATGGAAGAAACATCCAACAAAAGCAGCTGATGCGGAATTGATTATTTGATCCAGAAAGCAAGCTGAGCAAATATATTGCACGCAATTGAAACTTACAAAGAAGTGGCATTAACTGGAGCATTTCAAATTCTTTATAGAAATATTTTTTCTCATACAGCAGCAGGTTATGGTTAAATAAAATACATATGAGGAGAAATGATTGTGTTATCAATCTGTAATTTGCGTAGACATTTCTTCTTGTGAAAGGTATTTTTTGGTACTGTTGTTTCACTTGGATTTAATATGATGTTCAATTATAACGAGCTTTTTTTTTACAGCTGGCTACAGTTATACCAAAATTAAATTGATACAAATGTTTCAGGTTTTGTTTGGTAGCTTGTAAGGCCTGAGAGAGCAGACAATCTGTATTTGAAATCCCCGATATAATTTTTGTAAATGTCTATACTGTTTTCAAGCCCCAACGTTTCTTTGAAAGTGAGACCAGAATGTACACAATATACCAGCTTAAGGAGTGAATTATAAAGGTTCAGTATAACTCCCTTACTTTGCCCTGTGCCTGTAAGCCAAGGGGGAGTCAGTATTACAGTGGTATTATCACTGGACTAATAATCCAGAAATCCAGGGTAATGGTCTGGAGACCTAGATTCAAATCCCATCATGGCAGATGCCAAAATCTGAATTCAATAGAAGTTTGAATTAAAAGTCTAATGATCGCCATGAAACCATTGTTTGTTTAAAAACCCATCTAGTTCACTAATGTCCTGTCAGGGAAGGAAATCTGTGGGCCTTATCTGGTCTGGCCTATATGTGACTCCAGATCCATAGCAATGTGGTTGACTCCTAAATGTCCTCAAGTAATAAATGCTGACCTAGCCAGTGATGTACAAATGAAAGAATTTAAATAAAAGGAATTGTATGTGTTTTTAAAGAACTTGCATTTAAATGGTGTCCTTTGCGACCCAAGGCACATCACAGCCAATGCAATACTTTTGAACTGCAGTCAGCTGTCATGATGGAGGGAAAAATAACAGTCAATTTGCATGCAGCAAGCCCTTACAAACAGCAATGAGGTAATGATGCCAGATCAATTTGTCTACTCACTTTCAAAGATTTAAGCATGTAAATGCTCAGGTTTTTGATTTGATTTACTATTGTCACATGTATTGGGATACAGTGAAAAGTACTGTTCCTTGTGTGCTATTTGACAAAACACACTTCATAGAGTACATAGGTTAGAAGGAAAGGAGAGAGTGCAGAATGTAGTCACAGCTAGAGTACAGAGAAAGTAGCTTAATATATGGTGGGTCCATTCAAAAGTGATGGCAGCAGGAAAGAAGCTGTTCTTGAGTCAGTTGGTACATGATTTCAGACTTCCTTATTTTTTTCCCCCAACAGCAGAAGGTGGGAGAGTGTATATCTGGGATGCATGAGGTCCTAGGTTATGCTGGCTGTTTTTTCCAAGGTAGTTGGAAGTCAACGGATGGGAGGCAGGTTTGTATGATGGACTGGGCTACATTCACAGCCCTTCGTAGTTTCTTGTGGTCTTGGTTAGAGCAGGAGCCATACCAAACTGATACATCTGGAAAGGATGCTTTCTGTAGTGCATCTGTAAAAATAATTGAGAGTCATAGGGGACATGCCGAATTTCCTTAGCCTCTTGAGAAAGTAAAGGCATTGGTGGACTTTCTTAACTATACCATCGGTGTGGAGTGGCCAGGATGGTTTTTGGTGACCTGGACACTTAAAGATTTGAAGCTCTTGACTATTTCCACTTTATCCCTGTTGATGTGGACAGTGGCATGCTCTCCACTGTACTTTCTGAAGTCAATGACTACCTCCTTCATATAACTGACATTGAGGGAAAGATTATTGTTGTTGGACCATTTCACCAGATTCTCTTTCCTGTACTCAGTCCTATCATTGTTTGAGATTTAACCCACCATGGTGGTGTCATCAGTAAACTTGAAAATGGAGTTATAGGTGTATAAGGAGTATAGTAGGAGGCTGTCGGGCCCCAGTGTTGAGAGTGATTGTGGAGGAGGTGACATTGCCTATCCTTACTGATTGCGGTCAGTGGGTTGGAAAGTCGAGGATCTAGTTGCAGAGCTGAATCCTAGGCCACAAATGTTTGCAGATCAGTGTATTTGGGACAATGGTGTTGAGCTGTAGTCAATAAATAGGAGTCTGACATAAATGTCCTTGTTATCCCAATGAGATGGTGCCAGCTGTGGCCTTGTTGTGGTAATAGGTGAACTGTAGTGGATCCAAGCTATCTGGGAGACCGGAGTTGATGTGTACCATGACTTCATAATGATGGGTGTCAGAGCCACCAGGCAATCGTCAGTAAGGCATGCTGCTTGACTTTTCTTCGGTACAGGGATGATGGTCAGCTTTTTGAAGCAGGTAGAGATCTCAGGTCTTAGTAAGGAGAGGTTAAAGATATCTGTGAATACCCCCACCAAAATCCCTTTTAGATGTTGGAAGATGTTTCTGATCTTGAGCACTTGGCTTATTAATGCAGAAACTAAAAATCCTGAGTTAGCATTTAATCTGGCTTGTAGAGCATGATCTTACTGGCTCACCACACCAGTTAATCAGTGTGGCGAGCAGGTAAGATAGGGTGAGAAGTGAAAAATCAGGTTCACACGAAATTGATTTCAATATGAATGACAACATTTAAATAAAATAGTGAGTCTGGGATATTATCGTCTGCACTCACTTGTACTTCTCCCCTTGCCAGCTAAGGTCCTCGCTGGTGAGAATCACAGATGGTCCCCATCAACTGGGACCAGAGGTGATGGCCCCACCGTTGAGACCAGGGGGCAGGCCTTACTGTGTGCACTGGGCATCTGGCACTGCCCACCAGGCATGCTGGCAGTGCAAAGGGGGTGGGGCCTGAAAGGGCTGGTCATGATGGGAGGAGGCGGGGGTGCAGTTTCTGATGACATATCGTTTGTATTTGAAAGCCAATAATTAAATTTTTAAAGAATTAATAAACTTGAATCTGTGTCTACTTGTTTATCCTAAAAATTAGTACACATCAAGAAAAGTGAAAGTATGGATACTGTACAGTGAAGCGCAGTATCATTTGAGTAGATTTGAATAAATGTAAATAATGTGGAAGCAAATGGCATTATCCGCTGTTCAAAATATTCCCATTAAATTTTTTAAAAATAAGAAAATGTTATGGATTTTCTGTCTCTTACAAAAAAAGACAAGACATTAACAAATAAATGGAGCAGTCAGAAATAGCCATACAGTTGCATTTCTTTGAATTAACGCCTTTAACTTACGTTAAAGAAAATATGATGAAGCACATGCATGGTTACTCAGACTTAGTAGCACATTAGTTGGAGACATGAGCATAATTGCTTTGCATTAAAGAAGTAAAGTGTGAGAGTGAACCATTGAATTAGTAAGCTGTCAGCTTTGTACATTTTAAACCAATTTGACAATTTTAGAATTGCGTTCATGGAAAATGATCTGGTTCAACTCCAGGAGTATTGAAGTAGCTAATTTCAGAGAGGATCACAAAGAAGCACAACAATTGGTCTCAATTTGCAGAGCTGCAAAGGGGGAAAATTAGTTTGGTTCCTATTTATTGCTATTAATGACCCCTATTTTAAAATGACCATAAACGTTAGCTGCATAGGGCTTCAGTCTGATTATGAAGCCCTCAAGTTAGATTAGACTGGTGATAATTTATTGGAACAGTGAGGAAAAGAATCATCCTTGGCTCCTCCCACTAGCTGCTGTATAGTGACACCTTCTGGAAGTATGGATTCTGTTTGAGAATAGATTAAGGCTCAACTTTGAAGCGTGTTGATTAAGAAGGGAAGGGGTTGGGAAATACCTAATTGTCCTGATTTACAAATGAAGAATGACTCCTTGGCTGAGCTACTGCAACATCAATGGTGGCTTGAGCAAAATCTGTTTGAGGATTTTGTTCAGCTCTCTTGAATCTTCATATAAAATAAAACTATTAGGCAGGATATTACAGCTTTGCTTGTCCCAAGACCATAAAATCCTGCCCTGGTCAATGCACCTTTCCATTGTCTGGCCGTTGCCCACACCAATTCCCGTGGCAGACGGGGCGGTAAAATTCCTGCCTCTGTTTTTAGGACTAGGCAATGATGGAAAAGATTCCTTTTTTGGTATCTTAGAACCTCATCTTTAAATGATCCTGAATTTTACAAGTTCATTACAGAACATATATCTTTTATTTTAGCAAATGTACTCAAAATTTAATCTACAAGCTCTGGAAAGGTGAAAACTGAATCATAGAATCCCCACAGTGCAGAATCAAGCCAGCACTGACTCTGACAGAGGATCCCACCCAGGCCCTTTCCCATAACCCATGTATTTACTCCTCTAGTCCCCCTAACCTGCACATCTTTGGACTGTGGGAGGAAACCATAGGAGACCTAAGGAGAGAAAAAAATTTTGAGAAGTGATTTAGAGCCTTGTACTTTGGTTTTTCTCCGAATACCAATATATTCAATACAGAGTTGCAGACTAATATTTAGTGTGTCATGTTTGGCCACTGGTTCTATTTTTACCACTTATTCTCTCAACAATGTACTTAAACAACCATGAGTAAAACCCAACCTACATTTGCCTTTCCCTATTCCTGGTCTGAAACTAATATGCTATTTCTTCAAAAAAAAAGCCACAACACATTTTGAAGCAAATATCCTTAAATATGTTAATTTTTCAGCCTTCTACACTGAATGTTTTAAATCTTCTTTTTGACACTAACAGCAACTTTACGGGAAAGGATCATTTTCAGTGTTCTAAAGTTTCTAAATGTTCTATTTTTATGAATTCTTCTCTTTCCAATCTTTTACTTTTTAAAAATGTTTTTTTTCATGGTTTTGGCTAACGTCTTTGGTTGAGAGCACATAGCCCCTGGCAGCTAATCAAGAAGTGAGAAAAGCCAACTAGTTGTAACTACTCCCTTTCATTTTTCCATCCTCAATTGAGAGGCATGCAGCTTCCATTTTTGTGCCTTTATTTCCTATTTAACTGCAGAGTGGCCTGATGTCTGTCTGTCCCTGTTACATTCCAATTCAATTTTGAGGCTTCTGACAACATACAGAATTATAATAAAAGCAAAATAGTGTGGAAACCTGAAATAAAAACAATGTTGGAAAATCTCAGCACATAGAACATAATAAGAACATAAGAAATAGGAGCAGGAGTAGGCCATCTAGCCCTCTCGAGCCTGCTCCGCCATTCAATAAGATCATGGCTGATCTGTTGTGGCTCAGTTCCACATTCCCGCCCTCTCCCCATAACCCTTAATCCCCTCTCTTATCAAAAACCCATCAACCCGCGTCTTAAAAATATTCAGCGAGGCAGCCTCCACCACTTCAACGGGCAGAGAATTCCAGAGATTCACCACCCTTTGAGTGAAGAAGTTCCTCCTCAACTCCGTTCTAAACCGCCCCCCCTTTATCTTGAGGCTGTGACCCCTAGTCCTACTGTCCTTTCTGAGCGGGAAGAGTCTCTCCACCTCTATCCTATCCATCCCATTCATCATCTTATACGTCTCAATGAGATCTCCCCTCATTCTTCTAAACTCTAACGAGTACAAGCCTAGTTTATTCAGCCTCTCCTTGTAGCTCAACCCCCTCAACTCCGGCATCAGCCTAGTAAACCTCCTCTGCACTCCCTCCAGGGCCAAAATATCCTTGTGTAAGTACGGCGCCCAAAACTGCACACAGTACTCCAGCTGCGGCCTCACCAATGCCCTATACAGCTGCAGCAAGACCTCCCTACTTTTATATTCAATCCCCCTCGCTATGAAGGCCAGCATCCCATTCGCCTTCCTGACCACCTGCTGCACCTGCAAGCTGGGTTTTTGCGACTCATGCACAAGGACCCCAAGGTCCCTCTGCACCGTCGCCTGCTGCAGTTTTTCGCCACGTAAGTAATAATCCTTCCTACCATTATTCCTACCAAAGTGGACCACTTCGCACTTGCCAACATTAAATTCCATTTGCCATTTCCTGGCCCATTCGCCCAGCCTATCTAGATCCTTCTGTAGACTCTCCACACCCTCCGCGCAATTTGCCGTTCCACCAATCTTGGTGTCATCAGCAAATTTCGACACCATACACTCGGTTCCCTCTTCCAGATCATCTATATAAATGGTAAATAGCTGAGGCCCCAGCACCGACCCCTGGGGCACTCCACTAGTCACCAACCGCCAATCCGAATAGCACCCATTGACCCCCACTCTCTGCCTCCTATTTGACAACCAACCCTCTATCTATGCTAACACCCTACCCCCAACTCCATGTCCCCTGACCTTCTGCAATAACCTCTTGTGAGGTACCTTGTCGAACGCCTTCTGAAAATCAAGAAACACCACCTCCACCGGCTCTCCTCTATCCACCGCCCTAGACACATCCTCATAGAACTCCAGTAAATTTGTCAGACACGACTTCCCCTTAACAAAACCGTGCTGCGTCTGCTCTATCAAGCAATTCCCCTCAAGATGCCTTGCTATTTCCTCCTTGATGACGGATTCTAACATTTTACCTACAACAGACGTTAAACTAACCGGCCTATAATTCCCTGCCTTTTGCCTGGCACCCTTCTTAAACAACGGCATAACATTAGCCGTTTTCCAATCTTCCGGCACTTCCCCGGAATCCAGCGACGTTTGGAAAATAACCACCAAGGCATCCACTATCACCTCTGCCATTTCTTTCAGAACCCTCGGATGCATTCCATCCGGTCCTGGGGACTTGTCCACAATCAGTCCCTCCAGTCTGTTGAGCACCGCCTCTCTAGTAACAATAATGTCATTGAGACCCTCCAGTCCTACCACCTTTCCATCGCTAACACCCGGCAAATTATTCACGTCCTCCACCGTGAAGACCGAAACAAAAAAGTTATTCAAGACCTCAGCCATATCCCCATCCCCTACCACTAAGTCCCCCTTCTCATCCTCTAAGGGTCCAACATCTGGCGGTATCTGTGAAGAGAGACACAATTTATGTTTCATATCCAATATGACACTTTCTACAGAATTATAATACCACTTTCAAATATCAATCTGTCTATGATATAATTCTCCTTGTGTTGAATTAATGAATTTGTGTACATATGTCAATTTCCAACTTTGAAGAACGCCCAGAACCAATATTTGTAAAAATAGATTTCACTGTCCAAAGTCGGTCACTAATGGTCAAAGTATAGCTGGCATTTCAAAACCAATGACAAAAGTGAACAAGTATTACCAAAGCATGGCATTTTTTAGTACAGAAATAACAATTGTATCATGTGACTGGAGAGGATTCAGTGCAGGACCTGACATTATGTTCAAGTTCCTGTCTGAGATTGCTTGCCATCTGTTTGGCAGAACAGTTTCGCAAATATTCTTGTAGTAAGTGGCATTGATGGTCTCTGCTTCAATAAACATAATATCTATTTGCAAACTATATCTTAGTGCTAAAGAGAATGTGTAGTTCTCTAACATCATCTGCCTATGGTGCAGCTTAGCTTTCAAAGTGCATTTTTAGTTAATGTATTTGTGTGCTAGCAGAAAGTAAGTCTTGGCAATAAAGGCCCATATTTTTCAGTAAAAATAATAGTGAGACAATCAGTACTCAGCTTTTATTAAGAAATAAATTTAAAAGTATCTTCCGGGGTCTGTATAAACACAGTTAAATGCACAAATCATGAAGTTGCTGTTTGAGATTTCCTCAAGATATCTCATTCTAATAGTATTTTACTGAAAATCTCATCATAGAAGAGCAAGAATTTGTGCCCTTGTCCAACTGTTACCCACTAAACATACCAGAGAAAATTGGGACTTGTTCATTCAAGTAAGTTTCTAATGGCAGTATGAGTCTTTAATTGCTGTCAACCAAGCTCTTTGGCACTGAAAATTTACTTCCCAAAATATGGTGTCTTATGATGTCAGATTTTAATTATTGCTGGAGACTTGAGTAGAATAATTTTTAAAGCATTTTCCTTGTTTTCTGTCTGTCTCTCTCTCTTGATGCCACCTTCCTTTTCATCTCTTAATTTTGCTTTCCACCATGATTTGGCATTAAGTTAATTATTTCTAACCTGTGCTTCCTGGTTTAGAAACTACATGTCTCAGTAAGGATTCTTCAGGCTGGTCCATGATCCCCTGTACAAGGTGCTGTACGCATTTGACACTAATTGCTGCAAGACGGCGTGCAAAATTTCATAGTTTATGGGTAAAAGGCAAGTAACAATGAGCAGTAAAACTTTACTGCTGATTGCAAAATACACACCTTAAAATTCATTGATTGGAACCTATGTAGCTTTAGTCATATTTCCAGACATAGTTGTCAGGAGGCAGCAACTTAATATTTGTTGTAATGGGAAGAGGAAGGACTGTGTCCCATTGAATTGAGTTTTCATGTCAAACTTCAACCCTCCGTTGATTTATTGCTGAGGGTTGAGGAAGCATGTTAAGTAATCTGCATGCAATGTCTAGAGCAGGCATTAATATTCCCAGGTAAGTAAGTGGAAAACGCCCAAACTATCAATACCTAACTTTGGAAGTTCTAGCACCATATCCATTTCTTCCAAATGAACAGTACTCACCATTATTTAAATTCCAACGTGGCTAATATTGTTCTAAACGCTGCTTATGTGGAAGAATCCTCCATGGGGGCAAAGTTTTTAGGAACAAGTAGTCTGGGGCAAAATTAACAGTCACTTTGACAAGTATGGATTAACTAAAACACTGATTTGTTCAAGCAATGATGTTTAACTAACATTTTTGGGGAGTTAACAGAAAGAGTTGATGTAGGTAATGCAATTGAGTTTGTATGGACTTCCAAAAGGGGATTGATAAAGCCCATGTTCAAAAGATTCCTTTTTTGGTATCTTAGAACCTCATCTTTAAATGATCCTGAATTTTACAAGTTCATTACAGAACATATATCTTTTGTTTTAGCAAATGTACTCAAAATTTAATCTACAAGCTCTGGAAAGGTGAAAACTGAATCATAGAATTCCCACAGTGCAGAATCAAGCCAGCACTGACTCTGACAGAGGATCCCACCCAGGCCCTTTCCCATAACCCATGTATTTACTCCTCTAGTCCCCCTAACCTGCACATCTTTGGACTGTGGGAGGAAACCGTAGGTAACACTGAAGCCCATGAAGCAATAGGATGTCACAGTATGGATATGAATCGACTGACTGACAGGAAATAGAATATGGTGAACAATTTGTCGAATTGGAGGAAGGCATTAAATTAGATTCACCAGGGATCAGTACTAGAACCATTGCTTTTATTGATCTATATTAATAACTTGTACTGGAGTGGACAGGGCATAATTTCAAACTTCACAATGACAGAAAACTTGGAAGTGAAGTGAACAATAGAATGTGTAGGTAATTGGCAGAGGCAATTTAACACAAATGCAAAGTAATACCCTTCAGTAGGAAGAATGAAGATGAAAATATGAACCAAAAGGTGCCAATCTAAAGGGGCTGCAAGAACAGAAAGATCAGGAGTACATGTGTGTAAATCGTCAAAGATGGCAGGCAAGGTTGAGAAAGCAGTTAAAATTGCATCTGGGATCCTGACCTTTTATAAACAGAAGCGTAGAATACAAAAATAAGGAAATTATGACGAATCTTTATAAGACACTGGTTCAGCCTCAATATGTCCAATTCTGGGTATCACACTTTAGAAAGAACGTGAAAGCTTTAAAGGAGGTGCAGTAAAGATTTACAAGAATGGTTCTGGGAAGTGGATAGATTGGAGGAACTGGGGTTATTCTCAAGAGGCATTTCTAAACAGAGTAGATAGAAACTTTTTTAGCAGAAATGTTGAAAACCAGATAACAGATTTAAAGTGATTGGTAAAAAAGTCAAAGGTGACATAAGATGAAGTTTTTTTTGTACGATGGGTATTTATGATCTGGATTGCCTGCTTGAAAGGGTGGCAAACGCAGATTCAGATGATTTTCAAAAGGAAATTTAATAAGTATTTGAGGGAGAAAAATTGCAAAGCTCTGGTGGAAGAAATTGGGACTAACTAAATTGTTGCCGCCGAGAACTGACATGGACCCATTAGGTCAATTGGCTGCCCTTTACACTGTAACTACTCTTTGATTCTATGAATGCACATTTGCCTTTCACTGAACAATCTTTTTTAAGTTTGGATGACCTTGATTCCCTTCCTGGTGGAGTAGCTTCTAAGTCATTATGCCGGTATTTTGGCAATATTTGGATAGTGCCACTTAGGGCCTGCAAGACAAAAGTAAAAGGAAGGCACAATTCTAAGTTGGTTGAGCCTTTGCTGTGCTACACAAGGAACTCTTGATGCTAATATAATAAAATGTTGTCTTCCTTTATTGACTAATATTTTGAGAACAAGATTTCCATCCCCCAAAAAAATTCTGATGTTGTTCTTTATTTCATTGTTCTGGATATTTTGCATGTGAAATATTTTGCTGTTAATCTATTTTTTCACAAATTTATTTACAATTTATTTCTTGAACTAGTGTTTCAGAGTTGAGTAGATTCTATGTGCTTTTTTTCTGTAATTTCAGGTTTGGTTTGAGCAACAAATTTGAATCAGAATTCCCTTCATCGTTAACAGGAAAGGTAAATCATTAATTTCTCTTCTTGAATAAAGTTCCCTGGTGATGGGAGTAGAACTTGCAACTGAACAATTTTTAAAGCTAAAATTATTAAAAGAATATTAAATGTAAGTAGTGCTAACTTTTTTGAAAAACAAAAGCCTGTTAAAAACGTGTGCCATAGATGTAGGACTTTGGAGTGGGAGTAGGCCATTCAAACTTTGAGCTTCCTCTTTCATTTAATGAAAGATCATGGCTGATCTGGTTGTGGTCTCGACTCCCTTTTCCTGTCTGCCTCATAATCCTTGATTTGCCTGACTATTAAAAATCCATCTTATCCTTGAATAGATTCAATGACGAAGCCTTCAATGCTTCCTGGGGAAGAGAAAATCACAAACTAATCACCTTCTGAGACAGAATGTTTCTTCTTATCTCCATTTTAAAAGGGGGCATCTTTTAAACAGTGTCCCCTTGTTCTAGTCTCCCCTACAAGAAGAAAAATCCATCTGGTATCCACCTTGTCAAGTTCCCTCAGGATCTAGTATGTTTCAGTAAGATCACTCCTCATTCTTCTAAATTCCAATGGATATAGGCCCAACTTGTTCAACCTCTCTTCATAAGATAAGGGATAAATCAGTCATTTTCAGGTTGGCAAGGTGTAACTAGTAGGGTACCGCAGGAATCAGTGTTGGTGCCTCAACTGTTTACAATCTATATATCAATGACTTGGATGAAGGGATCAAATGTGCGTGGCTAAACTTGCTGATGACACCAAAATGGATAGGAAAGTAAGCTGTCAATAGGAGGGCCTGGAGCTCTGCTACCCAATCTCGCATCAACAGGAATTCAACTGCTCCACCCGCTTGAGAAATCACAAGGGTTCTTTTACTTGGATGGTTATACCCACTTCTTAAGTTATTGTTCACAGCCAATTGATCAATATTGTTGTAAGGGTTAACTTTATTGGATCTATCCATCTGCCTACATGGCCTTGAACATGACGACAGTGGAGTACTTAAATGTGTTCCTTATTTCAGTACTGGAAAAGTGCCTATCATGAGACCAGTCAAGAACCATATAGATTTGAGGGTTTTAACGTATGAAATTGAAACTGTAAAGTCTGATTTCTTAATTTCTAACACTAGGGCCCTCCATTGTGTTTAATCTAATAAGGTAGGAATAGCCAGTCTGAATAAATTGAGCAGAATTTATTAAGCAAGATTTTACATAATACTTAACACACAGTGGCGAAGACAGCATAGAAATTCCTCATCTCTCAAGTTCCTCGGATTCGTTGAGCATTGCCAACAATGTCTTTGACGTGATGTTGAATTGTGTCCAGAACAGTCATACCCCAGAAGCCACTGTAATACTGCCAACAAAGACTTTCCAACTTTTGTGTCCACTTCCCATTATTCCACCTTGTTTATTTGAAAATAGTCCAAATTCATCTCCTCCGTTGGCTTAGGATGCTCACCATCTTATGTCATCCCATTGACTAAAGACAAAGGTCCATTCCTTGTTTCTTTGGGACCCTCAGTTTCATTCCATGTCAACAAATAATACATTTTCTGAAGATACAATAGTCATGAACAAAGTTACATTCTTTTGTCAGTATATTTAATCCATTCCTAACACTATTAAGAACAGTATTTCCAATCATAATATTAGAAGATAAAGGTTTTCTTCAGATCAGTTAAAGCAGTGTATGGTTTCTTTCAACATAATGTGTCATTCTAAGAGAAAACTACTTTTCAATGATTCTTCAAATTCAGCTGCTGAATATGACTCTTAAGCAATTTAAGTTGTAAAACAACTAAATGTTGCTACACTTGAAACAACAGATGCAAAGCATCCCAACTACCTTGACTGCCTATTGTCTCTGTAACAGAAATTCAAACTAAATCATTTAAAAAGTGGTGAAGGAATAAAATCCATTGATGTTCCAGACCAACAACAAACCCTAAAAATAGTAGAATCACTAAAATCTTAGTGGTTTGTTTTGATTGGGATCTAATCAGAATAGTTTCCCACATAGACTAACAGCGTATTTAAAATACAGGCAGGTATGTTAGTAGAAAAACAAAAATAAATTGACTCTAACTCTTATTTAAGTATCTAATTAATTACTCATTTTCAATTAGAGTAATTGAGGTACGTCTAACACAATCATCTGTTACTAACTGGTTGCTACTTTACAATACTAGTCGTTAGTGCACTAAAATGTTACATTGTTTGTCAGCAGGTATTCAAATCACAAAATGCATTCTGTTAGAAAAGGTTTTGGTCCAAAATGGCAGTTTAACCTTGTGAGCTTATTGCAAAATACAACCTCCAAAAATGATCCAGTTAAGCAGGCAACCTAAATTTTAGTAAAAATAAAATCTAAAATCTAGGCCAAGTTACAGTAGCAAGTATTGGTACAGCACCTTATCAAATACCATTTGGATATCCAAGTACATTCATCTACATGTTCCCTCTATCCATGTTGTTTGTTTCCTTCTCACCTTCTCAAAGAATTCAAATCAATTAAATTGATTAGTGAAACATGATTTTCCTTTCACAAAACCATGTTGACTTTGCCAATCCCTCTATGATTTTCTAAGTATCCTGCAATAATCTGAATGGATTCTAGCAAATTCCCTGTAACTGATGTTTGGCTAACTGGCCCCTAGTTTCCTTCTTTCTATCTCCCTCCTTTTGAGTAGACGAGTTACATTTGCTATTTTCTACACGGCTGGCACCTTCCAGAATGTAAGGATTTGGGAAGACTTAAACTGATGCCTTTTGATGTGGGCCATCAAGCCCTGGGACTATCAGTTGCAAGTTTTTCAAGCACCTTTCTCCTGGTGATGGTGATTGTTTTAAGATTTGCTGTCGTTTTGCCTCTTTTTAAGTATCTAGAAAGTTTTCCAAGTCCTAAAGAATGAAGCCAAGCACACAATACTTGTCCAATATCTTTGCTATTTTCTTGTTTCCATTATTAATTCCACAGATGCACCCTGTACAGGACCAGCACTAGCTTTAGTTACTTTTTTAACATAATGTGGAATCTCTCACTATTTGTTTTTATAATACTGACAACATTTCTCTAATCTACTTTCTCCCTCTTTATTTGTGTTCCTTTGCTGGTTCTTAAAATATGCCCAATTTTTTGATCTACCGTTAACCTTCTCAGAATTGTATAGTATTTCTTTCAATTTGGTAGAATCCATAACTACCTCATTTAGCCACAGATGATGCATCCTTCTAAAATGTTTTTTTCCCTCATTTAATATTTATTTTGCTGAGAGCTATTAAATATCTCCTTAAAAGTCAGCCACAGCATCTCTACTGCCTGACATTTAATCTAGCTTCCCAGTTCACTTTAACCAATTCTACCCTGTATCCTTATTTATATTTGGGTTTAAAGCACTAGTCTTTGATCTACACTTTCATCTTCAAAATGAACATCAAAGGGTCTTGAGGTGAAATTATATCATGTTGTGATTACTGTTGCCTGGAGATCCTTTACTATGTGGTTATTAATTAATCCTTATTGCAAGTTACCAGATTCAGACTAGCGTGCTCTCTGGTTGCCTTCAACACATACTGCTCTGGGTTGTTGTCCTGACTATATTCTATAAACTCATTTTCCTGGATACATTTGTCCAATCTACATGGAGATTAAAGTCATTCATGATTACCTTTCTTATATACTCCATTTGTTCCTTCATTTTTATTCTGTTCTATAGCGTATCTACTGTTAGGGTCTTATAAACACTTACCAGAAGTGACCTCTTACCTTTCCTATTTCTTATCTCTGCTTAAACTGATTCAACATCATGCTGTTTTGAGCAACGGTCATCCCTGATGACAGTGTTGATGTCACCGTTAATTAATAAAGCTACCCCTTTCTCCTTTTCCTGGCTTCCCAATATGTCAGAATGCCAAAATGTGACTAACAATATCATTTGGCCAAACAGCATTAGATACCAGTACAAGAATTATTACTTCCAGGCTAGCATAAAGATATGTGTGAACGTTGCTATTTTTATGGATAGCCTTATTTTATATATGCGTAATTATTCTGTGGCTACCACAATTTGAAACATTCACTTTTTCAATGTAAACGTTGGTGTGGTAGCCTTGGATGCTCAATTTTCTCTCTCTTCCTGGAGACCAACCACTTTTTAATATATTCTAATACTCAACATGTAGGTGTATGAATCTTGGAAAAAAAATTAAGCACGTACAGCAATTTCACAGTTATGTTAATAAATAATTTGCCAATATCTGAAAAATGTTAAAGCTTTTAAGTTTTTTTCATTTTATCATTTTCCTTTGCAACTGTAACTTTAAAAATATTGTTGTATCCATTAGTTATACGTTGTATAGGTGAGACTGAATTAAGCAGTTATGTCTAAAGAGAAGGGTGAGTAAGAGCATTGGACTTAATTTGACAGCATTAAGGATTTGCGGCAAAGTAGATGAATTGATGGCGCAAATTGATCTAATAACCATTATGTCATTACAGATATGTAGCTGCACAGTGGCAAGTCTGTGAGCTCAATATTTCACGTATGGGTATTTAATGTTTTAAAAAGATAGCCAAAAAGGGGGCTGGCCCTGTTAATAAAAGGATAGCATTAGGATCATTGTGAGAAAGGATTTTGGTTTAGAAAAGCCGATAATGGAATCAATATAGCTAGAGATGAGAAATAATAAGGGTCAGAAACACTCTAAGAGTAATTTATAGGCTCTCCCCAAAACAATGGTATACTGTTGATTGAGCATTAATAAATGAAAGGAGTTTGTAAATGAAGCAACGCAATCATTGTGGGGACTTTAATATTTATATAGATTGGACAAATCAAATTAATGAAAGTAGTTTGGAGGATGTATTTAAGACTGTTTTGAGAGCATTATGGTGTGGAAACGGCAAGGGAAGAAGCTCTTCAATCAACAGCGTTAATTAATAATCAGAGATCATTTGGAAGTGTGGTCATAGTGAAACGTATTAGTGTGAAACTAAAGTATTGTATTTAAAACTAATTGCATAGCTATATGGGGAGGATTGGCTATGGTGCATTGAGGAATCAAATTAAAAGGTATGGCAATAGATGCGCAATTGTGAACGTTTAAAGCAGTATTACATTATTCTCAATTAATCAACATTCTATTGAGAAATAAAAATTCCAAGGACAAAGTGATCCTTCCATGGTTAATGGAGAGAAAAGACGTATAATATTACCAAGAAGGGCATTAAGCATGTAGATTGGGAGAGTTTCAGATACCAGCAAAGAATAACTAAAAAAGTTTTAAATGGAGAAAATAGAAATTTAAAAATAGATTGTAAGAACCTCTGCAAATATGTAAAGAGGGCAGAAAAGGTGCACCAGTTCTTGGAGGCTGAGTTAGGAGAAAGTATAATAGGAAATAAGGAAATTTCAGAGAGGTATTTTGAACGGCTTCCCAAATTTGTGCCATCTTTCCCCAAAGTCCCATGTTTGAATCCTTCTAATCAATTTTCCATCTAGCTTCAGTATCAAAACTTAGCAAAATCATAAATGATATCCTATGTGGCTGCGATGGAGGTAATATTTCTTTCCTTGCCGTTCTCAACCAAATCTGTAGCCTTTAATTTGTTGAACTCACTGCTCTGCTCCTGTCTGTACAATGTTTTCCAGCTAGATGGGATTGTACTCATCTAATTCCATTCCTAATTATTCAGTCACTGATAACTTTACTTCCTGCTCCAACACTATTAACTCTGGTGTCTCAAAAGCTTACATCATGTGCGTCTTCCTGTTGCTCATCTATGTGCTGCCCCTTGGCGATATCATTTGATAATACAGCACAAGTTTTCACATTAGTGCAAAAGCAATATGCTGAAGATGCTTGGAATCTCAGCTGTAAAGAGAAATGCTGGAAATACTCAGCAGCCTTCTCTCCACAAATGCTGCCAGATTGGTGGAGTATTTGCTGTTTTTATTCTTTGCTTGTAGTCTAGCTATATCCAGGTTTACCATACTACCTACCTTCTCAACAGTCTACTGTCTCAAAACTGTCAGGCTGCTTGTATGACATCCAGTGAATGATGTTTATATGAATGTTGTATTTTGGGACTGTGACTAAAGGTAAAATTAAGGGGCCTTGTGACTTACTCTGAAGCCTATCTAACATCAGGTCTGGATGACATGCTTGTTAAAGATTAAAGGGAGGCCTGGGTTATTTGCTAAAAATAAGATCTGAAGTATTCACATTTGGAGATAATTGCACCAGTATCTGTTTACAGTGGTTAGACTGGTCATCCCCAAAGGCTGAGGAAGGTGTCAAGATTGTTGCATTATAAACAGTTGCACTTTAAATTGTCCAATTACTTCCAAGATAGGAGGGTTGGGGTCTTGAGGACAGCGCAGCAGTATTACAACCAAGATATCAGGATTTGTGTTGATTAAGGCTTTTGAAGATATCCCTGAAGCTTTCAGACACGGTTAGCTTGCCTGGAACTGAAATACAGTGAGTTTTCTTCATCTAAACCTAGTTTTTAAAAAGTTGTGTCCTTTAGTTCCAGCCTCTCCCACAAGCTGAAATAGCCTTCCAGCTATTTCAAATTTTCTCAAAATCTTGTATTTGCAATAAGATCACATCATCTTCTAAACTCCATTGGAAATGAGTTCAATCATTCCTTATCAGATAAGCATGATCCCAAGCATCAGCCAAGTGAACCTTCTCTAAACCGCTTTTAATGCAACTGTTTCTTAAATTGAGAGACCAAAACTGTACATACTGCTGAGTTCTAGATGTGTTCTCAGTAATGCCTTGTAGAACTGTAGCAAAACTTCTCTACTTATATATTCCATTCTTCTTGCTTTACCTGCATGGTAACTTTTTGTGACTCATCCAAAATCCTACTGTGCCACAGAGTTCTGCGATCTCCATTTGAGTAATATGCTTCCTACCAAAGTGGAGAAGTTCACATTTTCTACATTATTTATAGTCCGTTTGCACATTTTTGCCCACTCACTAAATCTACATTTCTCTCGTTTCAGATTCTTTCTGTCCTGATCACAACTTGCTGTCCTATGTATATTTCTGTCAACTGCAGCAGGCGACGGTGCAGAGGGACCTTGGGGTCCTTGTGCATGAGTCGCAAAAACCCAGCCTGCAGGTGCAGCACGTGGTCAGGAAGGCGAATGGGATGCTGGCCTTCATAGCGAGGGGGATTGAATATAAAAGTAGGGAGGTCTTGCTGCAGCTGTATAGGGCATTGATGAGGCCGCAGCTGGAGTACTGTGTGCAGTTTTGGGTGCCGCACTTACGCAAGGATATTTTGGCCTTGGAGGGAGTGCAGAGGAGGTTTACTAGGCTGATACCGGAGTTGAGGGAGTTGAGCTATGAGGAGAGGCTGAATAAACTAGGCTTGTACTCGTTAGAGTTTAGAAGAATGAGGGGAGATCTCATTGAGACATATAAGATGATGAACGGGATGGATAGGATAGAGGTGGAGAGACTCTTCCCGCTCAGAAAGGACAGTAGGACTAGGGGGCACAGCCTCAAGATAGAGGGGGGGGGGGGGGGGGAGCGGTTTAGAACGGAGTTGAGGAGGAACTTCTTCACTCAAAGGGTGGTGAATCTCTGGAATTCTCTGCCCATCGAAGTGGTGGAGGCTGCCTCGCTAAATATTTTTAAGACGCAGGTTGATGGGTTTTTGATAAGCGAGGGGATTAAGGGTTGTGGGGAGAGGGTGGGAATGTGGAACTGAGCCACAACAGATCAGCCATGATCTTATTGAATGGCGGGGCAGGCTCGAAGGGCTGGATGGCCCACTCCTGCACCTATTTCTTATGTTATCAGCAAATTTAGCACCATACATTTCCAATTTATCAGTCCGATGGAACCTTTCAAGAATCAAGTGAATTTTGAAAATTTACAATCAATGCATGTGATATTTCAGCAGCCATTTTTTAAAGACCCTTGGATGAAGGCCATCAGGACCTGAGGACTTGTCCTTAACCAAATTTGTGAGGATTTAGAATGAGGTTGGCAGAGTTGGCTAGCTTAAGCTAGGGCATAAACCCTTCCTTGTGAAAAACAGTTCTGGAATTGGAACTTACCAGGCTGGTAAAGGAAAAGAACGGGTTTAATTGGGAACCCAAAGTGAATTTATTTGGACTGGCTACAAGAGAATTGAATATTTCTGCAAAGAGGAAGTGTAATTGTGTAGTAGGATTTTTTTTATTGTTTTAAAAATCAAGAAAAAGTACTGTTTAGTCGTTTAATGTACAAGTTGTCTACACAAGTAGTGTTTATTCAACATTCCTCCAAATTTGTTTATTACAGTAAAATCTTAAAATGTGTTATCCTTTTTGCTAAATTTGAATTGTTTTTTTACTGGTCTCCACAGTCATTGTAAAGATTAGCAAAAACTTCCTCCAGCTAAAATTCTGAAGATTTAAAGCCATTATCTTCACTCCTTGCCACAAGCTTTTATCTAGACACTGGCTGATCCCTTTTCCTGGCAACTATGTGGAACTAAACAAAATTGTTTGCAACTTTTATATCAAATTTGAACTCCAAACCTACCCCCTGAGATGAGCTTATGACCATGTATCTGTGCCATCATGAAGGCTTCTTATTTCCACCTTGTTCATGTTGCCTAACTCCAGTCCTGTCTCAGCTCAATTGCCACTGAAATCGTCATCTATGCCTTTGTTAACTCCAGATTTAACTATTCTAACACTGCTAGTGAGCTCCTCCTGTTCTACTCTCCCTAAATTGAGGTTCTCGAATACTCTACTGCCATTTTCCTAACTTGTATTGTTTCATTCATTCATCAACCCTGTACCCCCTGATCTACATTGGTTTCTGTTTAAACAATGCTCCAGTTTTTAAAAATTCCCACCCTTTTCAAATCTCTCCGCTCCCTACCTCTGTAATCTTCTCCAGCCCTACAACACTCTGATAATCTGCACTCCAACTCTGGCCTCTTGAGCATTCCTGATTTTAATTGCTCTGCCACTGGTGGCTGTGCCTTGGTCCTTGAGCTCTGGAATTCTCTCCCTCAACTTCTTAACCTTTCTATCTCGCTTTCCTTTTTTAAGATGCTTCGTAAAACCTATCTGTTTGGCCAAGCCTTTGATTATGAACCATGATGTAGTTTAAGAGACGTTGTTAGAAAGTACTTGTGAAGTGTCTTGGAATGTTTTACTATGTTAACATTGTTAATATATGTATATAATATAGAAACAGAAAATGCTGGACAAACAGAGCAGGTCTGTGGAGAGAAACCAAATTAACATTTTGAGTAAATGACTTGGGTCATGGCAAAGGACCACTCAGACTAGAATTGTTAACTCTTTCTCTCCACAGACGCTACAAGACATGCTGAGTTTATCCAGCATTTTCTGATTTTATTTCAGATTTTCATCAGTTGCTGTTGTCTTACAATACTATTAAGAATTTTACATTCCTTAAACTCTGCCATTTTATGTATCCTCTCCAGTATTGGTGGTTATGTCTTCAACTGCACATCTATGCCATTTGCTCCAGAATACTGTTCTTAAACTTCTCCTCTCCATCACTACCCCCCTTCCCCCTCTTCCTTTGTGAAAATATTCTTTAAAAGCACCTCCGTGATCTAGTTTTTGTTCACTGGCTCCTAATATTTTCTCCATAGCTTGGCATCTATTTTTATCTGATTACACTCTATGAAGTGACTTGAGTTGCTTTTTGTCTGCACTGAAGATGCTATACAAGTGCAGGCTTTTGCAATAACATAATTAATAGATGGTTAGAATAAACCAAGTTGCTGGCAGCAGTAAATATTATTGGAGTGAGGCAAAAAATGCTTAACTTCTTTAATCAGTGTTTTACTTTAGGTTTAAGAATTTAGGATTAAGATTAAGGCCTTTGTGCCATCTGAGTAGCCACATTACTCTTAAATGTTTCAGCATTGCAGAATGCAAGCTGAAAGCTTGCAAAACTGTCTAACTCAGGAAGATGGTCATTTCCCTGAACTTGTCAGGTGCCCAAGGGTTAAAAACGAGCATGTATAATACAATAATTGCTACCATTTGTAGTACTTGGAAAACTTCTGAATACGTCCATTATGTTTTCAACTGTTTTGCTTTAACAGGTTGCACCAGAGGAATTCAAGGCCAGCATTAGCCGAGTTAACAGCTGTTTGAAGAAGAATCTTCCTGTCAATGTGCGATGGCTGCTTTGTGGCTGCTTGTGCTGTTGCTGTACCTTAGGTTGCAGCATGTGGCCAGTAATCTGTCTCAGTAAAAGAGTAAGTTTTTTTTTGAAGTCTTTAATAGGTCTTCAACTCACTTGGTCAATGTTGAATTTTATGCTGCACCCACAGTGAAATATATTAGCTGTTGAATAATTCTCTTGATTCAACATCAAGTATACCCATGCCAGTTATAGCATGATAAAATGCAGAGAAAAGCTCCCTGTACTCAATCCCAATTTGAAGAACACTTCCACTTCTGCCGGTGTGACATTTTTCATAGTTGATTACCCTGTATGAAATTGTCAATTTGTATTATTTATTGCCAGTTTGAGTGTCGTTGCATGCCCCATGCCCACCGGGGACTGCATTGAGTCTATCCAAATTAATTATACACACAACTCTTATGGAAAGTGGAAAGAACCTTTTACACTATTCGTCTGGACTGACTCAAATTTGATAAGTGGTTTTGGAAGACAAAATAATTTGTAACTGCATTTTGGTAACCATGAAGACCTTTATCTCATCCTGTTCCAAATGAGGATTAGTTTTGCAAAATACATTTGTTCTTGAAAAGTGTAACAAAACACTTGCATATTAAACTTAGGAACTGTTGTGTTGCAATCGGTAGTGTCCCTGTCACTGATCCAGAAGTTCCGGGTTCAAGTCCCAAGCATGGACTTGATGTCCCTGGAAGGTGTATTTGTAATATGGCCAAACATGGTGATTATCAACCAATAAATCATTCTTACACGCCTATGGCAAATGACATGAGTGGGAGGATTTTCCGGTCAGCCATTTGCAGAAGGCACCAGCTAACCATGGCAGTACCTTGCCAAGCATATTCTTGGACCAGCATAGCAGCTGAAGAGTGAGAGCGATATCAACACTTAGAATTGAGTTGCATTTTATTGTATATAACAGTTATCAGTCACTGAATTAAGATCCAATCAGTTTTCAAAACAATTGGCTTTCCACAAAATCTGCTGTTAAACAATGATTTATGTTGATAATAGTATGAATGCTTTGATTTTTACTTTTGAGCAATAGTTTAATCACAGTTCAATACAACATTGCTGTCCCACACCTCAGCAACTGCAATTGTGTAGTAAATTCAAATTATAAAGCATTTTAAATATTAAATATTTCAGATTTTTTCAATACCAATGTAAATTAAATATGTAAGTAGAATTCAAAAGTTATGATAAATTGTAAGGGTAAAAATTATTTAAAAAAAATGTTGGTTCTTAATTTTCTTTGAAATGTTCAGTTGGCATATTTGACTAAGGGGAAATACCCCTTCTGCTCACCTTCAAGAAATGCATACTCCTTAAAGCTGCCCTTGCCTCCTGCTCCTGTAGTCAAGCCACAGCTGCTGCATTTCCCAGGAACCCCAACTAGCTTGGGTTAAATCTGGTTAAATTTTTTAAATAGCCAAGTCACTTTCTTGGAGCAGATTGGTTGCCTGCTTTTGTTTTCCCACCTCTGTTAAACCTGGAGATGTATGAGTTGTGATTAAGTTTGAAATTTTTGAAAGAACAACTCATCTGCTATTGGGGATTAAAACTCTCTTGAGTTAAAATAAACTTGTTCCCAGAACTGATCTTTAGACTTGATGTTATGGGTGTGAGTTGCCAGGAAGAGTTTTTTGGCAAAGTGCCTAGCAAGGTTTCAGTAATTTAAATAGCTTGTGTGTTACGAGATTAGAATCTCAAATTCGGTTCCAGTAACATACTGAAGTGAGATCAAAAAATAAAGCTTTAAATGTAAGAACCGTGTGAAAACTGGCGTAAGCTCCAAAAATTGGATTGATTCTTTTTTCCTAAATTCTGCAGATTGCATTGTTTATGAAATGTGAATCATTTGTAACTGGATGTAACATCACAAATGAAACCAACTGAACAACTTTATTACCAAAAGAGAAGTTGCTAAGAATTCTCAGCAGGTCTGGCAGCATCTGTAAGGAGAGAAAAGTCTCTCCATACAGATGCTGTAAGTCCAAATAACCCTTTGTCAGAGGGCATTTTCTCTTTCGTTTTCAGATTCCAGCATCTGCAGTAATTTGCTTTAATTTGAACAATTTTATTAACTGCACTGTGAAGCACCTTTGGCATATACCTGCTTGCCTGTTATTAAAGGCTTATAGATTTACTTGGGAAACTATTTTGCAAATAACATTAATGAATGTCACCACTACACAGCCCGCATAGTTAACAGTACCATGCTTCGGTTGTGAGGAGTATACCGTCTCATGGATTGATATATTCTGGAACTGCCTTCCAGTTCAAGAGATATACTGAAACATTTAGACATTTAGAAGGGTAAGGAGGCAAGGTGTCTACAGTGACACACTGGTTAGCACTGCTGCCTCACAGCGCCAGAGATCTTGGTTCAATTCTGGCCTCGGGTAACTTGTCTGTATGGAGTTTGCACATTTTCTCTGTGTTTGCATGTGTTTCCTCCCACAGTCCAAAGGTATGTGGGTTAAGTTGATTAGCCATGCTAAATTGCTCCTTACTGTCATGGGGATGAGCAGGATAAATACATGTGGTTATGGGCTTAGGGCCGGTTTGGATTGTGGTCGGTGCAGACTCGAGCTGAATGGCCTCCTTCTGCACTATATGGATTCTATGGTTCTGTGAGACAGAACAGTAGGATTATAGGAATTTGAATGCTCCCCAATGGCTAGGGTCATAATTGGCACAAAGGGAGATGATTGTGGTTCTTGGATGCCTGTAATCACAACCCCAGCACAGCGCTGTGGAAATTCCTGAGGGCAACATTCTCAGCTGAACAGTCTTCAGCTATTTCATCAGTGGCTTTTCCTCCATTATAAGGCTTAGAAGAATAGGGGTTGCAGGTGCAAGGGCACTTCAAGGATTCCCAAAAGGCATTAGGTTATTATACAAGACAAATAGTAATGGCTTATGATATTAAGGGTGGTATATTAACATGGATAGAGTCAGTATAAATAGATCATTTTCAGGTTGGCAAACTGTTAAATGGTGAATTGCCAGAGAGATCTGTGCTGGGTTTGTATTGTACCTGAATTTGTTGATGATACGTTGTGACAAAACTTTGTAGAGGGAAGCAGCTTAAATTTCTTTAAATACTTTAAAGGCTTATAAAACCCTCCTTGTGATTTGAAAGCATTGGAAGAACTTGAAGCCAGTCCTTATAACTGCTGGGAATGAGGCATGTTTCACTGCCTACAGGGTGGGTTGGCAGGATTCCCAATAGGATCTCTCTATGCTTTGCTTAGGGAACCTCTTTTTAAATGCATATTCAGTATTTTTTTAAATAACTAGGTTTTTCCCAATTAAGTGCTCATTCCACATTCTTGTTGTCCTGCACCTATGTGATTTTTGTGGTGGGAGCTGAATTGAGCACAGTATCCCAAATGTGATTTAGTCAATGCCCAGTTAAGCCATAGTATATAGTAATGTTTTAGATATGTACCCAACCTTTTATCTATTGCTTTGTCATCTATTCTCAATATACTTCTTTCAGCTCTAAAATGACATGTTTTTATTCTTCTCAAAACAGAAAATGCTGTACAATTTGCTGTTTCTTAATGTACAGCTAAGATTTTTAAAATTTTGCTGGTTTCATACTGGGCAGAATGTAACTAAATTATTTAAAGTCATTTTCCAGTTTTATGATGAAATTATGGGAGGAACCTCCACTTGGAGGTCAAGCTTGATCAGGAATAGTTATAATTTCATCAGAGGGAGGTCATACCTAACAAATTTAATTGAATTTTTGAGGAGAGGACCCGGTATGTTGATGAGGGTAGTGCAATTGATGTAGATTACATCAATTTCATCAAAGCCTTTAAGAAGGTCCCATATGGGAGACTTGTAAAGAAATGCACATGGGATACAGAGTAATTTGATAAAGTGGATTCAGAATTGGCTCAGTTATAGGAAACAGAGGGTGATGACAGAAGACTGCTTTAGTGACAGGAAGCCAGTGTCCAGTGGCTTACCACAGGAACCTGTGCTGGTTCCTCTATTATTCGTTCTTTTTATAAATGATATAGATGATTATGTTGGGAGTAGGATTAGTAAGTTTGCAGATGACAGAGATTGGCCAGGTGGTTAACTGTGGCAGAGTGTGTTAGGCTACAAGAAGACGTCGACAGAATGGTCAAATGGGCAGATAAGTGGCAGGTGGAATTTTTAGCCAGAAAAGTTTGAGGTGATAACTTTGGAAAGAGTAATTTGACAAGGAAGCATTCAAAGAACAACATGACGCTTGGAAGGGACATTGGCGCATTTGTCCTTAGACCTCTGAAGGCAGAAGGGCATGTTAGTAGGGTGGTGAAAATGGCATATGGGATGCTTGCCTTTATCAATTGAAATATAGATTGCAAAAGCAGGGAAATCATGTTAGAGTTGTATACAACTTTGGTGAGGCTGCCGCAGCTAGAATATTGTGTACAGTTCTGGTTGCCATTAGAGGAAGGATATGATTGCACCGGAGGGGGTGCAAAGGAGATTCACCAGGATTCTGCTTAGGATGGAACATTTAAGTTATGAAGAGAGATTGGATAGGCTTGGGTTTTCATTGAAGCAGGGAAGACTGAGAGGTAACCTGATCAAGGTGTACAAGATTATAAGAGGATAGAGTGGATAAGGAACAGCTGACTCCCTTAGTTGAAGGCTCAGTCATTGAGGGACGTAGGTCCAGGATGAGGGACAGGAGGTTTAGGAGGAATGTGAGGAAAGACTTTTTTACCCAGAGGGTGGTGACAGCCTGGAATGTGCTACTTGGGTGGGTTGTAGAGGTGAATTACCTCATGCCCTTTAAAAAGTACCTGGATGAGCAATTGGCACATCATAACATTCAAGGCTATGGGCCAAGTGTTGATAAATAGGATTAGGTGGGAGGCCATGTTTCAGAGGGCTGGAGAATAGTCAATGTTGTTCCCTTGCTTAAGAAAGGAAGCAGGGATAATCCAGGAAATTATAGGCCGATGAGCCTGATGTCTGTGGCAGGGAAGTTTTCAGAGAAGAAACTGAGGGACAGAATGTATGCACATTTGGAAGAAAATGGGCTAGTTAGTGATGGGCAGTATGGTTTTATGGGGAAGGTCATTGAGTTTTGAACTTGAGTTTTTTGACGAGGTGACAAAGGTGATTGATGAGAGAAGGGCTATGGATGTAGTTTATATGGACTTTAGTAAGGCATATGACAAGTCCCACGTGGCAGATTGGTACAAAAACTAAAATCTCATGGGATTCAGGATGAGCTGGCTATATTGGTCATAGAAGACAGAGTACAAGTGGAAGGATGTTTTTCAGAATAGAAATCTGGAGCAGGGATCAATGCTAGGACCTCTGTTGTTTCTGGTATATATAAATGATCTGGAAGAAAATATGGGTGCCTGAATAGTAAATTTGCAGATGAAACAAAGATTGAGCGGAATTGCTGATAGTGCCAGGAATTGTCAGAGGATACAACAGGATATAGGTAGATTGGAGACTTGGGCACAGAAATGGCAGATGGAGTTTAATCCAGACAAATGCGGGTGATGCATTTTGATGGATCAAATTTAGATGTGAATTATACTGTAAATGTCAGAACCCTTAGGAACATTAACATATAGAGGAATCTGGATGTGCAGGTCCACAGTTTGCTAAAATGTGGCAGTGCAGGTGGCCAAGGTGATTAAGGAGGCATATGGCATGCTTGCCTTCATTGGCTGGGGCATTGAGTACAAGAGTTCATCATACTGCAGCTATATAAAACCTTGATTGGGCCGCATTTTGAGTATTGCGTGCAGTTCTGGTTGCCAAATTACCATATGGACATGGAAGCTTTGGAGAGTGCAAAGAAGGTTCATCAGGATATAGCCTGGTCTTGAGGGTGTTGACTATGAAGAAAGGTTAAATAAACTAGTCTTGTTTTCACTGGAAAGGCAGAGGCCCTGGCGAGACCTGTTAAAGATATACAAAATTATGGGAGGCATAGACAGAGTGGATGGTCAGAGACTTTTTCCCAGATTGGAAGTGTCAATTACGTAGGGGCACAGGTTCAAGGTGAGAAAGGGAAGGTTGAAGGGAGATATGTAGGGTGACTTTTTCCACGCAGACAGTGGTGGGCGCCTGGAATGTGTTGCCAGAGGAAGTGGCGGAAGCAGGCACATCAACAGAATTTAAGAGGCATCTGGATGGGTACATGAATAGAGAGGGACTAGAGGGATATGGACGAGTAAGGGGTGAAGGTTTTATTTAGTTTAGTTAGGGTGTCATGGTCAGCACAGACTTGAAGGGCCAAAGGGCTTGTTCTTGTACTGTACTTTTCTTTGTTCTTGTACTGTACTTTTCTTTGTTCTTGTACTGTACTTTTCTTCTTGTACTGTACTTTTCTTCTTGTACTGTACTTTTCTTTGTACTGTACTTTTCTTCTTGTACTGTACTTTTCTTTGTTCTTGTACTGTACTTTTCTTGTACTGTACCTTTGTTCTTGTACTGTACTTTTGTTCTTGTACTGTACTTTTGTTCTTGTACTGTACTTTTGTTCTTGTACTGTACTTTTGTTCTTGTACTGTACTTTTGTTCTTGTACTGTACTTTTGTTCTTGTACTGTACTTTTGTTCTTGTACTGTACTTTTTGTTTTTTTGTTCTTGGTATTTCTCCCATGTTGGTGCAGACTCGATGGTCCAAAGGGCTTCTTCGGCACTGTATGATTCTCTGAATCATTATGCTGAACAGAAAAAATAGAGGAACGTTCATAAAAGCAAAATATTATGAACACTGGGAATTTGAAATAAAAATCACACATTCTTGGAGTTCAGAAGGGCATTCAACTGCTTTGGTGGATTTTACGTTCATTTATGAGTTTTATGGCAATACTGATAGCAATCCAAATCATCCACTATATATCATCTTGTGAGGGAAGGTGGAAGAGATGGCTTTTGCTTTTGTTAGTGGAACATTTCTACAAAAATGGCAATCGTTGCTTGCATCAATCACTCTCCCAGGTGCACACAAAGCAGTCAGATGTAGTGTTAAGCATCTTCCACTTAACAATTTGATTTGACATGAATCTAACGGACTGTTTCAATATCAGTGTTTATAATGTTTCATTTTGAGAGTATGACCAGGATAGTGAATTTATGATGTAGACAGTGTTGCACAATCATGGCATGATATCAATCAACTTCTTTATTTTGTAAAATATAAAACATACTTATTTGGGTTGAAATAATGCCAGTGTGTTCCTATTTAAAATTTTCTTAATTCGTGTTATCAATAGTTAATACTTTTGAATAACAATTTAACTAATAATATAACATTTTTTGAGGAAGTAGATTGGTTTTCTTCACATTTTCCTCACCATACCATTCCATGGTTCAGCAGGTGATCAACAATTGCTGCTTTTTATCTAGATTCCAGGAAGTTTGTGACTTGCCCACTATTATTCATCTTTATCATTGTTACCTTCCCATTCTTGCAGTGAAATATTCCTTCCTTCATGTGTAACTATGGCTAAAAACTTCATTCTTTGGAGAATTCCAGGTATGAATATGTGCCTTTAGATTCTACAGTATCAATTTGGCATTCACTCAGATTTCTTTTAATAGCTTTTACATTGCTTAGGAGGGTAAACTATGAAGATAAAGATGTTTGCTTTCACTGCTGATTGTACAATGTTCTATACCATTTGCAATTGCTCAAAACTTGGACAACATTCAGGCTTGGCTGATGAGTAGTACAAGTGTCATTTAAATGCTAGGCAATAAACATCTTTAACAAGAAAGAAAATGATCGTCTCCCCAGGACATTCATTGGCATTATCATTGTTGATTACCCCACTACCAACACCCTGGGACTTAACATTGATCAGCAACTGAACTGGAAAACCATATAAATATGGTGGCTACAAGAACAGGTCAGAGACTGGAAATTCTGTGGTGAGTAACTCACCTTTTGACTCCTCCCAAAGCCTGTTCACCATCTATAAGGCACAAGTCAGGAGAGTGATGGAATACTCTCCATTTACCTAGATGAGTTCAGCTTCAACAATCCTCAAGAGATTCAACATCATCCACTCACTTGATCAGCAACCTGTCCAACAACCTAACCATTAACTCCCCCACCACTGGTGCCCAATGGTAGCAGTGTGTACTATATGCAAGATGCACTGTACAAACTCCCCAATGTCCCTTCGACAGCGCCTTCCAAACTTCTTTCTATGGATGAGGGCAGCAGATGCATTGTAGTACAACCACCTGCAGATCCTCCTCCAGGCCCCATACCATCTTGAAACTATTATCACTGGATCAAAATCCTGGAACTCCCATCCGAACAGCAATGTGAATGTAGCTACACCACATGGATTACAGTGGTACAGGAAGGCAATTCACCCTATCTTTTGAAGATGGGCAACAATGTTGACCCTGTCACATCTTGTGAAAGGAAAAAACTAACATCAGAAACGTGAACATTTATCCTGAAAACCTTCCTTAAGATTTGACAAAATAATACAAAAAAAAGTTAGTAGTAATAAAATATAATGGAGTTATACTTGTATATACAAATTAGACATTTTCATCAAACACTCAACTAATTAAAACTAATAAAAATAGAAAGTTATAATCGTGCAGTGAGAGAAATATTGCATAGATTTAAATATGCAGCTCAGTGGAATATGGGCCTTTTAACTGAAGTCTGTACATTTTTAGTTTTAATTCATAGTTCAGGGATGGCTGTTAAGTATCCTGTGATTGACGTGACAGCAAATATTGGGGGTTTGTGTTATTGTAGTTTTTATTAAAGAAAAATGGAAAACATGACAGTAATAGTTGAGGCCACCCACGTGAAGTACTTTACAAAATGGGATACTTTACAAAACAATATTATTCAGTCTGTCTAAATCATGGTAGTATTAAATTTGCTTTTCAGCATTTCATTATTTTTGAGGAATAGTGTGATTTAGTTATCCATTGTACAACTAACCTCTCAGCTTTGTCATTTTAGAGTCTGGAGATTTTCTTTTAAATTCAGTACACCATTTATTTTGGCTGTGATTTAGTGACATTTCCCTCCATTGACTCAAAATCAAGTGTTTCCTATTTTGTTTTGTACTTTTCACCTGCTTCTCACTGTAAATCACTGAGACGTCAAGTATAGTGATTAATTAGGCTGCACGTGCAAGTGCTTTTTGTCACCTGTCAAGCTGTAAAGAAGATGCATTATTGGAGACTGAGATGCCTTTTAGTTCACTGAATTTCTCAGTGGACATGCAGAGCAGCTTAACCACGTTATCTGCTTTGTTTTTAGTGCTTTCAGGTGCAGACTCAAATTCTTTCTAAGTTTGTAAAGAACTGAAAACTAAACAATCCACTTATACAAACTAAGAATTGGACATTGTTGATCTGTATCACTAAGGCTTTCTTTTTTGAGCTCAAATTAAAATTAAATTATTACCACCAATTGTTGCACTGGCATGTATCACTAAACGACAGTTATATTTTCTTAAAGATTTAATTGATTGCCTTTTAGTTAATAACAAAATCACTTAACGTGTGAGATGTCACAAATATAAATGTAATATAAACATTGAAAATAGTTGCTATTCAAAAGACCTGGATACATTCTAGCGCAGTCACAGTCTTGCTTAAAAATGTGATTTCCTTCTCTATGCATAATATAATCAAAATTATCAAGTGTCTTCATGAAATATGCAAATGAATGTATGATTTATAAACTAATAACAGTTCTAAAATTAGTTGATGGCAGTATTGCAATACAGAAGATTCAGTTGTGAAATCAATCATGAAAATGTAGAAGGGGAAAAGAGTACTTATTGAGGATACTGATATCTGTTATGAAACTGAATATGCTTTTCCTTTTTGGGTCACCTAACTAGTCATTTCCAACTTTGCACTGTCAACAAGGAGTTACAAGCATGAGTGTTTGAATTGGGTGCTCATTTTTGGATGACTTTCCAACCCATTTAAATTTTCGTTACATTTTGCACAGCATATGCTGAATATGCACTGTCAAACACTATAGTTCCTCACAAACATGCAAAGTTATAAAATTATCTGTGCAAATCTAAGGTAGAATGCATCCCAGTCACATTTGGTCAAATGAAATTATCCATACAATGTCTGAATAACAGATGGGTTTTTAAAGCCATTTCAAAGTCATTTTAAGAAACAACCACTTTGGAGTCTTGAGTCACATGTAAGCCAGCCCAGGTAAGGAGTAGAAATAAACTGGTCTTTTTCCAAATGGCAGGCAGTGATTAGTGAGATACTGCAGGGATCAGTGCTGGAACTCCAGGTTTCACAATATATATTAATTATTTATATTAGGGAATTAAATGTAATATCTCCAAATTTGCAGATTACACAAAGCTGGGTGGGCAATACAGAGATGCTTCAGTATGATTTGGACAAGCTGAGTGAGTGAGCAAATGCATGGCAGATGCAGTACAATGTGAATAAATATGAGATTATGCCTTTGGTAGCAAAAACCGGAAGGCAAATTATTATTTGAAAGGCCATAATTGAGAGGGGGCGATGTGCATTGAGACCTGGGTTTCCTTGTAGACGAGGCGCTGGAGGTAGGCATGCAGGTGCAGCAGGTGGTAAAGAAGGCAAATGGTATGTTGGCCTTTGTAGTGAAAAGACTCAAGTACAGGAGCAAGGATACCTTGCTGCAATTATATAGGGCCTTTGTGACTCTACATCTAGAATATTGTGTATAGTTTTTGGGGAAGGATGCTCTTGTTCCAGAGGGAATGCAGAGACTGATTCCCAGGATGGTGAGACTGACGTATGAGGAGATTGAGTCAGTTACGGTTATGTTTGCCAGAGTTCAGAAAATGAGCGGGAGTGGGAGAGGATGATCTCATGAAATCTATACAATTCCAACAGGACTAGACAGGATAGATGCAGGAAGGATGTTCCCAATGATGGGGAAATCCAGAATTAGGGACAACACTCTGAGGATACAGCTTAGATTGCGGACTGAGATGAGGAGAAATTTCTTCACCCAGAGACTGTAAGCCAGTGGAATTCGCTACCATAAAAAGTAGTTGAGGCCAAAAAGATTAAGTTTTCAAGAAAAAGTTACTATCGCTCGTGGGGGAGGTGGGAACAGACTATTGAGTTGGATGATCAGCCATGATCATCATGAATGGTGGAACAGACTCAAAAGAACCAAATGGATTACTCCTGCACCAATTTTTTATGTTTCTACATGGGCAGATTGTCTTCCCTAAAGGAGGTTAGTGAACCAGATGGGTTTTTTAACAATTGACAATGGATTCATGTTCATCATTAGACTTGGAATTCCAGATTTTAAAAAAATCAAATTCAAATTTCATCAACTACCATGGTGGGATTTAAATTCTGGTCTCCAGAGCATTACTCTGGATCTCTGGATTATTAGTCCAGTGATAATACCACAATGCCACTATGCCACATTTCTTTTACCAAGTCATTAATGTAGATGGTACATCATTAAGGCCTCAGCTGTGGCACTCTTCGTTAGTTTGCCAACCTGAAAATCCTCCATTTAGCCCAACTCTGTTCCCTGTTAGTTTTCCAGGGTGCTCTCCATACTAATGTATCATCCCCAAAATCATGGTCTCTTATTCTGTATTGATTTTTCCTTGTAGGCCACAGATGGTGTATACTTCTCATGTCTTGTCAATGGAATTTATTTTTGTTGAGAGCATGAAAGATCTCTTTAAATGTCTGCCACTGTTTCTCAACCACCTTCCCTTTAAACCTGTTTTCTAGGTCCATTGGAGCCAACTGTGTCTTTATACGCTTGTAATTGCCTTTCTTTAAATTTAAGACAGCAGTTTCAGACTCAAATTTCACACCGTTGACTAGAATGTGAAATTCTGTCATATTATGATCACTCCAACCCAGACGATCATTTCTATGAAATAATTTATAAATACTATTTTATTACACATTACCAGATCTAAACTAACCTGTTCCCTGGTTGGTACTGGAACTATTTGTTATAAGAAACTTTCCCAAATATACCTTATGAATATTTGCTCCAGGCTATGTTTGCAAAGTAGTCCAATATATATGAAGATTAAAATCTCCCACGGTCATTGCTATACCTTTTTTTATAAACCCACATTACTTCTTATTTTGTACTCTGTCCTACAGCGTAGCTACCTTCCCAATACTTTGCTATTTCATGCCTCCACACAAACTGATAGTATGTTTTGATCCACTGAACCAAGATCAGTTCTCACTGATGTACTGATCTCATCCTTGATTAACAGTCCTTTTACTTTCTTCTTGTCCTTGCAAAATGTCAGACTCCAGTGAATATTTAGACCTGCAGTGTGGTCACTTTGCAACCATATCTCTGTAATGCCCATTAAATCATACTCATTTATTGAAAATCAAGATCAAGGGAGCTTTTGCCTTTCTGCTCCATGGGAGCTTTCCGTTCTCCCTGAGCTCGCCTTAGAACACCTGCATTACGGTGTGACAGGTATAGCGCCCCAGTCAGACTCCCCACCTGCCACTGTCCATGGAGCGGGTCGTGCCCGGCCCTTCCAACCTGAAGCAAGAGCCCCTTGGGGCTCACCTCCTTGCCTTACGGGATAAATTAAAAATCAGTAAGAGCGGTGGTATGATCTAGGATTCAAGATATATCTCGAAGGGCTAGATGGCCTACTCCTGCTCCTATTTCTTATGTTCTTATGTTCTTAATTCATCCATCTTGTTACGAATGCTACGTGCATTCAGCTCAAGAGCCTTTAATTCTGCCTTTTACCAATTTTCTCTACTCTTGACCTTATTTGTTGGTGCACTCTTTGTATACTCGGTCCCCTCCTGTCACAATCTGATTATTATTACCCATATGACTAACCTGCACCGTTGCTTTGTCATCTCTCTTTAACTTTCCAAACCTCTCCTCTTGTGAAAGCTCCCCCTCACCATTTACTTTAAAGCCCACTGTACCCCCCCTAGTTATACAGTTTGCTAGAACACTAGCCTGAGTGTGGTGTGTATGGGGTGTCAGGGAGGGGTAGTACCTTTGGTAGGGGAAACATGTCGCGTCCTTTCAGGGCGGTTTGTCCATCTTTTGTCCCCATCTGGGCACTCAACTCTCACCTATGGCTCCCCGTAGCTATTTGCATGCGACAGTGGCCACACCCCAGGCAAAGGCCTCGACAAGCCAGCTAAACCAGGTGAGGGTAGCCAACGGGTCTCAACCCTGTGTGAGATGGGGAGGTGTCTATCCCAGCATGTGAAGAGAGAGTCCGGCGGATTGAGCAATGGAAGGTCCAACGGTCAAGAAGGTGGTCTCTGCAAGCGTCGTGGAACGCGAAGAGCAGGACAGGACACAAGATGTCCTGGTTGTCCACTGTGCCTAGTCCCACCTCCAGGCGTCTTGACTCCTGTCTTGCCACTGGATCTAGATGGGAATTGGGAAGAGTAAGGCTGATGCTGCGCAACTCTCCTTTGCTTTAACCCAAATCAAGCACTCGTTTCAACACCATCATCATCATCAGTGTCATGTTCAACCCTTGAAGTCCTGTGGCGATGGGCAAGCGGTGAAGCAGCAGGTGTGGATACACTGGGAGCTGTAGTCACGGACCTGCACGCAGGCACTCAGGTCTAATGGTCGTTTTTCGCTGACCAAGGCAGCAGTGGAACTTGACGTCTACCTGGGCGACTGAGCAGGCCTCTTCAGGAATGCACTGCTCACCTCCGTAGAATGAGGAAGGGGCTAGAAAACATGCCCTAAACATTGCCTGCTTCACTACACCCTGACCAGTTTACTGTGACTCGCAGGGAACCCATCTTACGGTCGGGAAAAAAAAATAAAACACAAGGTGACACCACTCACCATTGACACTTGGAACATGCGCACGCTTTTGGACAACCCTACAGCAGACAGACCAGAGAGAAGAACAGCCTTAGTTGCCGGAGAGCTTGAAGATACAACATTGACATTGCAGCCCTGAGCAAAACTCGTCTTGTCAACATAGGTCAGTTGACTGAAACTAGAGGTGGATACACTTTTTTCTGGAGCGGTCGCGGCAGCAATGAGCGTCGTGATGCTGGAGTTGGATTCGCCATCAGGAGTCACCTTGTTTGGAAGCTTGATAATCTACCCAAGGGTGTAAACGACCAGCTTATGACACTACAGCTTCCGCTACAGAACATAAGTCAAGCCACCCTGATCAGCGCCATTGCCCCCACAATGAACAACCCGGACGAGATGAAAGACAAGTTCTGTAAAGAGCTAGATGCCCTACTATCAGCAGTGAGCAGTATCGACAAGCTGATCTTGGCGATTTCAATGCAAGAATAGGGTTTGACTCTGCAATCTGGCAGGGAGTCATTGGGAGGCATGGAGTGGGCAAGTGTAACAGTAACGGCTCTTACTGAACACCTGTGCAGCACACGACCTCCTCATCACCAACACAAGCTTCTGTCTGCCTACCCGTAACAAGACCTCCGCTCAAAGCATTGGCATCTTATCAACAATGTCAGGAGAAAAGACAGGCAGGATGTCAGAGTGGCCAGGGCCGTGTGTGGTGCTGACTGCTGGACAGATCACAGGCTTATTGTCTCCAAAATGAGGCTCCGCATCAGACCCAAGAGGCGACCACAAGGAAGCGAGGTTATGAAAAGAATCAATGCAGCCACGCTAAAGAACACCTGCATAGCTTCAGCACTAGCTGAAAACTTTAGAAATCAAGCTTGCTGACCTACACCTTGCAGGCAGCGCTGAGGACGACTGGGAACGCTTCAGGGATGCTATCCATATATCTGTGCTGAAGATGCTCGGGCCCTCTACTGCAAGCAGCATGATTGATTCAATGAGAATGATGAGGAGATACAGGCTCTACTTGTTGAAAAGCACCATCTTCATCGGGCCTGTCAGAACGACCCATCTTCAGCCGCCAAGAAAAATGCTTTTACCAGTGCTCGCAGGACAGTCCAGAATAAACTGCATAAAATGCAGGATGCCTGGCTGAGCGCCAAGGCAGATGAAATACAGGGATATGCTGACAGAAACGACTTGAAATGGTTCTAATGAAGCCCTCAACACTCTCTACGGACCTCAATTTTTCAGGAGTTCCCCCCTCCTGAGTACAGATGGTACAACTCTCATTACAGAGAGGGCTCAGATTCCGCAGAGATGGGCTGAACACTTTGAAGCCATCCTCAACCAACCGTCATTTATTAACGATGAAGCAGTAGACAGGATTCCACAGGTTGATATCAACAGCGCCATGGATGATCCACCGGTAGTAGCAGAAGTCACGAAAGCTGTCAGCCAGCTATCCAGTGGCAAAGCCCCAGGGGCAGATGCCATACCCGCCGAGATCTATAAAGCTGCTGGTCCTGCACTTACCGAGAAGTTCACTGAGTTGTTCCAGTCCTTTTGGAAGCAAGGATCCATTCCTCAGGAACTTAAAGATGCTTTCATCGTACACCTGTACAAGAGGAAGGGCAATCGGCAAGTATGCGACAACCACCGAGGAATCTCACTGCTCTCCATCACAGGAAAAACTCTAGCAAGAGTCCTGCTAAATCGTCTGGTCACTCATCTGGAGCTGGGCCTGCTTCCAGAGTCACAGTGTGGCTTCTGCAAAGGTCATGAGACTACTGACATGATTTTTGCTGCAGGCCAACTTCAGGAGAAGTGTCAGGAGCAGAATTGCGAGCTCTACACAACCTTTGTTGACCTGGTGAAAGCCTTCCACAACGTAAGCCGACAAGGCCTGTGAAGGATCATGTCAAAGTTTGGCTGCCCTCCCACATTCATTCAGATGGTATGCCAGTTCCATGATGGCATGATGGTCAGAATTCTGGATGGCAGAGAATCGTCTGAGGCATTCCCAGTCACCAATGGCATCAAACAAGGCTGCGTGCTCGCACCCACGCTGTTCAGCATGGTTTACTGCCATGCTGAATGATGCCTTCCAGGACAGTGGAAGGCATCATTCAGCCTCAAGTACAGAGTGGATGGGAAACTCTTCAACCTGAAGAGACTTCAAGTATTACCAAAGTGAAAGAGACTGTTCTAAGAGATTTTCTCTTTGCCGATGACTGCGCCCTGTACACTGGCTCAGAGCCAGAGATGCAAGGCAGTATGGACAAATTTTCCACGGCTTGTGACAACTTTGAACTCGTCATCAACATTAAAAAGACCGAAGTCATGCACCAGCCTGCTCCACATGCACCGTACACAAAACCCATAGTCACAATCAAAGGGCAGAAACTACAGGCAGTGGACCAATTCACTTATCTCGGCAGCACCCTCTCCCAAGCAGTGACTATTAATACAGAAGTTAACTGCAGAATAGCAAAGGCAAGTTCTGTTTTTGGTAGACTGCGCCCCACAATATGGGAATGTTGAGGAATCAGCCCAGCAACAAAACTGAAGGTCTACAGCGCCGCGGTACTCACTACCCTCCTGTATGCCTGTGAAACGTGGACTGTGTATCGAAGGCATGCAAGACAGCTCAATCATTTCCACATGATTTGTCTTCACAGAATATTACGCATCCGTTGGCAAGACAAAGTACCAGACACTGAAGTTCTCTCTAGAGCAAGTCTACCATCAGTCCACACACAGCTGGTAAGAGCGTAGACACGTTGGGCAGGTCATGTCATCCGTATGTCAGACGAGCGCATACCCAAGCAGCTCCTTTTTGGGGAACTCTGCTCGAAGATGCTCACGTGGAGTGCAGAAGAAATGTTTCAAAGACACACTCAAGGCATTCCTGAAGTCGCTTGACATTGACATGACCCCCTGGGAAACGCTGGCACAAAACCGCCTTACCTGGCGCTGCCCCATCCACAAAGGCTGTTAAGCTCACAAAGCAAGCTGTATTGCTGAAGCACAATTTAAGTGCGACCTGCGCAAGTCCAGAGCCACTAGCACAACAAGTACAGTGTCTACACAAGTCTGTCCAATATGTTCCAGGACATTCCATGCCCGAATTGGCCTGATCAGTCGTCTTCGGACACACCACAACCAGCCTCAAAATTACTAATGATGTCGAGGTCCTCATCAATGATGATGGACGAACAAACGCATGGTTTAGCTGAAGGCAGCCCCAACAGTACAGCTCTCTTTCCCTGGTGCTGATGACAGAATGCCACGAATTGAAACCACCCATTAAGCCATGCATAAATTCTGATCTTATTTAGTTTATGCCATTTTGGTCATAACTCGGGTAGTAACGCAAAGAGTATTAGCTTTATTGTTCTACTATGCTTAATTTAGCCCCTTGCTGCTCCTACTCCCTCAGCAGAACTACTTTCTTAGCCCTACCTATGTTATTGGAACCATGTGGCTCAGAACAACTGGACCCTTCCCCTCCTATTTCAGGTTCTTCTCCCACCTACCTGGTATTACCACTGTAGCTGCCTAGTTGCCAATTAATAGCATTTTTGTCTAATTAGTACAATATTTCTCTTTTGGGAGAACATCCATTGTTAGGGTTAATGTTGTACTTCAAAGATTGCTGGAGTTATGTAAATGGGGTTAAGAGAACGTTCTTGATATCATTGAATATTTCCAATGTGGAGTTGCTGCTTATGGATAAGAAAGTCCCTGTTCATCCTCTCTGCTGAGTTATCTGATTGCAGCCAGACGAATAAGGCCACTACAATCAGCCTATGTACCTGTTCATTATTCTAATGACATCTTTTTTAAAATTGAGGATGTGCTGTCTGGTTGAATAAGATTAAGCTGTGTTAACAATCTGGGAAAAGTACCAGAGGATTACCAATGTTTGCAAAACGATCTCCCATAGATAAACTGCTTTTTAAAAGGGAAAGAGAGCAGAAAATTGCAAGGAAAATTGAGATTCAGTGATGTGTGTTTAGTTCAGGAATATTTTAGGTACTATATGAAAGTGCAGAAATGTATTACTAATTTCAGATTTGCCGATTGTAAAAAGGTGGATCGAATTTTTGGCAGATTATAGTCTGATCACTTATTTCCCAGTGTTGTAACTTAGTTGATGCTGTAGTTTGATAGAGTGTGTGTTGGTAATTTTGCTGGAAACAAAACCTTAGAAAATTTGTAAAACTTCCTTTATTTAGAGCCTGACATTGAAATTTGTGCAGCTTCTGGTATCGAGGCTGAGCAGTTTTCCAGCTTGTGTTCCAGAGTTTTTGTTCCAGCCTATAATGTGATTGCACCCAGTAGTTCCATTGGTACTTGCTTTTGTTAAGTAGTACAAATACCGTAGAATGCAGCCAGCCTGCATTGAAAAAAAAACAGAAATGAAGTATATCCTGTACTTAATGTCGATGCTGAAGGGATATTGGGGAGTAAAGTCTGTAGTTTTGTATTAGTGTCACCTTCGGATCAGCAGCGGGTGGGCAGGCAGATGCCAGTTTGAAGTAGAAGAACGTAGTCCGTCTTTTTCCATTGATAAAGTAGCCTTTCAGAGTCAATGAGCTCTGTCAATGCAAGCTTGTCAAGGCTACAACTTCATAGACCTGAGAGGCGGTTTGAGAGGTCAGGCCTTTTCAAATTCGCTGTGATGCAAATGAACTTTGCTGCTTAAACAACTATTGGAATTTTTATGTCCGCTCCTTGTCTGTTTCACAAAGTCATTGACGAGACATTCAGTGCTTTTTAAATTGGGGTAGCATTGTGATAAAGACCAAGTACAGATTTACGGAGGGCTGAAAGCAGTTAGATCATGTTCTTTTCATGGTACCATTAGAATCAAATCGATTTCCCTCAAGCCTTCAGAATAGCAAATCTTAACAAAGGTTTGGGGCTAGACAAGGGCCAAAATGACTGAACTGAATGTTAATTACACTCCACAAACTTATTTTCTTTTGATTTCAGATTGACTAGCAACTACTAACATTAAAAAGTGTAACTATAAATGGCAATGTTTTACATTCTGCTGTTATTGTGCTGTTCACAAAACGATATTGGGCTACATTAGCAAAGTTTATATTTGAAATATATCTAGCAAATGTTTTTCCTCCAAAAATATAACTTCTACCCTGTTGTTTCTATATGATGTTTGTGTAGCTGACAGTAACCAGTAATAAACATCAGTAGTTCAACACATTATTAGTGAGGAGAAAGTCTGCATCTGGAGGGCTGATGTAACTATTAAGTAGAGTTAAACCTCCTCAAGGATATTTTTGTTTCTTTCAAATCTGCATCCTACTTCTTAAAATGTTTTTGAATTATTAAGTAAAAAAATCCCAATCTGTGTATGTATCTGCACTACAATCACAAAAAGGGGATTTTCTTTCATTTCATTTTTTCTTCTTCAAATTCATATTAAAGTGGAACAGTCTAAGATTTTGATTTTCCACAGTAATTTTATTTTTGAAAATAATAGTGGTATTTGGGCACCTGGTTATGTTCAGTTATTTGCATAAATATTATTTGATAGTAATAAGGAAGTATTGTGGATTGTAGAAAACTTTCTGCTATTAAGCATTTTGTCTATTTACAAGATATTCCACTGCACTTAGTGGAAATGTTATTTATCAGTATATTGTATTTTTCAGATTCCAGCTGTGAAATCAAACTGGTAACATTCTTTAAAACAAGTGTCTTATACTTAAATAGCAGTTTTTTGTGTTGGTTAAAATTTCATCTCATTGCTTCACGTAGAGAATAACATTTTACGAATGAGGTATTTTTAAATGCATAAATCTATTTAGTTTTCTAATGAAGATGGCACAGATTTCACTCTTGCCTCACTAAATGAACAAGAATGGTTAACACACCAATAAAGCTGTGCTGAGCATGTCTGGGTTGACTAAAATCAGCCTTTAAGGGAAAATTGTTCCTTGCAAATTTTTATGAGAATATCTGTTACCCAGTAATATACTTTGAGAAGTTGCAACATTTCTTAATTGACATTCTGAAACTTGAGTTGTAAATTAGAACATGGAAGAAAAAATGTATATCTCGTACCTGTTTTTACTTTGTTTTCTGACATCCTTTTAAACAGTGATGTACTTGGGTTTGTGAGCAGCAGCTGCATCAGTGGTGCAGTTGAACTGCAGGGCAATGTTTAATGGCTTTTCTGCACCTGCAGCTATAGAATTTTATTTTGACACCTGGCTTCATCACTTATTTACCCTTCCCCCTTCCTTTTTAAAAAGAACAATTTTTCTCTGCTATCTTAGTCCAATTCCTGTTGATATATAGATATGTTAGTGATATGAAAGGAGTGACCAGTAGGGATTCTTTTGTCCCTTTTGCTCAATTAGATTCAATATCGTCACTGCTACGTGTTCTATCTTTGATTCAAACAAAACATGAGCTAGCTTCCAGTCATAGGCATCCCTGAAGAAGTTGGGTAGCAAAACAATTCTTTTCACTTTGCCCAATTAAATCAAATGAAGGAACATGAAATAAAGAACTGTGTTTTGAAAAGTAAGGCTATAAGCAAATAGTAAAACACATTTCAGTACCTGATGTTTTATTTTACTGCATTGGAAAAAAACAGAATTTTAGCAGTATATTCTGCTAAACTTATTTTTCAATATTATGTATCTGTATCAAGCCTAATTACTGATTATTCTTTGGGATTTATGTTAATAACTGGAACAAGAAACTTAATCATAGATGCAAGTTGTGATAAAGCAATCCTTTTTTAATCTTCATTGTTTTGTTCAAGTTGATACACTGCAATAAAATCTTTAAAAAAGATACAATGCCAAATTAATGTTGAGCAGAACCTTTGGTTTGGTTCGTGATTTAAGACTTTAACACATATATGCAAACCCTCCTTAATATTCCGGTTACATAGCTTTTGACAGTAAATTTCTTGTATATGTGCTTGTATGCATCAGTTTAATATTTATTGCAAGCATTATTTTGAATAGCATTTTAGTAATCAACGTAATAAACTTAATTACTTTATAACAGTAGTAATTTTTTCTTCTGTCATAACTAAAATCCTTTTAAAAGGTTGTTGGTTTGTAAGCAGGGGAGAGGGGGCAGACTAGAAATGAGCACCATTTTTAGTTACTGTTTAACACTAAAGGTGCTTTGGCAGAACACAGCCTGTGGCATAGGACCACCCTGTATTCAGTCACTGTCCCCACACCTCTCTGCCTCTTCCATTCACACAAGCAGCTGCACTGCAAAGTTTTTCAGAAGCCAGTCAAGAGTAAAATTCTACCTCATTTGTCTTCCAGACACGAAGATCGATCGAGAAGTTATTAGAATGGGAAAACAATAGGTTATACCACAAGGTGAGTGCCGCAGGGAGCAACTTTAGCATGGGGTTCAGACCATTGGGGACTGAATTGCACAGTATGGAAACAGATGCTTTTGTTGGTAGAAAAATATGAAAGATGGATAAATGGGTTTGTCTGGATGTAGGAATAAAATGGAAGTCATTTTTCTTCCTTTTCTCCATTTCTTTTCCAGCTGTGCTTGCACTGGAGACTGAGCAAAAGGAAATGTGAAACCAATAACATGATGGAATATGTAAGTTAAAGGGCTGTTTTGTTACTTTCTCTATTAAATGATCATTTATTTTGCTTCTGATCTTATTCTTTCAGCAGTTATTAATCAGAAAGGTGTCAGCCTACTTAGTCGCTTGAGTGGAAAAATTTATTACGGTCCACAGATGCACATATTCACGTGCAAGGCAGATTTATAAAGTTATGAATGGTCTGAAAACAAGGCTGCACTGTGCTCTGAAAATAATAAATTAATTGATAGAATGAATTAACAGAGATGTATTAAGGGAAGTGATATGTCTATCCAAAAAGAGGAATCTTTATACAACTTCATCACAAAAATCTTTAAACATGATTTAGCTAACCATGCAAAGTAAAATGGTAATCTCTCTTTCAAGCACATACACACTGCAATAATCCACTGGAACAGTGATGGGTCCCAAGACAGCCAAGTAAAACCATTGTTGCAATTAATGATTAGACAAGCAACTATTTATTAACTCTTTTTTTCATCAAATTTGTGATTAAAGCAAAATTTGTATCCATGCAGTTTCCATTTTTGTTTTGAAGACACCAAAGGAAAACTGTTTAGGTAATTTGGTAGTGCATCTATCACGGATTTTACTTTCTGAAATGCTCTGATTATTTGTAAAATTGGCATTGACTAGTCAAAAAACAGGGTAGCAGCTCAAATTGTGACAAATTATTGGAAAAGAATTTAACTCCCACAGTTCCTCCAGCTACCAAATATTATTTGCATTCAGGTAAGCTTAGCAACTTTTCTTGCTATACCCCATTTGCCAAGTCCCTATAGGAAGGGGCACATCATTTGCTGTCACTCTTGTACGCCTGGTAATGATCTTGGTTTAATATAGGAAGACTTGACGAGGGAGTGACAGGAATGGGGAACAAATTAAGGATAACTTGTTAACATTGAATATTTCAGGCAGATGGCCAATACTTAAATGATGTTTATCCTTTGTCCAAATGCGGTGCTGTTTAATATTTTTTAAAATCTTAAACTCATCACTTTGACTATACTTTATATATAAATTGCATTGTGCCTACTGCATTTAGTTACAAGATCAGACCTCTTGTTTCTCTGTTTTGCTCAATTTGACACATTGTTTTGTTGCATCCTAACTTCTAATCTATTTCATTTTAATTGAATTATTTTAAAAATTGCACAATGATTTCGGGGAATTTTCATTCTAAAATTGTGTCTCTTTCTGTTCTAAGGAAACTTAGATTTTGAAAGCCATTATATTTAAATAGCAATTTCACTCCTTGTTTTGCTGTTAGAAAATGTAACATTTAAAACTTTGTTTCCATGTAGAATTTCACAAATGTTAGTTAACTTCTACTTAATGTCTTATTTAAATATCTGCTTTTCTCATCACCTTTCTTCTGTTAACCTTATTGAAAACCCTATTTGAAACCAAAGTCTACAAGATAACAAAGGCCTTTCAAAATGCTTTTTTGTGTGGAACAGCACCCATTCGCTGAATTGGTTGCTATAGATTATTTGTAACATCAGCAACTATATCAAACATGTTGATTTATGAGAATGTGAAAGGCACGTGAAGAGTTTTTTGTAATGCAAAGGAGGGAGGACCTGAGTGAGTTGTTAAAGGTTTTTCTCTTCATAGATAGCAATGTCATGTCCCTAGTCTCCAAACAAGAAAGTGTTTGAATTAAGATTCTTTCTTTGCTGGTGTGAACTGTTTTCTTTATAGTTGCAGCTAAAAAGTAACTAGTAATCCTATGTATACAAAGTCCTGAACTATTTTTAAATTTCATAAAATTGAAGTTAATGTTACATATTAATTTTAAATTATTTTTAGCAAAAGTGAGAATAATTAATTATAAATACTAAATGGAAGATAGCAGAAACAACAAAGCGCATAACTTTCATTCTGCACTTAGAAAAAATGTATCTCTGATTTTTAGTTTTATTTGAAAAAAATCATTTTGAAGTCCAGAGTTGAGACCTCCTATAGTCACTTACAACAGCAACAACCCCCACCCCCCGCAAACCTGGTCAGCAGTGTCTCCAAACAAGTGGAGTGCTGCCTCGTGTTTTTCTCTACCTAAGCAGATGCACAGCATCAAAAATAAATGACCACAATCATTGGTGTCATATTACTTGTTTTTCTGGACATGCACAGACTGCTCTAACTAGAGCAGCAAAATATTGCATTTACGTAGTGTCTTTAACATAACGTAAAATTAGACATTTCACAAAGGAGTCAGAAGTTGACTACAAGTAGGAATTGGAAATTAGAAAGGGTGACTGAAGGTGAGGTTCAAGAATCATAACCTTGTCTAGCACAGAAGGAAGCCACTTAGATTATGGTTACTATGCCCCTTGAAACTTTCATTTCCCTATTTTTCACGTTCTTTTTCTATTTTTATTAAATTCTGAAGTATCTATTCAGTTCTGTTATTCATTTCACTTGTTATGGGTTGCATTCCTGCTATTCCTAACAGCTTTCTGCATTTTTAAAAAATCTCTTCTGAACCTCTCCCTTTTCGGCTGTCTGAAATTTATACCCTACAGTTACTGAATCAATAGCCCGTGAAAATAATTATCCCCACGTACATTAGGAAATAAGGTCTTCATAATCTTGAATATGCTACCAGATGCCCTTTTGACCTTCACTGCAGAATGAAATTAAATGAAATATATTGAAAAGAGCTGAAATTTTTCTTTTTTTCTCACAATTAATTCTTTCTTGTCTAATATTATGGGGAGGAAGTGGCGGAGTAGTGTAGTCACTGGTCTAGTAATCCTGAAACCCAGGGTTATTCTCTAGGGACCCAGCTTTGAATCTCATCATAGCAGATGTAATTTCAATTCAATAAATACCTCAAATTAAAAAAATGTAATCATGAAATCATTCTATTGTTGTAAATGTCATTCAGAGAAGAGAAATGTGCCTTCCTTACCAGATATGGCTACATGTGACTCCAGACCGACAGTCTTCTGAAATGGCCTAGTAATACACTCCATTGTATCAGATTGCTTAAATACCTCAAAGGAATAAAACCGAATAGACCACCAAGCTGATCTCAGCACCAGAATCGCCAGCAACAAACTTAGCTCTATCAACCCTCCAGAGCTCTCCTTACTGACAGCTGGGGTCAAAGTTAGGAGAGCTATCTTGCAGATTAATCAAGTTTTAGACTTGCTGTACTCCTAACCAAGCTGTTCTAGTGCAACTATGTAAGAAGTCTCACAACACCAGTTAAAGTCCAACAGCTTTATTTGGTAGTAAATGCCACTATAGCACACCTGGTACAACTACAACAGTGGCTGCACTGTGAAAGATTTCTCTGGTACATCCTGTACACACAAAGAAAGAGGGCCAGAATGTGTTGAGTTTGTGTGAAAACTGGAGTAATTCACATTTTTTTTCGTGAGGGTTCAGAGAATCTCCCACTGTATGCACGTCAAAGGCCACCAGCGTGAATATCATTTAAAACTAGGGGGTGGGGCCTATTCCCGCTGGAGAGTCTGAAATCAACGCGCTGCGGGGATAACTGCGCATACGTCGATCTGTTGGTGCCGATGTTGGCACACGTGCAGTGGCCCTGTACTGATGGCCTTCTAGTTGCTAGCCAGCTTGATCACTCGCTGGGTTCCTGGCCATTCCTGCGTCCAGCCTCGAGCTTTGACAAAGGGTCACCTGGACTCAATGTCAGCTCTTTTCTCTCCTTACATGTGCAGCCAGACCAGCGTTTTCTCTTTTGACTCACGTTTGGTTAGGTTTTATTAGTGAAAATTTCCAAAAATATCAAGCTAATAGTGCCAAATCTCTTCAGAACTTTCCAGAAAAATATTCAAAAGATCATTTGTTGGCATTATTCAAAATCAAATTAAATAAGAATTATGTTAAAACATGTAGATGCTGCTTTTATACTCAACTTCTTTCTGCTTATATTAGCTAGGTGTTTGTGTAGTGCTAATGATACTGTTGAATATTTGTAATCTTGATTATTGTTAGTCACATGCTGGGGACATTGTTGACTAATGACCTTCAAGTCAAAGAAAGGTATACTAAATGGTGTGATGTTTGCTGGCTCACTCCTTCAATCTTGTTAAAACATGATTGGGAATAAACTATTAAAAGAATAGGGACGGCATGGTGGCATAGTGATTAGCACTGCTGCCTCACAGCTCCAGGACTTGGGTTCGATTCCCAGCTTGGGTCACTATCTGTGTGGCGTTTGCATGCTCTCTCCATATCTGTGTAGATTTCCTCTGGGTGCTCTGGTTTCATCCCACAGTCTAAAGGTGTGCAAGCTAGGTGCATTGGCCATACTAAATTGTCCCTTGGCGTCCCAGGATGCATAAATTAGAGGGATTAGTGGGGATATGAGGATAGGGCCTGATGGGATTGTTGATGCAGACTTGATGGGCCGAATGGCCTCCTTCTGCACTTTAGGGTTTCTATGCTTGTACTGCTTTTGTAATCATGTTTTTAATTGCTTCTTTCTCAGGTCATCTTAATAGAGTTTTTACCGAAGACGCCAATATTTCGACCAGACTAGCAACAGATTTTTCAGAGACTTGTTGAAGTGTGTTGTCCTTCCAATGGTGCCTTGCTTGGTACTCCTAGTGAAGATTGTCAGTCTCACAGATTCTTATGGTTATTATCCAGTTTTTCTGTCCATATGTTTTTGCTCAAGTTAGTTGTTTTTGTATTTCTCATAACTTACATTCCAAACTTTCTTTCTATTAGTTGTCCACTTGATGCATTGATCTTGTTTTTCTTCTTTGGATCTCACCACTCTTCCAAAATGCTTCTAATAGTCATCTGACTGTCTCCCTTTAATGCTTCTTGATACAGATTTCCTTTTGCACATTCAACAACTTTTACAAGACTCACTAAAATTATCTAAAATTGTTCTATGGTCATTAAAATAATCAATTTGGTAATGCCTGTGAATCACCCCACATTTTCCTAGGAGATTTTTGATAATGAATTAAAATTATAAGTTGGATTTTTTAAAAGGATCAACTTTTCTGCATGTTCCATTCTTCTCCCAATACCTGAAGAGCCAAGTAGTTTCTCCATGCAGTATTCTTATTTCATTTTGATATAACACTTTTCTCCTTGTCCTTTTAAAATTGAACTTGAGATCTACTGTGCACGTATTCAGAAACACATTCTACCGTAGCTACAGAAGTCACAACGTTCATGTGAAGAAATCATGTCATCTGGCTCTGCCTATACCCTGAATATTGAACTCAAAACAAAGGGAATAAAATACCTTAAAGTAATACTGTAGCAAAATCAGATGAAGGCTTTTGCATGCATTGTCTGGTTGTTTGGAGCCAAGACTGTGAAAAATGCAGCAGTATCACAATTGAAAAATGGATATTTTGTTCATGTAGCTGCCATAAATTATGGCTTTTACGACTTCTGTTACTTTATTTGTTTACTTTTTTTCTGCACAATTTAGATTTTCATATAGATGTGTAGATTTTTGTTGCCTTGTACAGATGTTAACAAATAGTTCATTGTGCGGACTTATGTATATTGTATAGATTTTTTTGGTTAGGTCATATATTATATATATATATATATATATATTCTGCACCTCAGATAGTGGAACCTGTCAATGTATTCAAAGAGGTGCTGCTTTCCACTTAGTATTTCACTGAATACTACCAGGACTTATGGTGCAGGTTAATGTTTTTATATTTTTAGCTTTTTTAATTATAGTCTTGCTGAGAGTTCTAGAAAGTCAGTTATTTCAGAGGTTGGTCCCTGATACTTAAAGGGTCAGTTTTTACTGTTAAATACAATATCTGGAACATTTGGAATTTATACAAAATTAAATTCCCATATGTTGTTAGCACCTTTGGCTGATGTTGAAAAATTATACACAATTAGCTATTTCTTGTATTTGTTCCCAATATCCTTCAATGATCAGTTTGTGAAGTATATGAAAATTGAATGATCAGATTTGATCAAAAGTGTGCAATTGTCCAACACATCTATAATTTCTTAATTACAAAAAAGCTTCATAATTGACTTGAGAATTTTGCTGTATGTAATGATGTATTACTGTCCCAGTCAGTATGCATGTATACTAAGCTGATACCTAATCTGAGGTACAGGGTGGGGGAAAAGATGGGGAATTCACTGAACCTTCTTTTACATTCTGGATAACAAAACGCCTCATTCTGCTGTGATAAAGAAATTTTTTTTGTGTAAATGTTACAATAATCTGAAAGACCAAAGTTAATGAAAGTTTGTTTGATAAATAGCAGTTTGGTAATTTATCTGATTCGTTCTCTCTGTAGTAAAACATGTCCATTTATTGCCTCCCAAAAACTGTACTACCTAGTCAATGAATTAATCGTGTAATCATTTTATAAGCAATAATGTTTCTGTTGAAGTATGGTCACTTGACAGCTGTTCATCTTGTATTGCTGGCTAATTATGTCAGCCAGATCATATGCACATTCAGATGTTATGTTTGCTCTGTTTTTATTGCATTTATGTCTCTTTGTGCTCTCCATTTACTTCAAATTCACTTAGATTATGTGGCTGAAAGTGACTCTCCTAAGAGCAATGTACACAGAAAACAATTGACTACAAATGGATAAATGAGAACGAGTTATTTCAGAAATAAAAGACACTGGTCAGAAATATTTAACGCTGAAATATTAATGCTACTTTATCTTAAATATGAATGCAGATTTGTCATGATTTCATCAAAGTAGTGGAACACATTGTTCATTAGTTGGAAGACCAGCACTGCCTATCATTCTTTTGAGTTTGAATGAGTTTCAGCAATTTTTTTTTTTGTGGGCCTGTGGGTAACTACCTCACATGATCAATGTTATACTTTGGAGAAGAACAAAATCATTACCGGCCTAAATCTTGCTACAGACACCAGTTGGCAGGCATGAAGTGATCTGAAACCTGGACTAAAGCATCGTCTTGGTTGAAAAGGACTAAATGTTAATGAGAAACTGCGCATGGAAAAAGATACATAAGCAGTGATAATAAATGTTTTTCCTTTCAAGCTAGTCCTATACAGCTATTCCTGATGGTGTTCAAAGCTTGGTCTAGTAGCTTTTTTATATATATAAATGCCAAATGCTATTTGGCTAATTGAGGCAGTTATCTTTGGAATTGGCCAAAACCTAGTACTTACCTAAGAGTAAAGATCTCAAAATCTAGGAATCGATGGCTTTCTAGTTGTAGGTCAAACCTGTTTAATCTTTACAGTGTAGATTTTATGTAACAGCAGCAAACTTTGAAAGATCTTACTGTACTGTAAATTTGGAATCTTTCTTGTGTAACTATTTTGTTATAGTTTATCAGAGAACCTGACCCAAGACTGGAATTTTTGAAATTTGTTATACATATTTGCAAAAATTAAAACATCAGCCTTGTATCATTACACCTTTTGTGAATTGATGCTGTTTTCTCCGCAATAATTTAATCCAGATTTTAGAAATTTGTGGAAAGTCAATTTTAAAATTTTCAGTGAAATTCATTTTGTTTAGATGTGAATGCAAAATTAACAGATGTGAAAGATGCACGTTGATGCTTTCTAAACAATCTAGCAATTATGAGAAGGATTTCCACCAGTGCATTGTAGGAAATCATAAGTTGTTTATAAAGAATTAACTCTGATTTCATATGAAAGTTCACAGAAGAATTAGTTGCTGAAGGAGAATTCCTGAGAAATGTTTTCCCTGATGGCAGTTAATGGAAATCCTTTACAAGATATTCACTGTGCATTTATTACTGAATTAATTATGTAATCAACCACATGGTGTGGTAAACTAGCGCATTTATATCAAAAATGCAATATTCACATTTTCTAACTAGGTGAGTTGAAATTGTTTGAACTCAACTGAATCTCTTTATCATTGTAGAGAAGAGGGGAAGAAAAGAGAGAAGTTATGTTTGAAGGAGTTGAGTGCTGCGATGGGGATTACTGTTTTTACGGAAGTATATGATAGGTTTTTAGAAAGCTTGTCATGTGTTGGTGCAGGCTTGGTGGGCAGAAGAGCCTGGTCCTGTGCTGTACTGTTTCCTGTTTCTTTATAAGCCATGCTTGGAGAACACCAAATAAAGTCCTCATTTTAAAATGAATTTTGTGCCCATAGCAAGAATACAAGATTGGAACCCAAGTTCCAGTATCCTAGTGCTAATTTTTTACAGGTGAAATTGGTATTCCCAAATTCCCTTCCTGTCGCCATTTGGATACTGAAGTGGTTACTAAAGGAGCTCTGAGGCCAATAGATGAAGTAACCTGGTTGACTGCACATACTTAAATTTTCAAAAACAAAAGAAGGTAACCCTATGGACTAATGGACAAATTTTATTTTATGAGGAAGTTATTACATTTTTGTAGGCAATAGGCTATTTTTCAAATTCTTCAGAGATTGCATGGATCAGTATTGGGACCACTGTTCTTCAGTATCATTATTAATGAATTGGGAAAAGGCAGCACAGTCAGGAGGACAGCTTGTCCTATGACCTCTTGAACCTGTTTTTCCATTCAAGAGGATCTTGGCTGACCTTTGACCTCCAATTCCATTTTCCTGCTGTATCCCATATGCCAAAAATCTATCAATCTCAGGCTTGAACTTACTCACCATCTGAAGATCCGCATCCCTCTGGGATTGAAAATTCCAAAGATTCATATTCATCTGAGTGAAAAATATTTTCCTCATCTCGGACCAAAATAATCAATCCCTTATCCTGAGAATTTAGCCATGTCAAATGATTTCCTGGCATCTCTTGTCAAGCTCCCTTAGAAATTTATATGTTTCAAGGAGACTGCCTTTTATTCTTCTAAATTTTAGAGACTATATGGCCATTCTAATCGATCTCTCCTCATAGGGCCAACTTCTCACCCCAGGAATCAATTAATTTGAACCTTTTTTTATAAGTTCTTAGGATGTTGACATCACTAACAAGGACAACACTTGTTACCCATCCTTATAATTGCCTTTGAACTGAGTGGCTTGTGAGGCCATTTCAGAGGGTAGGTAAGAGTCAACCACAATCCTGTGGGTTTGGCATCAGATGTAGGCCAGGCTGGATAATTAAGTCAAATTTCCTTTCCTGAAGGACATTAGTGAACTAGATGGGTTTTTACAACATGTGATAATTCATGGTAACTATTTCTGAGACACGTTCTTTAATTCCAGATTTATCAATTGAATTTCAATTCCATCTGAGTAATAGCCTAGGCTTCTGGGTTACCAGTCTAGTGACATTCCCAGTGTAGCACTGCCTCTAAAGCACAATCATTCTACCTTTAGATATGGAGATCAGAACTTCATAGTGGTGCAGGTGTACAATTGCAGCAATACTTCCTTGTGTACGCCAACCCCCTCCAATAAGGCCAGCATGATATTTTGAGTTTCATGTGTAAGGATGCTCAAATCTCTTAACACCAACTTAAATTGTTTCTCACTATTTAAAGTTTAGTTTCTCCTTTTCCATCCAAAATGAATAGGTTTATCTTTCCCTATGTTATGCTCCATCTGCCATCTTGTGTCACTCAGTTAACTCATCTGTATCTCTTTACAGACCCTTAGTCTTGGCTTTCTTTTTGTATTGTCAGAAAAATTAAATTAGTCTCTGTCCCCCTCTAAGTCATTAAAATAGATTGTAAATAGCTGATACTCCTGTACCTACCCTCATGAATCTTGAAGTTACACCCTGCTAACCTGTAAATGGCCTATTCATATTCTGTTTTATGTCCTTTAACCAATCCACTATCCATGCTAATACATTAAGTCTAAACCCACCATGAGCTGTTGTACTAAATTTGAAGACTGAACAGAGTTCATCTAATTTCCATTTGGTATCACCAGTATAGAGACTGCTGCATTGTGAGCAGAAAATGTAGTATACTAAATTGAAAAAAGTGAAAGTAAGTTACTGGTTCAACAGGAAAGAATATTTGATGTCCTGGGCAATGGGAAGGGAGGAGTTAAAAGGACAGGTATTGCATCTGCTATGCTTTGAAGGCAAGATACCATGGTATGGGTAGAGGTGTCGGGTGCAATCGAGTGGACCAAGATATTGTGGAGTAAATGGTCCCAGTGACATAGTGAAAATGGAGGTAATAATGTGTTTGGTGATGGCATCATGCTGGAGATGGAAGGCATGACAGAAGATGATTCTTTGAATGTGCACTATGGATGTGAAGATGAGAAGCAGATGGAGGAAAAGGGCTGAAAGTGTGTGTGTAATGGAGTAGGCACACTCCTGTCATAAACACAATGGAGTCAAATTCTCAGTTGAAGAAATATTGGAAGAATTGATACTGTCACAACAAATGCAACAGAGATGGAACAAATGGGAGAATAGAGTAGATTCTTACAGGAAGCAGGTGGGAAGAAGTGTAGTCAAGGTAGCTGTGGGAGTGATGCGGACTTATTATGGTGGACATTGGTCGAAAACCCATCCCCAGAAATGGAAACAGAAATATCCAGGAAGGGAAGAATCAAAATTGGGCTGTGTGAAAGCAAAGGAAGGGTGGAAATTGAAGCAAAGCTAATGAAGTTTTCCAATCTGGGGCAATAGCTGGAAACTATACCAATGCAGTCATATGCTAGAATAAGATGTAAGGGAGGGACCTGAATAAAACTGGAACAAAGGCATATGTAGCAATACTTCTTTATTTTGGAGAAGTAGAGTCAAAGGAAAAATTGTTCAACGTGAGCAGTTAAGCCAGGCAGATTAGATCTCAGAAGAAGTCGTACAGACTTGCAGTTAACTCTTTCTCTCTCCACAAACTGCCAGACCTGTTGAGTTTTTACAACATTTCTGTTTTTATTTCAGATTAGGATACTGTTGGATGGGGACTGGTTGGGTCTCCGTTTAAGGAAGAAGCATCAAGCCTTAGCCCATCTAGTGGAAGTTGGAGAGTTTGAACTTTCTTGATGAAAAGGAGACACTTCATTTACAACCTGAAAACTGCTGTAGCAAAGGGCATGGAAAGAGACCTGCATGTGGGTGGGAAGAAATTGCATAATAAATCAGGTAGGAGCAGGCCTGAAAGGACTGCTGCTAGACCCAGTCTGTAAATCTTGAGCAGGAGGTAGAAGTGGGCTATCCTCCAGGGCTGGGAATAAAGACGTCTCAGTATTCGGAAGGGACCTTGCATTTTGTGACACCCTGTCCACTTCTCAACCCATCCGGCAACCCCTACCCAATATTCCTTCCCTTTTCAGAGTGACGTAAATCAGAGCAGTGTAGGTAGGACATTTATACCTCCTTAAAGTCTGCTTGACTATTCAACAAACTCATGACTAAGATATCTCAAATCCACCTTCCTGCACTATCCCCATAATTACTGTTAAAATTCCTCTTTTCAATCATAAACAACTGTTTCTGGGAGGTGTATGGCATGGTAGCACACTGGTTAGCACCACTGCTTCAGAGACCTAGGTTCTATTGCAGCCTGAGATGTTTGCATGTTTTCTCCAGGTGCTCCTCCCACAGATATGTAGGTTTGGTGGATTAGTCATGGTAAATATGAAGGGTTACAGGGTTAAGGCAGAGGGGTTGGGTAAGATGGTGACTCAGTGGGCCAAACTGCCTCTATCTGCACTGTAGGGATTCTATGGACTGTCCCATTATTTCAAGAATGTGGCTTCATTTTATAAATTTCCTAGTCAGGAGAAACATTTTGAAGTCCTTTTCAGAATTTTAGATGTTTCAGTTGGATCATGTCTCATTTCTGTCAGAAAAACAAAAGCCTAATCTACCCTCATAGAACAAATCTCATCCCAGCATTAGTTCACCCATGTAAAACAAATCTCATCCCAGGAACAGTATTGTCCGCCTTTGTTGCACTCCCTCTAAGGCAAGTATGTACGTACTTAAGTAAAAAATATACACACACCATGCAGGCGTGATCTCACCTATATATAATGTATGATTATAATGACTTCTTTACTCTTATTAACCAAACCCTTTGTAACAAAAGCTAGCATAAAATTTGCCTTCCTTTTTTTTTGCTGTATCTGCATTCTAACTTTGTGATTCATGGACAAGGATGTACAGTTCCCTCTGAATGCAAACGTTTTCTTGTCTCACCATTCAACAAATAGTATGTTTTTCTTCCCTACACTTCATCACATTGTATTCCATTTGTCATGCTTTTGCTCATTTATCTAACCTATCCAATTCCAACATCATGCAATTGCCAATTTCATCCTCCATAAAAGACTTGTAGCACATCAGCTTCACTACACGAACCAAAATCCAGCCCCTGCATATCCCGAGTTCATGATGTGGATATGCTGGCGTTGGACTGGGGTAAACACAGTAAAAAGTCTGACAACACCAGGTTTTAGTCCAACCGATTTATTTGATAGTAAACTCACTAGCTTTCGAGGGGATTCCCTCTTCGTCAGGTGAATGGAGAGTTCTGGCCTCAGACAAAGTATATAAAGCACAGACAGTTTACAGAATACTGATTAGAATGCAAATCTTTACACCTAACCTGAACAGCAGGTTTTATATGCTTTATATGCTTTGTCTGAGGCCAGAACTCTCCATTCACCTGATGAAGAGGGAATCCCCTCGAAAGCTAGTGCGTTCACTGTCAAATAAATCAGTTGGACTAAAACCGGGTGTTGTCAGACTTTTTACTGTGTTTATCCCGAGTTCCTCATTTGCAATCTTGGCGAACAATCATTTATGGCCTCAAATATTTTTCAACTGCCAGGACCTCAATAGTCGATTGCTTAACATCATTCTAACCAGTCCCCATCGACACTCGTTTCGCCGAGAGTTTCTCCTGCTTTTCCTGAAATGTTTAATATTCAATTAAGATTTTTGGGCGCTTTGAACATTCAGAATATACACAGAGGCTGCAAGTGCCGACATTCTAGTGACTTTCTGTTGCATTCTGACGTTTGATGTCTGGCTAGAAAATGCTGGAAGATCTCAGCAGGTCTGACAGCATCTGTGGAGAGAGAACAGGGCTAATGTTTGAAATCTGAATGACTCTTGGTCAAAAACTGAAACGCCTGACTGGTGTGTGTTGTATGTTAAAGCAGATCCCGAGGCCAAAGTGGCAGTCCATTTGACTGGATTTTCATTTATTTTTGTTTTGTCTGCGGCACGTTAAAAGTGGGACTGGGAAATTTAAGTTGATTCCGCAATGTTTTATCGTGAATTACTTTGCTCCCGGGTTTCGCACTACCCGATGATATTCAACCCGCTTTGGGCATTGGGGTTCATTAGCCTGACTGCAAACCGCTTATTTAAAAATAATGTTCTCCAGTGTATCGTAGTCAATGGACTGAAAATGCAGCATGTGTGAAACCAGACAATCTCAAAAAGGCGAAATGACCCAAAATTGTAGAACAGTAAATTTACTGGGGACATTCAGCTACTCCCACTTCCACAAGTAAAACACTGAAATATTGAGGACACTAGGACTCCCCATTTTTTTCGTATTGTCTCTTCATGTGGTTATTATTTTAAAGAAACTGTGGCACAGCTTCGACCTTCCTTATAATTGCATTTGAAGTACACTAGAGTGTTGAATAAAATTCTGCATTTTCACACTTTATTTTTTGCCCCCAATTCCTGCCTAATTCAGTAAAATACGGGGGAATTATAGGGGACACTCTCTGCCGTTGTAAAAGTGCATAGAAAACAACAATAACAAAACGTTTATCGATGTAATCAGATTTGGCATACACATTCAACTGTAAAACGTAAAGTGGGCACTGTTTTGTTGCAGTGTGGAAGGTTTCGCCCTCCACATAAACGTCCCTCGGGCGGATTCTGCTGGAAATCAAACGCTAGGAAGGAGAGGCCTCTTGTTGCACATTCATTAGTAGCTTAGCTTCCAGTTAGCCGGGGTGTAGTACAAAGTTGCTGAGAAGAAAAGTTGCACGATCGATTTAATATAGCCGATTGTCTAACGTGTGAAAAAGAGTAACAATTCTGTGAGTTAATTTTGAATTTTTCATAGTCTGTCTGCCTGCTAGGTATTGTCCTGCATTCGCGCAGATAAATGCCCATTCCATGTGGGCTGTTCGATCCTAAATGCTCTCGCCGTGACACTCGGCTCTCCTTTTGCAATCAAGATTATGTTGCTAAGGAGATTTGCTTTACTGTTACCACTGATTTGTGTTAATACGTATTGAATACCTCTTAGTATTCTTTCAGACAAGGGCGAAGGAAAACTTTCCTAAGTTTCGGAATTTACATTACAAATGAATCGGTCGTGTAATGAAGCCGATATAAAGTGCGAAAGAGAAAAGAGGCTAAAGAAGGGCACTCATGTGAGAAATGAAGTGAGCTGCAGGCTGCTGTTGTTGAGTTGAGAGCGCTCAGAATCAGCTGGAAGAGGGGGAGAAAGGAGATCGAGCGACTCCATCAGCACCGACCACCCACTCACTCAAACCCTCTGCACAAAATCATTAGTACGTTCCGGACAAAATGCTGAAAAATCTAGCAACGACTTTGGTTCACCTACCCTCCGCTTAAGTACATTTTTAAACAATCCAGTGAAACTGTATTAAGATGAAGTGAAATTCATTTTGTAGAATTGATTGGAACCAGTTCCATCCTACTCTTAACATGTTTTCAAGAGTAAATATTACTGCTTCTAAGAACGGGCTCTGATTTCTTTCGGGTCATTTCAATCGAGTTTCTTGTAAATTATTGTGAGAATTGTGTTAATGGACCTGGAATAGGCTTCCTTTGTACAATCCATTTTCACTAAAAGGGGAACGATGTCGAACTTTTAATATCTTGCCCAGTACAAGCACCGTAGTCCAAAGTGGTCAACAGCAGTGAATGAAACTTTCGAAACATTCGTTTTATAGATAGTACATAGCAATTACATCGGTTATAATTGCAGTCTACAGCAACAAGAACAGTCTGTTCTGGTCTGCAATTATTCAATTATGCCAGCATGTTACTGTGGCTTCTTTCTCTAAAGAGTACAATCCAACTTCAAGAAAATTGAAAATAGATCAATAATATTCCTATACTGTAGAGAATTCTAGAAACATGCTATTTATTTTCCCTAACTCTTAAGTTCCTCCCTTGCAAAAGCCCTCAGAAAGGATGCTGTGTAATTCTTTTAAGTATTGAGCTTGAATACTGTAATTCATGTAGGCTATCATTAGCAGCTGTTTTCTACAGTACTAACTTTATCTCCAAACAAATATAAAAATATACATTAAGCAGTAAGACTCAAAATAAGCTTGACCGAGATCTATGTACTATGGGTAATCAGTCATCACAAATAAGTAAGACCTGTGTAAGTATCCATGGTTTCTTAGAATCATAGAATCCCCACAATTCAGGAGGAAATCATTCGGCCCATCCAGCCTGCACCAACTGCAATCCCACCCAGGCCCCATCTCTGTAACCCCACGTATTTACTCTGCGAATTCCCCTGACGCTGAGGAGAAATTTAGCATAGCCAATGCACCTGACACACATCCTTGGACGTAGGAAGAAACTGGAGCACCCAGAGGAAACTCACGCAGTTGCAGAGAGAACGTGCAAACTCCACACAGTCATCCAAGGCCAGAATTGAACTCAGGTCCCTTACACTGTTGGGCAACAGTGCTAACCACTGTGCCAGTATTGTTATTGTTTTCAGTATTTTTGAAACTTCAGAAACTTGCAATGAAAATGCATGTTGTTTTATATGTTCATATATCCCAAGACATATTGCTGAGGTGTGAGAAAAACAGAGGCCAAGCCAAAGGGTGGCATGGTGGCATAGTGGATAGCACTGCTGCCTCACAGCACCAGGGACTCAGGTATAATTCCAGCCTCAGGTTACTGTCTGTGTGGAGTTTGCACATTCTCCTTGTGTCTGCATGGGTTTCCTCTAGGTGCTGTAGTTTCCTCCCACAGTCCAAAGATGTGTGGGTAAGGTTGATTGGCCATGCTAAATTGACCCTAGTGTAAGGGGGATTAGCAGGGTAAATATATGGCTTTACGGGAATAGGGCCTGCATGGGATTGTGGTCAGTGTATCTTGATGGGCCAAACAGCCTCCTTCTGCACTTTAGGATTCTATGATTCAAAGAAGGAGATTGGATGAGCAAAAAAGAAGTAGTAATAGATGAATATTAAAGAAGGTTTTTACGCAGAAGAATAAGGAGGAAACGAAAGGAAGATAGTTCTGGGAGCGGAATCCGGAGACAGCTCGACAGCCGGAAGTACAGCTACCAAAGGTGGGGCTTAGGTACAAAAGTTCCCCTTCAAACCATGATGTTATTTTGCCATTCAATGAGTTCCATATCCCTTAATATTCCGACATAACAAAAAAATCTCTCATATCCGTGTTTAAAATTTGAACTGATACAGCCTCAACAATCTTGGGGAAGAATTCCAGGTTTCAATTTCCCTTTCTGTGGGAAAAGTGTGTCCTAATTTCACTACTGCGTAGCCTAGCTCTTATTTTAACATCATTCCCTGTTGTTCTGGATTCTACTATAAGAAGAAATAGGCTAGGTAGATACAAGTGACTGGAATGAGTCATGAAGAACAACTTTAAAATTGGGGTGTTTTTAAAATTATGTAAACTTTTTGAAGGGAAAGCCATGTAAGAATATATATTCTGGTTAGCAAATCAATGGCATTAAAAGGTTCATCACAAGAAGAATATGAATAGACAAGTGAAAGAAGTGCTTTCACACCGCCTCTAAGAACATGGAATGCTTTTCTTAAGTCTAACTTAATTTAATAGGGAATTGTGCACGTATTTGAAGAGGAACATGATGGGGGAAAGGACAGAGAAATGGGATTTTCATGTGAAAAGTTAGGACTGGCACAGGTGTAATAGCCTGTGCAGCCTCACAAGTTCTATAATAGATGAATTAACCTAGAAGCAAACTTTCAATATGCTGAATTGAAAATTGAGTGTTCTATAAGCATTTTCTTGATGTACCTTTATGTGCATCACTTGAATCAATAGACATGGAGATTATTTTCACAGTTTATAATAAATGTAATCAATATAGAATATTATACATGTCTATAAATATATATAATAGTTAAGCCTTCCTTTCCTTTCCTCCTTAGCCTCCTGCTTAAAAACCCTCCTTAATATTCATCTATTACTATTTCTTTTTTACCCACCTAATCTCTCCTTCTTTGGCTTTGTTTCTGTTTTCCTCATGCCTCAGTGACATGTCTTAGAACATACATATGAACATACAAACAACACACATATTGTAATTTTTTGAAGTTTCAAAAATACTGAAGACAAGAAACAAGTCTCACTTATCTGTGATGATTGATATTCCTTAGCACACAGTCAACATGTTGCTTCTGTTTTTTTCCCCCAAGTTCTGTGATTGTGCTCGTTAAGAACATAAGAACATAAGAAATAGGAGCAGGAGTAGGCCATCTGGCCCTTCGAGCCTGCCCCGCCATTCAATAAGATCATGGCTGATCTGTCGTGGCTGATCTGTCGTGGCTCAGTTCCACTTTCCCGCCCTCTCCCCATAACCCTTAATCCCCTCTCTTATCAAAAACCCATCAACCCGCTTCTTAAAAATATTTAGCGAGGCAGCCTCCACCACTTCAACGGGCAGAGAATTCCAGAGATTCACCACCCTTTGAGTGAAGAAGTTCCTCCTCAACTCCGTTCTAAACCGCCCCCCCTTTATCTTGAGGCTGTGCCCCCTAGTCCTACTGTCTTTTTTGAGCGGGAAGAGTCTTTCCACCTCTATCCTATCCATCCCATTCATCATCTTATACGTCTCAATGAGATCTCCCCTCATTCTTCTAAACTCTAACGAGTACAAGCCTAGTTTATTCAGCCTCTCCTCATAGCTCAACCCCCTCAACTCCGGTATCAGCCTAGTAAACCTCCTCTGCACTCCCTCCAAGGCCAAAATATCCTTGCGCAGGTGCGGCGCCCAAAACTGCACACAGTACTCCAGCTGCGGCCTCACCAATGCCCTATACAGCTGCAGCAAGACCTCCCTACTTTTATATTCAATCCCCCTCGCTATGAGTCGCAAAAACCCAGCCTGCAGGTGCAGCAGGTGGTCAGGAAGGCGAATGGGATGCTGGCCTTCACAAGCGCAAGGGATGATTGTGCTTGCAAATGGAATTTTTTTTATCTTAGAAATTGATGTCCAAATTCCTGGAGTCTTGCTCTACTACCGAATGTGTGATAGAGTATAAGTTCCTCCAAGCCTTGAGCTGAAACCTGAGGATAGGGGTATTTGCATAAAAAGGCTTTGTGTCAGTGCCATTTTCAGCATTTAAAGAACAAAGAACCAATACAGCGTAGGAACAGGCTCTTCGGCCCACCAAGCCTGTGTCAATACACGGTTTCTGTCCCTCTGCTTGCTTCCTGTTCATGTAACTATCGAGATATGCCTAAAACATTGCTAACATGTTTGCTTCCACTACCTCCACAGTCAGTGCTTCAAGATGGTGTTGGAGCATGGTGACTTCTTGCGAGCTGTGCCCAGTATACACTCTAATTCTATTACTCTCATTCTATGCTTTTAAAACTCTATTCTAACCCTTTTTAAACTCTCTAACAATGACCTTTTATTAAGTCAATCTTTCTCTACACCCTATCTATGATTGCAACACTCCGTTCCGCATTTTCTCCTTTCCTTCCCTATGTATGGTACAATTTGTCATATAGTGCGCAAGAACAATACTTTTCACTGTATGCTAATAAATGTGACAATAATAAATCAAATCAGTGCATTCCAGGCACCCAACACTCTTTGCATGTTGGTTCCAGGTACAGCCATGAATTTGAATATTACTTTGCTGCAGCATAAAAAGGCAGTCAATTTCCATTAGAAAACTAGCAGTTTGGATTCTTGCAACACATTTACTTGCATTAGGGGAAAAGAGGCACAGCATTTGGGATATATAGAAGCCTCCTCTTCTGATGTCCACATTAAAAGACTGCAATGCAAGAAGTGTCCATCTCCTCTTGTTTCACTATTTCAAGTAGAGGTGGCGAATCGAAAGTCCAACCTTCATACTCTGGCCCTCATTGCAGTTTATTATGCAGGGCCAAGAATTCGGAAATTTCAGTGTCAGCATTAAGCACTGTCAGCTGAGGTGTAAACAGGTAGTACACCTTCATCACAAACTACTGCGTTGCCATTTCCTCCAATAGCCTCCAGTGGCTTCGGAGCAAAACCTCCTTTTTTCACTCAAGTTACAGGCAATCTTAGATGGCTTGTTGCCATTTGCAACTGAGATTGATCTGGGTAATTTCAGCTGGAAGAAGAAAGTTTTATTTTGCCACAGAAGTAAAATAGTGCAGATGCTGAAAATCTGAAATGGAAACAGAAAATGCCGCAAATACCCAGCAGGTTTGGCACATCTGGAGAGAAGAAGAAACAGAGGTAATGCTTGGTCTGTAACCTTCCATCAGAATGTTATTTTGTTAGTTGGGCTTGCATCGGGGTCCTTGTGCATGAGTCGCAAAAACCCAGCTTGCAGGTGCAGCAGGTGGTCAGGAAGGCGAATGGGATGCTGGCCTTCATAGCGAGGGGGATTGAATATAAAAGTAGGGAGGTCTTGCTGCAGCTGTATAGGGCATTGGTGAGGCCGCAGCTGGAGTACTGTGTGCAGTTTTGGGCGCCGCACCTGCGCAAGGATATTTTGGCCCTGGAGGGAGTGCAGAGGAGGTTTACTAGGCTGATACCGGAGTTGAGGGGATTGAGCTATGAGGAGAGGCTGAATAAACTAGGCTTGTACTCGTTAGAGTTTAGAAGAATGAGGGGAGATCTCATTGAGACATATAAGATGATGAATGGGATGGATAGGATAGAGGTGGAGAGACTCTTCCCGCTCAAAAAAGACAGTAGGACTAGGGGGCACAGCCTCAAGATAAAGGGGAGGCGGTTTAGAACGGAGTTGAGGAGGAACTTCTTCACTCAAAGGGTGGTGAATCTCTGGAATTCTCTGCCCGTTGAAGTGGTGGAGGCTGCCTCGCTAAATATTTTTAAGAAGCGGGTTGATGGGTTTTTGATAAGAGAAGGGATTAAGGGTTATGGGGAGAGGGCGGGAAAGTGGAACTGAGCCACGACAGATCAGCCATGATCTTATTGAATGGCGGGGCAGGCTCGAAGGGCTAGATGGCCTACTCCTGCTCCTATTTCTTATGTTCTTATGTTCTTATTAAAGCCCAAGTCTGAGATCTGTGCGGACACTGTTCGTATTCTCTGTGCTACCCAGTCCGGTGGCAAATCTGCACTGACACTGGTTAAATTCAAGTTACTCTTTGACATCTCTTCACTTCTTCCACTTCATTTATTCAAACACTCTGTGGTGGATTTGTACCCGTTTCTCACAAAGATGTTTATTGTAATGTGATTTTAAGCTCAATTTTGCAGGTTTACCTCGTGTTAGAGGTTGTTGTGTAAAATACTGATGGTCATGTTTCCATTGAAAATAAATGTGTTTAAACTTATTATAGATGCAACTCATCTACTGCTAATATTACATGGCTATTAATATTTCATACAAGTGAAATACTGGTGCAGAAAAGAGATCTTTCCAAAACTCCTGCTATAAAATTTAATAATAAAAATAATCTGTCCTATCCTTTTCTCTGGGAAGTCTTTCACGTCAATATGCTCTCTGTGCTGTTAGGCTTTGCTTCCCTCAACTGTTAGGACCACAAAGATTAATTCATTAAGTTTGAAATAATCAAATAACATTTTTCATTTATTTTGAATTTACAAAGTTCCTGCTTTTTGTATAAAAACTAGTTAGATCATGAAATGAAAGTGCAAAACAATGTGTGGATAGAGTCAAAGGAAGTAATGTTTTCCATTTCCTCAGTCATGATTTATCCCTTTGCTTTTCGTGAATTTATTTTTTCAGCGTATATGAGGCATTTACATCGTCGGAGGTGCTCCTAAATTCTCAGCCTAAGGTTTGAGGAAGCTCATGTGTGACAATCCTCCTCTTGTTGAATATGTATAAGTACTGGCAGCAGAAAGCACCCATGGATTATTTCATCACAAAAATCATAGAATCCCCACAGTGCGGAAGGAGACCATTTGGCCCACTAAGTCTGCACCAACTCTGACAGAGTATCTTACCCAGGCCCTGTTCCCTCGACATCTAATACGCACCTAATAGTAATGCTGTTCTGAGGATTCCTATCCTTTCAAAAGGTACATTTTGCTTTATTGAAGAAGTGAAGGCTTTATGTTTTACACCAAAGGCTTGGTGGGTATACTGCGATGGATAACTTTGCAATGTGAAGGACTTAGAAGGCACACATCCAGCAGTTGGTACTTAGCTAGGGAACTGGTGAATTGCACAGATTTAGTGACATGGGAATGATGGAGCTGTTGTGCTCAAGCTTAGTAGAGAGGATGTGATTCAGTTTAGCCACAGAGACCTGCAGGGAAAGTAAACAATGAACCATGCACCAGTATAAGTGAAGATACTCACTTCACTAACTGGAGCATTTGAAGAAGTTGACCGTGTTATTTGGCTTTTAGGCTTTCTCGTGTTTGGAGCCATAAATCATAACGTTCTGATTTTTCTTTTAGCCATATGCCAGAAAATCCCATTCCCATGTTTTCTTTTCCCTGCACTGCAAAATTCAATCAAAGTGAATTAAATGTATTCAGTTGTGGAATGTTAGTGATGTTTATATCTTGCTGCTGTATTTTCCTTTCAATGTTTGTGACTTCTTAAAATTCTTTCATGGGATATGGGTGTTGCTGGCAAGCCTAATTGCCCTTGAACTGTGTAGTGTGCTAGCCCATTGCAGAGGACAGTTAAAATTCAACCACATTGCTGTTGGTCCAGAGTCACATGTAGTACGGACCAGGGAAGAAAGGCTTTCCTTCTCTAAAGAAAATTTTTGAACCAGATGGGATTTCACAACATTTGATAGTCTCAAAGTCACCATTTCTGAGGCTTAACTAAACTGGCTAACTGGTCCACGGGTTTTGTGTCTGGAGTTTCAGGTGACAGCAACCTCCTCACCAGCTTGTAAACCTGTGGGTTGCAAACTGAGCAGTATCATCTCCTGCTTCACCTCAGTTGTTACTTCATTTGCCACAAATATGCAGTCTCTCAATGTACTGTCCCTCAACCCCTGACTTTGGGGTAAAATGGCTCTTATTTTCCCAAATAGTGGCATCTTTAAAATTGAGGTGGTACCTTTTCTCCTTTGAACTCCAAGAGATTATTCTCCTCCTCCTCTAACTCTGCGCCAGTGTAGTAAGTCGAGGCAGTTTGATGTGGCAAGTAACAAACCAAAAAATTTAGTGACGTTGAATAACTACATTCAACTAAGGGTTTACTAGCACAACTATACAGGTCTACTCCCCACAGTGCCCTGACTGCAGCTGAAGCCTTCCCGTCCTGAGGATGTTTCTGATTGGTGCAAGTTCACAGGCCCAATTCTGGCCTGGTCACATAATCTGTGAAGGATCACCCTTTAAAGGGACCACGCTACCACACTTGATTCTCCCGGACACTATCCCAAGCTTGGTAGGCGGCTCTTATATTTGCATTGAAGTCCACCATTGGTGTTCACCTCCTTATGATCCCCACACATTTATTAGAATATGAAATAGTGGGCATGTACGGGGGAGGAAAAGCTCATTGTGATGGTGGACGTGCAAGAACTCTGTCCTGGTCCTCAGCGTTTGTCCTTAATATAGTAGAAACATCTTTACCAGGTCAGGACTTGTCATTGCTGGAACATTTGGGAGTGTGGAGATCACTGCTACACAGTAAATCATGATGTTAATCTAGAATTTGATTTCCTGGTCCTCAAAAACTCTTTTTCTCAATCAACTGAAGGCTGAGCAGGAACATTAGAGGCAGTGCTGAATTTTATCATCCATGTCTGCCTTCATCAAGAGGAGGTTCCCACAATGGAGAAAATGGTTCACATTGTCCAGGATTGTCACAAGAGATCGGAATAGAATCACAAGCCAATTGTTTATGTCCCTAGGAAAAGTATCAAAATCTTTTGGGAGCAAAGTCAACATTTGCCTCTGATTCTTTGGCTCGCCAGTCCAGAAGAGTGCGTAGCCTACTGATGGCTCTGGTGACTATCCCTCCTGTGCTATGCAGGCTTTTCTTAAAGCAGCAATTGTATTACATTAGCTCCCTACCAACCAGAGCAGTTTTGACTATTAGTGAACACCTCCTTATGACCCCCACTGATCTATTAGAATATGAAATAGCTGCTATTTATGGGATTTTGGAATCTGTCCCTAATTACTGCAATTAATCACTCCCCAAGTAAGCCGAAATTCATTACGTTTGCATCTTAGTGTCTTGATTCCAAAGCAGATGTGGAAATGTTACTAACATGTTTGCAGTCTGGCCTTCAAGGTTCCACTGTAAGTGATACCACTATGCTTGTGCTCATTGATAGCCAGCAGTCATCAAATTCTTCTCTCAACCTGAAAAACTAAGATCCTTTTCTAAAGACTTCCCACTAAACAATATTCACGATTTTGATCAATAATAAGGATCTTGGAAATGTGGACCATTCTCCATATAAACCTACTCATGTTGAAGGCAGATGTAGACAATGAAATTCAGCATCATTTCCAAAGCGCCAGTTCAGTTTTCGGCTAACTGAGCAAAAGAGTACTTGAGGATCTCAAACCAGAGATTAAGATCATGGTTTACTGGATGGCAGTGATTCCCCACACTCCTGTATACTTTTGAGAATTGAACCTCAAAGCACTGGAGAAGTATTGCCAACAGTGCCTTCACAAAACCTTCCAAGTTCACTGGCAAGAAAAGTGCTCCAAGGTAACTTGCTCAGTAAGTCTGAGTGCTCATTACTCAAAACCACTCATTTTGGGGGAGGAGGGATGCCGTTTGTATGCCTAATATCAGATTCCCAAAGTAACTTGGAACTTCATTGCAGCAGGGAACTCCCTGGAGGACAGTGGAAATGCTTTCAGAATGTTCTTAAAGCTTCCCTGAAGAGATCAAACATCCCCACTGACCCATGGGAGTCCCTGACTTAGGACTGACCAAAATGGAGAAGATTTATTCAGTAAGGCACAGAACACATTGAGAAACTTCTCCAGGAGCACACAGAGGCAAAGCCAAGGCATTAAAAAGATCACACAAGCCTCCATCTACTTGACACCTTTCAAACACTTCCTGTCCCACAAGTGGCAATTTGCAGAGCATGGACATCAGCTATCTCAGAATTCATCAAACCAGTGTAGAAGCATGTCAACCTCAAACCTGTAGACTGCCTAAGATGAACAAGAGGGCAAACAGCAGTGCAAACTGCTTACTAAAAGTATGTTGAAGAATCACGTTTCAAAGTAGCACAATCATGCAATTTCATCAATATGTTACTTGCATATTTCTCCACTTTTAATTAGAAGAGGAAATTCTAATCTATAGAACCTGTTGATAAGCTATTATTGCATTGACATTTTACTGTCTCTTCTTAACTAGGAAGAAAAATATAAAGGAAGAACCAAGAAATCTATCAAAAATCTACCTGTAAAACGGTTATAGGGAACCTCATTTGCTCAAATTCCCAAGTACGTACAACCCGTGATTTTCCAGGTATTACTCAACGATCAGAATCTATGAGCTGCACGGACTTGAATTTCCCAAATGTGTCTGAGAAAAGTTGGAAAATAGTCCCTTGGTTTAGAAATTCAAGAGGAAAAAAATGATTCAGATGCCTGGATGATGATCATCACTTCCCCCAACAGCTTATTTACACCCAAATAACAGCAATCTTATACATGCAAAATGACAGCAATCTTTGCCAAATTTCTGACTAAACCCTGATTCTGTTTATTTTGTTACTGCGTTGAGGTCACTTTTTGCTCGAATGTACAGCCAAGCTTATTCTGTGAGGTTCTGCTCCAGTCCATTTCATGGGGTTTTGATCAGTTAGAATAACATAATGTCATAACACAGCCATCAATGAGGTCAACTCACTAGGATTAGACATGAGTTCCACCAACCTCAATTGGACCAAACATAAGTAAATAAAAATATACTGTCAAATAAGCCATTAGCTGTGTAGCAATTTATTTGAATCATTTATTTGATACTCAAAACTTGTAATAATTCAAGTGGAAATCAGCATACGTTACTTTGGAGAAAGTCCATAGCTGTAATAATAGATAATTCCTCCTATTTTGTTACAGAGAATATCAAAATTCTACGGAAAAATTACTCCAATATGCTTGTTATTTCTTACTTGTTAAATTACCATTTAAAGTTCATTAGTCTTTAATCACATGTAAAATAATGAAATTGGTTATTAGGAGTGAATATAAAGATTATCCATACTCTTAATAACTTGGTTAACAAGGATTTGAAAGTTAAAAATCATGCCTGACGAATCTCCATTACTTCTTTGAGAAAGCAACATCCTAGATGAAGTGTGGAAAATGCTATTACCGGGATTTCCGAAAGGTATCTGACAAAATTCCACATGAAAACTTTGACCTTAAGTAATAGCCTGTAAGGACTCAAATAAAATCTTAGAAATAGGTAAGGTGTTGATTGAAAAGTAACCAGTGGTGAGGATGTTTTAAGAGGCATTGTCAAAGTTAAGACTTGATTAGTAGTTCATCCACCATGTTAAACATTCATTCCCTCCTCCACTGGTGCTTAGTAGTAGCTATCAGTATGTATCATCCATAAGAAGCACTACATAGGAACATAGGACTCAGGTGTAGGAGTAGGCCATTCAGCCATTTGGGCCTGTTCTACCATTTATATAAGATCATGGCTGACTTGGTTGTGTCTAACCTCCATTTGCTCCCTCCATCCTGCTTCCCTAACCCTTGACTTCCTTCTCTATCAAAAATCTGTCTAATAGGAGGAGTTTGATCAGATTTATAAACAGGCAACAAAATGGCAGATGAAGCTTAATACATAAAATGTGAGATGCTGAATATAAGAAGAAAAATAGGCTATACATGTATTCCATGAGTGCCTGACTGGTGTTGACTAACTAAGAACCTCATATTTATATCATCATAAGATCAGCTATTTCCACCTCCGTAACATTGCCCGTCTCAGATCATGCACTTTTGCTGCCCCTGGACTTGAAGGTTCTAATGAATTCCTGGCTGATCCCCCACAATCTATCCTCTGTAAACTTGAGGTCACCCAAACCTCTGCTGTCTATGTCTTAATTCACATCAAGCCTCATTCCTCTATCACCATCATTGCTGACCTACATTGATTCCCATTTAAGCAATGTTTTGATTTTAAAATTTTCACTTTTGTTTTCAAATCCCTCCATGGTCTCACCTCCTTATTTCTGTAATCTCTGCCAACCCTCTGCAATATCTGTGCTCTTCTAATTTAGGACTTCGGAGCATATTTGATTTTAATCACTCTATCACTAGTAGCCATGCCTGCAGTTGCCTGGGCCATGAGCTCTAGAATTCCTCACTACACCAGTCCATCTTTCTATATCTCAATGTCCTCTTTTAAGACACTGCCTTAAAATCTACCCCGTTTAAGTTTTTGGTGATCGGTCTAATATCTCCTTGTGCAGCTCATTGTCATACTTTGTTTAATGACATCTGGTGATATGCTTTGGGGTGTTTTATTGTGTTAAAGATACATTATAAATAAAAGTTGTTCTCGGGTGAAATACAAAATGCTTGAGTTCGTGGAATCCCTACAGTGCAGAAGGAGGCCATTTGGCCCATTGAGTCTGCACCGACCACAATTCACCCAGACTCTATCCCCCTAACACCATGTATTTACCCTGCTAATCCCCCTGACACTAAGGGACAATTTACCATTACCAATCAACCTAACCAGCACTTCTTTGGAGTGTGGGAGGAAACCGAGCACCCGGAGGAAATTTATGCAAACACGGGGAGAACATGTAAACGCCACACAGACAGTCACCCGAGGCTGAAATTGAACCCGGGTTTCCGGCACAGTGAGGCAGCAGTGCTAACCATTGTGCCACCATGCCACACTGGTAAACTTAACACTCAATGAACTAAAAATTTATCCACACCTGTTTTTGGGCATGATCCAGGAATTGCCCATACTTGATTCTGTTCCTATTGAGGCCGCCTCCTTATTTGACTGATTTCAATGTCTAGTCCAGCACAACCCGAGATGCTGGCTGGCTGCATGCTCAACAGGGAAGGCCTAACAGTGTCCAAGGTTGCGACTAGCCTTCAACTCCTAAAGTCACTCTAATCCTTCTGAAGAGAAGCTACGCTGAACTGAAAGGTGCTGCTGAATACTACTGCTGCAATTTTACACATGTGGACCCTGTTTTACGTGGCCCCCACAGCTCCCTGCCAGCACCCCTCCCCCACAAAAGCACGGCTGGTGAGGACAGGTAAAATGCAGCCCACTGTCACAGTTTCCACTGTAGCAGAAGCAGTGGCTACCCAATGTCTCAATGCTGTATTGGAAATTTAGATGGTAGTTGTAAGATCCATGCTTGTTGCCATGTGGGCTCAGCTTGTTGTCATTATGGCTGTAGATTTCAATGCTCAAAGCAGCAGGCAGGTTTTCACAGTTCTCTGCCAGCAGATTATTGGGAATGACAAGCTGTCCCTGGAAGTAGCAGTGTCTTGGTGGAGCATGAACCTCCTGTCCTCTCTCAGGATGACTAAGTCATGATGCTCATTTGGAGAGCTGGTGCAGACACGATGGACCAAATGTCCTCCCTCTTCTATGACTCTGGATGACTTTGATGCATCCTACTTCAGCATCACGCTTGCATGGTGAGCAAATGCTTGGGCTTATTTACTAGGTTGGCAGTAAGGCCAATCTTTTAACATGTATATTCACCAATGAAAGTGGGCTTGTGGTAGATTATGGGAAGTAACCCATTGGTAGATTTCCCAACTAGCATGTTGAAGGAAGGGAACTAATTCGATTGCCCTGTTTCAAAGGTAAATTTGACTGCCAGTTGGAGCCCATTAAGGGGAATAAGGAAATTTTTACATGTGGCTATGTGTTCGAATATAACATGTAATATTTTTGTTGGATTTCATGAGAAATGCGTTTTTGATGGAATGGGTCCAAACCTCTTACTCTTTGCGTATTTCTGATATATAGGTGATTCTTTTGCTATATTCGAACCCATAGCTACATGTAAGAATTTCCTTCCACCCCTTAATCGGCTCTAACTTGCACTCAAATTTACCTTTGAAATAGGGCAGTCAAATTAGTTACATTCATTGCTGCCACTGCCAGAGAGATTAACTCTTACTTAATGCACAACAGATGTAAATGAATTGATCTACAATGATAACAGCTTCACAGAATCACAGAATTCTATGATGCAGAAGTAGGCCATATGGCTATCAAGTCTGCACTGACCACAATTCCACCCCGGTCCTATCCCCATAAACCCATATATTTACCCCAACTAGACCTCTGACACTAAGGGGCAATTTAGCATAGCCAATCCACCTAACCCACACATCTTTGGACTGTGAAAGGAAATTGGAGCACCTGAAGGAAACCCACACAGACATGATGAAAATGTTCAAACTCCACACTGACAGTGACCCAACCTGGGAATCGAACCCGGGTCCCTGGCACTTTGCAGTGCTAACCACAGTGCCAACGTGCTGCCTTCAATGAGATGTACATTCAGTCAATGCCATGTATTTTATCCTTGATCCATATCTCTTCTGAAGAATGTATTCGTCCTTCATTCAGTCTTTTAATCATTCGTCGATATAATACTCAGCATCAACTACCAGTGAACACTCCATTCCAATTCAAAACACAAGAACAATAATAAAACTGAGTCTAGCGAGTGCCATTATGGGGAGGCAACAGCCTAGTGGTATCACTAGACTATTAATCCAGAAAGTCAGCTAATGCTCTGGGGACCCAGGTACGAATCCTGCCATGGCAGATGCTAGAATTTGAATTCAATAAAAAAAATCTGGAATTAAGAATCTACTGATGACGATGAAACCATTGCAGATTGTTGGAAAAACCCATCTGGTTCACTAATGTCCTTTAGAGAAGGAAATCTGCCATCCTTACTTGCTCTGGCCTACATTTGACTCCAGGGCCACAGCAGTTTGACTCTCAACTGCCCTCCAAGGACAACTAGGGATGGGCAATAAATGCTGGCCACCCAGCGACGCCCATATCCCTCAAATGAATATAAAAAAAATCTGCACTTCTTCTAGTCAAATCCTATATATGAATCCAGAAGTTATTAACTGTGGTAAATATCTTTCCTGCTTTGATCAGATTCTCTTTCTAATATAATACAATTAGGTGAAAAAAGAGAAATGATAATGACCATGAAGTGTTGGATTACTTCAGTGATAATGAACTGTGATTAACAGTAAATGAATGGTAACAATAGCACAGGACAGTCCCTAGCATATGGTTGCCATATGAATCAGAATGCAAAACATTTTATATTACTTACTTAGCCTGAAGACTCACTGAATAGGATTAGCAAACACTGCTCTGGATGTGTTGAGAGTAAGGAAATCCATCAGCCTGGAATGCCTAACAGTTTGAGCTCACCAGTTGTGCCTATATAGCCAAGAAACCTTACATATATATAAGTATGCAAATTAGGAGCAGGCATAGGCCATTCAGCCCCTCAAGCCTGCTCCACCATTCAGTAAGATCATGACTGATCCGATTGTGGTTTCAACTCCACATGCTATGTACCCCCTAAATCCTCTGATTCCCATGGTACGCAAGGATCAATCTAACTCAGCCTTAAAAATTCAGTGACCTGGCTTCCACCTCACTCTGGGAAGAGATTTCCACAGAGTCATGATCTTCTTCACCATATACTAGCATTTGACAGACTGTGCATTGTATTGTGGAAATGCAGCTCATTAAACTTTTGTTTCCATTGTCTGTTTACATACTGTTCTTTCATTCAAGTCTGCTGCGAATTTTGATATCAATTTAATAATTACAGTCATAAGAACAGCAAAGGCCATTCAGCCCTTTGAGTCTGCTTTGCTAATGAGTTAGATTATGGCTGATCTGTATTGCAATTTTAGTGTAATGACTATTTTTCTGGATAGAATCTTAACAAATTAGCCACATGTTATACTCCATTAAACATTTATCCTTTACTGAATACAGGAAGAAAATAAGAACTTAGGATCTGAAACTGTCTCAGTGTTTGACCCCTCCATTAAGACAATAAGATGTAAAGGCAAAAGTAGGCCAATCGACATATTGAGTCTGCTCCACTATTCAGTGAAATCATAACAGATCTGATGTGACAATCTTCAACTCCACTTTTGTACCTTATCTTCATAACCCTTGAACATTTGCTGATTAAAAATCTGTCTTTCTCACCCTTGATAGTATTTAATGACCCAGCCTCTATAGCCTTCTGCAGTAAAGAATTCCAGATTCACTACTTTCTGAGAGAAGAAATTCCTCCTCACTTCTCTGTCTTAAATAGGTGACCTCTGAGATTATGCCCTCTGTTCCTAGACTCTCCCACAAGGGAAAACAAACTCTCAGCATCAACCCTCTCAAGTCCTCTGAGAATCCTGGATGTATCAATAAGGTCACTTCTCATTCTTCTAAGCTTCAGGGAGAATAGGCCCAACCTATATAAAGTTAAAAAGTTAAAGTTTATTTATTGGCCGCAAGTAGGCTTACATTAACACTGCAATGAAGTTGCTGTGAAAATCCCCTAGTCGCCACACTCCAGCACCTGTTCAGGTACACTGAGGGAAAATTTAGCACAGCCAATGCACCTAAGCAGCATGTCTTTTAGACTGTGGGAGGAAACCAGAGCACATTTAACCTTTCCTCATAAGAAAACCCCTCCACATCTGGGATTAACCCAATGAACTCTCCCTGGACTTCCTCCAATGTCAGTAAATCCCTTTGATAAAGGGATCAAACTGTTCACAGTATTCTAGGTATGGCCTAACTAGTGTGTTATATAGTTTTAGCAAGACTTCTCTACTTTACACTCCATTCCCTTTGAAATAAAGACCAATATTCCATTCGCCTTCCCAATTGCCTGCTGAACTTGCATGCTAACTTTATGTTATTTATGCATGATGACCCCAAATCCCTCTGTGCTGCAGCTTTCTGCAGTCTTTCTTCATTTTTACTTCCTTTATTCTTCCTATCAAAGTGCATAACTTCATAGTCCTCTATATCATTTTCCATCTGCCAAGTTCTTGCCCACTCACCTACTTGTTGTCTATTTTCCTCAAAAGAGTCTTTGTGTCATCCTCACCACTTGCCTTTCCATCTATTTTTATGTGTTCCGCAAACTTGGCAATGGTGCATTCACTTCCCTCATCCAAGTCATTAATATATATATTGTAAATAATTATGACCCCAGCACTGATTCCTGTGGTACTCTACTAGTTACAAGTTGCCTCCCTGAAAATGCTCTTCTTACCCCAACTCTCTGGTTAAGTTATACAAGACAATCTTTTATCCATCTGATATACTACCCCCAACACCATGGACTCTTATCTAAATAACCTTTGTGTAGTATCTTATTGAACACTTTTTGGAAATCCAAATATTATATATCTACTGGTTCACTTTTATTAATGCTGTTTGTTACCACCTCAAAAAATTCTAATATATTTGTCAGGCATCATTTCTTCTTAAAGAAACCATTTTAAAATGCTCTGCTATTACATCCTCTATATAATACAATGAAAGAACAAAGAAAAGTACAACACATGAACAGACCTTTCGGCACTCCAAGTCCATGACAACCATGACACCCTAACTAAACTGAAAAAAACCTTCAGTCCTTACTCGATTCATATCTCCCCATTCATGTACCCGTCCAGGTACCTCTTAAATGTTGTTAATGTGCCTGCTTCCACCACATCCTCTGACAGCACGTTCCAGGCACCCACCATTCTCTGTATGAAAAACATCCCTGCAGATCTCCCTTAAACTTTCCACTTCTCACCTTGAACTTGTGCCGCCTTTAAATCGACACTTTCACCCAGGGAAAAAGCCTTTGACTATCCATCCTGTCTATGGCTCTCATAATTTTGTAGACCGCTATCAGATCTCGCCTCAGCCTCTGTCTTTCCATGAAAACAATCCTAGTTTATTCAACCTCTCCTCAGAACCAACACCCTTGAGACCAAGCAGCATCCTGGTGAACCCTCTTTGTACTCACCAAAGCTTCCACATCCTTCTGATAATGTGGTGACCAGAACTGCACCAATACTCCAAATGTGGCCTAACTGCATGTTTTGATTAACTGCAATGTGATTTCACAGCTCTTGTACTAAATGTCTCGGCTAATGAAGGCAAGCATGCCATATGCTTTCTTAATCACCTTGGCCACCTGTGTTGCCATTTTTAGGAAATTGTGGACTTGCACGCCCAGATTGTTGTCTAACAAGGGGCATGCACACGGTGGGTCTTGCGTGGGCCGCTCTTAGATGTTTCGAGAGTGGCCTAGTACTTTGCGTCGTTTGTGTATGCTTAAAACTGGACCAACAGATGGGCACCACAACAGCTCAGTGACTATCACTGCTAGCTGTGCAGATACATGGATTTGGGCCAGTGTCTGTGGGAGTTTGCGCATTCTCCCTGTGGTTGCGTGGGTTTCCTCTGGGTGCTCCGGTTTCCTCCCACACCCCAAGGATGTGCTCTTAGGCTGATTGGTGTAACAAATTGTCCCTAAATTATTCTCCCCTTAATCTGGTTTCCAATGGGGGTACCATAAGCATAGACATGGGTCAAGGGTGGCGTAGGAAAAACACATTGTTAAGATGGCGGCGCGGGCTCGTTGGGCTGAAGGGCTTGTTTCCCGTGCTGTGTTGTTCTTTGATCTTTGTATCTCTCTATATGTTAATGTTCCAAAGGGTTCTACCATTTACAGTATAATTTACACCTAAATTTGATCCTCCAGAATACATCACCTCACATTTCTCTGAATTAAACTCCATCTACCATTTCTGTGCTCAAGTCTTCAATCTATCTATATTCTGTTGTAATCTTTGACAATCCCCGGCACTATCAGCAACTCCACCAATCTTTATGTCATCCGAAAACTTACTAATCAAACCAACAAAGAACAAAAACAGCCCGGGAAACAGGCCCTTCGGCCCAACAAGCCCACGCCGCCATTTTAACATTACCAGTCCCCCCCTCCACCCATGACCCTTAACTATTGTTTTATGGCAATCCACGTTGAGGGAAACTAATTTAGGGACAATTTATTACTTCCAATCAACCTAATAGCACATCTTTGGGGTGTGGGAGGAAACCGGAGCACCCGGAGAAAACCCACGCAAGCATGGGGAGAATGCACAAACTCCCACAGACACTGGCCCAAATCCATGTGTCTGCACAGCAAACAGTGATAGTCACTGAGCTGTCGTGTTGCCCAGCATCTGGTCCAGTTTAAGCACGCACTAACGATGTGAAGCACTAGGCCAATCTTGAACATTCAAGAGCAGCCCAAGTATGACCCATCGCGTGTATGCCCTTCGTTGGACAACAAGGCGGACCGACTTAAAATCTGTCAATTAAAAGAGAAAAAACATTATTACCACCCTCATTTTTCCCCAGATCTTTATGGACTCTTACATTTTCCCAATGACAGATGTTAAGCTGACTGGTGTGTAACACCAGTGTAAAACAATAATGTGCTTCACAGGCAGAAGGAATTGTCCTGAGGAAAATTCCTGGCCAATGTAATTGTGAAGTAATATAAAAGCCTACATATTATTATTTGGAAAGAAGCTAATGTCTATCACATCTCCTTCTTCAGAAGCTATCTCCGGTCTGAGTATTCTCTGTGGATTCCATCTGAAATTCCACCCTAGATGTTTTGTATTCACCCATGATGGCATCTCCATGGTATTCAGTGTCCTTCAAACTGTATCCTGAGATCCAAGCTCCATGCCATGAGATACCCTATGTTTGTTCTCAACTTCTCTCTCTCTCTCTTCAGCAGCATTAATTCCCTCTTTCTCAAAGCTGTCTTGTTCTACAGTTTCATTTCATCCTTATCTCATGCATGCTTCAACAAAAACATTTTTTCTTCCTTTCAGATAGGAAGGATCATAAACATCCATAACTCATGGCAAGTCAAGATCCTTATTCCCTGTCATTATCAAATAACACTGTCCCTTCTTCCAATTTCACACCTTGTCGCGCATTCACAACACTTTTTGACCTTCAACCCTCCGACTCTGGAAGATTTGTCCTTAGCAAAGGCCTCAGCTTCATCCCTTACATGTTGCCTCAATGAATTTTGAACCTGGCTTTTCTTTCATCACTTTCACCTTAGCTCCTACTTCTTTGGCCCTAATCATCTCTCTTTACCACAGATGCCCAATCCCTCCATACTGCCAGACCCCAGCAGGAAGCTGTTAGCCTCTTCCTCCACAGAAACCCTCCATCACCATCACTGCCCTCTGCCTGGCTAAACTTGTTCTCACATTGAACAACTTCTCTTTTAACTCCACTCACTTTACCCAAATAAAAGGTGCTGCCATAGAAACCTGCATGGATTCTACCTCTGCCTTTTTGTGGGATTTGTGAAACATTTTTGTTCTAGTCCTACATGGGTCCCCTCCCTCACCTTTTTTTCTTGCTACAGTGATGACTGCATCCGTGCTATTTCCTGCAGTTGCCCTGAACTGGAACATTTCATCAACTTTGCTTCCAGTTTCCCCCCTTCTCTTACTTTCACCTGGTCCATCTCCAAGTCTTCTCATCCTCTAGTTCTCAGTCTGCATTTCTGGGGATAGACCATCATCCACTATTCAAGCTACTTGTTAGTCAATCCCTTGGGATCGAGGCTGATTTGCTTCCACTCTGGTTCAGTGGATTCCAAGATGACTGGTAAGTCCGTGTACAATCTGCAGACTCTCACATGTTGGGCATATGGTATTACAAGGGTTGGATGAATAGGTTGGTTGGAGGATTGTACATTTTCTGCAATGATTCAGCACATTCCCAATTTTGCCTCTGGTGTGTCTGGTGCCTTCCTGAATTAACCTTCCTCCATTTCAATTGGTCAGAAGCCAGTGTTTCCCATGAGTCAGCGGGTATGTTTGACCTCTTCACTGATGCATTGAGGACATACCTAAAGTGTTTCCACAGTTCTATCATGACCGAGTTGTGAACAGAGTGATTGCTTCAGGAATCTGGTATCAGGTATCTAAGTGACATGTGTCACTCAATGGAGCTAGTTTTGGGCGATCAGTGCCTTGGTACTGGGCTTATTGGCTTGAAAGAGAACATTGTGGTTGGAGCTTTCTTGCTACCACATTTGGAGGATTTTGCCAAGGCTCTGCTTTCTCCAATGCTTTGAGGTGTCTCCTGCAGGTTGTCCAAGCAGTGTGGGAATTACCACTGCACAGGCAGGAAAGCTGACCGAGTACAAGGAGGCAGTCCGTGCTCACTCAAAGGATCATTTTGAAGAACTCCTCAAGCAACGCTCTATCTTTGACTCAGAGTCCTTAGCTCCTTTCCTCAGTACTCCCTCTGCTTCAATCTCAGCACCACCCTGGTCTGCAGCAAAGTTGAAAAAGCCAATTGAAGTTTAAAAACAGCCAAGCTACTGGAAAATATGGAATCCCTGCAGATATTCTGAAACATCACAAAGATGCATTCCCAACATGGCTACAAAACTTCCTATTCCCCATCAAGTCAGGGAATCTCAGGGACACTGTCATTCTGATTATATTGATAAGGGGAGACAAGTCCAATTGCAGTGTCTATATTGGTGTTTCCCTACTATCTGCCACAGGGAAGATCATTGCAGGGATCCTCCTCAAACATCTCCTTCTATGGAGTTCTTTCCAGAGTTGCAGTATGATTTTCATCTGATAGGCAAAACAGATATATAGCGCGATTTTACGGCCTTGCTCGATACAAGACCAGAAAATCATTCCCAAGGTCAAAGGACATTTCCATTGTCCGCCCTGCACCCATTCCGATTCTGTGGTAGAATTCCGGCGATAATCTTCTCTACACAGCAAATTCAAGAAAAGTGTATGGAACAGTACCAACTACCGTGTGTGGCCTTTTTTCATCTCATAAAAGCTTTTGACTGTCAATTGTGGAGGCTTACGGAGTATCCTCCTCAAATTTGGCTACCCTCAGAAATATCCTTCACTTACTCCACAATGACATGACAGCTGTGATCTTCACCAACAGAACCAGCACAAACCCCTTCTCCGTAAAGACAGGGGCAAACAAGGTTGTGTCACTGCACCAACTCTTTTCTTCACTTCCCTTGCTGCAATACAACACCCCACCTCCAGCAAATTACTCACAGGTCTGAAGTTATTCTAAACACACACAGGGAAATGTTCAATCTATGCCATCTTCAGTCCAAAAATGACCATTTAATATAAACCCATTGACTTCCACAGCTATCTTGACTACACTTTCTCACACTTGCATCCTGTAAGGATTCCATCCCATTCTCTCACCTTTTTCCCCCTCCGTTGCATCTTTTCTAGCAATGCTATCTTCCACACTTGCATTTCTGATATGTCTTCCCTTTTCTTCATCTGAGGATTCCCCCACCCATAGTTGATAGAGCCCTCAACTGAGTCTATTCCATTTCCAACACTTCTGCTCTCACATCACTTTTCTTTCCTCCCAGATGTGATTCCCCTGTTCTCACCTTCCACACCACCAACATTCATATAGCAGAATCTTTATAGGGTAGAAGGAGGCCATTTGGCCCATTGAGTCAGCAGCATTGATTCTGAAAGATCATTCTACTTAGTCACACTCACCAGTCTTATTCCTGTAACTTTGCACATTCTTTTCTGATAGCAATCCATTTCTTTTTGATTGAAACTGCCTCCACCACCCTCTCAAGAAGTTTGTTATAGACTCCAGTCACCTCTGGGTGAAGATATCTTTTTCTCACATCATTTTTACTCATTTCGCTAATTATCTTGAATCTGTGCCCTCTAGTTCTTGACGCCTTCTTTCGTAGGAACAATTTCTTGTTATTTAGCCTGTCCATACCCCTTAGAATTTTGAATACCTCTATCAAGTCTTTTCCCAGCCTTCTCTTCTCCAAGGAAAACCTGTCCAATCTATTCTAGTTACAGTTCTTTATCGCTGGAATCTTACTCAACACATTTTTCTTCACCATTTCTTCTACCTCAAATGTGATGCCACCACAAAATCTATCTTTTCCTACCCTTCCCCTTTCAGCATTCCAAAGGGCACTTCCCTTCCAATGCACTCTGCTCCACTCTTCAGTCACCCCCAACACCATCTCCCTTTGCCATGGTATCTTTTCACACAATCCCTTCTGACCATCCATGGGCCTAAACATTCCTTCCAGGAAAAGCAAAAATTTGCACATACTTCTTTCAATTTAAAATGCAGGAGTCTTAGTAGTGTAAAAGAGCAGAAGGATCTTGGGGTCCGGGTCCACAGGACTCTTAAATCAGCCTCGCAGGTGGAGGATGTGGTCAAGAAGGCGTATGGTGTACTGGCCTTCATTAATCTAGAGATTGAGCTTAGGAGTTGGGAGGTAACGCTGCAACTTTATAAGACCCTTGTCAGGCCTCACTTGGAGCACTGTGCGCAGTTCTGGTCGCCTCACTATAGGAAGGACGTAGAAGCTATTGAAAGGGTACAGAGGAGATTTACAAGGATGTTGCCTGGATTGGGAGGCATGCCTTATGAAGATAGGTTGAGGGAGCTGGGACTCTTCTCCCTGGAGAGACGAAGGTTGAGAGGTGACCTGATAGAGGTTTATAAAATGTTGAGAGGAATAGATAGGGTGGATTCTCAGAGGCTATTTCCCCGGGTTGAAATGGTCGCTACGAGAGGACACAGATTTAAGGTGCGGGGAGGCAAGTACAGAAGTGATGTTAGGGGTAAGTTTTTCACTCAGAGGGTGGTGAGTGAATGGAATCGGCTGCCGTCAGTGGTGGTGGATGCGAACTCGCTGGGGTCTTTTAAAAGACTTCTGGATGAGTATATGGGATTTAGTGGGATTGGGGATTATAGATAGGTCTATGGATTGGTAGGTGTTGATGTGATCGGTGCAACTCGTGGGCCGAAGGGCCTGTTTGTGCTGTAGTGTTCTATGTTCTATGTTCTATGCTTCATTCGCTGCTCACAATGTTGCCTCAGCTACACTGGGGAAATCAAATGCAGATTGAGAGACTGCTTTGTGGAACACCTCCATTCAATCTGCAAACCTGTTCTTGAGCTTGGGTGCCTGTCATTTTAATTCTCCACTTCGCTCCCACTCTGACCTTTCTGCCCTCGGGCTCCTGCAGTGTTCCAATAAAACTGAACATAAACTTCAGGAATGGCACCTTATCTTCCACACACAGCACTGACTTCAACACTTTCAGATCATAATTGCTGCTCTTATGGTTCAAGGTCAAAAACTCCAAAATGTTTTAAAGAGCCTGCCTGGACTATAAGTTTTGCACCTTGAATTTTGCTTGCATGATATGTTTCACTTCAGGTATGATTCAAATGACCCACAAGGGAGCTTTTATTAAACAAAGTTTATTTAAGAATATAGTTAACATGTATGGAAAGAAAATTAGTAATAACCTTTATGAACTACAAACAAAAACAGAACAACCACAATACTGTATAGTCCTTAACAAGTATATCTAAGATGTTCCAATCAAACCAACCCCATTAATAAAATCCTTTAATCAAATTCAACACAACAGAGTCTAATGCTCACATGATACTGAAATTGAGTCCTTTGGTTGGAGAATTGAAAACTCTTAGTTTTGTAAGTTCTAGTAGTCCCCTTGTCACACCCAAAACAGTTTGAAGTCAGAACACATTCCCAGGACCTCAGGTAGACTCTGGTCAAGCCACCAACAGCAGCTAACCCGCAGGATTTCCAAGACAGGGAGAGAGAGAAACACCTTTTTTCAGCTTGCTGTCCCTTCTAAAACAAAACCAAACAGCAGCTCAAACTGAAAGTGAAAAAACTCTTATCACCAGACCTGCCAACCAGGTTCTCTCCTAATAATGCAGAGTCATAAACATCCCAGTAAAAATAAACAAACTCCCATTGAAGCAGCAATAAAAAGACTCCTCCAGACAAACTGGTGTAATAATGAGAAAACAACTGAAGCCAAAAAGGCCTGCTTACAACTGCAAAAAACATGATTTTGAAAAAAACTCTTAAAGGTACATTAACGTCACACTGCGCTCATTTCATTCCCTTTCACTTTGCTGGTTCTGTTTTCTCTCTCTTGTTTTTCTAACTTTTATTCCTTTTTTTGAGCCATTCTTCATTCTACCATTCACATCTCCTCTAGCCTCTTTCTTTATTTGCCCCATTATCACTCCCTTTGGTCCTACACCATCAATTCTTTTGTCATTTAATCCCCCTTGCTCTTCACCCTCACACATTTACCTATTCGCTATTTTAATACATTCCCCCACACAGGGGTACAGTGGTTAGCACTGCTGCCTTACAGCGCCACTGTGTGGAGTTTACATGTTCTCTCCTCATCGGCGTAAGTTTCCTCCAAGTGATCCAGCCTCCCCCCCACCTCCCCCCCCCCCCCCCACCCCACACACAGTCTGAAAGACATGCTGGTTAGGTGGATTAGCCATGCTTAATTCTCACACAGTGCACCCGAACAGGCACCAGAGTGTGGCAACTAGGGGATATTTAAACAGTAACGTCATTGCAGTGTTAATGTAAGCCTACTTGTGACACTAATAAATAAACTTTAAAAAACTTCCACTTGCTTAAAATGTATTCTGCCACTAACTTCTCCCAGATAGGAAGAAAAGTCATTGATCTGAAATGTTATCTCTGTTTCTCTCCCCACAGATGCTGCCTGAGCTGTTGAATATTTCCAGCATTTCTGTCTTTATGTGAGTCCAGCTACCACAGTATTTTAGTTTTGTTTCTGTGTGTGGGCAAGCTGTCATATATTGGCTTCATTGTATAAGTTCTTCACCTGGAGATACAAAGAAAAATCGCCACTGTTAAAATCACCACATAGACTCTTCCTTTAACTGACTCTATCCGAGGACCTCCAAACCTTCCTCTTAGCAACTTCTTATGGTTTTCTGATTAACATAATTTTCTCTTTGACTCTTACTAACATTGGATATGTTAGATAAGGCAGGCCCAAGGTCCATCTCGTTGGCTTTCTACAACCTTGGTAATTTTGTGAACCATTGACATTGGAATTGTTAAGCAATCATAGCAATAAAATTACACCAACCAATTAGTCTGTAAAAAATTCTGATGAGAGGAAGCCCCCAGTGGTGGAGAGCTTTGGGAATTGTAAGTCCAAACTCAACATTTCCTTCTAAGCATACTATCCTGATGACATATCAAATTGCTCATGGATTCGGCTCTTCAATTTTGTTTTTCAGTTGAGATATATTCCATAGAGTATAATTATAATGATTTCTCAGGTATTTGGGTTCTGCCTGCTGAACAAAAAGCCTTTGAGATGATTGTTAATTTTATTTGGCAGCAATTAGACTAAAAACACATTGAAGTAGACAAGGGACCTGAACTTCCATGCAGTAGCAATCAGAGTTGGATTGCAATACTATTCTTACATTTTTACCTTAAAATCTTTCCATTCCTTTCTTACCCAACTTTCTGATTCAGGCTGGACCAGATTCCCAGGGCCTTCCATTAGGGCCTTCAGAATTCGATGTAAGGAGGCAAGCCCCTCTTTTTACAACACTTGGACAGAGAGGAATGGGATCTGACAGTCAGGGTGAAAGGTTTGGGCAGTCAGTGATGGGTGAGGTTGAGGGTCTGATCTGGGGTGATATTCAGGAGTTGGTACCTTTGGCATCCACTGCTGCTTTTGGTAAAGCCCAGGGACCCTGTCACAAATGTGGATGACTTGGCGAAAAAGCTTGGGACTGCAGGAGTGTTACGAACCCAGAAAAGAATGGTCCACCTAATAGTGAACATCCAGGATTACCCCCGTACACTTCTCAATCTCCACGTGCTAATGAGACCAATTAGATCGATTGGATGTAATATGAACAAATTGAATGGGAATCTTGACAAAGTAGTAGCAGTTATGAATCCTCAAGCCCTGACTCAGGGAGGAAGCAAAGGCTTTCACATGTGTTCAACTGCCAGTCAGCCAGACAAAGGCCTGCGTGAAAGTCTGAGCCCCTCTCCTGATTGGAAGTGGACTTTGATTCAATGATCATGGATGAGCAGTCATGCCAGTTGCTTTATCAGGAGGCTGACAATAAACCATGCTTACTGACACCAACTCCACTGTTAGCATTATCGATAACCCACAAGCTGAGCCCCAAGTGGTGGTGGGTAGGAGTCAATCAAAGTTAAAAGGTTTTAGCTATGAAGAGAGTTGTCTCCATGATGATAGGAAGGAGTAACAAGCCCAGAAAACCATGGATGACCAGAGATATTCATGATACGATGAGAAGGAAAGAGAGGCTTTTAGCTGGTACAAGGTATAGCAGGTATAAGATCCACCCTGCACTTTTTGGACTCCACTAATGCCTCTGTTGAATGCTCCAATCAGCAGAGGTATTAGTGGAGTACAGAAAATGCAGGGTGAATCTTAAGAAGGCAGTGAGGAGAGCAAAGAAGGGCTCAAGGCCTTTGCAATGCTCCAACTAATTTTACACAAGAATGACATTTTGCAAGCTTCCCTCAGCCAGAATGCCTGCTACTGTATGTGGATGACTTGTCATCTAATTACTACTAATTACTACTATTGACTTTGCTGTCAGAGGCAGGTGTAAAGATCAAACCCTGACTCAGTTGTTGCAGGAAGAAGTCAGCTTCCTGAGATTCTCCATTAACCTCCACAAGGTCTTAGTCCAAATACCCATAAGGTCAAGATTATTCAGCGATTACCTCTTCATCTGTCTAAAACTGCTCTTCGTTTGTTCTTAAGATTGATGGAAAGCCAACATAATTCTATTTCAGGAGAACAATTGGCCAATCCTCTTTATGAACATCTGAAGGGAAAGATAACCAGATACGTGTGTCCTAGATCCTGGAGCAAACCATGAAAGTGAAGAACATAAAGAATGTAGTCTTGCAGGTTACATGACTTGACCCAACACAACTGCCTCATCTTGAAGTGTGTTTTTCAGAACTGAATCTCAGAGCTGTCCTCTGCCAAGAGCATCCAAACCAAATTCAAGCAATTTATTTTACAGCGATTTTACAGGGATCATGTTTGGCATACAAGCGCCACCTTCTGGCAATTTTTTAGGTCAATCAGCACTTTACCTACATTATTAATGATGGAAGATCATCATCCATTCTCCACACACTCCTTTGAATTTGCAGTCTTCACAAAGACTGAGCAAGTAAACTTTAGAATTACTTAATTGTGATATTGACATCCAAAACAGACAACTCTTTTATCAACAGTGATGGCCAATGAAGATCATCCTCACAAGTCCTCTGCCTGCAGTACTTTGTGCACCTATAAAGAAGAACATGATGTCTGTGTTGATGGAACATCATACCCAGTAAGGGCCTCTCCTTATGCAGGATTCACAGTGGCCTGACCTGAATGCATCAAGTTCTAATGTTCTCCACATTCATCTCAGTATGCCATATGTATGGCCATCCATACTGCTCTTCTGGGAAACTTTCAACCCCCCAGCCATTGAATGTATGGTCTGACAGTGCAAATGCCATCAATGCAATGTAATCTCTCCCTCGTTCCCACAAACATTTATACCATACTACTGACAAGAAACCTTTCATCCGTGGACCACGTGTCCTTCTCCTCTGGCAGAAAAGAACATCAAACGCTTTGCCATTCGGGGGGAAGTTTCTGCCCACTGGCCAGATAGTTCCACGCGTATCCAAAGCAACACTGCTGCAGGCATGGCAGCCATTCTTTTCAGAGACCCATTGCCAGAAGGCGAGGAAATAGTAACTTTTTGGTCCATTGTTGGTCCCACAATTGATTTTGTCTGTCTCCAAATTGACTATGATCTGTAGCAGATTGTTATCCTTGAACAGAAACAAGGCCGACCTTTGCCTGCACCTACCTCATTGGATTCTCAGACCTACCTTTCTCCTGAAAGATCACTACTGTTGCTCATGTATTAGGCAACACTGGACCAGGATCCTGTGCTTTGTGCTTTGTCGTCCTGTGGTCTGTGTTTCCCCTGTGTTGGGAGATGAGTTTTTGTTTTTGTTTCATTCCCACCATATGGCCGGTCACTATTCTGCTGAAACTACTTGAAAGAAGTGCTTCTGCTGCATAGTGGAGTGGAATAAAAGAGGCTGTAAATCTCCATATCTCCCTGTCTCTACTTTGTTTACAGCAGAAATTTCTAATGTATGAATCATAGAATCCCTACAGTACAGAAGGAGGCCATTTGGCCCATTGAGTCTGCACTGACCACAATCCCACCCAGGCCTTATCCCTGTTAACCCTACATATCTACCCTACTAGTACACTAAGGGCCAATTTTATATGGCCACTCAACCTAACCTGCACATCACTGGCATGTGGGAGGAAACCAGAACACCCAGAGGAAGCCCACGCAGACATGGGGAGAATGTGCAAATTCCACACAGACAGTGATCCGAGGCCAGGATTGAACTCGGATCCCGTGCTGTGAGGCAGCAGTGCTAACCACTGTGCCACTGTGTTGTCCTGGGCTGTCCTTCGGAGTCAAATAGCCTCAGATAGAACTTGGACTCATCTCCATATAGAGTTTATTGGACCCCTACCACTGTCCCAGAATAATTTTATATATGCCCTTGTAGTTATCTACCAGTTCACTAAGTAGATTAAAGGATTCCTTTGCAGGTCAAATACCATGCTTACTGCCATCAAACTCTTATTGTGTTGGAACCATTAATGAAGCAGGGAGGAATATCCTGCTGATTGAGGGCACTACCAGTACAAGCTGGTAGTAATCAGGGTGTAGTGTTTGCTGGTGCAGTGCTTTCCAAATTACAGGTACTTGAGGGAATTATGTACAAGTTGAATATAGCACACCATTCTCAGTCCTCTGGGATCTCAGCAGTCGTATCATAAAAAGCATGCTGCAAAAATTGTATACAGACCGCCCCACTCAACGAGTGAACATTTTACCTATGTGTCTAATGGCAATTCGATTCACGTGCTTAGAACCATAGATATGTCACCATACCAGGCCATGACAGGATGATTAATGTGAGTACCTGGTTATTTAACATTGACTGGTGCCATCCCATTTCTGCACAGACCATGGAATTCTGGATGGTTGGAGCAAATGGGTAGAACATGAATAAATATGTGGCTAAAAACATGAAAAAAAAATCAAAAAGTCAAGTCAAAAATACTGTGACAAAAAAATTAGACCCTTTGAAAGAGAGGTGGGGATATTATAATGGCATGAAGCTATAGTTAAAAAGGAAAACACATGCAATCCCAAACAGAAGGGACCTTTCCAATAATTGATCAATTAGATCTTCCTGTGTATTTAATTCAGTTCCTGCAGGAAGCAAAAGTGGGCAAGAAAGTAACTAAATGGGATCACCTGAACCATTTTGAATCTGTGAAATATGATTCCATGTTTCGTTATCACGTAAGCTGAGCTGGTATGTGGAAGGTCCTCTTCATGACTGGTCTGATGTACAGTCGTTATTGTCAAGAAAGAACCAGGAACAGCACAATATGGAATCTTGACACAACTAGCATGGAAAAGACTCATAACATGTAGGCTGGAATTTTACCACCCCGCCCGTCAAAGGAATTGGAGCAGGTGAGAAGGTCCATTGGTCCATCCTGCCCATGGTCAATGGGAAGGTCCATTGACCAGGACAGGATTTTACGGTTTAGGAATGAGTGGGACTATAAAATCCTGTCCATTATGTGCATCAATGGCCATGCTATTGAATCACATCCATATTCATGCTAACCATTCAAGTGGATTTAACTATTATTGTATTCATTACAATTTGTTGTCTCAAATGTATGACACACACAGGTACGTTTTCCAATCCACCCTGCCACGGCAATCATTGCGGACGGTATGGACAATTTAATGGACCTTTAGAAGGTCTGTTGACCTCAAGTGGGAATTTCCAGTCCCTTTGTGGCTGGATCCAGAAATCCCAGCCAAGGCGTTTTCCCAGAAGGTTATTATTTTTGGAATTTATCAGGCTCTGTCCTGCCAGAGTGATGGTAGAATTCATACCCCCTGCTTCTTTTTGACAGAGCATCAGGAGATCCGATCAGAAAACTAGGTCTCACATGGCCAAGGGGGTCACACATAGGCAGGGGATTAGCGCCAAACTGCACATAGGCAAACTTTGGGAGGGTATATAAGTAGGGACCTCAAGGCATACAGGCCCACAGCATCACAAGAGGAGGTGCCAGAAAAGAGATGACATTGAAGAGCACCAAACAACTTTAGTTGAGTTAAAATGACAAACTTTAAATTATTTGAAGTGTTAATGCATGAATGAATTTTGCCCTCAAGGGAAAATGTATTCATGCAGGTTGGTAATAAGTTCAGGAGCTGAGTGACCTGGGTCACTGAGCTCCTGACCTCATTAACGACCTCACGGTTCAAACGTGGACAGAAGAACTGAATTCTAGAAATGAAGTGAGAGAGACATGCAGCATCTAACTGCCTATGGACCAAAGACCCCAAACAAAACTGGAGTCAATGGGAAACCTCTCTGCTTTTTGGAGTCAAAGCTCGTAAAAAGGAAGATGGTTGTGGAGATTGGAGGTCAATCATCTCAGCTGCAGGACATCACTGCAAGAGTTTGTCAGGATAATGTCTGAGGTTCAACCAACTTCAGTTGCTTCATCAATGACTTTCCTTCCATCATAAGGTCAGAGTTGGGGATGTTTGCTGGTGATTGCATAATGTTCAGCACCACTTGCAGCTCCTCAGACACTGAGCAGTCCATATCCAAATGCAGCAAGACCTGGATAATATCCAAGCTTGGGCTGACAAGTGGCAAGTAATATAAGTACCACACAAATGCCAGGCAATAACTATCTCCACAAGAAAGGATCTAACCATCGTTCCTGTGACTGTGTAGCCAAATTCCCCTCCAACTTGATTTTCAAATTTGCCGTAATGGGTTGGATCTCAAAAAATGATGAGACAGAGTACATGAATGAAATAGAGAATCTGGTGAACTGGTGTGGCAACTATAAACTTTTCCTCAATGTCAACAAACCGAAGAAGAAAGTCATTGACTTCAGGAAGCATTGTGGAGAACATGCCCCTGTCTACATCAATGGGGATGAAGTAGAAATAGTCGAGAGCTTCAAGTTTTTCGGTGTCCAGGTCACCAACAACCTGTCGTGATCCCCCCATGCCAACACTATAGTTAAGAAAGCCCACTAATATCTCTACTTTCTCAGAAAACTAAGGAAATTTGGCATGTCAGCTGTGGCTCTCACCAATTTTTGCAAATGAACAATAGAAAGCATTCTTTCTGGTTGTATCACAGCTTGGTATGTCTCCAGCTCTGACCAAGACCACAAGAAACTACAGAAGGTTGTGAATGTAGCCCAATCCATCAAGCAAATCAGCCTCCCATCCATTGACTCTGTCTACACTTCCTGCTGTCTCGGCACCCAGAATAATTAAGGACCCCACACACCCAGGACATTCTCTCTTCCACCTTCTTCTGTCAGGAGAAACATACAAAAGTTTGAGATCATGTACCAACTGACTCAAGAACAGCTTCTTCCCTGCTGCCATCAGACTTTTGAATGAACCACTTTGCATTAAGTTGATCTTTCCCTACATCCTAGCTATGATTATAACACTACATTCCACAACTTTTGTTTCCTTCTCTGTGAATGGTATGCTTTGTCTATATAGCATGCAAGAAACAATGCTTTTCACTGTATGCTAATAATAATTAAATCAAATCAAAAATCAATGGCATTACTGTTGTTGAATTCTCCACTATCAACATCCTGGTGATTACCATTGACCAGAAACAGAACTGGGCTAGCCGTATAAATACTGTGGCTATGAGAACAGGTCATAGGCTAGGAATCCTGCGACAAATAACTTATGTCCTGACTCCCCAAAGCTTATCCACCATCTACAAGGCACAAATCAAGAGTGTGATAGAATGAATGAGAGCAGTTCCAGCAACATTCAAGAAGCTCGACACCATCCAGGGCAAAGCAGCCTGCTTGATTGCTACCACTTCCACAAACATTCAGTCCCTCCATCACTGACAAACAGTGGCAACAGTGTGTACCAGCTCACCAAGACTCTTCAGATTGCACCTTCCAAACGCATAACCACTACCATTTAGAAGGACAAGAGCAGCAGATACATGGTAACATCACCACCTACAAGGTTCCTTCCCAGCCACTCACCATCCTGATTTGGAAATATATCACCATTACTTCATTGTTGCTGGGTCAAAATTCGGAGACTCCCTCCCTAACGGCAACCATGTTCAAAGTAGATCACCATCACTTCCTCAAGGGCAATTAGGGATAGACAATAAATCCTGGCCTAGCCAGCAATTCCCCTATATCATGGGCGAATATTTTAAAAACTCCCATTAATAGCAGAACCATGTCAATGGCATCATTACATTTATATTACCTTCCTTTCTGACTATCATTTCTAAATGAAGAATAGATTGTAACATGAGTGACTGTACAGAACTGAGCAAAGTGCAATTGTCTTTCTGCTCCCTGCAGTTTATGAAGGTCATTTTCACTTCAGCAGAGATGGATCTCGAGTATGTTTTACAAAGTATAGTTAAATCAATCTTTTGTACAAAAATGGATATTTTTATTTTTTGTAACAGTTGCTTTACCATCTTACTTTTAAAATATATCTTAATAACTAGATGGTAACATAACAGGGAGATAAGGGGTTAGATATTTAATTCAGGCCTAAAACTATCATTGCAGCTTAGCTGCCTATAGGGTCCATTCATTCCTCAGAATAGATGAAGACAGCACTGATACATTGGATTTCTTTTATTGAACAGAATTAAAAGTTAATAGATTACAGAAAATGAAAAAAACTGGGGGAGAGAGAGAGATACCAGCAAAAGCCATTATTGTGCTGGCCAAAGAACTCAAAACATACCCTGGACTGAACTAACTAAGTGTAGAGTTGAATACAGAATTATAAGTTTTCTGTTATCTTGTATTGAAAGTGTTTAGTACAAGCTGTCGCTAATTTTTCACAAACAATTTGTAGCTCTGGCCATGAGAAGCTTTGTTTTGGCTTATGAAAAAGGCCTGTTTCTGCGTGCATTGTAATTTCAGTCAATTATTCCAGCTAATCCCAGCATGCCTGCTGAGTTTAAAATGTGGTCAAGTTAACTTTAAAAGCTTAACATTTAAATGTAATTGCATAGGCAGAAGTATCTTAAAATAAAGTCTTTGCATAAATGAAGTTGACAATACACAGGATCCACAATACTGTCTGTATAGAAACTGCTCCATTTTTGTCTGTTTAAATCAATGGAAATTGAAACAGATCAGCTTCTATAACAGAGGGATAATCTGCAATACTTGTTTTATGGTTGGGCAGCATCTTGAAAACAAATCGGTCAAAATATCCGTTTGCGCACAAAAGCATGATATACCACATAGAGATAGGATACAAGAATATGATCATAAGCTTGTAGTCCAACAACTGTACAGGTGGCTATGAATGGAGATTGCAAGAGCCTAATATACAGTTTCAGTATAATTAAACACTCACTAAAGAGCAATGCATCTGTAGATTCCCTTTTTGAGCCAACAACTTTCTTCAAATGTACATAGTTTGTGGCAAGAATTGCAATCAAGTTTTTCCAAATATTTGTGGTATCTCAACCTTAATTCAAAAAGACCTTAAACCCGAAACCCCAAGCTCCAATTTTGTATTTAATCCACAGAGCCAGTTATTATAGTTCATTCTTTTTGTACACATTCTTCTGTATAGTCGATAAAGAGGTAAACAAATATATTGTAAGTTCATTAATTTACCTGTGTTTTGAATTGCATGATCCTATTTTCCTGTGCATGCAAGAACAATGATTTGCTGAAAGTCAGTCAAATCCAATTGATTAAAAATGATTGAGTAACATGACTATGATTCAAGGATCTAACACATCATTCGTATTGAAATCGAAACCCTTAACATAGTAAAATATCCCAAGGTGCTTCACAGGAGTGCAATCAAACTTCATTTGACACCAAACTTTATGAGGCAATTTTAGGACAGGTGATCAAAAGCTTGACCAGAGGTAGATTTTGAGTTTTACAGGAGGTGAGAGAGATGAAGAGGCAGGGACATTTTAGGAAGAAATTTCAGAGCTTACAACCCAGGTAGCTGAAAATACAATAGTGAACTGAAGAAAATTGAGATGAAAAAGTGGCCAGAATCGGAGGAATCCAGAGATCTTAGAGGGTTGTAGGATAATAGATGTCAAAGATAGGGAGAGGCTTGGCCATGAAGAATTGGAAGTTTTTAAAAGAAGTTTTTATTAGAGTCAAAAGTAGGCTTATATTAACACTGCAGTGAAGTTACTGTGAAAATCCCCTAAAGGTGAACATTCTAAAATTGAGGCATTGCTGGTCCCAGAACTAATGTGGTGATAGGTGAATAGGATATATCATAGCTTGCGCTGTGTCAAGCTTTGCTCATATTGATTATACTTCATTTCAGTTCTTTGATGGGAATGCTTTCTAACAAATTGCTGTCTGAACTACCCTAAATACAAGACTGCACAAAACAGAGATTACCTTTAATCAGCACCAGTTAAATCAAAACTGGTTCAATACCGCCATCAAGCATTGAATATTTCCAGCACATTTATGAGTTTGGTTATGGAATGGAATATTCCCTTTGGTGTTTGAAGGAGCAAACTATAGTTCAAATAATGTCAGAAACCACACGAACAAAGCTTGTGCAATTAATAGGCAAGATCATCAGACAAATCCCAAGAGGGCATATCAATTTCCAGTACATTCCCGGACGTTTTTATACTTTATACTGTGCATATTTCAGCATGTTGCCATCAGTGATCCTTCCCTCTCGATGTTTCGCTATGCAGGATTGGATATTCCATTATAACTGCCAACTATTTTCTTGCATTCACTCACTGCCACTGGTACAGCTGCTGAGATTTTCCATATGGCTTAACATTACAAGGCAGAAAGTTTTTTAAAAAGTAAGATGGTGACAGGAAGTGAATGTTTTTGTTCCCTTCTTGCTATGTGGAGATTGTTACCAGATGTGAAAGATAACTGGAGTAACTAGATTACTCGATCTACGCTGAAAAATCTACTGAACTTGATACTTGGGCAGTACTAAATGAGAATTATACATGAAGAAATAAGCTTTGGATAGTGGCACTAAAGAGAATTGACTTAAACCATTTGCAACCAACATGGAATCAAAGCAAGTTCCAGGATAGGAAGTGTCCTTTCAGCACATTTGCCTAGGAACTGGACCAATGCCCGTAAAGGTCAGCCATCTCTGCTTGCCAGTCTATACCAGCCTGAGACGTGCATTTCTCGCTGAGCCAAATCGATGCCCTGCTGCTGCTCGCCAATCAGAGAGGACAGTAAATGTGCTGGATCTCACGCAAGCCAGCTGGCAAATCAGGATTGGAGAAAGAGGGAGGGCCTGAAGTGGGCTAAATGGGCCCCAAATGGAGCATGCCATCGACCACTAAAAAAGTATCCTGCCCTTTAAAAATAGAAAACAAAATCCTGTAGATGCTGATGATCTGAAACAGAAACTGCAAGTGCTGAAGACACCCTGTTTATGTCCCTTTAGTAGTTAACACTGCTGCCTCACAGTGCCAGGGACCTAGGTTTAATTCTGGCCTCGGGTGACTGAGTGGAGTCTGCATGTTCTCCCCTTGTTTGCATGAGTTTCCTTCGGGTGCTCCAGTTTTCTCCCACAGTCCAAAGATGTACAGGTTAGGTGGATTGGCCATGCAAGTGTCCCAAGATGTGTAAGTTCGGGGGATTAGTGGGGTAAATACGTGGGGTCACGGAAATAGGCCTAGATAGGATGCTTTGTTGGAGAGTCAGTGCAGATTTGATGGGCCAAATGGCCTCCATCTGCACTGTAGAGTGTGTATGATTCAATGATACTAGTGGCTAGGCTATTCGGGGCCTGGGCAGGGCAGAATGTACACACCATCAACTCTGTTATTTTTGTGTCTAAATTTTAATCTCAGTCCTATACCCAAGCTAGGACCTAAATAGTATTCTTAAGTGCCCTACATTCTGATTGAAGCAGCAGGATCGCTTGGTCTTTTACAGACAAGCTTCAATATCACAACCCCACCTCCTCATTGCCCATTTTCAACTTCTTCCATTTTGCAAACACAGAATAGGAAGTGGAGAATTGAAAAGTGCAGTTACACCAGCAAGTCTTTTCAAGAGCAATCTATAACCAATCCCAGGGCCTTGCATCTTTCACTGCTTCAAATGTTTATCTACTCTTCTACGATGCACTGGTGTCTGCCTCAATTCCCTGCTACACCACAGCATTCCAAGCTCCAACAATTCTCTAAGTAAATACATTTATCTTAACCTCCCTCACCGTGAGAATCTTACGTCGATAACCCAGATTCGAAGGCCTAATCATTGTGACATTCCTGTAAAGATATAAATAAGGACAATCAGAAGAGCAAATATGTGCAAATTTCAAGTGTACTCACTTAGCTATACGAGGGCTTCCATTTGTAAGGAATATCACCAGAGTTCACATTGTCTGGATTGAGAAGGAAGAGAAGATACAAGTCCTTCAGTTAGGAAAGCCAAATCCATTTCACCTCTCACCTCTGGCAAATTTTGTCCTCAATCTGAAAGACATTTTGGTTATGGGTGGGATTTTTCTGCCCCACTGCATTGGTTGAGTAGCGTAGTCGGGTGGGAAATATGAGCGAGAGACAAAAAATCAAGTTCACGCCCAATTTCTCGCCTTTGCCAGCGAAATCAGCCAGGCCCCCGGAGGGTGCAAGGGTGATTTAAATATGAGTGACATGCTTAGCGTGTCATTAGTTAGACCAAGACACAATTGTCTGGGCGCACTTACCTTGCTGATCCCGCTGGACAAAGTCCTCACTGGCAAGGACCATAGATGGTCCCCACCAATGGGGATCTGATATGATGGCCTCACTGATGGGACAGGAGGCCATTGAAGCATTTGGGTGGTCAGGGGCAGGGAGGCAATGCCCCTTTAGCAATGGCAGACTGGAACTGCCAGCCTAGGTCCCTGGCACTGCCAAGGTGGTTGGGCCTGACTGAGATGTGGCTGGAGGTGGTGGGGCTGAAACAGGCCAGGGTCTGATGGGGTTGAGCTTGATGAGGGGAGAGATCCATAGGGGGGTTGGGAAGGGAATACCTCTGCATTGGGAGTGACAATCAGGGGGTGGGGTCTGATCCAGAGGGGGTGGTGGGAGCTGATTGGGGGGTGTTGGATGGTGATCAGGGGATGGAAATTGGAGGCTGGGCAGTCCATGTTGCGGGGGGTGCGGGTGGAGGGCAATGTCTTTAGGGGGGGCAATGACTGTGATGGTTGGGTGTGACCAATCTCTCAGGTCTACCCCCAACTAGTGAGGATTACATTATGGCCTCTGTATTACACAGGGTGCCACCAGTTACCCACTGGAAAAACAGGTGAGAAAACCTCCTGTTTCTTCGCCTATTTTACACTTAGAATTTTTCTGAGAACATTCCATCCTATAAATGAGTCTTCCTCTGGAAGCATTGTCTTGTTTTCTATTCAAACCCTCCTGCTCTTGCTGAAACATTGTGAGACGTCTATTACTGAGAAAAAAAATCCAATGTGTTTACATTGTGAATCCAGGAAAACCTAAGGTGCTTTACAGCCAATGAACAGAGCCTATGAACAAAATTCATGTGTTATCAGCAATTTTCAAACATAGGGGTATGTTATACTCTTGCACATTTTCCAACCAGGAGGTCTTGTAGCTCAATGGGTAACCTCCCTGCCTCTGAGCCACAAGCTCTGGGTTCAAAAATCTCACCCTAGCACTTGATCATTCGTAACACGTCCAAACAGATTGTTTGTGTCAACCTGCAAATCCTTCCAACATGCCAACGGTTGGTAGTAAGTGTGGCTGAAACTTCTGGTCAGCCACACTTGATGCGGAGTGGTACCCCTCAAGCTATAAGCTTCTGGTGACAGAGTAACAACCTCTTTCAGGCATTCCTAATTATGGGAGTGAATGAAAGTTTGCCTTAGTACACCACTAGGTGCAAAAAGAGAATTGGAAATGGAATATTCCAATCTTAATTATGCATATGATCAACAAAATGTAGAACTCATAGAACAATCTTATTCCATTTTTGCAAGTTTTTGTTTTGTCTGCAGTGGGTGCCTGACAAGGCAACATTAGAATAAAAGGAGTCTCCAATCAGATCATGTGGTTTAAACTCATATAATGTTTAACCATACGATTTGAAGTGAAGTGGTATTGGGTTTTATTTCATTCGGTGCCTGAAGGGAATAAGTAGAACCTTTCTACATTTCAAATTAGTAACAGATGTTAGACAATGTTTCAAATTTTTATGAACTATTTTGTATTGTTTTATAGCTTTGCTGAGATATTAGTCAGTATGTAACAGTATTTCGATGAAGTGCTTCTTAACCATTTGTTACTATGTTATTATTGATTTTTTAAGTTTTTTTCTAGTGTTGGTAAATGGTGAAATTATGTTGTCATCATTCTTACTTTAGGTGAAAAGGATTAGTAACTTCACCGTCCCATCCATTTCCTGTTCATTTAAAACGTATTCAACATTTGGTGAAATCATCATTTGAGAGGTGTTGCGGCTATTGAGGGAGGTGAACTGACAGGTGTGGTCAAAATAAAACTGACGCTTAAGCTCCCTCAATAGCTTAATTGATAAATCTATGACTTAGGTAAGGATTTCCCAGCTCGATATGGTAAGCCATTCAAATATCTGTTGACTTCAGAGGGACCAGTAGAGCCTCTAGAGTGTAAAACTAAGCCATAGAAATCGAGCGGATTACAGATCCGATTCTTGTTCAGTGTTAACTGAGCTCAGCTAGAGTGTTAGTTTGTGTTGCAATATCCCTGGGCTAGAGAAGGGGAAAACAGCCAGGCTCCACTAGTGATCAATGTCAAGTAACTCCATATGGAAAGTGACTACATGTGAATATTAGATGAGGACTGAACCAGGTATAAGAACATAAGAAATAGGAGCAGGAGTAGGCCATCTAGCCCTTCGAGCCTGCCCTGCCATTCAATAAGATCATGGCTGATCTGAAGTGGATCAGTTCCACTTTCCCGCTTTCTCCCCATAACCCTTAATTCCCTTGCCTACCAAAAACCTATCTACCAGCATCTTAAATATATTTAGCGAGGTAGCTTCCACCACTTCAACGGGCAGAGAATTCCAGAGATTCACCACCCTTTGAGTGAAGAAGTTCCTCCTCAACTCTGTTCTAAACTGTCCCCCCCCACCTTATCTTGAGGCTGTGCCCTCTAGTCCTGCTGTCCTTTCTGAGCGGGAAGAACCTCTCCACCTCTATCCTATCCATCCCATTCATCATCTTATACGTCTCAATAAGATCCCCCCTCATCCTTCTAAACTCTAACGAGTACAAGCCCAGTCTATTCAGCCCCTCTTCATAGCTCAACCCCCTCAACTCCGGTATCAGCCTAGTGAACCTCCTCTGCACTCCCTCCAAGGCCAAAATATCCTTGCGCAAGTGCGGCGACCAAAACTGCACACAGTACTTCAGCTACAGCCTCACCAGTGCCCTGTACAGTTGCAGCAAGACCTCCCTACTTTTATATTCAATCCCCCTCGCTGTGAAGGCCAGCATCCCATTTGCCTTCCTGACCACCTGCTGCACCTGCAGGCTGGGTTTTTGCAACTCATGCACAAGGACCCCCAGGTCCCTCTGCACCGTAGCATGCTGCAGCTTTTCGCTCTGTAAGTAGTAGTCCTTCCTACTATTATTCCTGCCAAAGTGGATAACCTCACACTTGCCAACATTGTATTCCATCTGCCAGGTCCTCACCCACTCGCTCAGCCTATCTAGATCCCTCTGCAGACTTTCTACACCCTCCGCACAATTTGCTGTTCCACTTATCTTTGTGTCATCAGCAAATTTCGACACCTTACACTCAGCTCCCTCCTCCAGATCATCTATATAAATGGTAAATAGCTGAGACCCCAGCACCGATCCCTGGGGCACTCCACTAGAACATAGAACATAGAACATAGAACATAGAACATTACAGCGCAGAACAGGCCCTTCGGCCCACGATGTTGCGCCGACCAGTTACAAAAACAATGACCCACTAGCCTATACCAATCCCTTTTCGTCCATAAACCTATCCAGAGATCTCTTAAACACCCCCAAACTAGACGCATTTACAACTGCAGCAGGCAGGGCATTCCAATCCCTCACCACCCGCTGGGTAAAGAACCTACCCCTGACATCCGTCCTGTAGCTACCCCCCCTTAATTTAAAGCCATGCCCCCTCGTGCTAGCTTTCTCCATCCGAGGAAAAAGGCTATCACTATCCACCCTATCTAAACCTCTAATCATCTTATATGTTTCAATAAGATCCCCTCTTAGCCGCCTTCTTTCCAACGAAAACAACCCTAAATCCCTCAGTCTCTCCTCATAGGACCTCCCCACCATACCAGGCAACATCCTAGTAAACCTCCTCTGCACCCTCTCCAACGCCTCCACATCCTTCTTGTAATGCGGGGACCAGAACTGCACACAGTACTCCAAGTGCGGCCGCACTAGAGTAGTGTACAGTTGCAACATTACACTGCAACTCCTAAATTCAATCCCCCTACCAATAAACGCCAAGACACCGTATGCCTTCTTGACAACCTTATCTACTTGATTCCCAACTTTCAGGGATCTATGTACACACACACCTAGATCCCTCTGTTCATCCACACTATTCAAAGTCCTCCCGTTAGCCCTATACTCGACACATCTGTTGCTCCTACCAAAGTGAATTACCTCACACTTCTCCGCATTAAATTCCATCCGCCACCTCTCGGCCCAACCACCAACCACCAATCACCAACCACCAATCAGAATAGCACCCATTGATACCAATTCTCTGCCTCCCATTTGACAGCCAATCCCCTATCCACGCTAATACTTTATCCCCAACTGCATGCCCCCTAACCTTCTGTAACAGCCTTTTGTGCGGCACCTTATCAAACGCCTTCTGAAAATTGAGAAACACCACATCCACCGGTTCCCCTCCGTCCACCGCACTAGACACATCCTCATAGAATTCCAATAAGTTCGTCAGACACGACTTCCCCTTAACAAATCCGTGCAGCATCTGCTCTATCAAACAATTCTTCTCAAGATGCCTCGCTATTTCTTCTTTGATGACGGATTCAAGCATTTTTCTTACAACAGACGTTAAACTAACCGGCCTATAATTCCCTGCCTTTTGCCTGCTACCCTTTTTAAACAGCGGTGTAACATCAGCTGTTTTCCAATCTTCTGGCACTTCCCCGGAATCCAGTGAGGTTTGGTAAATAATCACTAAGGCATCCACTGTCACCTCCGCCATTTCCTTCAGAACCCTGGGATGCATTCCATCCGGTCCTGGGGACTTGTCCACCATCAGTCCCACTAGTCTGTCAAGCACTACCTCTCTAGTGACAATGATCTCATTCAGGCCCTCAACTCCTACCATCTTTCCATCGTTAACACCCGGTCTGCTCTATTGTTTTCTATGACTGACCATTCACTCTATAGAGCAGTGGTGGAGACATGCAGTCCATCAGGATTCTGCATTCAGCCCACTAGGCATTTTGTTGACTGTTGCCCGCATTCAGAATTGCCACATACTATTGGTTTCCTTGTGCATAGCCTTTTCCCTACTGATATGACTGAAGTGATACGCATGTCAAGTAAGGACAAGTAAAGTTAATTGCGTGTTGATTCACACAACAATAACTGTGAGAGCTGTGCACTCCCTCTGTGTCCAATCAAGAGTAAATATTTGTTTTATTTTTACCACGTGAAGTTGATAACAGTTCTGCTAACATATGAATGATTGTGCAATTTCTATAACTTATTATGAAATATTCAGCTTGTATTAAATGCATTCACTCTTATTCAAGAGTCATATTTGGTGAACAGCCCTGTTTTCAATCTTGCGGCCCACTCACTAGCCTAGGTTGGCCTTCCACAACAGAGCAAGACATGATATACTGGCCTGAGGTATCTGTGGCAACCCAATGCTCATGGAAGCATAACACAGTATGAGTTGGTTCCTATAGGAGGAGGAAACATTGGAGGATGAAATGCCTGCTTTAGATTGATGACTTGTACCTCTGATATTAATTCAGCTCCCTCAAACTGTCAGCTTCTACTGGTCTCACATTGCAGTCAATGCCTTACATATATCACCAGCACTCACAGATTTAAAATAAATGCGCAATAAAAATGAGCACAATTAGATAAAGGAATGTTAATGACAATCCTTTGTAAGGACTTACTTTTAAGAAGAGCTACTAATAGTGCCAGCACATCTTTAATTCGTAGTTTACAGCAGATACTTAAAATGAAGGGCCCAGTAACCATGGTTGTATCTGTTCTCTTTCAACATGATGGTGTTTCTATTGCATTTGTGATGAGGATTGATTGCCAGTGCAGTGATATACTCTGGCAGTTCCATTTTTTCTCTCATATTACAGTACTTTTGGTGTGGTTGAAATCTGTGGGTGTGGGTAAGTGTTTTTTTTCCCCAACTTCTTTTTGGCTGAAAAGAATTTATAACTCCTCTCACCCTTGGCAAACAGAATGCTCCGAGCTGGTTTGTTGAAGCTGACATTTAAAGCTGAACAGAAGCGTTTCTGCACTACATCAGCAGAATATCCTTAAGATACCAATTTATAAATTGCCGTATAAATAAGGCAAACTTCTTTTGCTCATCTGGTTATAAAGCAGCTAAACTGGTTCACCGAGGATGTGGATAGATTGGAGATTTTGACATGTTGTAACCGGTTCGATGTTAAAAATGAACTACAATTTTGAACTGAATGGATGGATTTTGAGAACGTTTTTGGAAACACTGACAACTATGAGAAATCTGTTGACCTGTATAATTATTGCATTTGGAACGATAAAATGCTAAGTTTCACATTTTCCAGTAGAAATCCTGCCAGCACTAATGGCTTAACGTGTTCTCCCTCAATTTCCACTCTTAATTCAGACAGCAGTCAACAATGGTGCAAGCAACAAGTTCTGAAGTTACTTAGCTGGAAAGGAGTGAAAAATAAATGATAGAAAAGGGTATTCCATAATGAAACAGCCAGTAATGAAACATCACTTAAAGCAGACGCTGAATTGATTTGTTACCACAACACACGCATTAAGTTGTGAGATCATTTGGCACAGGCAATTCAGTCGACTGAGATTTTTTTTGTTATGTCAGAGAAACATAAGAAGAGATAATTTGTTCCAAATGACAAGCATAATAAATTGAAATATGATGATTTTGCAAGGCTGAACCATTAAATCTTGCCCATAAATTGTCATGGAGAGCGAATTATAAACTAGTGCACATTGTGTTATATGTTGTTGGCAATCTATCAGATTTTGAATTGAATGTTCCCATGGCTGCCTGGGCCAACTTCATGCTTCCAGTCCAACGATACCACATATGTAAAAACATATTTGGTGGTTTTGAATCAAATAGTCAATGGCCTCATTGTTTGCCTTCAATGGTTTCAGGGGAGTCCAAACTGGAGGTAGTTCACCCAAACTGTTTCATAACATTTCCTGTACACATGATGGAATAAGAATAGTATTCTTTCACACTGCATTTGTGCTTGTTGCCAAGCACATTTTTAACAGGTTTATAACTTGTAATGAGCAAAAATAAAATTGCTTTATCCATATTTTCAGGTAGAGTTACTTTACTCAAGTATTAAAACACCTGTCAAAATAATTATTGTTTGGTAATTTTATGGGTACAGTAATATGTTTTCATGCCTGCTCCCATGGGATGTGTGTCTTGTAGTGCAGTAATCTATTAATAGCTATATCAGAGAACTCAGAAAGCTGCTGGTGCACAACAGCCCATGCATTTCATAACATGTTTATCATTACCTTGCAGGGTTGTTTCTAGAAAGAATTTCCACTAGATGTACCTTTAATTGTGAAAACAGATGCAAAAACTCTTCCTCTGACTGTACTGTAAAGGAACAGCAAAGACAACTAATGTCTAGGTTTAAGGAATTTAATTAGCTATTAAATTATATGCAGTTATGTACAAAGTAAAAGAAGTTGAGAGAATAAATTACAGGCCAATATTACAAGTACTGATGTTTAAAGGTCAATCAAAAAATCTCCAGATTCTAACAGAGGAATGTTCATTATGCAGGGATATAATTTTATAAATTACAAGAACCGTAATACTGGATCATGCACCCTCCATACATATTGGACTAAACCACCTATTAAGACAATGGTAAGACAAGTTTAGATCCACCACGTATGGCTTCTTGGGTTTAGTAGTGTCATTCACTTCCTAAGGTGGTTTTAGTATCTTATGTCTTTAGGGGGGTTGACTCAGACTGCCTTGTATCTGTTGGTGCAATAGCATAATACAGAAATGTAACAGCAGCATTACATCATGACTTGTGCAAGATAATTAAGTCGTTTACTATATATTACATAGAAATTACACTTAGAAACAGGCCATTTGTTCCAACTGGCCTAGTGTTATTGTGCCAGTGTTATTGCACCAGAAGAGCATTCACTTCATCTAACCCCATCAGCATAACCTTCTGTATATTTTGCCCTCACCTTTACCTCACCCAATAAAGAAAAACATTCCATATGTTTTCTTGACCACCTTGTTCTCCTGTCCCACCACCTTCAAGGACCTGTGGACATGCACTCTCAGGTCTCTCACTTCCTCAATTCACCTCAATATCTTCCTGTTTATTGAGTATTCTCTTGCTTTGTTTGCCCTCTGCAAATGCACTACCTCACACTTTTCCAGATTGAATTCCATTTTCCATTCCTATACCCACTCAAAACCATTGATATTATTCTGGAGTCATCAGCTATTCTCTTCACTATTAACTGCACAACGAATTTTTGTGTCATATGCAAATTACCCAATCATGCTACCCACATTTAATTGTAAATCATTAATATATATAACAAGACCCCCTACACTAAGCCCTGTGGAACACCACTGAAAATTGTTTTCCATTTGCAAAAACATCCATCAACCATTACTCTTTGTTTCCTGTCATTCAGCTAATTTTGGTCCCAATGTGTCTCCTACTCCTGCATCCCATGAGATCTCACTTTTCTGACCAGTCTGCCATGTGGGACCTTGTCAAATGTGCTTACTGAAATCCATGTGGACAACATCCACAGCACCACCATCATCAATCCTCCTTATTACTTCCTCAAAAAATTCCATTAAGTTAGTAAGACACAATCTTCCCCTAACAAACATTGCTGACTATCCCCAATCATTTTGTGCCTTTCTCACTGACAGTTAAACCTGTCTCTCAGAATTGTTTCCAATAATTTGCCCGTGACTGAAGTCAAGCTGGCTAGCCTATAGTTATCTAGCCTATCCCCCACACTCTTTTTAAATGTTGAATAGTAAAACTTATCTTTGTGTAATGGCATGAATATTAAAAATATCCTATGTGTGTCCAAGAGATCAATGTAGTACAGCTATTGTGTGAGTGAAGAGTGTTTGCATTTTGTTCTAGTTTGCTTCTTAATTTCAGTCCACACCTCTTCCTAGCAGTACTGTGAAAAATAGAGCTAAATGTGTAACTCTCTCCCTGTCAGTACACAGCCTCTGTATCACTTGCTCCTGGTGAGACACAGAAGCTGGGTTCCAGGATAATATTTCAGAGAAACTTGGAGGGGTTTGGCCCCCAGACATGCAGCTGGCAGGGGGCCACAGGCATGTGGACACTCCTTAGCACTCAAGACTCAAACTTCCAGCTATGGGAGGTTAGTTCCATTGCCTTGTGGATACTTTCGGACAGCTGAAAACTAACAGCAAAAACTGACAAAATAGTCTTGAGGACAGCCCAAAGGCTGATGTCTATATATGTCATCTTTCCAGCAGCTCCTGCAACTAACCTTGTGTCAAATGATTCAGCTGGGGAGATTAAGAGAGCAACCAAACATTTGAATAGCCAAGGCCTCCAAAAATTCTGCCCAGGCTTGCACCCTGGACAGAATACTCCAGTATCGCTACAGAACATCAACACCAGGGACAACATTTATGAGTGATAAGGCGTGCTCGATTGATGTTGAGAACGGGTGTCTCTGATGGGGGGGAGACACCATCATGTCTCACTGGTCACCCATCATCCACCTCAAGTCAGGCAGACCCCAAGTAGTAAGGTGTTGACCCAACACAATCCACCTTCTTCAGTAGGTGCTTGGAGCTTAGAATCTCGGCTCAACGTGTGGATTGTAACCATGTCACCAGGCAAGCAAACAAACCAAACGGAAAGAAAGAAGATGCCATCTCTTTGATTAGCATACTGAAATGTCAGCAACACACACAGGACTAACAGATGATATGCAGTTGGTAAATAACACACCTCGATAGCCATGAACAACATAAACCTGATAGACTGAATATCGAATTAGCATCCATACAAGTCCCTAGGCTCACCATGAGTGGATCACTGAAAGATAAACATGCCACATTCATCTGGCAGGGGAATAGAAGAAATGTGTGCGCAAGGTGTAGACTTTGCTATAAGGAACTTGCTACACTCAATGATAGAACATCCGCACAAATAGTTCAGAACGTGTTCTCTCTGCCCAGCTCTCCACTCACATAATTAACCTTATGAAATTACCTCACATTCTAATGCTGTGCTCTATTACAGAGGCAAAAACCAGCTGTAAAGAGCTTGATTTTGCTATCAATAGAATCCCCAAGTCAGAACATCTTTACCTACTGAAGGATTCCAATGCAAGAGTGGGCATAGACCAGGAGGCATGGTCCTCCAGCCTCAAACATCAAACCTGTCAAAGGTCATCAAATCACAAAATCTTTATAGCACAGAAGGAGGCCATTGAGCCCATCTTATCTGCACTGGTTCACTGAAAAAGCATTCTACCCAGTCTCATTCCCCTACTTTATCCCTGTTACTTTGCACATTCCTCCTTTTCAGATAGGTAAATGAGAATGGACAGAGACCACGGAAACTTTGCTGCTAGAATGAACTCTGTGTAACTAATATTTTCTTTCAGAATAAACCATGCTACAAGGTGTTCTGAAGACACCCATTGGCAGGACACTGGTACTAGCTGCATCTAGACATCAACAGTCATGGTTCTCTGAACAACATTCTCAACAAAAGCCGCTGTCACAGCTCTGACCATGATACAGATCACTCCCTGGTATGCACCAGAGTTGCATGCAACACTTGAAACTTGCAATTCAAAGCAGAGATGCTGTCTTCTAGAGAGTTAACCATACTGCTGACCCAGATAAGAAAACAACAGTTCCTCAACTTGAATAGGTGCTCTCCAGCATTCCCTTTGAGGGTGTCAAATTGAAATGGATCAGACTGCAAGGTACTATGCTCAACATATGGAAAGCAAAAATTGAAAAGTGCTGACTGGTTCAAAATCACTGAGATGAAATCTGTCACTGAAGCCCAGTGATCCAAGTGAAGCCCAGAGAAATCCAAGTGAGAACATTATGACTGGACTAAGAGCTGCTGAGAGTAAAGTCCAACAGATTGCTAGGTGATGCATCAATGACTACTGGTTACAACTTGCCAGAATATCCAGATGTCCTTTGACACTGAGAATGCTGAGGGGTATGTATGAAGGGATTAAAGGAATAGAAAACAGTTCCAACAAATACAAGTGAGATCATCACCAACTACAATAAACTATTGGAGAGATGGATGGAACACTCTCTTGAATTGTTCTCTGGGGAGAGCATAGTCACTAAGGAAACACAACACCATAGAAAGCCTGTCTATCATGGCAGAGCTAGATATTGAGAAACTTAGCAAAGCGATTGACTTACTTGTCATTGCCAAAGTTCTATATGCTGAAGTTATACTGACTGAATTCATCAAGCATGGGAAGCTGGCATCCCTATAACATCGGCAGAATCCTTCAGAGTAGCTCAGTGGCACAGAGTTAGTACTGCTACCTTACAGCTCCAACAACTTGGGTTCAGTTCCTAGCTTGGGTCACAGTGTGGAGTTTGCACGTTTCCCACTTCTGCGTGGATCACCTCGGAGTACTCCGTTTTCTTTCACACAGTCCAAAGATGTGTGAGGCGCACTGACCATGCTAAATTGCCCCTTAGTATCCTGGGATGCGTAGGTTAGAGGGATTAATAGAGTGAATATGTAGGGTTCTGGGGATAAGACCTAGGTGGAATTGTTGTCGCTGCAGACTCGATGGGCCAAATGGCCTCCTTCTGGGCTGTAAGGATTCTATGATTCTCTGTCTATGCTGAAAGGAGGGGGCAGTGCCCCAGGTGTGCACGATGCAAAGATTGTGACCCTGTACAACAACCATTGAGGCATCTCCCCATTGCTCTTAAGAACATAAGAACATAAGAAATAGGAGCAGGAGTAGGCCATCTGGCCCTTCGAGCCTGCCCCGCCATTCAATAAGATCATGGCTGATCTGTCGTGGCTCAGTTCCACTTTCCCGCCCTCTCCCCATAACCCTTAATCCCCTCTCTTATCAAAAACCCATCAACCCGCGTCTTAAATATATTTAGCGAGGCAGCCTCCACCACTTCAACGGGCAGAGAATTCCAGAGATTCACCACCCTTTGAGTGAAGAAATTCCTCCTCAACTCCGTTCTGAACCGCCCCCCCTCTATCTTGAGGCTGTGCCCCCTAGTCCTACTGTCTTTTTTGAGCGGGAAGAGTCTTTCCACCTCTATCCTATCCATCCCATTCATCATCTTATACGCCTCAATGAGATCTCCCCTCATTCTTCTAAACTCTAACGAGTACAAGCAAAGTCTGACAAACACATTTACCCTGAATCTCAGTGTTGTTTCAGAACCCAAGGATTTACAATTGACATGATGTTAGTTCAGTAACTCAGCAAAAGAACTGAGATACATATAACCTTCATTAATCTGATCAAAGCATTTGGCCACATGGGCAGAGGTGGTGTGTTTCAGCTGGAGAATATTGGCTGCCTACTGGAGCTGCTCTGTGTGATTCCCCTCTTGACATGACAGCATGGCTGATAAGGTCAGCCAGAACAGGGGAACAGTGGAATCATTTGAGATCTCACTTCTGGCACCAACACTTTGTGGCATATTATTTTGCTCCATTCAGACCATTTATTTACATGTGAGAGCTGTATAGCTTTGCTCAACTCAAGACAAAGGCGCACCAAATCCTCATCAAGAGTTTGCTCTGTGCTGACAAGGCCACACCAGCTTCCCATATGGAGAAACACCTTAACCACAAATGGACAAACTCACATCAGTGAAGAGTTTGGTTTGACCATCAGCATCAGGAAGACAATGTGATGTTGCTATTCCTCCATCTGTCAGCTCCAACATGTGAAGTTGGAGCTTCACAATCACCAGCAATCTGACACTTGATGCTGAATCTCACACACACGCAACAAAAGCCACAGCAGTTATGCCCAAGCTGAGTAAACTGTGAGCCTACTAAGCCTGCATCCTCAGCATACTCACTCTGTGAGTCCTGGACAGCATTTGCTAGGCAGAAGAAAAAGCTGAAGAGTTTCCAGCTTTGTGGTCACAGATGCATCCTCAGCGGGACAAGGTCACTAACTCAGAAGTCCTGGAGGGTGCTAATCTTGTCAGTGTACACTGATTGATAAGTCAATGATCCCCTGCACTGGCTTGGCCATGTCCATTGGATGGATTATGGCCAACTAAACAAAGACCTGCGTTACTGGGTCAAAACCTCCTGAGTTTCCTTCACAACAGGACCCCATGCAAGTGAGAAATGAGGATTGCTGACATTGAAATTGACAATTGGGAATCACTCGCTGATGGCTATGACCTCTGGAGGCTGACCATTTGTTAAGGCATTGGAAGAGGTGAGCAGAAACGAAAAGCTCAGATGGTTGAGAAAAGGGTTGAGAGAAAACAGCCTGTGAATTGTGTATCTTGCAGGTGCAGCAGGTGGTCAGGAAGGCGAATGGGATGCTGGCCTTCATAGTGAGGGGGATTGAATATAAAAGTAGGGAGGTCTTGCTGCAGCTGTATAGGGCATTGGTGAGGCCGCAGCTGGAGTACTGTGTGCAGTTTTGGGCGCTGCACCTGCGCAAAGATATTTTGGCCTTGGAGGGAGTGCAGAGGAGGTTTACTAGGCTGATACCGGAGTTGAGGGGGTTGAGCTATGAGGAGAGGCTGAATAAACTGGGCTTGTACTCGTTAGAGTTTAGAAGAATGAGGGGAGATCTCATTGAGACGTATAAGATGATGAATGGGATGGAAAGGATAGAGGTGGAAAGACTCTTCCCGCTCAGAAAAGACAGTAGGACTAGGGGGCACAGCCTCAAGATAAAAGGGGGGCGGTTTAGAACGGAGTTGAGGAGGAACTTCTTCACTCAAAGGGTGGTGAATCTCTGGAATTCTCTGCCTGTTGAAGTGGTGGAGGCTGCCTCGCTAAATATTTTTAAGACGCGGGTTGATGGGTTTTTGATAAGAGAGGGGATTAAGGGTTATGGGGAGAGGGCGGGAATGTGGAACTGAGCAGCGACAGATCAGCCATGATCTTATTGAATGGCGGGGCAGGCTCGAAGGGCTGGATGGCCTACTCCTGCTCCTATTTCTTATGTTCTTATGTTCTTATCTTCTCAACCCATTGTTTTCCTCTGTAGCAAATGCAGCAGAGACTGCCAATCCAGAGTGGGGCTCCCAAGCCACATCAGGCAATGCTTAACACATAGTTGACCAGCAAAATGCAAACCATCATCTTATGAGATGGAAATCTGCCATGGAAACTTAGAGAGGATGTACTTTGCCAATGCTGCTGGAGTTCCACTATTTACGTTTGCAGATTGGAATAAAGTAGTTAGGCAGATATCCTGAAGTTAAACAAAGAACAAGATAAGCTTATTGCAGTTTATGAATTAAAAAAAGCACTAGGTAAATCACAACCACCATTCCTACACCACACACACTTACTTGGACCCACACATATACCAGTCCAGATGGCAGAATAAGAGGATAGATTTAAGGAATGTTTACAGTTCATGGAGAAGATAAAACAAAGGGGTAAATGGTTAGCTGTCCTCTGATTGGTCTCAATGCGGTGATTCCACACTGCAGCTTTTTTTTTTCAGTTGTTGGCCTGAGTGTAGTTGTGTGGAGCAGATTTCCTCCGCTGGTCCTAGAATTGAATCCATGCTGTTGTTGTTGTTCTGCATCCCTAACCAGCAGCCCAGCTAACTGAGCTAATGGACCCCAAATGTGGAGAATATTAAATATATGGGGCTTTATGGAGATAGGCTGAGGCTACTTGCTCCCCTTTCACTCTCTTTTAAAAGTACTGTGCCTGGATTTACTAAGTAACCAGCCTGAGAAGAGAAATCTTGGCTTGCTGCAAAATCTGTCTCTCTCAGCCTTGAACATATTTAATGATGCAGCCTCTACAGCTCTAGGCAGTGAAGAATTCTACAGATTCAGCACTCTTGGAGAGAAGAAATTCCTCCTCATCTCTGTCTTAAATGAATGACCCCTTACTCTGAGATTATGCCCTTTGCTCCTAGTCTTTTCCACAAAGGAAAAACAATGGCTAGAGTTTTCTGGTCATTCACGCTATCAGGATTCTTTGTTCCCGCTGGAGTGAATGGAGATTTGGCTAAGTGCCAAATTCTCCATCCTTGCTTGCAGTGGCAGCGGGGTGTGAATGGCCAGAAAATTCCTGCCCATCTCTCAGCATCTACCCTGGCAAGCCCCCCGAGAATCCTATATGTCTCAATAAGGTCACTTCTCATTCTTCTAAACTCTAATGAGTACAGGGCCAATCTACTCAACCTCTCCTCAAAAGAAAATCCCTCCATTCCCAGGATCAACCTAATAAACTTTCTCTGGACTGCCTCCAGTGTCAGTATATCTTTCTCTAGATAAGGGGATCAAAACTGTTTACAGTATTCCAGGTATGGTATAAATAGTACCTTGTATAGCTTTAGCAGGACTTCCCTATCTTTATGTTCCATTTCCTCTGAAGTAAAGGCCAACATTCCATTTGCCTTCCCAATTACCTGCTGAACTTGCACATTAGTGTTTTGTGATTTATGCACGAGGACTCCCAAATCCCTCTGAGCTGCAGCTTTCTGCAGTCTTTCTCCATTTAATTGATATTCAACTCCTTTTTTCTTCCTACCAAAGAGCATAACTTCACATTCTCCTACACTATTTTCCAGCCGCCAAGTTTTTGCCCACTTACCTAACCTGTCTATATTCCCCTATAGATTCTTTGGGGGGAATTTTCCCATCCCACCCACCATGGGAATGATGGCGGGTGGGGGCAGACCATGCAAAGATCCATTGACCTTGGGTGGGATTTTCCATCTATTTGTGTGTCATCCACAAACTTGGCAATAGTACATTCACTTCCCTCATCCAAGTCATTAATATATATTGTGACCACAGCACTGATCCTCGTGGCATTCCACTAGTTACAGGTTGCCCTCCTGAAAATGCCCATCTTATACCAATTCTCTGTCTTCTATTAGTTAGCCAATCCTCTATCCATGCTAATATATTCTCTCAACAGAATGGGTTCTTATTAAGTATCCTTTTGTGTGGTACTTGGAAATCCAAGTATATCATAGAGTCATAGAAGTTTACAACATGGAAACAGGCCCTTCAGCCCAACGTGTCAATGCCACCCTTATTTTTTTTTAAATCCTAAACTGATCCCAATTGCCCGCATTTGGCCCATATCCCTCTATACCCATCGTACCCATGTAACTATCTAAATGCTTTTTAAAAGATAAAATTGTACCCACCTTACTACTACGGATTCCCCTTTATCTATCCTGCTCATTACTACCTCAAAGAATTCTTCCAAATTTATCAGATATGATTTCCTCTTCAGGAAGCCATGCTGGCTCTGCTTGATTATATTATGCATTTCTAAATGCTCTGCTATTACATCCTTTAACCTGGACTCTAACATTTTCCCAATGACAGATGTTAAGCTATCTGGCCAAGAGTTACCTGCTTTTTGTCTCCCTGCCAGCACCCATGGGGTTAAAATTTTCTGCACAGAATTTTCCAAAAAAATGGCCTGGTGTGAGATTCTGACCGAAAATCTTCCCAGAAAAACAGTCAAGTTTCCCCTCCAGACCTTCTGTCACTCGGTCAAAAAAAAGCAGGCGGGGCATGTTTCTCACTTACATTCTTGAGGAGTGGGGCCTAAAGATACTTGCAAGCATGGCCCCACAGAAAAGTTTGCCCCGATCTCAAAGTAAAACAAAGACCGCCCCCCCCCCTCCCATCCTACGGACATTGTGACCCCAGAAGACAAGGGGAGCACCCTAACCCTCACCCAGAGTGGGACTTCTCCAACTCCAGGTTGAAGGTTGGTGTCTGCAGCTGAGGACACCAACATAATTTTCCATTAAAGACCTTGGTGCAGACTGTGTGCACCATGAGTGTCTGTGTCAGAGGACAGCAGGCCTTCTGGATCTCACTCCAGCTGCTCCTCCATCCCAAGAAGCACAGGGGCCCCTGGGAACCTGAAGGGAAGAGGATCAGCTGGTGTATGGCACGGGGCCCTCCAGCTAGGAGACACTGGGTGTCTCTAGCCCATCTGACAATCCCTTCCTGTTCCAACACCAAGGAGGGAAGCAATCAAACATCTGTGCCGCCCAAAAGCTGATCCTCAAAGTCCCAACCCCCCACGACCGCCTGTCAATGTCATCTCAAGCAAAAGGGTGTGGAAGTCAACAAATTGCCTCAACCTCAGCTGTGGATCCTGGGGATACACCTAGATGTAGCGTGAGGGTAAGGATGATTAAGAACCTGTAGGCACTTAGTGGGCATGGGTGAATATAGGCACTAGTGTAGATAGGTCACTATTTTGATTTGAACATTTGACAATGTAATTCACACACAAAGCCTCCCCCTATCTGTTCATGCCACCAAGCTTGGGGAACAACCGTGCTCACCTGGCACCTTACCCTTGTGGAATGGGAGAATAGCAGCTCTATGTCCCTCCCACCCACTTACCAGCCCCCACTAAGGAAGGACACTCCCTCAGCTGCAATGTGGACAGGAACCGAGGACAGTGGGCATGGGCATTCCAGCCTTTACAGCCCCTTTAAAGCAAGGGCCGCCCTGACATGAAGGGAAGGTAAGGCCTGCAAGTGAGCTCATCCCACCCCCGCGTTAAACTTATCTGTGTTCCCCGAGTCCTCTCCGGTGCCCCCTGAGGAGTGCACACTGCGGAGGGTGCTGGCTGCCTGAGTCTCACATCTGAAATCCCCCTTGGAGGTGAAGGCGCCAGGTTCACACTTATATAAAGCTGTTGAAAATGGCGACATTGTGCCCACTGAATATCCAATGAGGGGGAAGTCCCAGAGAGAGTGCTTGTTAATGTATTAAAATGAGCTTTCTGTGGTCCCACGGTGTGTTTCATACCATTCCATTGGAGAAGAGTGCAGGCTCAAAATCCCCCTCACAGTCTCTGATACTATCAAACATTCCACCTGGGACACTAATCTCTTTCCCTGCCTTACCCTGGCCTTTGAACTCTCTCAGGTATCAGGGATTGAGGCCTGGATCAGACCCACCATGACCTGGGACTAGACCCTTGTCCCCATACTGTAAGATTGCTTCTCAGATTTCCTTGCTCCCCACACTCCAGCCCCACCCACCCTGCTCCAGGTCAGGAAAGTTAAAATTCCCCCAAATGTGTCTCAGTGAGGAGTTTTCAATCTAATTGGTTGAAGAGGCACACAGTTGCTTATCATATTCAATATGCCCCCAGTCCCACATCACTGGGAACAGTCTCCAGTAACATTAGTAAAAGCTAAAGGAAAGTCTCGAGGCTGCTGTAAGCACAATGAAAGGAAGGTTCCCTTCCTACTCTATTGAATGCAAAATCAGGTTCAGTGTCTTCTGGCAGCAGCCTCCTGCATACCCTTTGCTTCATGAACTTGCAGTGCTCAAGGCTGTGGTCCACCAGTCCTTAGTAGAACACATAAGAACATAAGAAATAGGAGCAGGAGTGGGCCATCTGGCCCTTCGAGCCTGCCCCGCCATTCAATAAGATCATGGCTGATCTGTCGTGGCTCAGTTCCACATTCCCGCCCTCTCCTCATAACCCTTAATCCCCTCTCTTATCAAAAACCCATCAACCCGCGTCTTAAAAATATTTAGCGAGGTAGCCTCCACCACTTCAACGGGCAGAGAATTCCAGAGATTCACCACCCTTTGAGTGAAGAAGTTCTTCCTCAACTCCGTTCTAAACCGCACCCCCCCCCCTTTATCTTGAGGCTGTGCCCCCTAGTCCTACTGTCCTTTCTGAGTGGGAAGAGCCTCTCCACCTCTATCCTATCCATCCCATTCATCATCTTATACGTCTCAGATTTAAGGTGCAGGGAGGGAAGTTCAGAAGTGATGTTAGGGGTAAGTTTTTCACTCAGAGGGTGGTGAGTGAATGGAATCGGCTGCCGTCAGTGGTGGTGGAGGCGAACTCGCTGGGGTCTTTTAAAAGACTTCTGGATGAGTATATGGGGTTTAATGAGATTGAGGGTTATAGATAGGTCTGTAGGTTGGTAGGTGTTGATGTGATCGGCGCAACTCGTGGGCCGAAGGGCCTGTTTGTGCTGTGGTGTTCTATGTTCTATGTTCTATGTTCAATGAGATCTCCCCTCATTCTTCGAAACTCTAACGAGTACAAGCCTAGTTTATTCAGCCTCTCCTCATAGCTCAACCCCCTCAACTCCGGCATCAGCCTAGTAAACCTCCACTGCACTCCCTCCAAGGTCAAAATATCCTTGCGTAAGTACGGCGCCCAAAACTGCACACAGTACTCCAGCTGCGGCCTCACCAATGCCCTATACAGCTGCAGCAAGACCTCCCTACTTTTATATTCAATCCCCCTCGCCATGAAGGCCAGCATCCCATTAGCCTTCCTGACCACCTGCTGTACCTGCAAGCTGGGTTTTTGCGACTCATGCACAAGGACCCCGAGGTCCCTCTGCACTTCAGGTGTAATTTGAAATTGGCAGATGGCTAATAGTATTTCTATATTCTCCTATATTATCTGACAAATCTACTTGAGGAGAAAGCTGCAGGGTCAGCTGAATTATGTGTGTCCCTGTCACGTCTGAATCAGACGTTGCTTAGATCAACATCCAGAGATTTGGGACGGGATTGGGGCTCAATGATGCAGCTCCCCAACAGAAGATTTGGACTATAATATCCATTGAGTTCCCTTTAACCACAAAGTCCATCAGTTATTCTAAAAAGTCAAGTACATTTATCAGACTTTCCTATAATGCCACACCAACCCTTTTATTTTTGTTCATCTATATTTCTCTAGGTTCCTTATTACTCTTTCCTTTGGGATACTATATTTTCCCTACTACAGTTTCCAGAGTTATTTTTACTTTGGCTCTTGTCCAATCCTTAGGGGCTATTTGAAATTCCAGTGCATTTCTTAAAGAATGTGACGGATTTTAATATCAATCTCTTCTGTACACTGGCACGCAGTTAACAAGAGCCAAGATGGCTCATCCTCTTTTGTGCTGTCAGCCTGTTTATTACTTGCCAAAACAGAAGATGAACTGAATGAAAAAAATAATGGTTAGGTGATGCTGAGCATCAGATTCTGCGAGCCTAAAGTCAATTGCGTAGGCAAACCTCCAATCCGTGTTCGCTCTTTTCGTGGATTTTCACTACCACAGACATTGGCAAGTGGAGCTGGACTCCACCTCCAATTGTCTGGGGTATTGCAGAACAAGAGTGTTGCTACATCACACGTACTTAAGAACAGATGTTGTATCACATAGTAAATTGCTTGCAGATTTTTTAATTGTACAAATGTAAGTTAAAATATGCAATAGAACTCAGTGGATAAGAAGCACAGTCTAGATCTATAGGGATTATGTTGGAAGAAAGAAGAAATAGGCAGAAGAAACTGTGAAAATATCTCAAACAACTGATAGTTAGTAAGTGCAACAAAGCCTTCTTATAAATTGTGCAGCTACTTTGTTCTTCACCAAAGTTTCCTGCTTACGCTGTAATTAGCAAAATAAGAGATGCAAAAATACTACAGTCTAGACTGAGTGAAGTCTATATATTTGTGAATCTTTTATCTTGACAAATGTTATATAAATAAATAGGAAACCACAAAAGATTCATTTTAACACAATTATCTTTGCTAACTTTGGTTTTTGGGGCATTTGAGGCATGTAGAAGTTTGTACCAGCTCCCCTCCCCCTTTAGTCAATACAAGAGCTAACTGTTCTTGTAGGATCCCCTGACAATACTTCACTTGTTTTCCATTAGGTAATGACTGCCCCTGCAGGAACCATGGCCATGCTTGTTCCATTCAGCTCAGAGAAGCAACATAATTGTAGTTTTAACCGAATACATCAAAATGTGTTTCTGTGAATTGTAATGTTCCTGCCATGTGTAAATGCAACATTTAACACTTATTAAGCTAATTGTTATGTGAACAGTCTGCTTATATCTTTAATATGTTTGCATTTAATCCTTAAATTGTGCATTTTTTTTGTCAAGTTCTGGCTTTATTGGCTGCCAATCACTCTTGCATTGCAGGTATTTGGTAATAAAAACATCTGAGCCAATGAGAGTTAGGGAGGGGGAAGCATGTTAAACTTAACTTGACTTTGTTACATGTCATCCCAATGTAAACTGACTGTGCAGTCAGCTAGGATGTGACTTGACACAGGCCACTCAGAAGGAGTCTTGGTGGCATGTGGCATGCTTCAAGAAAATTAGAGGTACATACACTGTAACACAGCGTCAGTGAACTGAACTGCCATCACCTCTTGTCCCTGAGAGGAATTATACCATGGTTGCTGGAGATTTGTTACATGTTTAACTAAAGTAAAATTCCTGTTATCATTTCCTCACAACTTCCTGCAAATGACTGAGTGTGTTTACAATATCTCTGTGAACTGTTGACCATTACTAATGAAACTGTCTGCCTGGAAACCGTGAACACTGACCACTGGATCAGCAGAGTGACCTGTTTTGCTTCAATAAAAACAACACTGCTTTAACTATCATAGTAAAAAGTCTGACAACACCAGGTTTTAGTCCAACCGATTTACCAATGCTGTATTTATATGGGATTGCTACTTCTGTAAAAATGAATCACCTATTTATTTAATTTGCCTCTGGTAGTTACTTTCATTCCCAGCCTTTACTGAGAGTTTGGATTCCTCAAGCTGCCTGTTGTCAGTGGGGGTCGGCAATGGGGAGTTCAAGGATTTGTTGTGTTGTAAATGGTGTGGCTGTGCATACGTCTGTGTGTGGGAGAGAAACAGGAAGAGCACCACCTGCAGTCACCACCCGAGAGCCCCCAGGGCTTGTTTAAAAACTCAACAAGAAAGAAAAGCAATTTAAAATGAAGCCAGGACCAGCACAACAAATGTTGCAATGTGGAAACAACTGACTATTTAAAAGACACGTTAACTGGCCCACACAATATGATTGTCTGCCATTAGTGTCCGGAAGTAATTTAGTTAACTCTTAAGGTTATTTTAAGGACCTGCTTATCACATTAAAATGACTAACAATTTTTTTTAAACCCCAAATTTCAGGGGCGAGTGTAGAAGCAGATGTTGAACCCTGGAAATCATGGAGGTCCAGTGGTCCAAACTTAACTGCCAGGCCTCAAATCCATAACTTTTCCCAGGATCTGACCTGAACACAACCAGATCCATGAACTGCTAAGTGACAGGGTCAGTTGGGGGTGGGGCGAGTGCTTCTTGAGGAGTTTATGAACATAGGGAGCAGTTTCTTTATGAGGCCAATGGGAGCATTTCCTCTTGGCTCACAGTGAAACTTAAAATCAAATTTAAACCATTTCTGCCCAGATCTCCTCTAGCTCACAATTCTGACAGATTTGGCTGGTCAGGGAAGCTGTTGCTGCTCCTTGGCTCAGATTTTTAACTGTTGTTACAAATCAAGCCCCAATCCCCTTAAGAATCAGTGGGGATAAGTGCCTGCTCCCAATTTTTGTCTCACTCAATTTCCACTGGGTAAGGGGAATTGAAACAAGAGCCATAGAATTTGAAAAGAGTTAATTTGCAAGGCTCTGAGTGAAATTTGATAGCAATTATATTGTTCACTGGAGATTTGACTGGTGCAAGTAGATGGCACAATCAGAATGAATGACTAAAGGCATCGATGAGAAGCTGGAGTGAAAAGTGGTATCAGCCGGAATTCTCGAAATTGTCCGCGGATGTGATTCTCCAACCCCATCGCAGTGAATGGAGTTTTGGCAGTGGTAGCGGGATGTACGAGATTGGAGAATTCCGGCCATCAAGCTTCTTTTGAATAAAGCTGTGAGATGCCAGTTGGTGGGATAGGAGGAGCCGTTGAGTCCAGGCCAGCAGTGGCCCACAGTACTTTGCTGGAACCTGGTGGCATTCCTCTCCTCCTCACACTGGCTACACAGAGTTGCAACTACTAAAAGGCTTTCTTACATTTCACTGACCGAGCTCCAGAGACCTTCTTTGTGATCACCAGTTATGCTGTCCAAGACCAAGAACAACATGGGGAGGCAATGGGCTAGTGGTATTATTGCTAGACTATTAATCAGAAACTCAGCTAATGTTGTAGGGACCCAGGTTTGAATCCATGCCATAGAAGATGGTGAATTCAATAAAAATCTGAAATTAAGTAGCTACTGATGACCATGAAATCATTTTTGATTATTGTAAAAACTCATCTGGTTCACTAATGTCCTTTAGGGGAGGAAATCTGCCATCCTTACTCGGTCTGGCCTACATGTGACTCCAGAGCCACAGCTCAAGAACAGCTTCTTCTCTGTTGCCATTGGACTTTTGAATGGACCTACCTCATATAAAGTTGATCTTTATCTACACCCTAGTTATGACTGTAACACTACATTCTGCAATCCCTCCTTCCCTTCTCTGTGACTGGTAAGCTTTGTGTAGCACGCAAGGAACAATACTTTTCACTGTATATTAATGCTTGTGACACTAATAAATCAAATCAAACAGCAATGTCGTTGACTCTTAACGGACCTCTGAGAGCAACTAGGAATGGCCAATTAATGCTGCCAGCCAGTGACACACATGTCCCACAAAAGAATTTAAGACAAACTTGGAAGAGTATTAGCAGCCTAATCTCTGCTCATTGGCTGACCAATTTCAACCTTGCGATCAACTTTAGGATTTCCATTTGCTCATTCAAGTTACCTCATGCCTTTTTCAGGCCAATGCTTTGCAGACCAAGAAGTTGGCAGCACTGTTTCCAGGGGATATTGGACACTGGAAGCATTAACCTGAAACTCATTACACTGACGTTGATCTAACACCAAAATAAAGGCGCAATGTTCTCCTTAATATCAAAGGAAAGAACATCTTCAAAAATGTTTACTCTAGATTGTTATAATTAGAATTAGAAAAATTGAGTGAATAAAAGAGCATTAAAAATTCTTCAGCTGTATCAGCTGTTCTGTTTTTTGCATTGAACTCGGTTGCTGTTGAAATATTTGGATTGTTTGTTAATTTTTTGGACTATTGTCTTCAATATGTAACAACACAGCACTGAGTACTGTATACAATACTTGGATGTTTCCCTGAAACACTAATGCTAATAGAAGTCAAATTGAAGGTTAATTGAAGTCAGTAAAAAATGTAATTATTTAATGACACACATGAAAGTATTGACTACTACAGGGCAGCACGGTGGCACAATGATTCACACTGCTCCCTCACAGCCCAAGGAACCTACATTCAATTCCCAGCTTGAGACACTGTCCGTGCGGAGTATGCATGTTCTTCCCATGTCTGTGTGGGTTTCTTCTGGGTGCTCTGGTTTCCTCCCACAGTCTGAATGATGTGCTGATTAGGTGCCTTGGTCATGCCAAATTCTCCCTCAATGTGCCAGAATAGGCGCCAGAGTGTGACGACTAGAGGATTTTCACAGTAATTTCATTGCAGTGTTAATATAAGCCTACTTGTGAAAATAATAAATAAATGTAAACTTAAACAGCCCTAAAAATCAGTTTGTTTTCAAATAGGTTAACAGTTTAAAGTGCCCCAAACTAAATCAACTTAATTAAAAGTAACTTTAATATCAGTTCAATCTTTAAACCTTATGGGTTTACTTATTCAGCAGGCAAGAAGAATTTTGAGAGCAAGAACAAAGGGTCTGATGACAGATAAAACAGGGAATCTTTCATCTTTTTGGAGTTATTTCATCCCAAGGGTCAGTGTGGAAGGAAATGTTGAACTAATGGCTAATCAAGGCCACAATTCACAATGTTCCAGAAAGAACACACAGTTTTCTACACTGGAAAGCATCATCTCCAAAGAATGCATTCATAAATACCAGATTCTAGATATCTGCAGTTAATGATGCAAAAAAATTTGGATTAATTGGAAGACATCTTGAATTTTAACTTAGAGTCAGAACTCTGCAAAATAATAATTGATTTTTGAGTTATATTCCTGAAGGGAGTATTGTTTGTTGTATTGGCCTGACAAACAGCTGAGGCAATAGTAAAATATGCACAACAGACATAAATCTATGTTTTCAGCTGCTAGAATCAATGCCCAGTGTGGAACGTATGACTGTGAATTTGGACAGTGAGTTGAGAATCACTTTCCACAACAGTTCTGATGACAGGTTACCGACCTGAAACATGAACTTTGTTTCTGTCTCTACAGGTGCTGCCTGACCCGCGGAATCTTCCCAGCATTTTCTGTTTTTAATTCCATAACACTGCCCAATTAATATAGCATGTGATCTTCTGGCCAACTTTTTTTTTATTGGACTGAAGTGTGCTCTCAGAATGGGCAAGGGTTCAATTTAAGTATTAAAATCAATGTCAAAAGCATGATAATAAGCACTAATGTGATCTCCCTATTATTTTGTGGGTAATTAGCTATGTGCTCAACCATCCATATAAAATGACTACTGAAGGTCAGCAACATCTTTACATAATGCTTTTAAAGTAATAAAATATCCCGAGGTACTTCAAAGGGACATTGTTCAACAAAATTGGATACTGAGCCATATCCGACAATAAGAGGGCAAATGGCCAAAGTGATACTTTGTAAGAAGCGATTTGATTTGATTTATTATTGTCACATGTGTTGGTATGCAGTGAAAAGTATTGCTTCTTGTGCAGCATACTGGGGGAGATTCTCCAGCCGCACTGGTCCAAAAGCTGGAAATTCCCATCCGACTGTCAATGGTGTTTCACATTCTCCGAATCCTCCCGCTAAAATTCCAGTGGTGGGCGGGACGGGAGAATTCCAGCCACTGTTTGTAGGGTACGTGGGGGAGAAGGAAAGGTTGCAGAATGTAGTGTTACAGCCATAGTCAGGGCATTGAGAAAGATCAACTTAATATAAGATAGGTCCAGTCAAAAGTCTGAGAGCATCAAGGAAGAAATTATCCTTGAGTCCGTTGGTACATGATTGCAGATGTAAATGACTTAAAGGGAAAATGGGTAACAACCAAATAGATTAACAGATGAATGGTTTATAAAGATAAGTAACTATCCAGAAAATTAAATGAAGACTACTGTACTCCACAACTTCAGACTCCTAACTGGCAAGAAAACCCCATGCTTTCCCACCAGGATTTGCATGATCTGGTTGACTGATTGAATGGGTCACATGACCTTCTGAGAGCAGCCCTTTAAAGGCGTATACTACCACAAAGACGTAAAGACAGAAAAGATTCAGGAGGGAATTCCTGAGCTTAGGACCCAGGCAACTGAAGCCACAGTCACTAATGCTAAAGCGATTACAATCAAGAATGTGCAAAAGGCCAGAACAAATGAGCGCTGAAATCTCAAAAGGTTGTAGGGCTGGAGGTGATTACAGAGATAGGAAGGGATGAGACCAAGGAAGGGTTCAAAGCATGAGAATTTCAATTGCTTGACCAGGCATTGCTTGACCAGGAGCCAATACGAGCTCAGGGTTATGGGGGAAAGGGGTCTTGGAATAAGTATGAACACAATCAGCAAAGTTCTGGATAGCTTCAGGTTTATGGGGAATAGAACGTGGGAGACCAGCTCGGAGTGCATTGGAGCAGTTAATCTTGAGGTAACAAATTCATAAATGAGGGTTTCAGCAACAGATCACCTGAGACAGAGGTAAAGTTGATGGAGGTGAATCAGGCTATCTTAGTTATGGTGTGGAGCTGCAGCCAGAAGCTCAGCTCAGGGTCAAATGAAATACCAATACCATTGAGCCAGTTCAGAAAGCCTATATTCATGTCTACAACATTACCCACCTTCACTCTACTGCACCCCACTGATGCTGAAATCTTTATTTATGTCTTTGTCATTTCCAGACTAGATTATTCCAATGATTTCCTTCCAATCCTCTCAACTCTACACTATTAAAAAGCCAACTTATCGAAATCTCCACTGCCCACATCCTATTACTTTGTAAGTAATCCTTCCATTACTCCTAGATTCATCAATTTTCATTGCTTCCTTATTCTTCCTGCATTCATATTAAAATCTTCATCAGCATCTACAAATAATCCCAGTGTCTTTCTTCGTCTATATCTCTGTAAATACCTTCACACCAACCTTCCCATACATGCCCTTAACTCTTCTGACTGTGGTGCCTTCAGGGTCAATTTTCTCTCAACTCCAGCTTCAGGACAATATTCAGATTTGGGTGACAAGTGGCAAGTTACATTCATATCACACAAGTGCCAGGCAATGACCATTCCACTATAAACATCCTGAGGGTTGCCATTGATCAGAAACTGAACTGGACCAGCTATATAAATGCTGTTGTTACAAGAGCAGGTCAAAGGCTTGGAATCCTGTGGTGTGTAGCTCATCTGCTAACTCTCCAAAACCTGTCCACTAAGTCACAAGTCAGGAATGTGATGGAATATTCTCCATTTGCCTGGATGTGTGCAGTTCCAACAACATTCAAGAAGCTGGACGTTACCCAGGAAAAAGCAACCGGCTTGATTGTGACGCCTTTCACAAATGTTCACTCCCTCCACTACCAGTGCACAATGGCAGCAGTGTGTACCATTTACAAGATGCATTGCAGGGACTCACCAAGGCTCCTTAGGCAGCACCTCCCAAACCCACAACCACTACCACCTAGAAGGACAAGGGCAGCAGATACTTAGGAACACCACTGCCTGGAATTTCCCCTCTAATTGATGCAATGTCCTTACTTGAAAAAATCTCATCATTCCTCCAATGTTGCTGGGTCAAAATCCTGGAACTACCTCGCTAATAGTACTGCTGGTGTATTCACAACACATGGTTTGCAGCAATTCAAGAAGACAGCTAACTGCCAACTTCTCAAGAGCAATTAAACAAAGAACAAATAAAATTACAGCACAGGAACAGACCCTTCAGCCTTCCAAGCCTGGTCCAACTGAATTAAAACCCCCTACCCTTCCAGGGACCGTAGCCCTCTATTCCTACCCTATTCATATATTTGAAAATCACTGCTGTATCCGTATTCACTACCTCCCCTGGCAACGAGTTCCAGGCAACCACTACTCTCTGTGTAAAAATTGTGCCTCGTGTACCTCCTTTAAACCTTGGCCCTCGCACCTTAAAACTGTGCCCCCTAATAATTGAAGGATGGGCAATAAATGCTGACTGTTCTAGCAATGGTCACATCCCACAAATAATTAAAATAAAAGGTTGATTGTCATCTGCCATTTCAGCTGTACACTTTGGGACCCATTTATTGAATTCCTCTGCCTTGTTATCTCTCTCCCACTTCCAAGCGTTTTCTAAAAATGTGCTTCTTTAATCTTGGCTCCATGACTAGTTTAATTCCATCTCCTCCACCTTGGGATGTGTTAGGCAGAATCTTGTGCCTTCTCCTTTGATGAATTGGGTGGTGAGGGGGCATTTAATCAAGTGGTAAGGTGGCAAGTGGGAACCCGATTAAGACAATGGTGACAAGGCCCATTAATGGCCTACCCGCTCTGTCACCAATTGAAGCCAATCGATGCCCACTGAAGGGCCTGATCCTGCAGTGCTGATATTAACCCAGCAACAGTGGGGAACTCACCATACTGGAGTACAACAAGCAAACCCTGACATGTTTACTTGCAGACTCCTGGGGACAGGAGTGGAGGGAGGGCCCACATTCAAAGGCACTCAGTAGCTAATTGAGGGACCCAACATTCAAGGGGGGCTGAGCTGAGAGCCAACCACCAGCACCCCCCACCCCGCCCTTGCTGCCAACCTATCACTGTGCAGAGTCTGTATATTCTCCCCATGTCTCTGTGGGTTTCCTCCGGATGCTCTGGTTCCCTCCCACAGTCCAAAGACGTGTGGGTTAGGTTGATTGGCCATGGTATCAGGGTGGATTAGCACAGTAAATACGTGGGGTTACAGAGAGAGGGCCTGGGTGGGATTGTTGTTGGTGCAGGCTCGGTGGACCGAATGGCCTCCTTCTGCACTGTACTGATTCAATAATTGTTATTTTTTGCTGCAGAGATATTACACTGTTGTGGCACTGAACTAGTAAAGCAGAAACCTTAAGCTGAAAATCTCATCATAGCAATTTGTGAAACTGAATTCAACGGGCATGAAATGTATTTGCGTAGTGCTGCTGAAGGGCTCCTAAGTTGCCTAAGGGAAGGCTGTGTCGCAGCTGGCTGTTTGTTACCTCTGTAAACTGTACTCTATTCTCCAAGGGTAAGGGCACATGTAGAATCAATTTGGCATGATCCTGACAGCTGTGACAGCACAATCTCATACATTGACAACACAGATCCAGGTAGTACTCGTGTGGTTTAATAGTGAAAAATAAACATGAAGTAACAAGTTGAGTCCTGAAGTAGCATCATTTAAATGGCCAGGTACACTGACTGAAGTTAAGACACATTTTTGAAATGTTTCTATTACAGAGTTACCTTGCCTGCCGCCACCACCCGCCCTCTGTCCCCCCCCCCTCAACCCCCCTCCATCCCCCCACCCCTGAGCTGGTAAACAAATCAGCATTCCCCCTAACCTGGCTGCAGCTCACTCCTGCCCAGTGACTTGCCATATGCTATTCCTAACTGTGTAACTTGCCTCCAAAGTAGGTGCAGAGTCTGTGACTGAGCTGGTGACTGTGAATATCAAATTAATTGACAGGATTTCTTCGTCAATTGGTACAATAGAGAGGGATGATCTTTGTTCAAAAGCTGAAGATGTAGAGTCAGTTTTAACCCACATATAGATCAGACGAATCAGATTGGCAAATCTAACCTGGATGATGCGTTCATAGAGTATTTTTGGCACAGTTTCTTAAAGCTGACATTCTCAAGCTAACCAGAGAGCAGATTACACTGGATTTGGTAATGTGCAATCAGAAAAGATTAATTAATGATCTCAATATGAAGGTTCCACTTGGTAGCAGTGACCATAACATGATCGAATTTCATATTCACTTTGAGCGAGAGAATAATGGAGTGAGGACTCCATTATTAAACTTAAACAACGGCAATTATGAGGGCTCAAGTGAACTGGAAAATTCAGTTAAGGGATAATCAATTGAGATGCAGTGATAACAGTGCCAGATTTAGGCATAAGCTAAACAAGCTACAGCTTAGGTCCTCACAATCCACAGAGGCCTCACAAAATTTCAGAAAGTTTACAATGGAGAGAACATCTAAGAGCGGATACCAGAAAAGAAAAGGAAAACAACAGCTTGAAGAGCGACTCAAAAAATTACCAAAAGTTGACAGTTACTTTACTCCAGAAAAAGATAAGGATCCACAAACCCAAGGTGATCAGCAAAGTCCAAAACAACCACAGCCTTGTGCCTCTGCTACTGAGACAACAGAGTCTGGAATCTCAGCTGAGGAAAACACTGGAAGTGATGCAAATGTGAGCATTGCAGAGCCGACATCCACAGTTGAAACAACAAAACTCACAAAACTCAATGATGTAGGTCAATGGGGTGTCTTAACCGAGGATGAACTCTCATACTGGATCCTTAAGTGTCCTTCAGAGTGTCAACACTGGAACAGCCCATTTAAAAACTCAAAGCGGTCATTCAAAAATCAAGATGGATATTGTTCAGAAGGTCTTTTTCAGTCCAGAAAAGTTAATGGTGAAATGTACAATCAGGAATAGCTAGTGTACTCTCCAACAACTGGCTGTGTTTACTGCTTTGTCTGCAAGCTCTTTTCAACATCAAGTGCAGCAATTATTTGAAAATAATTTGTCTTTTTCACTTTAGATACCTTGCTATTAAATAATTAAAAGGCATAACTATGTTTTCAATTATTTTGTGGCGACCCAAGGTCCTGTTTTGGTATGCACCTTTGTGACACCTTTCGGTGTAACTTTTTAACAAGGGGCGTCCAAGTTTTATATAGTTTAGGGCCTCACCAAGTCGAGATCCGGCACTGAGTGATAGTCATTTAAGGAGGTATTTCAAAATATTCTACTATCCTACTGATAGAAGGATGCATCATCTGTGGCGAACTAAGCAACTTAAAAATAATGTCAAATTGAAAGAAAAAACATATAATTCCGTAATAGTGAGTGGCAAGTTAAAGATTGAACAGAATAAAGAGCAGCAAATAATGAATGAAAGATTAATAAAGAAGGAGAAAGAAGCATGAGAAAAAACTAACAAACTAGAAATATAAAAACAGATAGTAAGAGTTTCTACAGGTATTGAGAAAAGAAAAGAGTAAATAAAGGTGGCAATTCTCCCCTAAGTGCTGAATTGGTGGGAAAACTGTTCTAGATCTTGGCTGTTTTATCAGTGCAGCTTCTGACTCGAATCTCGCCATTCAGTGCAATGCAGAGGTCACAATCGGGAATCTCATTAAAAACCCAGGGGGAGGGGCATGTGGTCTATTCGCACCGGAGTTTGACAGTTCTGAAACTCTGCACATGTGCAGTTGTCCCGATCTGAGAGTCTCCCCATTTGCTGGCCAACCCAATTACTGGCCAGCCCTGGATCCCACCGTGCTACCCTTCCAGCACCCCCGTATGGCCCGATTGAAGCCCCCACCGCAATTCCCGGGCCAGCCCTGACCCCCCCCGCCCCAAAGTGCCCCGATGCACAGCCCAATCCCACCCCCAGCAGTGGCAATACCCCCACCCCCGTCACCCTGGCGGATCCCCTCCCACAGCCCACCCCAATTGCTGGCCTCCCTCCTGCCCAGACCGATCGCTATGAAGAGCGGCAGCGGGACACGCTCATCCCCACCAATAACCCCTGGGCACCACCCACAATAGGCCCTGCCCTCTTGGCACTGCCTAATGCTTGCTGGGCCGTGTCACGGTGTCCCCTGGGCATGGGCACATTGCCCCTTGGGCAATGTCAGGAGGCACAGGCTGGCACTGCCAAGGTGCCCAAGCCCAGGGGACATCCCCTACCGCCCAACCCCCTGGGAACCCCGATTGCTCCCTTTCTTTCCGGTGGGGTTTCCTGCTAGTTTCCTGAACATGGGGACCTACTCTAAACCCCGCCAGAATGAAGAACTCTTGGTGGGGTGGAGGAGATGCTACTGGGCCCAGCAAGTTCTGTGCCGGGCCCGATAATCACATGCAAAACATATTTAAAATACATTTTAGAAAGATTCAAATGACTTATCTCTCTTCCCACCAGTTTCCAGCGCGGTCTGGATTGTGACTGTCCTCTGGTTCTGGGACACATGTGCATATGTTCACGACGTATGCTCAAATCCCGAAAAAAGGCCAACACACGATTCTCCCAACTGGACCCGCCAGAAAAGTTGTGGGCCGCAATGGGAGAATCGGGCCCAAAATGAGTGTTGATCCTTTACAGAGAGAGTCTGAGGAGCTAATAATGAAAAATAAGAAAATGGTAGATGACGCGAACAGATTTGTGTCTGTCTTCACTGTAGAAATAGAATCCCAGAAATAATTGTGAATCAGGAGGTAAAAGTGAGTGAAGAAACAATTACAATCATCAGAGGAATGGTATTGAGAAAAAGCTGACAAGTCTCCAATGTAGATTTCATTCTAGGGTTTTAAAAGGAGCAGCTGTTGAGTGCACTGGTTTTAATTTTCCAAGATGTTCTAGATTCTGGAAAGGTTCTGTTAGATTGGAAAATAGAGAATATGACTGTGGACAGCTGGAAACTATAGGCCAGTTAGCTTAAATTTTGTCAAAGGAAAAATGCTCGAATCTGTTATTAAGGAGGTTATTGCGGGGCACTTAGAAAATCTCAATGCAGTCAAGCAAAGTCAACATGGTTTTGTGAAAAGGAAACCATCTTTGACTAATTTATAGGGAAATAAATGCAACGTGAATCAAGGTGAACCTGTGGATGTGCTGAACTTAGATTTCCAGAAGGCATTTGGCAAGGTGCCACATTTAAAGTTACAATGCAAAATAACAGCTCGGGGGTAAGATTTTAATATGGACAGAGGATTGGTTAGCTAACCAGCATAAATAGGTCATTTTGAGTTGGCAAAATGTGATATGTGGAACATCACAGGGGTCAGTGATATTTTCACTATTTGCAAATAATATCAATGGTTTGCAATCTTTATCTGTTTGGCGGATCCTGGTATACAAATCATAAAAAATTAGTATGTAAGTACAGCAGATGATTTGGAAGAGAAATGGAATGTTGTTGTTTATTGCAAGGGAAATTATAAAGATAGGAAAGTTTTGCTACATTTTTATAGGGCATTGGTGTGACAACGTCTGGAGTACAGTTGCAGTTATGGTCTCCTTACTTGACAAAGGATATAATAGTATTACAAGCAGTTCAGAGTAGGCCTCATTCAACTGATTCCTGTGATGAGGAAAGTTTGGAGAGTTTGGGCCTGTATCCATTGGAGATTAGAAGAATGAGATGTGATCTTATTGTAAGATATGAGTGTTTGAGGGGAATTGACAGATTGGATGCTGAAAGGATGTTTCCCTTTGAGAAATAGACTCAAACTTTGGGACACATTTTCAAAATAATGGGTCTCCCATTTAAAGAACAAAGACCAAAGAAAATTACAGCACAGGAACAGGCCTTTTGACTCTGCAAGCCTGCACCGACCATGCTGCCCAACTGAACTAAAACCCCCTACCCTTCCGGGGACCAGATCCCTCTATTCCCATCCTATTCATGTATTTGTCAAGACGCCCCTTAAAACTCAATATTATATCTGCTTCCCCTACCTCCTCTGGCAGTGAGTTCTAGGCACCCATCATCCTCTGTGTAAAAACTTGCCTTGTGCATCTCCTTTAAAACTTGCCCCTTGTACCTTGAACCTATGCCCCCTAGTAAGTGACTCTTCCACCCTGGGAAAATGCTTCTGACTATCCATTCTGTCCATGCCCCTCATAATCTTGCAGACTTCTTTCGGGTTGCCTTTCAACTTCCGTCGTTTCAGTTTCTCCAACCTCTCCTCATAGCTAATGCCCTCCATATCAGGCAACGTCCTGGTAAATCTTTTCTGTACCTTCTCCAAAGCCTCCACATCCTTCCAGTAGTGAGACGACCAGAACTGAACACTATATTCCAAGTGCAGCCTAACTAAAGTTCTGTAAAGCTGTAACATGACTTGCCAATTTTTAAACTCAATGCCCCAGCCAATGAAGGCACGCAGCATATCGTATGTCTTCTTGACTACCTTCTGCACCTGCATTGCCACTTTCAGTGACCTATGTACCTGTATAACCAGATCTCTCTGTCTATCAATACTCTTAAGGGTTCTGCCATTTACTGTATATTTCCCATCTGTATTGGATCTTCCAAAATGCATTGTTCTGATGTATTTGTCTAGATTAAACTCCATCTGCCATCTAATCCATCTTAAAATAGAGATGAGGAGAATTTATTTCTCTCAGATGGTTGTTGATCTTTGAAACTCACTTTCCCAAGACAGCAGTGTTGACAGCGACATTGAATAAGTTTAAGGCTGAGTTAGATGGGGATGGATGGGAATGTAGAGTTGAGACCACAATCAGATCAGCTCTGATCATACGAAATGATGGAGCAGGCATAAGGGGCCAACAACCTCTGCACCTGAAAATCAGGGCAAATAACCTTCTATTCCAATACGTCTAGTCATTTGTGAGCTTGCATTAGAAAGAAATATGTCTGACAGTTATCAGAATGTTGCAAAAACCCAACTGATTTGCTAAGGTCCTGATGTCTTCCCATCCCTATCTGAGCTGATCTTTCTCTTCACCCTATCTGTAACTGTAATACTACATTCTGCACCCTCTCCTTTCCTTCTCCCAATGTAGGTTTTGTCTGTATAGCACACAACAAACTTCTCACTGTACCCCAATATATGTGACAATAATAAATCAAATCAAATCAAAACTTGTCTATATATGATTTCAGTCACACACTAAAGGAATGGCTAATATATGCTGCCTTGTCAATGTTGCCCATATCCCCAAAATAATTTTTAAAAATAATTTATTTACATTGTATTTTGATAGCACAAGTTTTAATTGTTCCAATTCAAAAACCTGGACATGGAAATACATGCCTTTTGAATCTTTGGATGAAAAAAGCTGTCTTTGGATCAATGAAATATAAATATATGTCTCTAAAAATAAAAAGAGTCACCAATTCAATATTGGTACAGATAAAACTCATATAATGCTGGTGTTTAAATGGAATGTCTTGGCTCTTCGGACATCCAGCCAGTTACATCTAATTTCTGGAGTAATTGGCTGGAAGTTTACTACCCTGCCCATCACAGGAATCGGAGCGAGTGAGGAATGGATGATGGGAAGGTCCATTGACCTTGGGTGGGACGTTATAGTTTCAGGACGAGCGAGGTGGTAAAATCCTGTCCATTGTATCAAATAAAAATGGGGCTTTTTCCATGAGAGAATGTTTTCATTATTAAATTCTCAAGCATGTGCTTTCAGATCTGTGTTGTTTTGGCTCGCTGAAGATTTTACTGCACAGTTCCTGTGGGACGAATGTATCAGTACATGCAAACCTTGTTTATGGAAGAAGTCTACTTGAATACTAGGTCAGATGGCAAACTCTAAAATCTATTGGAAGTGAAGACAAAATCACATTGTATCCTGATTAGAAAAGTACTTTTCATTGATTATACTGTGCTCATTGCCCACAAGGGAACTCAGCTGTAAAGATTCATAAACTGTTTCTTCTAAGCTTACAACCAATTGTACGCCCTGACTATAACAATCAAGAAAACCATGGTCATGGAACAGGGTGCTGCATCTGAGCTCCTGGCCTCACTGGAAGTAGTTACAAATTCTGCTATCTCGAGTGACTGGGTCAGATAAACGTGGCCTGTTTTCACAGAATTGATATGCGCATCAGGGAAGCAGATACCACCTTTGGCCAATCACAAAACGTGAGTGGAATAACATCAAGCTCGCCCTTAGGAGCAAACTGTTGGTTTATGGGGTCTGTGTTCTCCCACCTTCCTGTACGGATGTGAAACATGGACAACTTACAGTTATCAGGAAAAGAAACTCAACAATTATCATCTTAGAACATAAGAACATAAGAAATAGGAGCAGGAGTAGGCCATCTAGCCCTTCGAGCCTGCCCCGCCATTCAATAAGATCATGGCTGATCTGTCGTGGCTCAGTTCCACTTTCCCGCCCTCTCCCCATAACCCTTAATCCCCTTGCCTATCAAAAACCTATCAACCCGCGTCTTAAAAATATTTAGCGAGGCAGCCTCCACCACTTCAACGGGCAGAGAATTCCAGAGATTCACCACCCTTTGAGTGAAGAAGTTCCTCCTCAACTCCGTTCTAAACCGCCCCCCCTTTATCTTGAGGCTATGCCCCCTAGTCCTATTGTCCTTTCTGAGCGGGAAGAGCCTCTCCACCTCTATCCTATCCATCCCATTCATCATCTTATACGTCTCAATGAGATCTCCCCTCATTCTTCTAAACTCTAACGAGTACAAGCCTAGTTTATTCAGCCTCTCCTCATAGTTCAACCCCCTCAACTCTGGTATCAGCCTAGTAAACCTCCTCTGCACTCCCTCCAAGGCCAAAATATCCTTGCGTAAGTGCGGCGAATAAAACTGCATACAGTACTCCAGCTGCGGCCTCACCAGTGCCCTGTACAGTTGCAGCAAGACCTCCCTACTTTTATATTCAATCCCCCTCGCTATGAAGGCCAGCATCCCATTCGCCTTCCTGATCACCTGCTGCACCTGCAAGCTGGGTTTTTGCGACTCATGCACAAGGACCCCAAGGTCCCTCTGCACCGTCGCCTGCTGCAGTTTTTCGCCATGTAAGTAATAGTCCTTCCTACCATTATTCCTACCAAAGTGGACAACTTCACACTTGCCAACATTAAATTCCATTTGCCAGTTCCTGGCCCATTCGCCCAGCCTATCTAGATCCTTCTGCAGACTTTCCACACCCTCCGCACAATTTGCCGTTCCACCAATCTTGGTGTCATCAGCAAATTTCGACACGGTATTTGCAGCATATTATGGGTAGATCGTGGGAGGACACAATCACAAATGCACCTGTCCTTTCAAAAGCAAAACTCCAAGGTTTACCAGGGCTCATCAAACAGAGGTGGCTTCATTGGCATGGGCACAACTTCAGGGTGGAAGCCAGTTGCATACCCAAGGATTTTCTGCATGGTGAGGTAGCTGGAGCCAAACAGCTAGTGGGACACCCAAATCTCCACTTCCTAGGATGTTTGCAAGTGTGACATGAGGGCCATTGACATTGATTATCATGCCTTTGTGTCACTGGTTAACAACAGAGGAAGATGGCGATACCTCCCATGGGCTGGCATGTGCAGTCATGTGGCTACAGTAGTTTTGCAACAAACACCCAACTCTGAAAACAACAAACCACAATGACACTCAGTGGCTTCACATGCAGCACTTGTGGCAGAACCTACCTCTCAACGACTGGCCTGTTCAGCCAGGAGCAAAGATGCGCCATTCTTTTTTATTCATCCATGGGACATGGGCATCACTGGCTGGCCACCATTTATTGCCCATCCCTAGTTGCCCGAGAGTATTTAAGAGTCAACCACATTGCTGTGGCTCTGGAGTCACATGTAGACCAGACCAGGTAAGAACAGCAGATTCCCTTCCCCTAAAGGACATTACTGAATACGACGATGGCCCATCTGAAATGGTTTGTTTGCTGTGTGTTCATCATGCATTGTAGATAGAATGGCGTATGGTGGCACAATGGTTAGCACAGCTTCCCCAGAGTGCCAAGGACCCAGATTCAATTCCAGCCTTGGGTGACCATTTCTGTGGAATTTCTACATTCTGTCTATGTCTGCATGGGTTTCCCCTGAGTGCTCTGGTTTCCTCCCACACTCCAAAAATGTGCAGGTTAGGTGGATTGGCAATGATAAATTACTCCTTAGTGTCCAAAGATGTGCAGATTAGGTGGATTAGCCATGGTAAATGTGTTGGGTTAGGCCTGGGTGAAATGCTGTTTTGGAGAGTTGGTGAAGACTCGATGGGCTGAATGGCTTCCCTCTGCACTGTGGGGATTCTATGGATTCTGTGGAAAAGTGCCTACAGGATTTTGACTCCATATGTGCTATGAAGTAAAGAAAGCAATATATCAGAGACTAAATGAGATTATTTTTGTGAGTGAACACGTTATAGAGAAATTGAAGCAAAACCAGACCATTAGCTATCTTACACTATAACTTGATTCTTAGACTATAACATGTTTAAAAAGTCTTGTGAATGCATATCTCTACAATAAACCTGCTAAATCATATACAATCATATGTAACTAACCAGTTGGGATTAAAGATTGCATTCTGTAAATTACCTTAGAATAGATTTATGATCACATAGAATCCCTACAGTGCAGAAGGGTCATTTGGCCCATAAAGTATGCACCGACTCTCTAAAAGAGCGTCTTACCCTAGCTCTGTAACCCTGTGCATTTACCGTAGCCAATCCAACTAACCTGCACATTTTTGGACTGTGGGAGGAAACTGGAGTACCTGGAGGAAACCTATGCAGACTTAGAGAGAACATACAAACTCCACACAGACTGTCACGCGAGGCCGGAATTGAACCTGGGTCCCTGGTACTGTGAGGCAGCGGTGCTAACCATTTTGCCATCGTGCTGCCCAAACAGTCCAAATATGTGCAGATTAGGTTCATTGGTCATAATAAATTGCCCTTAATGTCAGGGGGATTAGGAGGGTAAATATGTGGGGTTACAGGGATAGGACAGGATTGTTGTTGGTGCAGCCTCGATGGGCCAAATGGTCTCCTTCTGCACTGCAGGGATTCTATGATTCTACCAAATAGGAGGAAAGAATGAGACAGTAGAGAGTAGGTATGTAGAATGTGGTCAAGTGCAAGATTGGATCGTGTAGTAGGGAGCAGTGAAAAGTTGCAGGATGAAGTTTACCTTTTGGTTCAATTATCTTCGAGACTCTGGGAGCGATTTTACAATTTTCTCTTAATGTAATTTTGGCTGTTTAACCACCTCAGTGTTTCAGCTACATCAGGGTGATGTCCTGGTTCTGCCTGTACAGCAGAATCTGGCAGAGCTTGAGTTTTTGACAATCCAGTTGAATGTGGAATAATCCATAACAGTAACAGCAGTTACTGCTGACCCTTTCTTTTAGACAGTCTGGGTGTGATCATGTCTAAGTAGAAGAACTCTCAAGAAACAAGTTTTAAAATATTAGATGCTTCTAAACCTCTAGGTGAAGCCCAATTTTACCTGTTCTGACTGGTGGTATTTATCCCACTAATGTTTCACCCAGACATGTCTGTGTCTACTGAGCGTATTTGTTGGAGGTAGAGCTCCCAGCAACTTGTAAGACAATTGAACTAGGACTGCCATAAAAAGAAGTATTCTCCACACCACTCAATGGCAGAGTGCCACCCTGCCCTCAATAGACATGCCATTTCTATTCATAAATAAATTTAGGTCATGGTACACACCGAATACTCTTTTGATGACAATTGAGCGCCATGAATTAACCTAGAATTATGCAACTATTTTCATGGCAGCAAAATAGCATTTCAGAACTACAAATTGTGCATCATCTATGTACAAGTTAAAAATAGATTATAAATTGCATTAGTCTTAGGGCCTATTCTGCCAGGGAGATAGATTGAGAAATCTTAACTGGTGCTCCTGATCAAATGCTAAGAAAGATGATTGATCTTAATTATATTCAATTAGCTTGGTTAATTCAGTCACCCACCTGATGATCCATTATATTATCTTGTGTTGATGTGTTACGGCAATGATGGTTTATCCTATAAATCAAGCTGTCCGACTGCATTTTGTTCCAAATGTAACTACAGCTTTGATTCATAAAGAGGTGGAGACCACTACAGTTTTGGAAATCAATCTCAGCAGATTTATGAAATAATAAGCTGGAAAATACAATGGCAAGAATATGTGGTGACATTCCTTGGATCTCACTGAGTCTGTCGCCTTCACCACATGAAGATGGCATCTCTTGTTTGCTGGCCCACAGAAAGGCACCCGTCACCAGGGAGGTTCATGGTCCTTTTCCCAGAAGCAGGACTTTGCAGCACTAAATTGTTGTGAATGGGACAAGGAAAACATTGCAACTATTATAGACCAGTTAAACCAATTCCCTGTGGGGAGATCATTTAATCTCTAATTTTAGCAAGACTCAAAGCCAGTAACCTTGGGGCCAACGCCATCAAACAAAAACAGAAGATTTTTACTTTAATTGCAGATCAGTCTCGTGAACGACGTGGGGGCATTGCCTGAGGTAAATCAAACTATGTTTAAAACCAAATTGGCCTACCTCTGTTCATCTACGGCTGATGAAGATGTATAGAAAACAAATCCTTCGCCTAGAGATGATGAATTTAACTGCAAGCAGCCCAGGTGCAAACGTTGTATTTGTATTTCTCAGACAGAGCCTTATTAATCTGTTATTGTCTATTTACTTACTGTTTTCATAGCCTGTTCCTGGCAGTTTAGTATCTCCTGGTGTGTCCTGTTGCAATAAGCAGCTGCCCTGTCAACATCAGTGAAAAATGAGGCAATAAGGCAGACCGTTAACCCGTTGCCTTTTGAATTTCTTTTATTTACAGAACAATAATTTTTGAAATAGAATAATTTAAATGTTTAAAAATGGAGAAGCAGTTAAAAAGAAAAGGTGCAACTGGAAGAATAAGGAGTCGAGGGTTGATCTAGGATTATGTTAAACCACTGAGGTTCGTTCCCCCCCTTGCTTCTCCACATGCGAGAAATATAATGACAAAACACAGGCCTTAATCTTTTAATTAGAAACACTTGGGACAAGAATGTTTAGTTTTCTTTCTTGCGCCATGCTCAAACATTAGTTTGCGTTTTTCTAAAACTAAAACTCAGAATTGTTACTTCAGACAGTTGTCTCCATTAAAAAAGGTAAACCTGGCACAATAGGCAACTGTCTATCATCCGTTGACCGATTGCTCTCTCTGTAATTATAATGTGACTGAATCCTTTTGGAAAATCACTGGTATGAATTGTGAAATGAGTTTTGTTTTATTTGATGGTGTGCCAGTATTTCAGATCCATTGGGAAAATACTATCCATCTTCATGCAAACTCCCTTTGGGAGGGACTATTAACCAGCGGGAAGGGACAGTGTATGACAGCATCATTCGTCATGACTTAGGAAGGCTGGCCAATTTCTCCTGGGAAATATTAGCACATTGTCAGGGGTCACTAAATCAAGTGGCATCTTACAGCAATTGCCTGTCCTCTGAGGACTGTCACGTATCATATTACATAGATTTCTTCAGGAAGCTCAAGCACTGTATAATTTATGTTGTCCTAAGGCAGGTCAAGTTTAATGAAAATCACGTGATCTGCGGTTGGCAAGAAGTGAATTAAGTGGTTACAATATGACGTTGCTGAAACTTTCTGGATGTTTTCAGTCTGTACTGTCTGTTCATTCCAGTAACTTGTCACTTCTAATCTGATCCATTTCTGTCTCTCTGCAGCATTCCTTCAGACTGTAGTGAACATGTGACAGGATTTCAATATGCCCTGGATAACTGAGCACTGCAAAGTGCACCACTACAAGGGTGAATCTCAAAGGCAGCAAAGTTATTTTGCCCATACCCTTGGGACAAGAACAAAAGGTATCCAATATGCTATTATTTCTGACTTGAGACTGCTGGCTGCCAACTTCATTTCTGTTTGCAGCATTTTGGGAGATATTGTTGTGACATTCTATGCCTTTCACATTGTAGAGGGCGTAACATTTCACTCCCCAGGGTGGGCTACAATGTGAACTGACAGCAGCTCATGAAACAGGCACGAGGAAAAGAAGAATCATCAGACCATTGCAATTTGAAATTAAAGCCTCAGTAGTCACTGTAACTATGGCTTTTCATGGACAAAAGGCAACAGTAAAGTCAGATGTTGAAATAAATAAACTTGAATTTCAGATTTCTGTAATGTTTTGGTATCAGAAGAAAATTTTGGAACTACAGGCGAGTGGAAGTGTGGAAACAATCATCGATTTTAAGAGATGATTTTACAGTTAGCATATCTCCCCCTGGAATGTTTCATAGTGAGTCACAAGTTATTCTGAGATGGGGGAGGTGGCGAGGTGGAGACTGTGCTGCCTTATGAAGCTGGAGCTGTGGTGACAATGATAAGTGAAAAAAAATTGTAAAGAAATCCACGTGGGATTTTTTGAAAAGAATAAAAGATTTTTTTATTTGTTTCAGGAAAATCAATGCCTGGACGAGTGCAGCTCCAACAACACTCTAGATTTGGAAGCTCAATATCAACCAGGACAAAGCAGCCTGCTTAATTGTCATACCATTGACCATTTTAAACATTCCCTTCCTCCACAACCAATGCACAATGGCAGCAGCGTGCACCATCTACAAAATGCACTGCAGGAACTCACCAAGGCTCCTTTGACAGCACCTTCCAATCCCATCATCTCCACCACCTAGAAGAACAAGGGCAGCAGATGCACGGGCACACCACACATGGAGGTTCACCTCCAAGTCACTCACTATCCTGATTTGAAAATATATTGCCGTTCCTTCACTGTTGCTGGGTCAAAATCCTGGAACTCTCTCCTTAACAGCACAATGGGTGTATCTACATCACATGGTTCAAGAAGGCAGCTCTCCATCTCCTTTTTAAGAGCAATTAGGACGGACAATAAATGCTTGCCTAGCCAGTGACACTCATACCCCATGAATGAATAAAAGAAGTATTTTTTGTTTCATTTTAAGGAAGTCAATGCCAAATTACCCTGATTCTCAGCTTACCCTCCAGTGAGATGCGATAGGTATCAAACAGGCTAGAGGATTCTGGGCTATGATTGCACCCTCGTTTTACACCAATTGATTGACTGATACACCAGGTTCCTGAGCAGACTAGACTGAGGGAAATCTTATATTTGGGTATCCCCCCATTAACACCGATTCTTTATCCTACCTCTATTTATGTATCTGACTGCTGTTTAGAGAACTCTGCCCAGTGCAAGTTAGAGGTTGAGTTTGTCTAATAACTGTGACAACATTTTGAATTTTGGTGTCAGTTCAAATCTCACCTTCTCCAACAGGAATGAGGTCCAGAATGTTTTAGTTCGCAGGCCTCATGGCAATTCAAGGCAAATTTACAGCAGTTACTGCGTGGGAAATTGGCAGGAAGTGATGGAAATTCGGACAGCCTGTCCAGGCAGGAAAAGTGGCAGGATCAGTTTCAAAATCCTCACGTTGGAGCAATACTTACATTCCAGAAGTTTTTCTGATTCATTTATGGTCATTGCTTTTGATAGATACCACGTGGATTTTCCTCTCCAACTGAGTTGGAATTTCTCTGAATTTATTGGGTACAGACTCCATCCACAAAGGTCTCTGGATCTTAAAAGATTTCTCATGGATTTTTAAAAAATTCAACCCAGAATTGAAAATATTACTCCTAAGATGTGATTGATGCTCACCCATTCAACATCCAGAGGGAAGTATCTTGCCTTTTCCATTTATTGTTGCAATTTCTGCTCATTCAGCCTTTAGCGTAATTTTGAAATTCATCAACAGGGACTTCCATCCTTCCATCATATGCAAGTAGTCAGACCATCATGGACCTAAGCTTGCAAAGAAAATGTGTGTGGGTTGTTTTTGCACACTGGAATGTTTATATCAAAGCCAACATTGAGGCACAGTCACATGAGAAATTGCTTGCATTGCTTTGTCTTGGAAATGTTAATCTTGTCTAACAAAGGTATCAATCTCAGACATTCACACTTAACTGATTTTGATTAGTCATCCCTAGAGTTTTCAAATTGCAATGGCATTCTAACAAGAAACCAAACTAATGTTAACATGCAAAATCACCAAATTACTTTATTTGGCAGAATACCAACAGCTCAGGTTTGTTTCAAGAACTCTACTAAGATAATCAGGTTCCCAAGAGAGAAAAACATACTTGTCCTCAACCTTACCAATCTGCCGACTGCAGATGCATTGGTAAGAATGATCATTGCACAGTCCTTGTGAAGATGAAGTTCTGCCTTTGCATTGAGAATAACCTCCATTATGTTGTGTGGCACTAGCATCGTGCTAAATGGGACAGACTTGAACTGATCTAGCAACTCAAGACTGGGCAGCCATGAGGTACTGTGGGCTATCAACAACATTCAATCGAGTGTGACATCAAGGAACCTTAGCAAAACTGGAATCAATGGGTATCGGGGACACACTCTCCACTGGTTGGAGTCATACCTGGTAGATAGAAAGATGGTTGTGTTTGCGGAGGGTTACCAAGACATCTCTGCAGGAGTCCCTCAGGGTAGTGTCCTAGACCCAACAATCTTCAGTTGCTTCATCAATGACTCCCCTCTACCCCCATCACAAGGTCAGAAGTGAGGATGTTTGTCAATGATTGCATAGTGTTCATCATCATTCGCAACTCCTGAAATACTGAAGCAGTTTGTGTTCAAATGCAACAAGATCTGGACAATATCCAGGCTTGGGCTGACAAATGGCAACTAACATTTGCGGCACACAAATGCCAGGCAATGACCATCAACAATAAGAGACATTCTAACTACTGCCCCTAACATTCAGCAGTGTAAACACCATCGAATTCCCCACTGTCAACATCCTTGGGGTTATCATTGACCAGAAACTCAACATTCACCACATAAATACAGTGGCTACAAGAGCAGGCCAGAGGCTAGGAATACTGCAGTGAGTAACTCACCCCCGACTCTCCAAAGCCTGTCCGCTACCCACAAGGCACAAGTCAAGGAGTGCGATGGAATACTCTCCACTGGTAGCACGGTGGCATAGTGGTTAGCACTGCTGCCCTGCAGCGCCAAGGACCGGGGTTCAATTCCAGCCTTGGATGACTGTCTGCATGGAGTTTGCACATTTTCCCTGTGTTTGCATGGGTTTCCTCCGGGAGCTCCAGTTTCCTCCCACACACCAAAGATGTGCAGATTAGGTTGATTGGCCATGCTAAAATTGCCCCTTAGTGTCAGAGGGATTAACAAGATAAATGCGTGGGGTTACTGGGTTAGGGCCCAGGTGAGATTGTTGTTCGTGCAGGCTTGATGAGTCGAATGGCCTCTTTCCACACTGTAGGATTTCTATGATTCTATGACTTGCCTGGATGGGTGCAGCTCCAACAACATTCAAGAAGCTTGACACTATCCAGGACAAAGCACCCCGCTTGATTAGCACCACATCCAGAAACATTCACTCTCTCCATCACCGACGCTCAGAGCAACAGTGTGTACTATCTACAAGATGCACTGCAGCAATTCACCAAATATCCTTAGGTGGCACCTTCCAAACCCACAACCACTTACATCTAGAAGGGTGAGGGCAGCAGATACATGGGAACACCACCACCTGCAAGTTCCCTTCCAAGCCATTCACAATCTTGACTTGAAAATATATCACCGTTCCTTCACAGTTGCTGGATCAAAATCCTGGAATTCTCTCCCTAACAGCATTGTGAGTCAACCCACAGCACACGGACTGCAGCATTTCAAGAAGGCAGCTCACCATCACTTTCTTAAGGGCAACTAGGGATGGGCAATAAATGCTGGCCAGCCAGCCACACCCATGTCCCATGATTGAATGAATCGAAACATATAGCAAAGTTCGTCACAATGAGACAATTGGAGCTGACAGGGCATGTGTGGGCCTGGCATCCTTGAAGAGTACTGGAAAGAGTGCCATTGAAACATGGTCACATGGAGGCCCAAAGCTGAGAGAGTGAGTCTATGTACACAAAGACTTAAAGTGACTGGTGATGGTGGGAGAGTGTTGTGGTATCTGCATGTGACCACACTGGAATGCACTCTCACATTGTGGTAAAAAGTCATAACCTTATAGTACACCCAATACGTTGGATCTGTATAACTGCTTCATTGTGAGCCGAATACCATATATTGTATTTGGAGATTTTAATCGACAGTTTACAAGCCTGAAAATAAAACTCTGCAAGAGTACCTGCACCTATAAAGCACCAAACTGTCACGTTGTCAAACTTATTGAGTGGAGTATGATATAGTAGGGACATTGTCTGACAAACCTTTAGCCATCATTTACAGACAATAATAATATTACAAGATAAATCGAATGAAAACCCTTCATCATCCCCCACAACACAACATGACATTTAACCCTCCTGCCTTATCCAACAAGAGCAGTACAGCTTTCCACATTTGTGCAAATGTGGACAATTTCCTTGCTAGGATTTTTGTATAATCTGCTACAGACTACATTTTACAAATGTGTGTATTTCAGATGCCTGGTCCCAGTTCTGGTGGATGTAAAAGATCCATCGCTACTGTTCAAAATAGAGGAATTTATTCTCCCAGAGTCTGGGCCAATATTCCAGCATCAACCAACACCAGCAGGGCAAATCAACATGTGATTTATTTCAATTCACAGAAGGAGACAATGTGTTTATTCTTCGGTTGAATTATTTAATTAGTCTCTTTCCCGATAGCCCTGTAGTGTCAGCTGTGACTCAGTTGGTAGTACAACATTTGTCTCTGAGTCATAAAATTCTGGATTCAAGTCCCACACTCAAGAGTTCAGCACAGAATAACAAGGCTGATACTCCAGTGCAGTGCTGAGGAAATGGTACACTGTCAGGGGTGCTGCTTTTTAAATTAGACTAAACCAAGGCCTCATGTACTCTCTAAGATGCATGTAAAAGATCCTATGGCACTATTTCAAAGAGAGGCAAGAGAAGTATCCCTCATGTTCTGACCAATATTTAGCATGTCATTAAAGAAACACACTGCTGCTGGAGGGGGCTTGCTGTGTTCAAATTGACTACTGTAAAAGATAAAGTCGCCATAGTCCCAGATGACCATAAGCTGCTCTCCCCTTTGAGGAAGAGAGCTGACAGGTGGCAATTTTAACCTGAGGGTCACCACAACTCAGGTAAGGGGTAAGGTTGAGAAGGCGGGGCCTTCATGAGTAACCTCTGACTGCTGTATTTCTATATTACAACAGTGCTTCAAGACACCATTGGATGTAAGCTAAGTTTGGATAGTCTGCAGTCATGGTGTGAAATGTGTTAAATGTTTTTTTTGCAAATTTTTCCTTTTCAGGTAACATAATTAATTCAAAAAATACAAGAGTAAAAATGCCTCTTTCCAGTAACATGGTTTATTTTATGACTGAAGAAGTGCTTTCAGTTTATTTTTATTTGTCCATCCTTCCATTCTCTTTCATTCTCTGCTCATACATTTACTGCCACAGATGCTGCTTTATAACGGTGGGCATGGACATGCGGAGATTAACTCAAATAAATATTAAAGTTTGATCAGGTTAAAGTGTGACATCTTGTACATGTGTGACCAGGTCACTGCTAAAGTAAGGAGAACTGCTCCACATACCAGCATTATCACTATGACATTTTCTGTTTATGGACTGTGGTGCTGGACAAGTAAGAACTGCAAGAATGAAATCACGTACATTGGAGGCAATGAAAAAATTGCAGTCTTTTTAATGAGTGAATTCACATTTTGCCGTTTTTAGAATCCCACTTAATGCAGGCGAAGAAGGATCCAGGATGCTTACAGTGGGGGAGTTCAGCGTGTGGTCTGAATGTGAATGTGGTCTATTGTTTCCCTTTGACACTCTCTCTCCCCTTGCTCCACGATGAACAGAATGAAGAGACAGCTCCCCCTATTGCTTCCCGTGTGCATTTTCACAAATGCTGACTGGTAAATTAATATGCTTGTTGCTGCCGCTTAGTTTGTTTGGGAGTGTCGACATTTTTGATTTGCTTTCTCCAACGCAACATTCTAGCCAGATAAAAAGCGAACAAGAAATATGCACTTTGCTGTTAAATTTGTGAGTAATAGCTTTGGTGGAAGCAAAATATTGGAAAACATTTGTATTTCTTTCAACTTCTATCTCTAGCTAATTTTGCTTGTAGAAAATATTTAAAGTTCCCTCATTCCGCAGCCTTCACAGCTTCAGTTTTCTGTCTGTACCCGTAGGAAAGCCCTTCACTTTACTCAGGCCTTGCTTCCTCTGAAATCTCTCCAAGTAAATCGCTATGTGGCGAATTGTGGGTGTTGATTCTTTATTGAACAGCTTGGGGAAGCGACTCATCTCAATTCATTCACCCTGTGCTACTCTGCTGCTCACCCCAACAGTACTGAACTTTTTAAATGCCGTATAATTGATTATCTACAAGTATATGAACTGGTGAGTCCATGTTTGTGATAAGCAGTTACATTATTAAAATACATTGTACAAGAGTCAGGAATGGCCCCTGCAACAAGAATGCAAAAGGCAACAAAACATAGATTGACGCAAGCTGCATGTTTTCTTTCAGCACCCGCTATACCAAGTATTTGGGGAAAATACTTTACGTGTAGTCCAATGCTTGTTTTTTCAGTGTTTATTTGAATTGACGTTATCTCATTGGGTGAGACTTGGCAACAGGTCGATCTGTCATTTTAAACATGGATTAATAAGAGAGTGGGGACCGGTCAGGTCAACTTTAAAGGGCTAGTTCACTGCAAACCTTTTGAAGCCGAATAAATGCTGCACTTGTCAGCTGTTACCTTTCTCTAAACAGTATGTCAGCATAAAAAGGCCTATGTCCCTTGGGATCAAACTTTCTAAGTGCAATTTCATGCCACTTAGTAGTACAGTAACCCCTCTTTGTAAAGCAAACATAGGAGCCGTGCAATGTATCTAGAAAGGGTATAATATAGACTGGGCAAAGTGGGATGTTAAATGTCTTGATTTCTTACAAGGAACCGGTGACATATGTAAGTTTACATCTACAGCAGTAACTGTTCCCCATTTGCTGCCCAGCAATTAAACGGATTTTGGCACTGGGTTGCTCTGCGCTGTTCTCAGTGCAGGACAGGGGGCGGTGAGGGTGGGGAGGCAGCATATCCATATCAGGGTGGGCTTTCCATTCACCAATATTATCATCGCTGACCCTTTTTCCATTTCTGGGGTCAGGTATGTTTATACATTTTAGGCAGGTGCATTTGCACAGTATAACACAGCTGCTCATTTCTGAACATCTCTATAATGTTTATTCATCTTTCAAATGCCACACCGATTGTGACAGGCAGTAAAAGGGACAGAGATCCTGTGTGCGTGGCTCCTGTCTCAAATTTCCACTCACCCAATGCCCAGGCTGAAGCATGTTTACACTAGATTGGCATAAGGAGTGGCAAACTTTCTTTGATTCATTTGCAAACACTCAACAGGATGATGTCACTTATTCTTAAAAAAGAACACAATCCTTTCCCTTACAATGTGATAATGTGAACTCTTGGAGTCATGCCCCACCCACCTCCTTTCTCCTCCACCCCCCAAAAAAGGTACACTCAACTCATTTCAATCAACCCAGGGTAATTTCAGTAACTTGCTATGAGAACATGTGACATTTTTTGGTGAAGCTCGTTACCAATATGTTCACTAATGAGCAAACTAGGAATTACTTCTTCCAGGCGTGTCCAACGCCGGCATACCCACATCATGGAATGAGCTGTCATAGGTGGATGTGACCTGTCCTAACTCATTTAGGTTTTATGTACATCTCAATTCTGAAGTTGCTAATTGTCTGCAATGTTTCATTCTTCCTGTTTTCAATGTTGACATGATATTTCAGTGCTTTGGTGAGTCTACCTTTGATTTGTTTGGGTGTTGCTTTCATCCATGATTTCCAAGGGTTAATTTTAATCTTTTAGCTCCAACTGAGAAAAAGTGTGATCGCAAATCAACTGCTCACCTACCATCCTTGCCTGATTAAAAGTCAAGATCGGGCATGGTGTAAAACATATCATCGATTTACTCCTGACCCCATAAGGAAAGCTGCATGGTCTCTCTTAGAAACCACAGAAAAATTTACAGCTCAGAAGCAGGCCTTTTGGCCCTTCTTGTCTGTGCTGAACCATTTTTTGCCTAGTCCCAATGACCTGCACTTGGACCATATCCCTCCACACCCCTCTCATCCATGTACCTATCCAAGTTTTTCTTAAATGTTGAAAGTGACCCCACATTTACCACTTTATCTGGCAGCTCATTCCACACTCCCACCACTAGGCGTAAAGAAGCCCCCCCTAATATTTCCTTTAAACTTTTCTCCTTTCACTCTTAACCCATGCCCTCTGATTTTTTTCTCCCCTAGCCTCAGTGGAAAAAGCCTGCTTGCATTCACTCTATCTATACCCAACAAAATCTTATACACCTCTATCAAATCTCCCCTCATTCTACTACGCTCCAGAGAATAAAGTCCTAACCCATTCAATCTCTCTCTGTAACTCAGCTTCTCAAGTCCCAGCAACATCCTTGTTAACCTTCTCTGCACTCTTTCAACCTTATTTACATCCCTCCTGTAACTAGGTGACCAAAACTGTACACAATACTCTAAATTCGGCCTCACCAATGCCTTATACAACCTTACCATAACACTCCAACTTTTACATTCGATACTCTGATTTATAAAGGCCAATGTACCAAAAGCATACTCTTCATACTCTTGACCTACATTGCCTCAACCTCTCCTGTTTTGTTTCCACAAGAGCTCCTTGAAACTTCCCTCACTATCAGTTACCTGCAATGTGATAGATGACCCTTGATTTGTCAGTTTTCACCGCTCTAAAACCCATGCTGGAAGTAGGTGGGCCAGCAACATTTAAATGAGGCCTGATGGTTAAAATCACAATGCCTCCTGCTGCCATTTGCCAGGGACAAGGAGTTGGAGTTACGCCTTCCTAACCGTTTTCTATTCTAAACCCACTCTAAAGAGAACAGGTGCAGTCTCAGTTAGTCCCTCTCAGGAGTCCACTACTGTCCTTTAGGGAAGGAAATCTGCCATGCTTATTCAGTCTGGCCTACATGTGACTCCAGACCCATAGCAATGTTGTTGACTTCAACTGTCCTCTGCAATGCGCTTGCAAAGCCACTCAGTTCAAAGGCAATTAGGATGGACATCAAATATGTCCAGTTATGTGCAGGTTAAGTTGATTGGCCATATTAAATTATCCCTCAATGTCAGGAGGGTTGAGAGGATAAATATGTGGGGATTACAGGGATAGGACCGGACCAGGATGGGATTGTTGTTGGTGCAGCCTTGATGGAGCAAATGTCCTCCTTCTGCACTGCAGGTTGTATGATTTTATGAAAAACTGGCCCAGCCAATAATGACGCTACATCCCATGAAAGAATTAAGTTAAAAGAGCAGTCTAATTAAATCTACTTGCATGTGTCTAACAAGAAATCTGATTGTAATAATCATGCCAGGGCGACATAGTAGCACAGTGGTTATCACTGCTGCTTCACAGCGCTAGGGACCCAGGTCCGATTCCCAGCTTGGGTCACTGTGTGTGGAGTTTGCATGTTCTCCCCATGTCTGCGTGGGTTTTCTCCAGTTTTCTCCCACATTCTGAAAGACGTGATGGTTAGGTGCATTGACCTGAACAGGCGCCAGATTGTGGCCACTAAGAGAATTTCACAGTAACTTCATTGCAGTATTAATGTAAGCCTTACTTGTGACTAATAAATCAGCTTAGAAAAAAGCTAACAATCACAGTGGAAAAGAAACTGTACAAAAATGGCAACTTAAAAGCACAAACACGGATTATAGTTTTTATTTCAGATTGTATAGCAATGAAAAGAAGCACTGATTCTATAGCAGTAATATAAAACATTAACAAAACATAAATGGATACTTAGGTCATTGAAGGGTAATTACATTGCAAAGCTAAAGGTGTCCAAAGCCAGATAGGTAAAAGTCTGTTTACAAAAACGATGACTGGGTCCTTCCATCCTGGGCTTGAAGTTGGTGGTGGGTGTGGAAGTGGGGGTATTTTCCATGAGGGGTGTGGGCTGGAGACCTCACGTGACCCTGTGCTGATCAGCTCATTACACACGCATCAGTGAGGAACTCACCCATGTCTTTGTTTTATTAATTCATGGCACATGGACATTACTGGCTGATCAGCATTTATTGCAGTAAGAAGCCTCACAACACCAAGTTAAAGTCCAACGGGTTTATTTGGTAGCACAAGCCTCAAACTTTTAGAGTGCTGCTCCTTCATCAGGTGCATGGGAGTTCTGTTCACAAACAGGGCATATAAAAACACAAACTCAACTTACAAAATAATGATTAGAATGCAAGTCTTTACAGATAATCAAGTCTTTAAGGTACAGACAATGTGAGTGGAGAGAGGGTTAAAGAGATGTGTATTGTCTCCAGCCAGGACAGTTAGTGAGATTTTGCAAACCCAGCCAAGTCATGGGGTTGCAGATAATGCGACATGAACCCAAGATCCCTGTTGAGGCCATCCTTGTTTGCAGAACTTGGCTATCAGTTTCTGCTCGGTGATTCTGCATCGTCATGTTTCATGAAGGCCAGTTGAATCAGGAGCACTCCTCGTCACAATGGATGTCTTGGCACTCTACACCAGCATCCCTCATGATGATGGCATTGCTGCAACTGCCTCAGTACTCAATACTGACAGCTGCCAATCTTCAGATGCAATTTTTCAACTCATCTGCTTCATCCTGGACCACAATGTCTTCACCTTCAACAACCAGTTCATCTCCAGACACACGGAACAGCCATGGAGACCAAATTCGCATCTCAATATGCCAACATCTTCATGCACAGGCTCGAACAAGACTTCTTCACCACACAGGACCTTCACCTGATGCTATACACTAGATACATCAATGACATTTTCTTCCTTTGGACTCACGGTGAACAATCACTGAAACAACTATATGATGACATTACAAGTACCATCCTACCGTCAGACTCACCATGGAGTACTCTTCAGAATTGGTTGCATTCTTGGACTCATGCATCTCCATCAAGGATGGTCGCCTCAGCACCTCACTGTACCGTAAGCCCACGGATAACCTCACGATGCACTACTTCTCCAGCTTCCACCCTAACACGTTAAAGAAGCCATCCCCTATGGACAAGCCCTCCGTATATACAGGATCTGCTCAGATGAGGAGGATCACAACAGACACCTCCAGACGCTGAAAGATGCCCTCATAAGAACAGGATATGGTGCTTGACTCATAATTCGACAGTTCCGAAGCACCGCAGTGAAAAACCGCACTGACCTCCTCAGAAGACAAATATGGGACACAGCAGACAGAGTATTCAGAGCGGAGAAGCTACAACATCTTCTCCAGTGCCTTCAATATGTCATTGATGAAGATGAACATCTCGCCAAGGCCATCACCCCACCCCCACTTCTTGCCATCAAACAACTGCACAACCTCAAGCTGACCATTGTCTGCAGCAAACTACCCAGCCTTCAGGAGAACAGTGACCATGATACCACACAACCCTGCCACAGCTACTTCTGCAAGATGTGCCGGATCATTGACACGGATGCCATTATCTCACGTGAGAACACCATCCACCAGGTACATGGTACATACTCTTGCAACTCAGCCAACGTTATCTACCTGATACGCTGCAGGAAAGGATGTCCTGAGGCATGGTACATTGGGGAGAGCATGCAGACACCACGACAACGGATGAATGAACACTGCTTGACAATCATCAGCTAAGACTGTTCTCTTCCTGTTGGCAAACATTCACCAGTCATGGGCATTCAGCCTCTGATCTTCAGGTAAGCGTTTTCCAAGGTGGCTTTCACTACACACGACAATGCAGAATCACTGAGCAGAAACTGATAGCCAAGTTCCGCACATTTGAGAACGGCCTCAACTGGGATCTTGGGTTCATGTCACACTATCTGTAACCCCTACGACTTGCCTGGACTTGCAAAATCTCACTAACTGTCCTGGCTGGAGACAGTATACATCTTTTTAACCTATGCTTAATGCTCTGTCCACCTACATTGCCTGTACCTTTAAGACTTGATTACCTGTAAAATCTCCCATTCCAACCATTGTTTTGTAAATTGAGTTTATGTCTTTATTTGCCCTGTTTGTGGACAGAACTCTCACTCACCTGATGAAAGCTTGTGGATTGTGCTACCAAATAAACCTGTTGGACTTTAACCTAGTGTTGTGAGACTTCTTAGTGTGTATACACCAGTCCAATGCCGGCATCTCCACATCACAGCATTTATTGTCCATTCCTAGAAGCCTTTGAGAAGGTGATGGTGAGCTGCCTTCTTAAATTGCTGCAATCCATGTGCTGTGGATTGACCCACAATGATGTTAGGGAGGGAATTCCAGAATTTTGACCCAGTGACTGTGAAGGAACACGATATATTTCCAAGTCAGGATTGTGAGTGGCTTGGAGGGGAAGCTGCAGCTGGTGGTGCTCCCATTTATCTGTCACTCTTCTCCTTACAGATGGAAGTGGCAACGTGTTTGGAAGGTGCTGACTAAGAATCTTTAGTGAATTGCTGCAGTGCATATTGTAGATAGTACACACGGCTGCTACTGAGCGTCAGTGATGGAGGGAGTGGACGTTTGTACATGTTTGTGGATATGATGCCAGTCAAGCGGGCTGCTTTGTTCTGGATCATGTCAAGCTTCTTGAATGTTGTTGGAGCTGCACCCAGCCACACAAGTGGGGAATATTCCATTGCACTCCTGACTTGTGCCTTGTACATGGTGGACAGGCTTCGGGAGTCAGGAGGTGAGTTACTTACTGTAATATCCCTAGCCTCTGGGCGAGGGAGGACAGGAAGTCACCATCCCACCATTACCCCATGGGATCGAGGGTCTGGGCACATATTTAAAGGCCAACCAGACTGTCAATCACTCACTGCAGGCAAACAGCAGTAGTCTGGCTGTCATTCAAGATTTTGTATGGGCGAGAATGTCAGTGAGAAAGCAACATGTGACCCCACAGTTCAGTGAAGCCTCCCTGCAGAATACCACAGAAAGACAGAAGGTGCTGTTTCATTGGGATGACAGCAGAAGCCCTTCTGGCTGACCATGGCGGCCTGGGCAAAGGTCACAGTGGAGGTTCGTGCCTGTGAGGTCCAGAGGAAGACTGCCCAGCAGTGCAGGAAAAGGCTGAATGATCTGCTGTGTTTTGCCAGGGTAAATGCACCATTTAGTCACTGCAAAGTGACACTCATACAAGAATGAGGCTGTGTAAGTATGTGAGTGCAAGGGATGTCAGAGAGGAGAGTGGGTTGCAAGACTAGGCAGCAGATGGGACATTTGCATTGACTGTGGGCCAGCCACTTAGTGGTATCAGTATTCTATCAGTTGCAGGGCATCCTGCTTGTTAATCACTTGCTGCTGAGGGCTCAAGCTGGCATAACATGCATGCTCCTGAATTACTCATGCACCCATTGGGATGACACTTGATCCTTGTGCCTGTCTGCAGGACAAGAGCACGCACAATAGGAGGGAATGGACCAAGACCCGAGGCAGCCTGTCCAACGTGAGGAATCTGCCAAACTAGCTGGTGAGGAGCAGAACTGTGCCAGTGTTAAAGGTGAGAAAGGAGTTCCCTAACAAACCAGTAAGGATGCCTCCAGTCGAGAACTGTTGGTTACAACAACAGAGTGAGACATTGTTTTAGGCATCCACTACATGAGGAGGAATTTCTTCCATCAGAGGGTAGTGAATCTATGGAATTCTTTACCACAGAGGTTGTGTCATTAAGTATGTTCAAAGCTGAGATAGGTTTTTAATCAGTAAGGGAATCAAGTGTTCTGCAGATAAGGTGGGAAAGTGGAGTCAACAATGACACCAAGTCTGTTATGATTTCATTGGTTGGAGTCATACCTGGCATGAAGGAAGATGGTTGTGGTTGTTGGAGGTCAAACATCTCAGTGTGAGGACATCACTGCAGGAGTTTCTCAGGGTAGGCATAACCATCTTCAGCTACTTCATCAATTAGTTTCCTTCTGTCGTAAGGTCAGAGTTGGGGATGTTTGCTGATGATTGCACAATATTCAACACCATTTGCAACTCCTTAGATGCTGAAGGAGTCCATATTCAAATGCAGCAAGAGCTGGACAATATCCAGGTTTGGGCCGACAAATGGCAGGTAACATTCACACCACGCAACTGCCGGGCAATGACCAGCTCCGACAAAAGAGCATCCAACTATTTCCCCACTCACCATGTTTCCTGCAGCAGGTGGGTCTGGGATATTCTACCCAACGTTTCCAGATTATTTATTTCCACCATTGACTGAAATGTCACTCTAAAACACATCAGCGGTGACAATGCTAACGCAAGCGCTCATTGATTTGAATCTTCCGATCACAGCAGTGAACGTTGAAATGTTTGTTGCTATTGTTTGCTTGCATCCAAGGAAGATCAGAGCTGCAAACACGTGCTGTATTTACCTGGGAAGTTTAAATTATCAATCTGCACCGTCTTGCTGCCTGAGCCACTCCAAGAATGTATCCAACACTGACCATCAAATTGGAGAAAAGGGCTTGATGCCCTCATTGTGAATACACTTCCCACATAATAACCCCATCTTCCTTCCACTGCTAATCACCGGCACAGGAGCTGGGCTGGCAGTTGGAACTGTACTGGAAAAGCCCGAAAATTTAACTAAACTGAACAATTCACAATTAAATCATAGATCCCTACAGTGCAGAAGGAGGCCAGTCGGCCTATCAAGTCTACACCAACCACAATTCCACCTAGGCCCTATTCCCATTACCCATTTACATCAGCTAGACCCCGTGACACTAAGAGGCAATTTAGCAATATTCAGGGTTTGAGCATTGCTGGAGGTGTGAGGTATTGTCAGGAGGGGAATGAGTATCGTCAGGAGGGTGTGCTTTTGTAAGATACCCTTTTGGAAAGTTGGTGCAGATTTGATGGACCGAATGGCCTCCTGCACTGGAGGGATTCTATGATCCCTCTGGAAATTCGGGAAGAATGAATTGACATGGAGCAGGTAGATTGAGGTGGTAGTGGGACATTCAAAAAAAGAAAAGATGAGCCTCCCTCGGAGAAGTGTAGGCGTCAGACTCACTCTCAATAGCTATGTGAATAAACCGGGAGCAGCAGTTCAGAGCTCAAATTGTTACACTTAAGATTGAGTCCAGAAGGCTGTAAAGTGTCCAATCAAAAGATGGAGGTGGGAGGGAATCTCCCATCCGGCTGTGCTGGTCAAATAACGCAGTAGGCCGGGAAACATCAGCGTGTTTTGCAGGATTCCCTCTGGGGCATTCTGCAGTGCACAATGTGGGAGATTCATTTTGAAACTCCCGCTGAAAAAACAGTGGGATTTCCTCCAGTTTTTATGCAAATTCAATACTTAGAATTTTTTTGTGAGATTCGCCCCCGACTTGCTGTTCCCTGAGTTTCCGTTGAGCTTCATTAGGATGGTATAGGAGGCTGAGGAGAGAGAGGTCGGAGTGGGTGCATAGTGAAGGATCAAAATGACACATGGCTAGAACCTCAAGGTCAAACTTGCAGTCTGAATGGATCTGCTCCACAAAGCAATGAGCCAATCTGCACTTGGCCTCCCCTAGCATAGAGGAGGGAACATGGTGAGCAGTGAGCACAGTATACTGAATTAAAAGTATAAATAGATCACTGTTTCATCCAGAAGGAGTTGTTGGAACTGAGTTGTGTGAAAAAATGAATCACCCTGGGCTGCAGCCTGACAAAGAGCTGGAAACAGTCCTCAGTTAGCTGTGCTTGTTCAGGGAAACTAAAAGAGAAAGAGGAAGGCAAGAAAAATTAGCAGCAAATGGGAGAAGAATTTCTTGAAGAACTCGTTTCAGGAAACTGTTAAGTGAATAAAAGGGAAGGCCCGTGTCCCAGCTGAGTGTAACCATCGCTGTCCTGTGAACAACTCCCGCAAATGCGACATTCCACCTTTCAGCAGGAAGTATCAATGCATTCAGCACCCAGCCGGATTTATCTTGTAACTAACCTCAGTGTAAAATAAGTCTGCAGGACATAACTGCAAAACTGATATTACTTTGAAGTCACTTGTGATCAGCTTAACATGATTGAGCCTGTAACAGTTTGGAGTTTGTGTGCACGTCCCAAATCCTCAGAGTACAGAAAGACCTCTCTTTTCAAAGACAAAAGTACACTGTATAATGTAACAACTATATAAAAAAAACTTTTTGCATATGTAAAATGGAAATAAACAGCAAGTTTACAGAAATGTGGAGTAGGCCCTGAATTGCCAACTGTTCTAATAATCAGCTGATGCTATACGGGAATTAAATGGGCTGGCACTACCCATGATGAGAATGTAATGAGGAGGAACTTCTTCACACAAAGGGTTGTGAATCTGTGGAATTCCCTGCCCAGTGAAGCAGTTGAGGCCACCTTGTTGAATGTTTTTAAGGCAAAGATGAACAGTAAAGGAATTAAGGCTTATGGTAAGCAGGCGGGTAAGTGGAGCTGAGTCCACATAAAGATCAGCCATGACCATATTGAATGGCAGAGCAGGTTCAAGGGGCCATATTGCCAATTCCTGCTCCTTGTTCCAATATTCTTATGTTCTTTTATAACTGAGCACTACTATAAGAATAGTGCCCTTTAATGCAAATGTTATTAACTGTCAATGACAGAAAGGGTTACATTTACAAAATCACTGATGATCTACCACAAAGCAGTTTATTTGGTAATGGTAAATGTGCAATGGCAGAAACTGTCAGTGGACCCTCCCCAACAAGTCGCTTTCAGAAGCAGGTTGATAAGTGGATTTAATAAATGGGATAAGACATACCCAAAGGAATTACAGGGTGGAATCTTACAAGCTTAAATCTGAGTTCAAGGTGGATTCGTTACTTAAGTATTGTGTGGAGCATGGCCAATCTCCTGGTGGGGACAGGCTGTTACCTCATGGATTGATGGTTCAGGGCTATATTTAAAGGTCACCTGACAGCCTTCCTCCCTTGTCCCCTTTAACCTGCCTCCCAGACCCAGCATTCTCTCCACCCTTTTAGCCAACCCCCCTCTTCTAACCTTGAAGCAGTTTGGACGACAGCACCCAAAATTAGTGATGTTACGAGTGGCACCCAAGAAGGCGAAAGCAGCGTCTGCTGACTTCAAAGTCATGGAAGAAGGTTCACGCCATCCACATGCACTCGTAACATTGAACATTCTGATTTCCCACTGGCGGAGAACACAATGGAATAACTTAATTCCAGCAAGGTTGTATGAACATACATGACATGCTAATGCATGCAATTGGGATTCTCAACATTGTTTATTAGGAAGGTTGACTTGCCTTTTTGTCAATCTTCCTATGTCTCTATAATTTCACTTCCCATCTCTCCACCCAAGGAAAACCTCCAGTGATCCACAGCTAAAACTGAGCTGAGCCACTACTGCCTTGGCTATTTTTTCAATACTTTGTACTTCTAGAAATAATATGGTGTATTATTTTTTAAAAATAGTGAGTTACTAATTGCCCTTGTTCAAAGTATTTGTCAGTCACTTTGTTGAAACTTTGCTGTCCCACAGTATTATTAGGTCAGGAGGTATAGCATTTTCATCCAGTGACAAGAAAGGAACAGTGATAGCATTCCAAATCAGGATAGCGTGTGCATCAGAGGGCACCTTCAAAGAGCTGGTGATCCCACGTGCCTGATTCCCCTGAACTTCTAGACGGTTGAGATTGGGGGCTTGAAAGCAACTCTCGAAGAAGGCTTAGCAAACTGCTCCAATGCATCTTGTAGGTGGCACACATTACAGTTACATTGCATAAGTGGTGGACAGAGTGAATATTTAAGGTGATGGATGATGTGCCAGTCAAGTGGGCTACTTTGTCCTGGATGGTATGGAGCTGAATACATCAAAGCAAGTGGAGAGTATTTCATCACATTTCTCACTTATGATGCTTTAAAGGCACTCTCGTAGTCTCCTTGAAAATGTGTAATATTCCCACCAACACCTGAAAATCCTTGACCCAAGATACCCAAAGTGGAAGAAAAGCATTTGGGAAGAAACTGAAGGCCTTGAGTTGCATCGCCAAGAGCAAGCAAGGTTGACAGGAAAAGGATCTTGTGGCAACTCGGGCACCCCACCCACCCCCTACTCCAACCACCATCTGCCTACTATGCCAAAGACTGTAGGCCATGCATTGGACCCCTCAGTCAACTGAGCACTCATTATTAATGTGGAAGCAAGTCATCCTTGACTCCAGAGGGCTGTTTAAGAGAGAGATACAGATTAGGGCAATTCCATCTATAATCTCCTCCTTATTCTTAGTTATCTGTTTGTGTTCTTGGGGATGGGAAGGAATATATCAATCAGATTTCCTGCTGTTGATTGATATTGGTGACTGCAGCTGGGAAGTACATATGTGGAGAAGCAGCAAAGAAAGGGACTGTCGTCTATAAAGTAGTGTTCACAACCTCGGAAATATCAGGGAGACATCTTTGGAGTCATTTGTGCCAGGGATGTGATTTTGACACACTTTTTCACTCCGATTTATTAGAGGCAGTAATACTCACAAACAACACAAAGGTTTCAGAAAAATTAATATGACCATTGCTAAATTCAGTAGAATTGTGGTTAATTCTTGTGCTTCTTCACTTCATATTAGCTCATCAAGCTTGCACCAACAACTATCCTACCCAGGCCTTATCCCCAAAACCCTCTTATTTACCCCACTGATCCCCCTGACACTAAGGGACAATTTAGCATCGCCAATCAACCAAACCCGCACATCTTTGGACTGTGGGAAGAAACTGGTGCACATGGAGGAAACCCAAGCAGACACAGGGAGAACATGCAAACTCCACACAGAGAGTGACCTGAGGCTTGAATTGAACCTAGGTCCATGGCGCTGGGAAGCAGCAGTGCTAACCACTATGCCACTGTGCTGCCCCAATCATTCAGTTATTTTTCACTTATGTCATATATGTTGCATGACGTTGATCCTAAATTTACATAGCTTCTCTCAGCTCAGTCAATCTAGAAACTTGCTGTCTCAATGGTAGAGATCTTCTTCACTCATCCACGTCTATGATGCAAGCTGCCTGTTCAATTATATCTACAAGAAGAGTAAAAGCAACACTTTCTGTGGATGTGACACAGATTGATTTAGCTGCCAAAAAGGCTAGAACTCCCCAATGAACAGAGACCTATCTTTATGACTACCAGCCAAAAAGGACCTTGAGTTTGTTTGGATATATTCCAGATATTGTCTGCTTCGACCATTTCTGCAGACACTGTTTAATATCACAAAATGAAGATGGAGCCCAAATAGAATCTTTGATTAGCTTCACTAACAAATTCCAGGCAAGCCCTGGCTGTAATATCTGTTTTAAAATTCAGCATTCTGGGCAATGCAGTACTTGCATACAACTGCACTAAATTGCAGTCTAGATTTTGTTCTTAAATCCTGATGTTGGGTTTAAATTCACAGACCTTGGAGGCAATCTTCTGATAATTTGGCAAAGTGTCAGGGTCTGACTGAAAACTGGCACGTTTCTAGAAACATGTGGTTTTCTCTCCAGGTCTTATGGTACTTTATTAAAACAAACCAGCTGAATGGGTTTCGGGCTGTCACGTAGAAGGGTGGGACCGAAGCACGCTGGCAAAGCCCGGCTGCGCTGAGATTGAGGGGTCATACTTAAAGGCCGTCCCAATCAGAAGAAAAAGTAACCACCTCCCACCCCACCAGAGGTCGCAGGGGCTTCCCTGCCCCCACAATCAAAGCCAGCATTCCCCACCCCCTGCTCCCCCCAACCACTAGCAATTTGAGCTGGCGTTCCCCATTCTTCCCCCAACACAATCACTGTCGGCATTCCCTGCCCCCGACCCCCCCAAATAATCAATGCCAGCACACTGCCGGCATCAGACCTCCTCCTCCCAACCCCTCACCCTAACAGCCATCACCAGTATCCCCAGATCCCATATGTGCTCCTGTCCACCACCACCACAAATAAGTTAGTTGCTCCCTCCCCCATGAGGTTTCCACTAGGGTCCATCCTGGCATTGCTCCTGGCACAGGTTGGCATGGGCATTGTGCCAATCTGGCAATGCCAGTTTGTGCCGGGGGCATTTCCATGTCACTGCCAGCCATATCTCTCTCCCCGGGGTCTATTCTCACCTTTACACCCACCATCCACCCCACCCCCACTGTGGGGTGAAGGGGGGGGATGGTGTAAAGGCGACAATAGACCAGGGGAGGTGGGGGGGGGGGGCGCGGAGGAATCGCTCCATCGGTCCATGTCTGCATTGACCCATGGTAAACCTCACCCAGAAGATGTCATGTCAACGAAGTTTGAAATTATAGTGAGGGGTCAATATCTGGTGGGGGGAAGGGGTGTTTAATTGTATAAAAATATATTTGAATATATTGGGCATGAAGATGACTACATCGCCAGGGAGGGGCAGTGAAAATCAGAAACCGCAATCTCGCCGTCCTCCCCATGGGCGGAAACAATGGGCTCAAAGTCCACCCCTTCTCTTATAAGTGAGAATGCTGTTACTGAACCAATTGACATCTGGATATTTTGTTATTCATCAAACATTCATAATTATTCAAGACATTTTGTATATCACAAATCATGCACATATCTTGTGGACATTTGATAGTTCAGATCAGATGTAGCCCAGTAATGCCCTTGCATAATGACAGCAATTGTAATTTAAAGTGAGAGTGTTATGAGTTTGTATCATCTCCAAATTTGCAGATGATACAAAGCTGGGTGGGAGGAGGATGCAGAGATGCTTCAGCATGATTTGGACAGTGTGCACATGGCAAGTTCAGGATAATGTGGACATTCTCCACTTTAGTAGCAACAATAGGAAGACACTATTATTTGAATGGGTGTAAATTGAGAGAGGTAGATACTCAACAAGTCCTTGGTGTCCTCGTGCATCAGTTGCTGAAAATAAGCACACAGGTACAGCAGGCAGTAAAGAAAGCAAATGGTATGTTCGTCTTCATAATAAAAAGTCTGACAACACCAGGTTTTAGTCCAACCTATTTATTTGATAATATTCTCACAAGCTTTCGAGGGGTTACCCTCTTCGTCAGGTGAATGGAGAGTTCTGGCCTCAGACAGAGCATATAAAGCACAGACAGTTTAGAGATTACTGATTAAAATGCGAATCCTTACACCTAACCTGCTGTTCAAGACCTGAAGTGGCTTCAGGTCTTGAACAGCAGGTTAGGTGTAAGGATTCGCATTTTAATCAGTAATCTCTAAACTGTCTGTGCTTTATATGCTCTGTCTGAGGCCAGAACTCTCCATTCACCTGACGAAGAGGGTAACCCCTCGAAAGCTTGTGAGAATATTATCAAATAAATAGGTTGGACTAAAACCTGGTGTTGTCAGACTTTTTACTGTGTTTACACCAGTCCAACGCCGGCATACCCACATCACGTCTTCATAATGACAGGGTTTGAGTATAGGAATAGGGATGTTTTGCTGCAATTATATAGGGTGTTAATGAGGCCATACCCGGAGTATTGTGTGCCGTTTTGGTGTCCTAATCTGAGGAAGGATGCCCTTGCTTTGGAGGGAGTACATCAAAGGTTTACCAGCTGATTCTTGGGATGGCAAATCTGCCATATGAGGAGAGACTATGAGGGTTAAGATTATATTCACTGGAGTTTAGAAAATTGAGGAGGGATCTCATAGAAACTTATGAAATTCTAACGGGATTAGACAGGGTAGATTCAGAAAGAATGTTCCCAATGGTGGGGAAATCCAGAACTAGGAGTCATAGTTTGAGGATTAGGGGTAAACCTTTTCGAACTAAGGTCAGGAGAAATTTCTTCACCCAGAGGGTGGTGAACTTGTGGAATTCACTACCACAGAATGTATTAGAGGCCAAAACGTTATCTGATTTCAAGAAGAAATTAGATACAGCTCTTGGGGCTAAAGAGATCAGGGGATTTGGGGGCAAAGGGTGATCAGGATGTTGAATTCGAAAATCAGTTTTGATCAAAATGAATGGCAGAGCAGGCTAGAAGGGCCGAACGGCCTACTCCTGCTCCTAGTTTCTATGCTGAGAGACATGATGAGGAGGTTTATACAGATGCAAACTTTTTCTAATTGAAAGTCATTGAAGGATTGCCATCTTTCCTGTTCCTGGATACTGATCCAAAGTGGCCCAGTGATGAAATACCTCTGCCAATGGCATACTGCTGTGTTGAACAATTGATCCAATGTGAGGTTTGTTGGTTGAGACTCGTGCTAGATCTCGCCTTGTTTCCAGCTGTCTGACTGATGGATGTTTGACATTTTGGTTTGAAATTATAGAAAGGATCAAAGGTGTCGAACTCAGCCTTGAAGTCTGTCAGTTCTTGTAAGAATGATCCGTGGTGAATTATTAATGACCTGTTAACCAGATGTCATTGGCATATTGAAGTACAGTAAATCCATTTCATTCCAACAATGGCAATTAATGTCATTTAGAGGCAAAACATTAATCCCATTTTTTTCCAGGAATAACTATTGTCAATGCAGGAACCGTCAGCTCAAATACCTCACATTATGAAAACAAATATCTCAGTGTTTAACAGAAGAATACTGAAATTGCAGTGAAACATTCAGCAATTGTATTCATATGTAAGACAGCTGTGAGCATTGCCTAGAGGAATGAAGGGAACTGGCATCTTGATGTTGTTGGTGGAAGAATTGCTGGTATTTTAATCTCAATAACTTAAAAATAAAAACTCAGCATTAATTACAGTCAACCAAAATAACCTTTCCATTGCTGTCACTGGCCCAGCTTTTTCAATGCAAACTGGATAAGAAGAAAAACAAACCTAATAACTGGAAACTGAAGTAAGTGAGCCAAAATTATTATTATTTTTAAATATAGGTATGTACACTTTTCTAATGGAAGTAGCCTTTATGGATAATACTTAAACTTTTACTTTTGACTGGTGAAGATAGCCCAGAGGGCATGTGTAATAATATAACAAAAAGACAACAGATTTTAAAATGCTGGAATATGATTATTATGAGTATTGATGGTTACAGTTCAGTTTATAGATAACATGTGCCTTTATATGAGCTCTCCAATAATAGAATAGAATTAAAGCATCCCTACAGTACTGAAGGAGGCTATTCGGCCCATTGAGCGTGCACCAGCAACAATCCCACCCAGGTCTTATCACCATAACCCCATGTATTTACAATGCTAAACCCTCTAACACTAAGGGGCAATTTATCATGGCCAGTCAACCTAACCTGAACAGCTTTGGACTGTTGGAGGAAACTGGAGCACTCGGAGGAAACCCACACGGACACAGGGAGAACCTATACACTCCATACAGACAGTCATCTGAGGCTGGAATTGAAGCCGAGTCCCTGGCACTGTGAGGCAGCAGTGTTAACCACTGTGCCGCCCAGTCTCTGCATTCCTCCACAGTCCCTGCACTGCTCCAGTTTTGGGCTGTTATACATCCTGATTTTCATCAGTCCACCATTGGTGTCTGTGTCTTTTTTGTTGATTCATTCACAGGATATGGGCATCACTACCAGGGCCAGCATTTATTGCCCATCCCTAATTGCCCCTGAGAAGGTGGTATTGAGCCACCTTCTTGAATCACTGCAGGCTGTGTAGTGAAGATATTCCCAGAATGCTGTTAGGAAGGGAATTCCCACAACTGTGAAGGTACAGCAATATAGTTCCAAGTCCGTTCAGTGTATGACTTGAGGGACAACTTGGAGTTGGTGTTTTTAGGCATCTGCTGCCCTGGTCCTAGGATATTGATATAATGGGTCTGGGATATTCCGTCAAAGAGGCATCAGCTAGTTACTGCAGTGCATCTTATAGATGGTACACAATGCTGCCACAATGTGCCAATGGTGAAGGGAGTGAATGTTTAAGGTGCCAGTTCTTTTCAGTTTTACTCGGGCAGCTTGATGCCACAATTGGTCAATTGTTGTCTCACCTTTGGAACACAGCTGTTTAGGTTGTTTAAGCTCCTTCCCAAAATCTCTCCACTTCCCTACTCTTTAATTATTTCAGATACTTCTTAAAACCTCTGGATTTTACCAATGTTTTGGCCGTTGATCTTAATATATCTTAATATGGCCTAGTGTTGAATTGTGTTAATTTTTTAAGAAGATTATAGAAGTCCCAGTTTTCACTTTGAAATAAGCAGCAAACTAACAGAGTGGCTCAGACGTCTCCAGTTTACATCCCCAGAAGCCTGTTCATTCCTTGCGATCAATCCTTTGCTTCGCATAGGTCAACAAGCTATCTTATCTTCAGTAATAGTTCTGTTAGTTTGTAGCTTTCAGCTGGTGTCTTACCAGCACATTCTGTCAAAGGTGTAAACATGCACTCTAGGTAATTCCCACCAAAACAACAAGAGTTTCTTGAGCTGGGAGACTAAAGTGTCAATAATGATGGAAGGCAGGGACCTGGGTCACACACTGCAGGTCCCATCTGGCAAACAGAGCCCAGCATGTTGCAAATAACACTCAACTGATAAGCACTGCTTTCAAACGGGTCACATCTGAGAGCCAGTGTGAAAAATGTCCAACAGTGTTATCTTCACAGAGGCTGAGTTATCAGCAAGGATTGAAATGTTTAAACACATTTCTCAATTTTTCAACATATCATCAGCATTTCCTCAGCAATGCAGAAAGCCACTTCTTAAAATTACATCTTAACTTTGGGGCCTTACCACCACAAATAATTCTTCTGCTGTGTTGCTTAGCAGAACCAGAATAAGGAACTGAAACACCATGCCTCACTGTGTCCTATTTAAAGCAGACAATGAATAAAACATCAGTTTTATGAAAATGTCAATGTGATCTGATTTTATACTTACGCTGACAGTTTGGCTAAAATTATCTGCATGAGACAATTCAGTCTCACAAACTTTAATATTTTCATCTCATCAATTTTCTTTTGTCTCCTCCTCTCCCCTCCTCTCTTCTAGTCGATGTGTTGATTCTTCAGGATACAATTCCTAGAATCCTGTACCTTTCCTAAGAAGTTACTGTCTGCTCATAATTTATTTTAATTCAGTTCTGTCTTGATAAAGTAATTATTTGAAAATTTGGATTTGTTGAAGATCGAGGATAGAACAGAGTAACCTGCTCCCATTTTGCCATATTAGCTTAATGCAGGATGGAAGTTGTCACATGCTTCAATAAATTGGCAATCATTAATCAGAGATTAGAGTTGGTGCATATTTTGAGTTAGTATTTACAATACTAAAACCATTCTCCGCAAGAAGGTGGATCAGACAATTGAGTTTGACATTGCCAAAACTAAGATGTGAACTTCCTGAATTTGAATTAATATTAATGGATGGAATATCACAAAGGTCAGGAAAAGGACAGCGACCTCTGTCCCAATTATTCAATCAGCTTTTTCACTGGGAGCACTAGTTTGTAAAAATTTACTCTTATCAGCCTTGAATTAGCTTTGCCATTTGCCAGTTGCTTTGCAGGAATATTTACCTTTGTGCTTGGAAGGTAAAGAAAACCGTGCATGACTTCCCTGCTTTTATATTTGGAGTGGGGAGCCAGACTTGGGAGCTGTGTTGTGCTCTACTTTTACACAAGATGCAATGGACAGCCAGCACACTGGCCCTGTGTTCACATTGATACATCTAGCTCGCTTATCTTAATGGCAGGCTGGCATTTTTGTGGGTCTGTGATGTTGTCGGGATAAGGAAGCCAGGTTTGTAGAGTGCGGCTGACGGAAAAATCCTCCAGCTGAGACATTGTGCAGATGTGTTTGAGAGGGTGGCGTGGAACTTCAATCTGTGTCTCTTACTAGCTGATGGTTCGATCTCAAACCCAAAATACTAAGCAGATGTATTCGGTTAGTTAGGAATAAATTCAATAAAAGTAGCAAATAGAGGAAAGCTGATTAATGCAATCCAAAAATACAAATGCCCCATTCATTTATTGTACTATTTTGGTGTTTTCAGTATGAAATTTCCGCTGTTGATAATCAGTTTTTTAAACATTACCAGATAATTTAAATATATCTACTTCTGCACTGTCTTGGTATATTTGATTTTGCATTATGCAATATGTTAATTGATGTTTGAAAGCTTGATTCCCCAGTCAGAAGCTGGAGCTTTACCCTTACCTGTGCCTAAATGTGTGTATTTGAAGGATTCTCGGCTGCTGTCTTGTGCCACTGGTGACGGTGCTGCGGAAGACCCAAAATTCAAAAACAGATGGCTGGAGCACATTTGACCACTTGTGGTTCAGCCTGCTCAGCAGTCTGCATGGCAGGATGCTAGTATGACTCTGCCTTGCACACATAAAAGCATGAGGACAGAAGGTTTAAGAGCAAAAGTCAACGGTATCGTTGCAATGTTTGGCCAGTTGAGACTGCTCCACTGTTCAATACGATTTGATCTGATTGTAGCCTTAACTCTGCTTCCTTCTGCATATACCAAAAATCTGTCCAACCCAGCAGTAAATATATTCAATGACCCTACATCCATGCATGCCTGCTAAGGGAATTCCAAAAATTAAGGATCCTCTGAGAGAAGAAATTCCTCCTCCTCTCTGTCTTAAATGGGACCCCTTATTTTTAAACTGTGCCCTTCAGTTCGAGATTCCCTCCGGAATCAACCAAGTGAACCTTACATGAACTGCCTCCAAAGCAACTATATCCCTCCTTAATAAAAACTGATATTGGGAAATTGTGTTTGGTGCTCCTGTCATTTCCTTGTTAGCAAACGAGATTCCCAACCAACCAACTATCAAACTCTCAAAATTACCTTTTAGCACAATTTTTGCTGTATTTGCCAATACAATGTGACTGCAATAAGTCATTTCATAAATTAACTCCCTAACTCATTTATTTCATCACGAGTTAGTCCATTTGAGCACTTACCGTATCTTGCTGTACTGCTGCTACAAATTCAGCAAATACAATGAAGTGCACTGTGGCACTTTAATCAGACAACAGCTGGTTCATGTCTTAGTGCCAGGAAACTGGCTTTTAAAACTTGTTCATCATTAAGATGGAGCAGGAATGAAAGGCCTCTCTGCTCAATCCTGCAAGACTTTGACATATTATCAGATAATAACATCTCCCATCCCAATGCTTGGAACGCACTGTCCCCAGTTCACAGTCTAACATCCCTTATATAATTTCAATTTATGCATCTACTTGAGTTCACAGGTGACAACTGTTCTATTAAAGATTCAGTTTCTTGTTCTGGAAGGAGCTTAATTCCTGGTGTCTTGCAACTGCTTGTGTGATAGCGGGAACAGAAAGAGCAACTCCCTTATGATCAGGACTAAGTTGTTGATGGAATCTTCTGGACTTTGTCCCCACCTGAATGGTGGGACCATTATCAGATAGGAACCCAATTACCTAATGGGCTGTCTTAGCTCTGGCTCTTTAACTTGCCCATGGCATTAGCATCCTGCCACATGCTGTCTCCTCTTTACCATGGATGTCCAGTTTCTCTACATTCCTTTTCCTCCAGCAGGGCAGACTGTGAGCTCTCCACTTCTCCCTTAAACAGAAACCCAAACAGTCCTTACCCACCATCACCTTCCTCCTTCTGCCTGGCTGATCTCACATTGGACAACTTCCCAACCAACTATCATCCTTATAAAATGTGATGCTTTGGCTGCTTTTTTTGTGGGAAATGAGGTACATCCGATGTTCCAGTTCTACTCCAGTCTCCTCCCCAATTCATTAACAGGTACATTGATGACTGTTTTGAAGCTTTCTCCTGCTCTGACCTGGAACTGAAACAATCATCAATTTTGTTTCCAATTTCCACCCTTCTCTCACCTTCACATGGTCCATCTCCCAGTCTTGCCTTCTTTTCCAGAACTACTTTGATTCCATTTTCAGGGGTAGACTATTAGTGAATATTCACCATAAACCCACTGATTACTAAAGCTACCTTGTCTACACTTCCTTACACCCAGCTTTCTGTGAGGACACTATTCTAATCTGCCACTGTCTCTGTCACATCTGTTCTGGTGATTTAAGCTTAGTCAGCACTTCCCATATGTCTTCTTCTTTTTTCAACCGCAGTTTCCCCTCCAATCCCACTACTCACCCCCACCGCTGTGGTTGACAAAGCTCTCTACTATGACTGCCCCGTTTTCCACACCAGCTCTCACTCCTTTCCCTTCCTCCCAGAATCACAGTAGGGTTCCCCTTGCTCTCACTTTCCATCATTCCATTATTCTCTCCCATTTCTGCCACCAAAAACATCTTTCCTTTCTCTCCCTTACAGCATTCTGAAGTGACAGCTGGTTCCATGAGGGCTTGCTCCACTCCTCCATCAGCCTCACCACGCTTCGATTTCCCACTGCATCTTTCCATTTATTTGTTAGGGGATGTAACAACTAACCTTTTACCTCATCTTTCCTCATGTCTGAAACACCCCTGTCAGATGAAATAGTGACCTATGTGTATTTTGATTGAGTATACTATTTTCACTGCTCTACATTGGAGAGACCAGCTGCAGATTGGGTTTTACCGAACACCCCCATTCGGTCTGCATGCTTGTTCCCAAGTTTCAGGTGGTTTATCATTTTAATGGCATGACGTAGAAGAGCACAGCTCCAGAATCTTTGGATGCTGCACTAAAGCCCATTGTTGAAGAGATGGAAAGTATGAGAGGTATCCTGTTGGAGCAGAGGGTCAAGATACCCTTCAGAGACACACAGAAAGGGAGAACTAGCCTCAGAGATCAATGCCCAGGAGTAAAGGACCTGAATTCAGCACTGCAAGAAGCTCAATGACCTCCTTCGAGCTGTCAAGGTTAGTATGACATATTCCACAAACAAGCACCATGGGCGTCAGCCATCACTCAAGTCACTCAGGTAACTGACGTCATGGTCTGCCTGCTCTGCATGTTTCTGGTGAACATTCACTTCACGCATCTTAATTCTCTCACCAACGTGACGTCCAGTGTGACACACATGTGCAGGCCTTGTCACCATTTTGGAGCTGAGGATTTTCATTATCTCCCAATAAATGGATGCTAATGAGCCCGGTTTCCCGCCCATCACTTCCCACTTGCTCAATCCTGAATTTTTCTCACTGCCAGCAGAGAAGTTGCTTCTTTCCTGCAGTTTTTCTTGACTTCCAAAGTCTAGATTGATTTTTAAGAGCCTGATCAATTTTTAGATGGAAGATCTTTCCCAAATTTCTTAATGAATGAGCCATTATGTGGAGACTGTTGAAAACATTGGTTCATTTCTCATTCAAAACGGCTCCTGATTGACACAGGATTGATGTGGAGATGCCGGCGTTGGACTGAGGTAAACACAGTAAGAAGTCTGACAACACCAGGTTTAAGTCCAACCGATTTATTTGATAGTAAACTCACAAGCTTTCGAGGTTTCCCTTTTCGTCAGGTGAATGGAGAGTATTGGCCTCAGACAGAGCATATAACAGCACAGACAGTTTACAAATCATTGATTAGAATGCAAATCTTTACACCTAACCTGCTATTCAGTAATCTGTTTCTGCAACAGAATCTTTTGTTCCAGTACTCCCACACCCATCAACCACTTCTGCAATCATTTAACACTCTAACACCCTGATCCCAATATGGCCCACTGATACTCTCAGGCCCATCAGCCATGTCCCAATTATCCCCACAACCTCACATTCCCTGCGTGATAGCTCAATTTCTCAGAGGAATTTGAATGCATACATTAACCCGCTCATAAACATCAGGTAATGAATGAATTTCAGACATTCTGGCTCCGTGAGGTTAGTCAGCTTTCCCTCATTGTATGCTCAAATTAAATGGGCAAAACGTGATCCGATTTCTCCCCAGAGCATCATCCAACAGAAATTTGTCAACTTGTAATTGACAGGGGATCAGACCAGGGGCTTTACTGGTCTGCTCCATATTGCACTGTGTAGGTTTACCCAGAAAGCATCAGAATATTCAATTGAATCACCTTATCCCCAGAACAGTCAGTGTGTCTAACATTGCAATTTAACATGGGAGCTGTGTTTTACAGAAGGCACAAAGCCAGCAAACTTTTGAATGTATACAAGTCTGATTTATGGCCAAGTTGAAGCAGCAATTTGAAGGCAGTCCTGTTTACCCTCCAGTCAGATAAACAAGTTTAGACAATTTCCATTTCCCTGTTTAGATGCAATGGTATTTCAGACTATCAGCAGAGAGGGAAGAACAGTTTACCCTTTGTCTTTGTCACAGCCCCTCGTATTTTAATGCTTTATTGATCAGCAGGACTCATATTTTGAAAATGAAATAGCCCAATCCGCCATGATTGGGATTCTTTCCCTTGCAAAGGGGCCACTCCACTACTCCCAACACTGTCAATCTAATAAGCCAGGAATCAGCAAAAGAAGCCTTCTGAGGATAGTCGAGTTTGGATGGCAGTCAATTCTGAGATTTCAAACCTTCAGTGCAGGAGTCCAATCCTCTCGTGCTCGAGCTGCCAGACCACCCCTGCACATTGCATTTTAACCAGCACCAGCTGCAAGCTTGATACTGTTCAGAATTAGGAGCTGTTGCAGAGATGAGGTGTCAGTTTACACGCACTCCGAAACAGCCATCATTGTGAGACCAACGTGTCCATAATAAACACTATTCAAGAACATAGTGTAGGTGAGCCAATAATTATAGAGCTTTAGGTTGGGGTCGAGCTCCTGAATAGAAAACTGGACGAACAGCTCATAATTTCATAAGTTCATAAGATATAGGAGCAGAATTAGGCCATTTGGCCCATTGAGTCCATGTTGCACCATGTGCCATATAATATCTCCCTATCTCCTTTTCCATTTAAGTCAATGGATATGATATTAGGGCTGGTGTTTGCCTTACTGGGTCCCAATTACCAAGCGTCAGTTTGACACCCCTGTATTTTACTAGTAAATGAGCAAAAGAGACACTGATTCCATCAAGCCACATTCAATATAATTCCCACAGTGCAGAAAAGAGGCCGTTTGGCCCATCGAGTCAGCACTGACCACAATCCCATCCAGGCCCTATCCCTGTTACACCACATATTTACCCTGACACTGAAGGCAATTTATCATGTCCAATCAACCTAGCCCACACATCTTCGAAGTGTGGGAGGAAGCCAGAACACCCAGGGGAAACCCATGCAGATGCAGAGAGAGAATGTGCAAACTCCACACAGACAATGATTCAAGGCTGGAATTGAACCCAGGTCTCTGGCACTGTGAGGCAGTAGTGCTGACCACTGTGCCCCCGTGCCGCCCATTGCATGTTTTCACACAATGATGAGTAACATAATAGCATCTGATTTTTTTGCACACTTTTTTAACCTACTTAAATAGTCCAATACCCATTTAATTACTGTGATAGGATTTTGTTATTATTTATTCCTAGCATGCATATATCACTGCCAAGGTGTCTGTCTTTAACACAAACGGGAAATGTTGGAAAATCTCAGCAAGCCTGACAGCATTCCTTTGAGGTCATCCAGACTCCAAACATTGGCTCTTTTCTCCCTCCACAGATGTTGTCAGACCTGCTGAGATTTTCCAGCATTTTCTGCTTTGTTTCAGATTCCAGCATCTGCTGTATTTTGCTTTTATCTTTCTGTCTCTAATTTCACTTGATAAGATGGTGAAGAGCCGCCTTCACGAATCACTGCAGTTCAGAGAGTGACTGTCTTCACTTCAGCAGACACAAATAACGTTCCCAACACAATTGTAAATCAAGAGGAACTTAAACAATTTCAAAAACCAGGAAAAGAGAAAATTATTAGAACTGAAAGGTGACAAGTCCCCAGGTCCACACGGATTTCTTCCTAAGATCTTAAAAGAAGAGGATATTGAGATGGTAGATACATTGGTTTTAATTTTCCAAAGCTCCCCAACATCTGGAAAGGAGCCCTCAATTCAAGAATGGTGGGAGATAGAAAGCTGAAGACTGTGGGCCAGATGGCCTAACAGAGGCTTGATCAACCCATGGCCAGATTATTATCCCCAAAGTCATTCTGTGTGGCTCTTGGAATCACTGTTCAAAATTCCAGTATGGTGGGTAAATAAGTTTGAAGATTTCTGCAAATGACTGCTCCTCAATCACAGGTCATTCCTCTCCCATATTTACTGCTGCTGATAGGCTCACTGGGATGAGTCTAGCAGAAGCGAAAAAAGGGAGAGAAGCAATCTCTGGACGAATAGCAAACACCGGAGGCTGTACAGGGGAGAGAGAGGATATCAGGAGGGAGAGAGAGAAGATGCTGCAGGCCAGGGGAGGAGACCTGTGGGGAGACCCACTAAAAACAGTAAAAAGTCTGACATCACCAGGTTTTAGTCCAACCGATTTATTTGATAATAGACTCACAAGCTTTCGGGGTTAGCCCCTTCGTCGGGCTAACCCCGAAAGCTTGTGAGTCTATTATCAAATAAATCGGTTGGACTAAAACCTGGTGTTGTCAGACTTTTTACTGTGTTTACACCAGTCCAATGCCGGCACATCCACATCATGGGAGACCCACTAACAGGGGAGGTGTGAGAATGAGGAGAGAGGTACATTTTCTGACCCTGTCTACTGCTGGAACTGTTGTGGGTGTGGGTGGACAATTTAAGGACCATTAAAAGGTCTGATAACCTCAAGTGGGATTTCCAGTCCCCATGCAAGAAGAACAGGAAAATCTGTTCCAAATGTGTGTGAAAGAGAGAGGGAGAGATTGCTTTATTTTTGCTCAGCAAACTGTTGCTTTCTTTCATATTCAACTTTCTTTGAAATTCGTATATCTTTCTGAAATCTGCACATCAGCCCCATGAGTGAGAAATGAATGAAAATATGTCCCCCGAGCAAATAAGCTGGACAAGCCTTGCCTAATATCTGTCATAGGGAACATTCTGGAATCTACCGTTAAAGAGGATACTTAGGAAATCATCACACAATCAGGCAAAGTCAGTGTGGTTTTGTGAAAGGGAAATTGTGTTTGACTCATGGAATCATACACAGAAAAAGGTCCTTGGGCCCACAGTGTCTATGCTGACCATTAATTCCAGTCTATAATAATCCCATTTACCAATATCTGCACCACAGCCTACCATGCCTTGGCAACTTAAGTGCTTGTCCAGATGCTTCTTAAATGTTGTGTCCTGCCTCCCCACCCCCTTCTCAGGCAACACATTCCCTATTTCCACCACCCTCTGGATGAAAAAGTATTTCCTCAGATCTTCTCTAAACCACTTACTCCTCACATTAAACCTATGCCCTGTGGTCTTAGACACCTCTGCCATGGGGAAACATTCTTACAATATACCCTATCAATGGCTCTCATAATTTTGTACACCTCTATCAGATCGCCTCTCAGCCTCCTCTGCTCCAGGGAAAACCAAGCCCTCCTATCCAGTTTCTCCTCAGAGCTAAAACTCTCCCCATCCCAGGCAACATCCTGGTACATTTCCTCTGTACCCTCTCCAGTGCAATCATGTCCTTCCAGAACTGCACATAATACTACATCTGTGACCTAACCAATGTTTTTTAAAGTATACCAAGACCTCCCGCTCCTATTTTCAATGCCCCAGTTAATGAAGGCAAGCATTCCATATGACTTCTTCACCACCCTATTTATGTGGGCTACCACCTTGAGGGATCTATGGACTTGTACAGCAAAGTCACCTTGTTCCTCAATACTCCCAATATACATGTCCTACCCTTACAAAACCTCCCAAAATGCATCACCTCTTACCAAGAGAAGAATTAGGCAAGGCATTGTCAACAGCCAGCTTTTCTGCCCATGCCAAAAGGAAAAATGGCCCCTGTGTGATTATTGAGTTCCCTCCCATCCTATTGTTAAGCTCCAAAATGGTTCCCAAATGTACTTGTGAAGACTCCATCAAGGCTGATGTTAAAGTGGCCTGGACCTTACATTGTCACGGTCTTATACTGCCAGCTGGGTGATTATCTGTAACTGGTGGCTTCCTTCTAGAAATCGACTACAAATTATATATCCTTCACACCCCAGCCCACTCACTGCTAAACTTAAAGGTTCAGTGTAGGTGACCAGAATAGATTATGACATTCCTTTTTCTTTAGTGTTTATAATTCTGTCATTTATTCTCTAAAGACTTCAAATATAATTCAGATAATGACCTTCTGTGCACTTTTGGTTTTAAGAGAAACATTCAAACAATAGAGATGTGCTGAGAAGAGCCATGGGACCAGATCCTAGTATCAAAAGATTAAAATACTTCAGTCATTAGGAGATGATAGATAGAAAATTGTACACAGTATAGATATGGTGAATCTGGGACAGATTACTAAAACAAGGGGCAGAGATTAAAAACGGTGAAAGGACAATTTCAGATATATTTTGAGAAGATTGTCTTTCCATCAAGAGTGATTAATACTTGGAATGGTCATCTGAGATTAGAGGCAACACCTTAGATATGTTCAGGAAGTAGACAATGTTCCTTTTGGGGAGGGGGGAGATAGTTTTTTTTTAATTCAGGCTGGCATTGCCCGAGGGGCACCCCCACTTACCCCCCCGACCTCCCTGATGGACATCAATGGCTTCTGTTCCCTCCAGCAGGGTCAGACACCTGCTCCCTGTTAGTGGGGGGCATTTGTAAACATCGCTGGAGGGAAACATTCCTGGCGGGGGGTGCAGGGGGAGGGGGTGAGAGAGAGACTGTAGTGGGCCTAGAGAATACTGTCCCAGACCTGCCAATCACATTGAAATGCTGGTTTCAAAATGATAATCAGTTCCATGCTGATTCCTGGCATGGCCAGGAGACATGTGGAGGCCATAGTGCCCAGCGTAAATCCCACAAAATGGTCGCCGCTGATGACTGCTGGCCCACTGCGTTACTTGTGCAGCTGGGAGAATCCCAGCCCTTGTGTTTTCATCTTATTTTGCTCCTCGTATTCTCTCTCCTGGCAACCCAAGGCCGTGTTTCACTGTGGTCACAGGCAGCCAGGATCTGTACCACCCTCCAGCACCAGGAAAGACATGTCCACCAGTGATTCAGCAGCAATGATGCCTCTGGTTTACCCTAGAGGAATCCACTTAGCAAATGCCTCACAGCAATGTAGCAATTCGCCAAGTCACTGTGCGTGAGCATTAACCACAACACTTGTCCTGATACTGCAGAATGAAAAGAAGCACTATCTGAGTCTACAATGATCATCCTTTCTCTAAGTTGGCTCAGCAGATTACTTATTCAAAATGCTATATTTGGAACGGCACTAAAATTACCAAGCAGCTTGCTTTAATAAAGCAGCGTATTTTAAATGAATGGTCATTATATTCACAAACCAGTTGTAATGAATGTGTCTTGTGGAGCACCGGATGAAATGTCCAGAACACGGAATGAAAACTGTCTCCCAGGCAGAAGTCTGATTTCTCTGCTGTCTTTCCAATGTGTCTGTAACATCCCTACTTCTAAACACTGGCTTTTGTAAGCTATACATGAAAGTCAGCTTACATCATGTAAATGTGCTACATCGCGATGGCAGTACAAAGACAAGTGTTTTTTTTTCACTTGACCCATACAACATAAAAAGGCTCAAGGTCATGTTGTCAAAACAAGCTTCAAATTTTTCTACGTTTACTGCCGCCCCTCTCCAAACATGACAAGGATAAAAGCTGTCTTCCTCCAGCCCCCCAGCTATGACCATGAACCAAGTTAACTGCTATGATGACACTTGGTGGTCTGCCACTTCACTCAGCTAGTTGCAGCTGTTTGCAGGGACCCCTATGGTCAACTGTGTGCACACAGCACATTGAAGTCTCCAGCAGTCAGATAACAAAGATTATCAGGACACCCCTTGGTGAGTAAAATTAAACACTGCAGGTTAAATGAATATCAATTACTATGTGAAACTCGTGCAAACCACTAGGTTGTCATCCATAAACTGGGGTGGATTCAACTCTGGGTCAGAGCAGATTGCAAGCTGAATCCTTTAAAGTACTCCTCTTTTTGCAGAGCATGTTAGAACAGTATATACCCCAAAAAAAAATTAAATATTGAAGTAATTGATGCTTACAATGTATGGTTACTATTCCAACAGCTGATTTTCGCTTCAGGACATAGGGAGGTTGGTTCTCTGTGAAATGCTCATTAGTAAAGACATTGGTATCTATTCACAGATTATTTGGATGGGAGTAAGGTTACATTTCACATATAGAAAACAAACTTAGCTCCAATTATTTTCTTTGGGAGTATTAACTGAATACCCCAACACCCCTGCCCACATCCCCTCCCACTTTGATCAGGCACTGGGCATGCAATTAAGTTGAAGAAGTTTTTTGTCATTTTATAAACAAAGTCTTAACTGATTGCACCCAAGGATACTCATAGAAACTCAGGAAAAGACAGCCGTGGTACCATTATCCATATATTTAAAATTCAGTAGAAAAAGGAACAGTGCCAGAGGACTGGCAAACATCAAATGTAATCCCTATCTTAAAAAGAGAGATAAAGTTAATTTGAGGAACTATAGACCAGTTGGCTGAATGTCAGTGGCAGGAAGCATATCTGAATTTTTGGTGAAGTATTAGAAAATGTATTTAGATATGGGGCAGACTTTTCTCAGAATTCAGCAAAGGCCAATAACGGGTGGGAAGAGCACTGTTGAAGCTGCTGGAAACAATGATTACTTTCTCTATTATCCCAAACTCAATGTGAAAAGCTTAAAGGGCCAGGTCCTAACGCTGGTGGGATGGGCAAGCACACAAATGTTCACCAAGAAACCTCCATCCCTGCACTCCCTCTTGGCAATGCCCTGGCACTGCCCCCTTGCACTACACTCTTGCACTGACTCCTGGCACTGTTCCTGGGTACCTCAGGTAACCCACTCACCTGAGCCCCTCTGGGAGGGGGTTGGCAGGTATGTATCCCGGGACACCAGTGGATTTAGTGCCTTTTTACACTTGAATGGATTTTCTTAATGGAGCTGGGGGTGTGGGGAAGGGGGATGGAGGGGGGTCCGATTCAGGCACAGAGGCCTGATAGTGAGATGATAATATATTCAAATGATGTTGCTGACATTGAATGTCAGGAAACTCACTCTGTCACTGACAGGGGGTGGGGACAATTGTGTCACACATTTATGTCAGCATGAAATGCAATGTCAGGCCCACCTGGCAAAAACAGGAATGGACGGCACAGTTCGTGTGGAAGGAAACCAGAGCACATGGAGGAAACCTATGCAGACACGGAGAGAATGTGTAAACTCCACACAAGTAGTGACCCAAGCCAGGAATCGAAGCCGGATCCCTGGCACTGTGAGACACCAGCGCTAACCACCATGCCACTCTGCATCCCCAATTTTCCCATAGGTCATATATTTTGCAGAACTGAAAACAGAAAGGACAGAGTAATCAATGTTAGCACTGTTGCCTCACAGTGTCAGGGACCAGGTTTGATTCTGGCCTTGGATCACTGTCTGTGTGATGTTTGCATGTTCTCCCCATGTCTGTGCGGGTTTCCTCAGGGTGCTCCTGTTTTCTCCCACAATCCAAAAATGTGCCAGTTAGGCTGATTGGCCATGCTTAATTGCCACTTAGTTTCAGGGGGATTAGCAGGGTAAATATATGTGGTTATAGGGATAGGGTCTGGGTGGGATTGTTGTCAGCGCAGGCTCAATGGGCCACACGGCCTCCGTCTGTACTGTAGGTATTTTATGAATCTATGAAGTTTCCAGCCCTGGAAAGGATAAAATTGGATAGCGCTGAAAAACGATTGAAGTGCATGATTAATCTGCACCAATTTGAAGTAAGGCAGGCAACATTTCCTCAGTGCTCCTGGCAGACTCCAGTAAGGGTGAGTAAGGGCTGTGAGCCTTTCCGTTTCCCTTCATTCCCCTATGAGGAGCTTGTCCTGTTACTTGCAGCCTCTGCTAACCGCATGTTCAATTGTGTCTGTTTAAGAGAGGGCATTAGCAAGAGTGCTGAGGTTGAAAAGGTAGGGCTGATATCAATCTGAATGGCATTTAGCACATTCATTTGTTATGTAATTAAACAACATGCCCAAGGATTCTCTTCTTGTAAAATTATCACCTTTTTTGTTCCACTGTGCTGGTCTGTAAAAAAAAATTAAAAATCTGCAATTTAGGTAATCCTCGTTGGCCCACATTGATTACTCTGTTCTTTCTGTCATCAGTACTGCAAAATATATTATCTATGGGAAAACTGGGGACGCAGAGTGGTATGGTGGTTAGTGCTGGCGCCTCACAGCACCAGGGATCCGGGTTCAGTTCCTGACATGGGTCACTACTTGTGCGGAGTTTTCACATTCTCTCCATGTCTGCATAGATTTCTGGTGCTCTGGTTTCCTTCCACACGAAAGATGTGCTGGTTAGGTGCATTGGCCATACTAAATTCTCCCTCAGTGTACCTGAACAGGCAACTGGGGGATTTTCACAGTGACTTCATTGCAGTGGTAATGCAAGCCTTACTTGTGACTAATAAATGAACTATTAAGCTTTAAAATTATCAAATTAATATTCACAGTACCTAATAATTAAAACGTCATTTTAAAAGTTAATGATTGCTGGAGGAACCCTTTATCATTGGTTCATAGATGTGCTTTGTTGCTTCATTGTGCTCCTGGCATGATGCAATAGTTGCCCCAAGTAACCAACTTGAAACTGTTGGTAAGAAAATGGCATTTGTACACATTCCAACCAGTGTTTTGAAACCAATCAAGTCTTTACACTGCTTCTCAGATGACAATGAAACAAACACCTCTGGCAGAAAAATTACAACCCCGCTTCCTGCCTTCAGAAACCGATAATCAAAGGCAGTCCCACGGGGGATTTTGACAATACAGGACAAGATGATCAGACCAGACCACTGGAGACGGATGGCCATGTTAATGCAGTGTTGTTTAATGGAATGAGAAGAGGGCATTGAAGAGAATGAAGACATTGATAGAAATACAGAGCCTTCAGCACTCTAACACAGAAACTGTCAGTGACAATGCAAAGAGCCTTCAGCACCCTGGCAGGGAAGCTTGAGTGTTGAAATGGAAGTGTCAAAGATGGAAGAAGCCTTGAGTGTCAAACTTAGAACATCGGTTGGTTCCAGTTACACTGAATATTTTTCTGAGTTGTTGACTGTTGGCAACGGAATATTTTGAAGGTATTTTAATCAGTAGAGCCAGGTTGTGATATTTTGAATATGAGCATGCTGATAAAGACAATCCATTTTTAACCTGAAGTGGGTTAAGGTTGGTAAAAACCACAAGGAGAGCAGTTTGATATGTTGTGGTTATATATCAATATCGCACAGTGTGACTTCACCGCACCAATTCAGTGTGATTCTCAAAGGATTGACTTTCGTCAGACTTAAATCGTAAGCTGTTCTGCTCATCCTTGTTCTACAAAAGCAAACTTAGTGAGAAGAGGATTAAGTGGGGTGCAAATGGGTTAAATGGGTGCAATTCAGTTGGGACACCTTTGAAGTGTGCTGATCCTGACATGACCTGAGGCATCTGTTTCTGGCCATTACCTTGAGCCCAATCTTCCTGTGGTGTAGACTACCCTCAGAGGTCTGCAGAAGTGGTACTGCCCAGCAGCTATGCAACAATCTGGCTGGTTTCAAAACACAACAACTAACGGGCCTCCAGCACTAAGGGCCTAATGGGATCCTGAAGAAAAAGGGCCCATTGATTTTCAGTTGCTCCATAGTTTTGCTGTCTGCCTCCCCAACCAAAGCTCATCTGACCCGAGAGGAGCCAGGTGCCAGGCCTAGCATTCTGGATCTCTTTCTAATAGGCCCCTGCCATTAGGGAGAGAGGAGGATGAGGCAACAAAGGCTCCCTCACATGATTTTCACCTCAGTACATATAGGTTAGAGCTTGTGGCAGCTCCAGGTGTGAGGACTCTATCCTTCAGTTCCCTTTCTCTCTCACAGAAACTCTAGAAGTCCCTGAGCAAACCAAAGAAGTATAATCATGTTGTAGGATTCCTTCCCTTTTTCATTAGTTTCATACATCACACATACCAGTCAACTCGAGAACAGCTTCTTCCTTGCTGCCATTAGATTTTGAATAGTGCAATCATATATTAAGTTAATCTTTCTCATCAGACTACCTGTAACTGCAAATTATATTCTGCACCCTGTCCTTTCCTTCTCCTTTATGTACTCTATTAAAGGCATGCTTTGTCTGTATAGCGTGCAAGAAACAATACTTTTCACTGTATACTGATACATGTGACAGTAATAAATCAATTCAAATCAAAGACATGGAAACTGAGCATATCCAGGGGGAAGACAGATGAAAACATAAGAGAAAATGCTGGAAAATCTCAGCAGGCCTGGCAGCATCTGTAAGGAGCGAAAAGAGCTGACACTTCGAATCCAGATGACCTTTTGTCAAAAGGCTTCAGATTCCAGCATCCACAATAATTTGCTTTTAGGCAGTCGATAACAAATGGTTCTGTTATAACTTCAAATAGATATCAAATTACTTAGCAGCTTACTTTACCAAGCACAATAGCCATTTATTTACTTGGATTTCCCTCACAGAAGTCCAAGCTCCAATTCAAAGCAATGGTTTCAGTTGTTAATATGGGTGGCACAGTAGCACTGTGGTTAGCACTGCTGCTTCACAGCTCCAGGAACCTGGGTTCGATCCCTGGCTTGGGTCACTGTCTGTGTGGAATTTGCATATTCTCCCTGTGCCTGCGTAGCTTTTCTCCAGGTGCTCTGGGTTCCTCCCACAGTCCAAAGATGCATAGTTAGGTGAACTGGCCATGCTAAATTCTCCCTCAATGTACCCAAACAGGTGCTGGAGTGTGACAACTGGGGGATTTTCACAATAACTTCATTGCAGTGTGAATGTAAGCCTACTTGTAACTAATAAATAAACTTTAAAATTTAATATAAGTGTAGAGTTAATGCCTGACTTGAGTGAGGTTCCCTGGAGGCAGTGGTTTCACAACACTTCAGATGCACATAATTTTGGAAGCTATTTTGGCATAAATTCTGGGATATAGCCTCCTTGAGCATTTACTACTTATCCAACCAGAGCACCTGTGCTGCATTGGGCACGTGTCAAGTACCTGCCAAAGCAGTGTGGGCTGGCAGAAGCAGGAGAAACAGCAGTAGGCAGCCATTTGGGTTTTATCCAGCTTGTCCAGTCTACATTTTCAAAGAACCTGTTGTCCACCTTCAGACAGAATGGCTGACAGAATGTTTCAAGGGTCCAGGCCAAGATCCAGTCCTGGATCCCCAGACGATTGCCGAATATGTGGAGAGGAAGTCTGGTACACCTCCTCCTTCCTGCAATATCAGCCTTCCAGGCCAGGGTTGAGACATTTCCAAGATTGTGAATTTCCTCTCCCACTAAGCCCTTCAAGATGACACAGATGAGTTTTGAAGTAATGAGGGTCTGAGACCCCACGTAGCCCTCGTTGGTCTGTCCTACAGCACTTTATGGGTCCCGGGGAGGGTCGGCATGGAATTCTATGCCCACATGGTTTCTTGGAGTGAGAAAGGTGTGCCATCTGTGTGCCCATGTTATTCACCCTAAACTTCAAAAGCGACGGAGATAGTGTATTAATGAGAAATTCAACAGAATTCTATTGTCCCACCCACCATGGGAATCGGAGCAGGCAAGGGGGTGGACAATGGGAAGGACCATTGACCCCAGGTGGGATTTTCCGGTTTCAGGTCGAGCAAGGCCATAAAATCCCACCCATAGTGTCTCACAACAGTCACTGACACTTGTGTAGAATGCCATGTGATCAGTCTTGGTCGCATCAGCCATTTAAAATACAGTGTAGTGTGTTCGACCATAGTTTGCCTGTTAATTCATTTTTAGCTCATATTAATTCTGAAAATTAGAATATAAGATAGATGTTGCAGATTGTTATCCTTTTTTGTAGGAAGGCTTATTTTGCTTGTTAAAATGTGGAATCCTTTAGCTTTCGTCCCCTAGTGGATAGCTGGGATTTCAAACTTTGTCTACTTTAAATAAAATGTTACTGCTCCCTAACTGGAATATTTAATGTGGCTCTTGTAATTAGTTACCTAAAGTCCTGGCTTTCACTCTTCAGAGTGGGGTGGCACAGTGGTTAGCACTGCTGTTTTCCAGCACCAGGGATCCAGGTTCAATTCTAGCCTTGGGTCACTGTCTGCATGGGGTTTGCACATTTTCCTTGTGTCTGCGTGGGTTTCCTACAGGTGCTCCGGGTTCGTCCCACAGTCCAAAGATGTGTGGGTTAAGGGGATTAGATGGGTAAATACTTGGGGTTATGGGAATAGAGCCTGGGCGTGATGCTCAGTCAGAGAGCCAGTACAGACTCAACAGGCCAAATGGCCTTTTCCTGCACTGTAGTGTTCTATGATTGTATGATCCTATATCCTACCAATCAATCCGAGGCCTGAAGCTCCAAAACCCTAGTAACGCATTGGAAGCAGTAGCCACAGTTGGGATCGCAGTAAGCATGGTGCCGGGAGCCCCAGAGTTAAGACAAGAGGGATAGGCTGACTGAGTCAGTCAGGCAAGCCCCAGCAATGGAAGTGTCACCAAGAGGCTGGAGTATTCCTCAAGGGAAAGGCATTGCTGATGCAAAGGGGCGCAGGGTCCCAGAATCATGGAACCCCACCAAGCCCTTAGGTCGACAAGCAGTGTATACCTTTCAGACTTGCCATATGAGCAGTAGCAAGAAGAAACCCTAAAGATGGGCAGACCACCCATAAGCCATTCCCACTGCTGGTAAAATAACAGCAAAGCAGGTAGGTGACGGGCACAGCACCTTCCACCATCTCATTCAATTTTATGCCCCACTCTCGCCTGCCAGCCTGAACAACGAACAAAGAGAAGTATAGTACGGGAATAGGCCCTTCTGCCCTTACTCAGACTGTATCCCTCTATTTCCTCCCTATTCATGATCCCTTTCAGATGCCTCTTAAATATTGTTAATGTGCCTGCTTCCACCATCTCCTTTGGCAGTACATTCCAGGCACCCACCACTCTGTGTGAAGAACGTTCCCCGCACATCTCCCTTAAACTTCCCCCCTCACCTTGAACCTGTGCCCCCTTGCAATTGACACTTCCACCCTGGGGAAAAGTCTCTGACTATCCACCCTGACTATGCTTCTCATAATTCTGTAGACATCTATCAGGTCTCCCTCAGCCTTCATCTTACTAGTGAAACCAAACCTAGTTTATTCAACCTGTCCTCATAGCCAACACCCTTGAGACCAGGCAACATCCTGGTGAACCTCCTTTGCACTCGCTCCAAAGCTTCCACGTCCTTCTGGTAGTGTGGTGACTGGGTATGAGTTAACATTTCAGGCCTGTGATCTTTCATCAGAATTATTATTCCTGTTCTTTTTAAAATAGACCTAACATTGCCCCATATGGTTCACTCTCACTCTACCATTAATTTCTGTGCTCATCCCTCCTTAGTGATGAGTGGGAGTCTAAAAGTAGGGGAGTGTGATGGGGGAAGGAGGGAGGATTCCTGATATAAAATAAGCTTCTTTGCAGGCAGGAAGAGTTGCTGCAAGTGTTCACATCAAATCCATAATAACTCAAATGGGGACTTAGTCATTGGGCACAGTTTGTCATGTATTATCAAAAAATATTAACACTTTGAGTGCTGGAGTCCCTTTCACACTCCTGGGAAATGGCAGAGTTTCGTGTTGAGTTTCAATTTACTCTGTCCTTCTTATCAGGTTTATGTTTAGCAGCCTGAGTTGTGCTCTGTGGTAGTGTGGATGTGTTTTATGTTCGTGACCTGTGAAAAGTTCATGTCCTGTGGGATAGATGGCCCTTTCCCCCAAAGTCGCAGCATGATTAATGGTTTATTTACCACTGGCATCCAACAGCAACCATCTCTCAGCAGCTTTTTGATGTGAAACACACTTATTTGCAGACAGAGTTGCTTTGCTGGCCCTAACATATTAGCAAATCTAAACAATAATAAATAGTTTAATCTCGTGAAACATTGGGCAAGGAATCAGATTGTTCCGTTGAGTTTTGGAGCTGAGGTTCACCTTTCGGCTTAATCTTTTTTTTTCTCCATCTTTATCTGAAGGCTTTATCTCTTTGCTGGGGCATGGCTCTATAGGCAGCAGACTGGTATGGAACAGTAGTGGCCATTATTGATTATGTCAATGAGACTCTGTATGCCATCCAATTGGCCCTGTCCATATATAAGACATGTATGTACATGTCCAATAAGACCCAAGAGACTGCTGACTGATCCCGCCCCCCCACCCCCCGGCCCCAGGGATGTCAAAGCTACTTGCAACATCTCTACTTACTATACACCCTCATGGCTGAGATCTGCTAACTTAACAGACACTGCAGGATCAGATCTGATCTTGATCAGTGTGGCTTCACAGTACACTGAAGGAAACTTCACAAAGATCAATTTTAATGATTAGGCTAGGAGAATTGGCTGTAGCATGAGATGAATGGCCATGTAATTGCTGCCATGTTCTACGCAACAAGAAAAGTTAAAATTAACCTCACTGATTCCTCGGGAGACTATAAGTCTATAAGCTTAAGACACTTTAAAATATATTGGATTGTTTTCTGTTAAAACATACGTAATGTTTGTAAAAATGCACCTTGTTGACTGTAACTATCATTGTTAATCAAGCTTACAATATTTTCTCAAATAAATTCACCTTGAGTGAAAGTGTTCTCTTTCATTGTTAAGGTACTATATTGTGTTATATTCTATTAAATTCCTGTGTGATGGTGTAAATTTGATGCAGGGATGAGCTACAGATCTGCTTTTAAAGTCCAGAAGCCTTTTGAAAGATATTTTGTGAATCTTGTGTTGTCTAGCAGGGATCTGTGACACCAATTCATATAATCCAGATACGCTCTTCAATTGCCTGTGTCCTTTAGCCCGGGACAAAATGAATTTTAACCCACCACTAACCACCAAGTCTGGTTACCGTGCGGAAAATCTTTTCCAGGTCTCACAATCCCCACGCCGACAGCAGATTAACACCTCTAAGTCTTTTTTTAAGCAAGGGTCCAAGTTAAAGATGGAGAATCCTGAGGTAGTTAATAGACCTTTGGTTCCATGGGCTTTGCTGATACAAAACCCTCCTGCGTGACTTGTCAAATCTCAAAACTGACTTGCCAGTAATCATTATCCAGTCAAAATAAACCAACAGAGTACATTAGCCTGTGAGATTTAGGAGCTCTGAGTTTGCTCTGCACCACATATTTCATCGTTCCAGATTAAAGAAATCTTTCGGATTTCCACATTTATTAGTCACTTTCTTGGCCCCTGGTTGATCATTCCTGAGCCTAGCGTAGTTACTTTTAAGTAAGCACTGAGAACATTAAGTAACCTTATATCCCCTGCAGAGTTTTTTTTAAATGTGGTTTCTTCAGCAGGATGCAGACCACTTAGAAGTAATCAAAAACAGTGTGCCTCAGATGCAATAGAAATATTATTCACAAGCCGTGCAAGTAATCAGACTGTCTGAAAAACCTATCGGTCTATTCTGTTCTTAGTAATCCTTGTAATGAATAATTGGGGTCGACAAATACTTATGTTAAATCACCCATCAGATGTTATTGTGAAATGAAGACATTTTGTCTGATTAGTTGTTGATGTTATGGGGAATTAAATCTACACAAAGGGAAATAAAGCAAAGGAGATGGTTAACTGGTTGGTTTGTATGTACCAGAATGGCAAGGACCTATTGTTATTAGATATTACTGCATTGCAAAACAAAGGTTCTGTGCAAAAATTTTGCATGCTTTTATACTCTGCTCAATTTATCAAGACACGAAGGCTGTTATTTTCCCAAAAATTGACTAAGGGCAGAATTTTCTGAAAAAATTCTAAGTGTAGACCAGGTGAGAAAACAGAAGGTTTTCTTGCTGTTTTTTTTTCAGTTAGCTGAGTTTCATGAATTCATGGCACTCTGTGCAATACAGAGGCTGTCCGGAGATTCACGCTAGCAAGAGAGTGGTCAGAGCCTAATCTCGCCAGCGCAGCTAGCTGCAGACTGCTTGGGGCACCATTGCACAATGTTAAGGGATATCTATCTGCCCCCTCCCCCGATTGCCACCCCAGCCAATTGTTGTCCTGCCTGATTCCCGCCCCCAGACCCCAAATTTCCACTCCCACTCCCCGATTGCCACCCCCACCCCTTGATCACCACTCCCACCTCACGATCACAACCCCCACCAATCCTTTCACCCACCCCGCAGATTTCCTCCCTGCCTACCCTCCCAACATCGACCCATCCCCATCAGCACTGAGGCCCTGCCCCATTAGCACTGCCAGGGTGCCAGGCTGACAGTGCTCCATGGGCACTGCATGGCTCCGCCCCTGACCATTGGGATGGGGGCTCCTCATTCGTGGAGGTCATCTGTGATCCTCGCCGGTGAGGACCTTGACAGTGAGGCTGGATGATAGCATCAGGGGCTTATTAATAACACATAAAATATGTGATTAATATTGAAATCAGCCTCATGTCCTTCACGAGTGCAAGGCAGATTTCGCCGGAAAAGTAGGGTTGGCAAGATTGCAAGAGGTGAGAAACTGGGTGCAAACCCAATTTTTTTTTGCCTCTCCTACCTTACCGGCTTATCACGCCAATCAACCAACATGGCGAGCTGGTAGTATTGCGTCTAAGTGTCCAAGTAAGGACAACAGATTTATTTCCTTAAAGGACATTACTGAACCAGGTTGGTTTGTATGACAATCAACAATGATTTCACAGTCATCATTAGATTCTAACTCCAGATTTCTATTCAATTTTCACCATTTGCTGCAGCAGGATTTGAACATGAGTCTCCAGAGCATTATCTTGGGTCTCTGCATTACAAGTCCAGCAACAATGCCACTACACCACTGCCTCCCCTTAATTGATTTTGCTTTTTCTTATGATATTGTGGTGGTACAAGGATGGGCAGAAGACTCCTATTAGGCCTACAAAAATAACTTGGGCTGCTGCCAGTCCATGCAAGGCCCTTGCTGAGTTTGTCCCTGCTCCAAGCCTCCCCACCCACCCTCTCCCAGCTCAGCACAGAAGCCTGATAATCCTGCGCCCTTCTGAATCCAATAAACTGGTATGTGGAAGCTGTGTGGCGATCACGGCACACAGTGGCAATGGGCCCTTGCATCTAAATTACTGAGTCCTTCTGCTGGAAACAGTGGATCAGTGATCTCCACCCGCCTACCCTCCAACCCCATTCACCCATCCTCTGATGGATTTGAGATTGGTCTTACCATCTTGTTCAACATCCACTTGGGAGATCTGCACAGGCTGAAAGTTGCAGCAAGCATTCTGTTTACATGGATAAACCCAAAGTTCCTTGATCCTGAATTGCATCTGTGACCATTTTCATTTCATGTAATTACTTCTTCCACTCAACAACAATGACCATTTGGTCCATAACCAAAGTGCCCTTTAACTTCTCTCTTCAATTGTGACAATTATCCGCTTTTGACTCCACTGCTAATGAATAACCTCATAATGTTGCTCTTAAAAATACTCTCCGTGATTAGTACTTGAAAAGTCTTAGATTTGTGTAGTTAAAAACATCATGAAAAAGAATTGTAAAACAACTTTGTCAATGAATCTTTTAATTTAAGCTGATATTGAAATCTCAGCCACCAATCACTCTGCTGCAGGCTTAGTTTTCTTGAGCTTCTGTGTGGCAAGATGCTGTAAGTGGAAGCCAGAAGCTGCCTGGCACCCTCTACAGGACATCTGGTACCTGTAGGAAGAGGGTCAGCAGCTGCTTTTGCCCTTAACAATTCCAATTGCAGAATGAACAGTGCAAAGCTTGAAACACAAATTCAAAGTAAAAATAATAAATTCAATGTCAAATCAGGTGCAGAAAGCAAAATAAGGAGGAGGATTAAAAGAGTGAGGAAAAAAGAGACGCAAAGAAAAAGTAAAGACAACGTTGTTTTTACATTGCTAGCAATTAAAAGGGGTGAGATTCCACATTTATAATATTTAAATCCTAGTGTAAGATCCATTGTTTAGCAGTAATTATGAATGATCCTAAAAAGGATGCTTACTCTGTCCAGACTTAGACCAGATTTAGACTGCTAAGACTTTGATTTGGCTTTCTGTGGCAAACATAGTTTGTATTGACAATGCACGTAAAGGACCTTCACATTGCATTTGAATGGTGAACCAGTCAATGAGGGAAGCTGATGGCAGGATAGTGTACCTTGGTCAACAATGTTTGAATTTTTGTGTTTAACCCACATTGCCTTCTCCTGAGATTGTTGTGCAATAGGCAGACACATTAAGGTGAGTGATTACTGCCAGCATATTGCCTTGCCATTATTTTGAAAGAAAATTCTGTCTCAATATGTGTTTTAGTTAGCTATAAAGGCAGAGGTGTACTGCAATTCAGATTAGTTTTGCATTTGTAACACAATGTTTATAGTGCTTTGAACTTAGGGACCTTGAAATGCTGTGGCTGCTCTCCTAGTCTCACAACAAGAAAGGCAAAGCAATGCAACTTACAGAGGAACATGTAAATAGTTTTCCAAACATTTACACCACTTTTCTGGGGAGTTCCTCACTGGAGTTACAGAAAGAGACCCAAAGAAGCCGGATGGAATTTCAAGTCTACATACTGATTACTGGGATTAAGTGTTTTACACCTGATGTTTTGATGAAGTAATCTTTAATTGCTAACTCCTTCAAAGCTGCCCAGCAGGACCTGGACAATGTCTAGGCTTGGGTTGACAAGGGACAGGTAATGTTCATTCCGTAAAAATACCCAGGCAATAACCACCTCCGTTAAAACAAGCCCCAACAATCTCTGCCAACCTACAATGATCTTCATCATTGAAAACCAGATCATTAAGATCTTGGAGATCACCATTGACCGGAGGTTTAGTTGAGCCAGTCATATTAACATTGTGACAACGGTGGAATTCTCCCAAGCCCCCATTGGCAGATTCAATGATGGGTGGGGGTGGTGGGCCAGGGGGGTGGGGGAAACGACTTAGCAGGCAGCCCAAAAGTCGTTTTTATGTTAACATGAATTGACAGTGAGATCTTGCGCTGGTGTCCACTGTGGAAGATCTTGAAACCAGTTGGAGGCAGGCACGAATCCCACTTGCATCCCACTTGCTAATGGGTTGCAGATGAAGGCCTGTCCAGCCACACCCAATTTTCTGTGTCACTAGCAGGAAAACATGCCTATGCAAAGCACAGTGGCATGCAGATATCGAGAGTCATCTGAGCAATGCCTGGGGGCTACCTCTGGAGCCCAGGATGGAAGCCAATAGCAAGCACAGACCCTAGAACACCAGTACAATGGGTCAGAGGGCATCTGTAGGTTGTCCTTCCATATTTGGTGTCCTCTGCAATGGAAACACTCCACATTCATGGAGTCATGGCACTTAGGGCAGCATTCTCCCAACTGGGATTATGTGTGAGGAGAAAAGCTTTTATCCATCTACGTGCTGTTTCTATTGAAGCCGCTCAGCTTAATATATGTAAATTCAATTTAAACTGATATTCATATATTCATATACATTAAAAGATAAAATATGGGAGTGAAGAAAGGATAGGAATATTTCTTTGTGAGTTGGGGAAGCATTAAATGCTTTACATTGAGAATAGTTGAGGCAAGAAACTGTTGCTTCTGTTAAGGCAAGTTCTGGATCAGGGAAAGGTACAGGGTATGGTGGAGAACCAAGTGGGAATAGTTTAGCACAGAGCAGACACACACTTGACTGCATCTTTCTGATATAGCTATTTGATAGTAAACTCTTCAGCATAGAAACCCAAGAAACCCCCTCCTCATCTCACAGCAGTTAACATACTCCCTTGGGGGTGAGGGGGGGTACTGGATATTGATTATGTGTGATTTTTTTTTCCTCCCTAGCCCAGCTGTGCTGAGATTATTTCTGATGCTCTTTAACTCCAGATAAGCTATTTCAGCGCAAACCAATGTGGTGCCTTTTAATCCACCTCCTTGTACCCTGCTGAGCAGTGAAACTTTTCTTCTAGGCAATTGAGGGACCTTAGAGTTATATTTCAATCTTTCTTAAAAATCTGACTATACGTGTCCACTTTTATTTTGATAAAAGCAATTTTCTCATTTTCTTTTCTTCTCATCTGCACGAATGCATGAGGTTCCTTAGGCAGCACCTTCTAAATCCATGACCACTGTCATCTTGGAGGACAAGAGCAACAGATACCTGGGAACACCACCACTGGACATTCCCCTCCAAGCCACCCGCCATCATGATTTGGAAATATACCTTCGTTTCTTCACTGTTGCTGAGACCGAATCCTAGAACTCCCTCTCTAACAGAACAGTGGCTGTACCTACACCTCAGGGATTGCAGCAGTTCAAGGAAGTAGCTCACCTTCAATTTCTCAAGGGCACGTAGGGATGGGCAATAAATGCTCCTGTTGCCAGCAACACCCATATCCCATAAATGAATAACACAAAATTATAGTAACAGAGTGATGCTTCTCTACTCACTTACTTTATCAACGTTACTCAAGCTAACTGGTAGGAGTTGGTTGAGATAACGCAGGCAACACCTTGCTCACTGATTTTCCTTCCTTACATCGTGACTCTTGCCTACAGCAGCAACTGAAGGGAGTACCAGGCCACTGGTATAAATCTGTATATTTCCACTCCATGATATTACTTATTGACAGACTGGGGCACTGTCCCATCTCATCCTATTTAATTATATATATTTTGGTTTCTTTGTTCGCAGTTTGTCTGCCTCTCTTTCTCTCCATAACAGTTTCCAGAACCTCCTCAGAAACCAGCTCACTTCTAAACTTCCTCAAAGTGAACCTCCAGTGGGATAAGAAAAGTTTCAACATTTCCTCCCTTCTCATTAACTCCAATCTCAATGCTGTTCAGGGATTTATTACTGGGGTAACATGGAAAATATGTAGTCACCACTGTTATTGCCCCTCTACACAGATGTGTGTTGCTGAGCTCTGCAAATGTTGCTGCTGGAGGAAGAGAAAATAAATCGACAAAACCTGAAAAGTTAAACAAAATAAGCCAATTCATAAACCTTTCTGTTTGCAAGAAAACATGCAGCTGATCTGTGTCTTTGGTATGTTCCTCGGCATAGCTCCCTATACCCTTATCGTTCTGAAAGCACTGACTTATGCTGGGATGTCAGTTTGTGGGCAATAGTCACCCTCTAATGACAAGTTGTCATTCTGCACGTGCAGATCTAGACAAGTGAGTCAGTTGTCCAGCCAATCAACAATGGGAGGCATCACAGCATTACCTACATAGAAACATAGAAGATAGGAGCAGGAAGAGGCCATTTGGCCCTTCAAGCCTGCTTCGCCATTAGTCACGATCATGGCTGATTATCCAACTCAATAATCCTGCTTTCTCCCCATAATCTTTGATCCCATTTGCCCCAAGTGCTATATCTAATCACCTTTTGAATACATTCAATGTTTTGGCATCAACTACTTCCTATGGTAATGAATTCCACAGGCTCACCGTTCTTTGGATGAAGAAATATCACCTAATAGTAAGGCCCAGAGTCTCAGCACTGATGGGAAACTACCAGCAATTGTGCAGGCAGCATCTTATTCAAAAGGGTGTCTGGGATCGGTAAGAGGTCAGCATTGCCTTTATTGTCCGTACTGGAGAAACAGGAGCAGAATGTAATGAGAGGGAGTGCCCCAGCTCACTGTCCTCACTGAGGAAGTCGGTGATGGCGAAACTTGTGCAAGTGCATTTGTGTATTGGTGGAAATATTGCATCATTGATGCACAAAGAGTACCTGATGTGTACAATCATGGATTATATCCCACAAGAGTATCTCTACTACAATATCTCTGAGCATTAGAGGATGCAATTGTGTCATCCCAGTGAGACTCTCATCTATTATGGTTGACAGTTGTAGATTTTTGTGTTCTGAAAGTGTGGACCTGTGAGATTTTTGATTATTCTTGGAAGGGAGAGTGAAAAGTTTGAAAAGCTGTTGAATTCCATAGATGAAAGGGTTAGAGTACATTCCGGCTCATCCGACAGAATAGGTACACAGGTTTCTTCTTGTCAGAGAGAAGTTCACAATATCTCCATCCTATGTCTCCCACGAGGTCAGACTAAGCTATAAAGGAAATCTAGAGATACTTCAACTTTTCGATCAGCAATGGAGATGCCTGTAAAGTGATCTTTGTGGGAAGTATAAAATATATACAGGATAGTAAAAGTAAATCTGGAAAATCATTTTATTATGACTAAGACAGTAATATAAAGGGATGCTTTTCCAAAGTGAATTTGAACTGATGTCAGGAGGCATTTCTTCATGAAGAGATTCCCAGGACGATTCATGAGGCTAAAAACCTCAAGCTGTTTAAGAGATAATTAGATACTGAAAGTGAGGGATTTTAGCATCTCTGGATGAATGAATTAAAATGGACAAAGGGTTTTTTAATGAATAATTGTCTTGAGTTCTTGTGATTCTCCTTCAGGTATCAATTGCCCTTTTACAAGATCATAACTCAATCATTCAGATAATAGCTATTAAGATGGATTAATAGTAAAATAAGGATGTTGAATGATTTATTTCCTTTGACTGACGTCATGACAGCTGACATGATGTTGGAGCGACCCATAACCTACAGCGACTGTGGACATGTTGAACTGTTTAAGGAAGACATGTGTTTTGCAAGAAAAGACACTGATCAAAGGATGGTTGATATTGTAAATGGACCCCTTCTGGAAAATTCCTTTGTGAATTGTACTGACAGACCTGTCCTGATAGGTTGGATGGAATTTCACACCTGGGCAGGTGTCAAGGCCATTGGAAAGGAAGGCATGGAAAATGCGAAAAGCTGGACTTTAATCCCCTGTGTTGGTGAAGACAATGGAAACAATCTCCCATCCCAGCCAGCTACATCCCCATCAGACATCTAAAATTCTGTTGATTTATATCCGTCGAGAAGTTTCTGAGTTGAAAGAAAAATGGACTTTGAATGCAAAGAATGCCAAATGAATTGCCTTCTGGAGGATAGAAACTAGAGTGGAAACTGACTCCAATACTTCCACAATACAGTGTTACAACCAGATAGGGAGGAATAAGTTTGCTCCCTTTCGAATACACAGAAAATGAGTTTAAAACTAGCTCTGAAATACAGTGTGTGTGTGTCTCTCTCTCTGTCTCTTGCTGGATAACAAGTGCATTACAGGAAGTAGCAAACAACAGGAAGAAAAGGACAGTCACTCCTGCAGAGACAAGCAGGTCATCTCTCTCTTTCTCTCTCTGGAACTAATCATTGGATGTCTTTGACAAATTGTAAAACTTAACAAAGCTAAATCCAGAGCTCTACCAAAATTGCCAATCATAACAGCCACAATGTTCCACAAACTACATCTCATGGCCAAACCAAGGACTTCCTTGAATATTCTTTTCACTATTAACTAAACTCTTATCTTTCTTATTTATGATCTGTGTGCGTGTTTTGTCTTTTATTATATTACTTTAGCTTCGTATAACTTTACTGTTTCTTTGACTCAAGGAAACTTGTTTATTTTATTAGTCACAAGTAATGCCAACATTAACACTGCGATGAAGTTATTGTGAAATTGCCCTAGTCACCACAGTGTTTGGGTCAATGCATCTAATCAGCACGTCTTACAGAATGTGGAAGGAAATTTGGCTTGATTGGTTCCTTCTTAAAAGGTAAATACGTTTTGTCTTGAAAAGGTATCTACAGGTGGAGAATTCGAACAAACATTTGTGGTAGCGAAGTGAGGGGTTTGAATCAAAAGGGGAGCCAGTTCATTCCTTCTAATCAGTTGTGACACTGTATTCTGGGAAGTATTTGAGTAAGCTTCCACTTTAGTTTCTGTATTCTGCTCTCTTTTTCTTCATCCAACTTGTCTAAAGCCTGTAACAGAGATGGTAGAAACATAGAAAACAGGAGCAGGAGTAGGCCATTTGACCATTGGGTCTGCATCATCATTTATTATGATCATGGCTAATCATCCAGTTCAATAGCCTGATCCTACCTTTCCCATATCCTTTGATCCCCTTCGCCCAAGAGCTACACGCAATTTCTTATTGAAAACATACCATGTTTTGGCCTCAATTGCTTTCTGTGGTAGCAAATTCCACAGGCTGACCACTCTCTGGGTGAAGAAATTTCTCATCATCTCCATCCTAAAAGGTTTACCCTGCATCCTTAGACTATGACCCCTGGTTCTGGATACTGGCAGGGACTTGGTCTGCTCTCAGATCTGGGTAAATACCTCCATAAACAGCCACCAGAAGACATCAGGAACCATACATACTCAACTCTCCTCATTTGGTGACATTGCATCTTTGGCTCAACCTCTTCCACTGGTCATGGTTGTGATTAGATATGAAGGACTTACATATTCTATTTTTCCATTTTGAGATTCATTTTTCTCTTCACAGGCCAACCAAACCATTTCACATTCCCTGACCAATAGAACAATCAAAAGATCTAGTTACCTGGCAACATACAAATGGTCCTTTGTGTGGATGCTAAGATGAGCATGAGGTCAGGTAATGCTCATTCTCATACCTGAGGGGTAGAAAAGGCTTTGTGTGAGCTTTGTGTCACCACTAGTAACTAAACTGAGATCATCATATATTGAATCATATGCACACAACTGCAAAATACTGCCTCACAGCACCAGGGACCCAGGTTCTATTTCCAGTTTGGGTCACTGTCTGCATGTTCTCCCCATGTCTGGATGGGTTTGCTCTGGTTTCATAGAATCCCTACAGTGCAGAAAGAGGCCATTTGGCCCATCGAGTCTGCACTGACCACCATCCCACCCAGGCCCTACCCTCATATCCCTACATATTTACCCACTAATTCCTCTAAACTACATATCTCAGGACACTAAGGGGCAAATTTTAGCATGATCAATCAACCTAACACGCACAACTTTGGACTGTGGGGGGAAACCCACGCAGACACAGGGAGAATATGCAAACTCCACACAGACAGTGACCCAAGCCAGGAATCGAACCCAGGTCCCCGGAGCTGTGAAGCAGCTGTGCTACTGAGCCACCCCTGTGATTTCCTCCCACAGTCTGCAAGATGTACTGATTAGGTGCATTGACTATGCTAAATTCCCCCTCAGTGTATCCGAAAAGCACCGGAGTGTGGCGACTAGGGGAGTTTCACGGTAACTTCGTTGCAGTTTTAATGTAAGCCTACTTATGACATTAGTAAATAAACTATAAACATAGCAGAGTCAACCTTTGTGTAAGGTTCTGTTCTACAAAAAAAATTGCCTTCACAACCTCACCCCTTTTCTACCCTTCAATTAGTATTGGAGCGATGCTCCATGGGTGCAAATTATTGTTTCACTCAGATGCTGTTCACTATTGTACAAGCAAATGTGTTGCTTACTTAACTGTAAGGCACATCATTCAGCTCCCATGTGATCTTTAGCTGGTAAATATATCCACCTATGTACACTTTACAACAGGGGTTAATGGATCAGAAAAGAAAGTTGGAACTCAAGCAATTTGTCTCCTTTCCAAGACATTCCAAAACTGAAGCCTTTAGAATCGTAGAATCCCTACAGTATAGAAGGAGGCCATTTGGCCCATCGAGCCTGCACCGACTCTATGATAGAGCATCCCACCCAGACTCTCTCCCAGTAACCCCACATATTTACCCCACTAATCCCCCTATTCTACACATCTGGGTACACTAAGGCACAAATAAGTATGACTAATCATCCTACCCCGGCACATCTTTGGACCATTGGAGGAAACTGGAGCACCTGGAGGAAACACACACACACACACACTTTGCCACCCTTACATTTGTGAATCATTCTCACAAACGCTGAAGTCAACTAACTGAACTCATTGATCTTTCCTTGTCTACGTGGTTCATTTCCACTACTGGACACTGAATTTACAACTCTACTGTCAACATTACCTATGCAATTCATCTCCTCACATTGTTAACAACTATAAATGAAAGAAGAAAGAAAACTAGTCCAAGAGAATGAAGCTATCACTTTGTCTTATCATGAATGAAGGAAATGTAAATAAAGTGTAAGTATGTGTACAGTCAGAAAATATTTTTTAGATAAAATAGCTCAAAAGAACTTCCCCCATCTTTTGAGTTTCAAGGAAGGAGATACAAATAGCAATAGATTGAAATATCTATGTTATTTACAGTATACTTCTGAACAGAGGACTGCAATAGAAGATTCTACACTGTCATGACTGAACATTACCTAAAGTAAAAGGAGAAAAGACACCATAATACAGAATATCTCTTTGAGGCAAAACTACGTAAAATAGTTTGCCAAGCCATATTAGATCTAAGCAGTTGCGTAAATATTTGGAATTTCACTGATGCAACTAATAAAACTGTTTAGAAATTGTTCATAATGTTTACACATAGAGGAAAGATATGAGCCTGATCTTACAATAATGTTTAGCTGATGAGATGCTGCTTATTAGCAATCACTATAAATATTTGCAGCAATGGCGAATCCCAGATTAGTTGTTTCTTGTATTTCAGGTATTTACTACTTCCTGAAGACTACATTTAAAGATGTTTTTAAGCGTTACCACAGAAATGTGGTTTTGGGCAGTGCCAGTGTAATCCAGGGTTCAAGTTCAAAAGCTCCCTATATCCCTCAGGCCTCAGAAGGAACTGAATATTTTCCTGAGCTGTTAGATAAAGTGCCAGGGTATGGAGGGGACATCAATCCTGAGAAGTTTTCACCTTGCTGCCAGCGTGCTTGCTGATTTCTGATCACTGAATGGCAGCTGAACAAATCTCGATCTGTGCCTTGTCTACATAATGGTTACTGCCCTTTGAAAAGTAAGTGTGAGGTGCTTTGCAGTGTCCCAAAGCAAGGTACCTCATCAATACGAGCATTGTTCGAGCTAGATATTTGCTAAAGATTGACCATTTATGGAGATGAATCACTTCGGCAGTGTGCAAAGGGGATTGAAATTGAAACTGGTATCAGTTGAAACTGAGAGGTCTGCATTCAGAACTCTAATATGACAAAGCAAAAGACGTCAGCACCCATGCTGAAAATCATGGCAGGATGAATTTACTTTAAAGGCAGGTCACAATCATTTTGATGAGAGAAAGAAGTCAGAAGAGAAGAAGCTTGCTGGACAACTTTACAAGTGAGATAATAATACCTCTTTATCGACAAAAAGTTGTTTCCAAAGAATCTATTTTTCAAAACTTCAAATCAGAACTCAATAATTTTGTCTCTATTCCGAATAAAATTATCTTTACATGGAATGATTGTTTCCTTGTTATTATCTTCTGTGATTATGATCATCTGGGTGCAATTTTTGTAGTATTCTGCACAACAGTGTGTGGCATCACTCCAGCAGTACTGAGATAAGGACACATTCTGCTACGTTCACACTAAAAATAATCCCTGATGTCTAGGTGCAAACCAAGCAGGCACATTTGGTGGGCAAAGATCAAGTTACACCAGCACACAGTCTTTCATTGGTGACTAGAACCATACATCAAAACTAGACCCTGGTATCACTGAGGGCTTGGATTGACATTACACCAACCAACACAGTCATTATAGTCTGAAAGACATCTGTGCAGGGGCCTGTTTGGTTCCAGTGTGAGGAATCTGTGACTCCAGACCAAAACTGTTGACTTGAGCCTAGAAAAAACCTGAAATTATCATTTGAGGTGCTGAATATCCTGGGTAACTATTTGTAGTGCAGCATTATTTTCTAAATGGGGAAATGCTTAAGAAATCAGAAACACAAAGGGACTTGGGAATCCTTGTTCTCTTAAGGTTAACATGCAGGTTCAATCAACAATTCATGTCGAGAGGGCCAGAATACAAGAGCAGGGATGTACTTCTGAGGATGTATAAGGGTCTGGTCAGACCCCATTTGGAGTATTGTGAGCAGTTTTGGGCCCCATATCTAAGGTAGGATGTGCTGGCTGTGGAAAGGAACCAGAGGAGGTTCACGAGAATGATTCCTGGAATGAAGGGCTTTCTTGCAGTAGGAATGGTTCAGGACCCTGGGTCTGTACTCTTTGGAGTTTAGAAGGATAGCGAGGCCTGGATAGAGTAGACAAGGAGAAGATGTTTCCACTGGTAGGAAAACCTAGAATCAGAAGCACAAGCTCAGGCTAAAGGGATGATCCTTTAAAACAGAGATGAGGAGGAATTTCTTCAGCCAGAGAGTGGTGAATCTGTGGAATTCTTTGCCACAGAAGGCTGTGGAGGCCAGGTCAAAGAAAAATTACAGCACAGAACAGGCCCTTCAGCCCTCCAAGCCTGCACCGACCATGATGCCCAACTTAACTAAAAGTGTTTTTAAGACAGAGATAGATTCTTGATTAGTATGGGGATCAGGGGTTATGGGGAAAAGACAGGAGAATGGAGGTAAGAAAAATATCAGCCATGATTGAATGGCGGAGTAGACTCGATGGGCTGAGTGGCCTAATTCTTCTCCTATGTCTTATGGTCTTATTAGCTATGCAAAATCCAATTGTGTTCTCACTGCAGAAGATTGCATTTCACTCCATTGCAGTTAAAGACCCTTCAGCCATTGGTGAATGTAGTGAGCATAGGGAGGGGAATTGAATGGAGCCCCTTCAAATTGTATGACTCGCATTAATGTATGCAGTGAATATTATATTATCGCAATTGTCTAAAGCACCTCAGAATGAAATGTAGGATGGAATTTTCCCATCCTGCCCTCCACAGGAATCGTAGCAGGCAGGGGCGGGCCATACAAAGATCCGTCAACCTCGGGCAGGATTTTCCAACCTTGGGGCGGGTGTGGCTGGAAAATCCTGCCTCCAATCTATGTAGAAAACTTTAACTCATTGGCATCATTTTGAAGGTCAATTTGAAATATCTGTAACAATTCTTTGACTGTATTGAAGCATCTCAGACTGTAACAAGATGTATGTAGAAAACCTGAATATCATTGCACTGCGCATGCTGACTACTTTGAAATGTTTATAACGTTCTTTCAGATATTTTATGTGTTAAGTATACTGTTGAAAAAAAATTCACACCATGATTTGAGGTGTAAGACCATGCCAATATATTAATATAGATTAATTAAATGAGTTGCCTTGATATTTCTGGGTCAGTGTGCTCTTTTTGAATTTTTTTTTGGAAGCGACACCGTCTCAGCTTCTACAAAAATTCTGTATCAGTCTGTTGGTACTGTTGATGTTTTATCGTAAAAGCAACAGAATGATCCAGGTATACTGTGGTGTAATGCAGTGATTTTAGAGCAAATTAGCTGAAAAATTCAAGAACAAAATATCTTGCATCACATTGATGCAACTGGCTTCATTATTATTTGGAAACAATGATGCTCTGTAATGAAGCAAGCAGCTCTATAGTACAGTCAAATGAATCAATCTCATTGAATATGAAATTCAATGCAAGGTAGCATAGCGGTGGGGTGGTATGGTGGCACAATGTTAGCACTGCTGCCTCACAGCGCCAGTGACCCAGGTTCGATTCTGGGCTTGGGTCACTGTCCGTGTGGAGTTTGCATGTTTGCCCCGTTCCTGCGTGGGTTTCCTCCGGGTGCTTCGTTTTCCGACCACAGTCCAAAGATGTGCGGGTTAGGTTGATTGACTGCACTAAATTGCCCATAGTGTCCTGGGATGTGTAGGTTAGAGGGATTGTGGGGAGAGCGTCTGGGGTGGGATGGTTGCCGGTGCAGACTCGATGGGCTGAATGGCCTCCTTCTGCCCTGTAGCGTTTCTGTGGTTTCTATGATTCATATTAAACCAGTCTGACTTAATGGTTCACTAAGCCACTTCAGAGCGCAGTCAGTTACATTAGTGTGGAAGTCGCATATAGACCAGACAGGAAAGGACATCAGGATTCCTCCCTCGAAGAATACCAATGAACCTGATGTGTTTTTGTGACAATTCAACAACTTTGTGGACCAGCATTATTTTTATCTCCAGAGTTTGTAAACGGAATTCATGTTCTCAAGATACCATGGCATTTTGAATCTGCATTTTCTAATGTACTTGTCCATTAACATATCAACATATAGATTAGAAGCAGGAGTAGGCCACTCAGCCCCCTGAGTCTGCTGCATCACCCCATAAGATCGTGGCTGATCTGATTATTATCTCAGCCCCACATTCCCACCTACCTCCTATAAAGTATTTTCCACATTAGAACAGTGGCACTATTAAGCCTCTTACTAATCATTTCAATATAATAATAGCTTAAGCACTAATCATGAATAGTTCAATCCCTAACTGATACAATGGCCCTGACTTTAAATGATGTTGGGCAATGGCCACAGTAAAAATTGGAAATAAGAGGTGCCCTCAGCTATTACCAATTCAGCCCAAGATCTCCTCATTTTAACTGAAGGGCCACATTTGCGTAGTTGAAATCCATGTCGGCATGATGGCACAGGGGTTAGCACTGCTGCCTCATAGCACCAGGGAGCCAGATTCAATGCCCAGCCTCCGGTCACTGTTTGTGTGAAGTTTGCACATTCTCCCCATGTCTGCATGGGTTTCCTCCGGGTGCTCTGGTTTCCTCCCACAGTCCAAAGATATATGGGTTAGGTTGATAGGCCATGATAAATTGCCCCTTAATATCAGGGGGATTAGAAGGGTAAATTCATGGAGTTGCGGGGATAGGACCCGGGTGGGATTGTTGTCAGTGCAGGCTCGATGGGCCAAATGCTTCCTTGTGTACTGTAGGGATTCTATGATTCTATGTCACACTTGAAGGTAGCAATAATGAAGTCAAGGGCTGTGGGTGGGAGCAGGAAAAGAGGAAGGAGCTGATGATTGCTGGGGATTGAAGGAATCGGCCCTGGCATAAAATAAGTTGCCAGTGTGGGAAGCGCTGGATGAAGAGACTCAGAGATTTCTCTCTGCTTCTCTAAAAATTCAACAATGTCACTTATCCTGATCTTTTCAGGCAACTGAGTTATATCCCGTCCCGTTTATCTGGTGTGTCTGCCACTGGCAGGCCTTCCCCTGAGACTGATTACATCATCGGGCTATGACCTTTCAGTTTAAATCCTGCCCTCCTTCACCTGCAACAGGAAGGTCAAATAATCTCAAAATTGATGAAGACAAATGTTAGCAAGTAGGGACTGTATGTCCTCAGGCCAGTATGTGAACTTGGCCTGAACTTAACCCTCCCATGAACCATACTCACTGGAAATGAGTGCTTAAAAGGTCAACCCCAGAATCTCAAATTCAAAAAAATTATTAAATTCTTACCATTTCTGGCAATATTATCTTTTATTTGTGCCACCTTTGAATGCTACTGAGGAGGATTAATCCAATCTGAATTTGCAACTTTGCTATCAGCAATACTTACAACCAATGTTTTTCACAATGACATAGAATGTAAGTTCAGAATGTTGGAGACAGCAATAACAAGAAATATTGATGGTTTGTTATTTGCTACAGGACTGTTACCATAACAGTTCTAAGGCGGCATAAAAGGTTCCTCCATGAAAAACTAAGGAATGAATGTGAGTGAAAAACATCAGAGTTCTGGTGCAGGGTCACCCAGTCTCAAAAGGTTGGCTCTATACTCTCCCCACAGATACTGTCAGACCTGCTGAGATTTTCCAGCATTTTCTGTTCTTATTTCAGATTCCAGTGTTCGCAATGTGTTGCCTTAATCTGAGTGAAAATGAATCATTGGCCAGAATTTTTCAGCCATTTGTACCAACAGTCCTGTTGACAACAAATCCCTGCCACAAGTTTCCCGCCAACAGGGAGGTACATAGAACAGGAAACCCTGTTGACAGCATCCCATTCCAGTTCTGTGCGCCCAGATCCTTCTGTATGTCAATGTTCTGAAGGGTTCTGTCATTTACTTTATAATTCGCACCTCAATTTAATCTTTCAAAATGCATCACCTTGCATTTGTCTGGATTAAACTCTTCAAACTGCCTGGAAGGACAAAGAGTAGCAGGTTCATGGAAACACCACCAGCTGAGAATTTTCCTTCACCATCCTGAATTGGAAATATATCCCTGTTCCTTCATCATCACTAGGTCAAAATCCTGGTACTTCCTACCTAGGTGTACCTACACCAGACGGACTACTGCATTTGTGCTGGCGGTTCACTACTGCCTTCTGCAGGGTAACTGGGGATGAGCTTGCCTTAAGAACACATCTCATTAACAAATAAAAAATCCTGATCAGTTTCAATTGTGTTGTTAGCTGTAGCACCAGTTGCCAAAAAGACAATCAATTAGCATGCAGAAGGGAAAGACATCATCTAGAGTATTACATTTTCCCTGCTGAAGATTTCATGGGGATTTTATGGGGATGAAGTAGTTTCCAGGCAGTTGTCTTTATTAAAAGGAATCGAAATGCTGAAATTTATTTTTTACAGGCAGCAGAATCATTAATATCGTGTTTCAAAGACCCAAAATAAAGGCAAATGTTAACAACATTTGGAGGTGCATTTGTTAGCATCATTTTGTGACTTTGAAAACAGGCAATCTATGTAAAATAGCTGCGGCTCCTTCCATTAGTACCTTCCTCATTTTGCCAGGATCATGTGGCAGTGACAAATGCTGCAGGTCAATTATAAAGCTGCCCAAACCCAGAGAGAAAGTTACAGTCAGCGAAATTATCTAGGTTAACAAAATAAAAAGCAATATGCTCAAAATTGACATTAAAAAGACAAAACAAGGTGTAATTCCTTTAATATTTTATTTATATTTGTCTGCAAAAGGATAATTGCAGACCACATTTTCAGAATTCAGTGTTACGCAATATACTGAGCAGCAGTAATTATTCAGGAATAAAAAGAAACTTAATTGAAGCTCAGGCAACCATTAAATTTGTTAGTCAGTTGTTATAAGCTATACCGATGGATACGCAATAATCAGTAAAGAACAGAGGCAGTATAATCAAATGTTACAGAAGCAGCCATTTCATTAGTTATAATAACCAGTTAATTACAAAGCATTAATCACTGTGAATGAGTAGAAAAAAGCTTTTTGATGTCTTAAAATATATCTTCACTTACAGCACCAGCCATCATCAGAAGTCCAGTACAGTACTATTACTACACCAGATGATTGGAGATCTCGAAATTGCAAAGGTTTTGGACTTCAAACTAGAATTAAGGAAAATGATCTCATTAAGTGTGCAAATTTTGTCAGCACTGGTTGCTTGAATAAAAGAGCATTTCTAAATAATAATGAGCTCTTTGCAGTGTGACATAGGAATGTTAATGCTCAGAATAAATTTGTCATGTTCACCTGCCAGAGTTCTAGCTTTGCTTATAATACTTTAGCAACATAGAATAGGAAGGAATGAATATACATCGTGATAACTTAATACTAGCATCCACATAAATGGAGATCTTGCTTTTCTGGGGTAATCTCCACAAGGTATGTGGTCATTGCAAATGCCACAGTAGAATGCCTTTGCATACGTCAAACAACAATTGCTGTCAATAAATATACTAGTCCATTATGGCCCCCTGAAGCCATTCAGGAAAACCAAAAGGCCCCAATATCATGGGAGCAATGGGGAACACTCAGACTTGGGGTGGATGGAGGGGATGGGGGAAGGGGGGTGGTAGTTACAACCCACACGAGGTCCTTGGGAAATCACTGATTGAACTCGCTGTGAGGCTCACTGAGTTCCACTGGTAACAGACAGTGGCCTGCCCAGCTAGAACTCATTACTTAGTAAGTGCAAGACTAGTGTGTGCACACCATGGGAGCAGTTTTACTTTGCATTCTGTAATAAATATGTTTCTTTCCATTTGGGCTTTCTGAGTCATTACAATTTCCTGCAAAGATTTCAGTGTTAAAAGTATTCAATCTTGCCGTAATGTTTTCCTGTGATATCAGTAGGTGTCACTCTAATAGGTGTTTCAATTCCTGATATGCCAGACACAGCTTCCTTATAAAACACCAAACGTTGTTCCTTCACAAAACACTGAAGATGCTTCCTGGAGATAAAAAAGATCCACAATGTTTTTCTCAGCAGCTGTAAATTTTAATATTCAACATAAAGTTTCAAATAAAACATTTACAGATTGCATAAAAACTTTTCATTGCTTATCCATTGAATTATCCTTTTTTTAATTGCCTTTTTTGAAGTTTTTGAACGTCAAAGCTTCTCCAAAAAGGCTGCATAGGTTTGATGGCCTACACATTGCTTTTGGTTCATTTCTGGGCCTGTAACCAAGGGCATATTGATAGCATGCATACCTCAATTTGGAAGCTGTAGATAGCTGGAAATTGGGAGTCCATCTACTTCCCACCTTCCATCTCAACACTAAATATGGAGCAACTTTTCTGAAGAAGATTTACCAGCAGACATCTTTCAGATCAAGGAATGTCACTAACAAGTTTCTTGTGACAAACCCTATCTATCCAATGGCAAGCTCTGAATTACCATGCTGAGAGTGGTCCTTACTAAACAGGTTCAGGACAGGCCACTACCTCTGTGCAGCCAACCTCCACCACTGGGTCCTTAGTACAGAACCCTTATACACTTGCGGATGTACACAAATAATATTGCACACTACTGGGCAGTGTCCCTGCTACAGACTAAATGGTGAACTTATCACCCTAAACTCAGCGTTTGAGGCTATTGCTTGCCTTTGGGGATTCACATTCCCTAAACAAGTAACAGTGGAAAAATAACCAGCACATTCACAAGAAGCTTGCCATTTTATATATTTTGGCTTCAGGCTATTTTCCTAGATTATTACTTTAAGTTCTGCTCTTTAATTTGTCCCCCTATTTCTTGAAACTCCCTTTCCAGAGCCTTAGTTCTATTCTTTTTCATATATTGGTTCTACCGTAGACCATGACTTCTCATAGCTGGGTGTTAGCCATGGCTCAGTGGGTTGCACTCTAGGCCCTGAGATAGAAGGTTGTGGGCTGTACACACTGCACAACAAATGGGGTAATGACTAAATCCTTTTGGTACGTTTACTCTCTGCATTCATGGATTTCCTCAGTAGATCACTGTGCTTGCATTGCAATGGTTAATTGTACTACCTGCAGTCAAAGTAGCAAAATTTAAAAGGCTATTTCGAAGTTATATTGGACAGTTGGACATCATAGCTTGTAATCCTTGGCAATAACCTTGGTTAATTTTTTTCAGGTCTGTCATCTTCTTTAAGGGTTCTGGACACTGCACTCAATGCTTCTTATCGTGTATCATAAACCTCAGGAGGAAGCCTTGTTTCCGTAGACAGTTTCCTTCCAGTTGCTTGGTCCAGTCCTTCCTGCATCCAGTTACCAAACCCCAGTTATCAAATTTACTCTATTTTCCATTGCACTCAGTCTTAACTCCCAAATTGCTGGTCACAATCAAATGCTGCTCTTCCATGTATTTTATAAATGAACCAACAAATGACCTATAAAAGGTTACACAAAGTTAACTTGTAGCCACAGTACTATGGTGCACCGAATAAACAGATAACCTCATATCCTCAACACACAAACCACAATTTAAGCAAAATTAATCCTATTTGGTATATATAATGGTAATCCTTCCAATCCTTAACTATGACCATTCTTACATATTGCTTGAATAAAACATACAGGCAGGATTTTACGGCCTTGCTCCACTTGAGACCGGAAAATCCCACCTGTGGTCAACAGACCTTCCCATTGTCCGCCCCTCGCCCACTCTGAATACCGTGGCCAGTGGGGTGGTAGGATTCCAGCGTATTGTATTTTAACAGTGTATATTTGTTAGTCTAGTCTCTGTAAAATGCTCTCCTTACATCAACTCTATTCCTTCTTTACAAACTATCCCTTCAAAACTGTATCATTCCTCCCACTGTCCTGCATCATTCCTCCCTCTCTATTACTTCGCATGCTCTAAATTAAGGGGAAGAGCTGGATTTGTACAGCACCTTTCACAACCACTGGACAGTTCGAAGAACTTTACAGCCAATCAAGCACTGCCAGTCAATCCTAAAGACTGCACAAGGGGTGTCAGCTTTGACATTTTGTGGTGTGAGACTTGATCTCAGGCCTTTGTGACACTGAGGAGAGGATGCAACCAACTGCCCCACATCAGACACTGAATTAAATCTGCTCATTATCACTCCTCACTGGCCCTGTATCATGCCTCTCCCTGTATCATGCCTCCACCTGCATCATTCATTCCCTATATCATTCCTCCCCCAGTATCATTCCTCTCCCTGTGTCATTCCTCTCCCTGTGTCATTCCTCTCCCTGCGTCATGCCTCCACCCGCATCATTCCTTCCCCCTATCATTCCTCCCCCAGTATCATTCCTCTATCTGTGTCTTCCTCTCCCCGTGTCATTCCTCCACCTGTTTTGATTAGATTTGATTTATTGTCACATGTACAGTGAAAAGTATTGTTTCTTGCACTCTATACAAAGAATATTGTATATAGAGAAGGAAAGGAAAGAGTGCAGAATGTGGTGTTACAGTCATAACTAGGATGCAGAGAAAGATCAACTTAATATGAGGTAGGTCCATTCAAAAATCTGATGGCAGCACGGAAGAAGCTGTTCTTGAGTCGATTGGTATATGTCCTAGACTTTTGTATTTTTTTTCCCAACAGAAGAAGCTGGAGGAGAGAATGTCTGGGGTGCATGAGGTACTTAATTATGCTGATAGCTTTGCGGAGGCAGCGAGAAGTATAGATGGTATCAATGGCTGAGAGGCTGGTTTGCATGATGGACTGGGCTTCATTCACAACCCTTTGTAGTATTTTGCGGTCTTGAACATAGCAGGAGCCGTACCAAGCTGTAATACAACCAGAAAGAATGCTTTCTATGGTACATCTGTAAAATTTGGTGAGGGTGATAGAGGACATGCCAAATTTCTTTAGCGTTTTGAGAAAGTAAAACCATTGGTGGGCTTTTTTAACTATAGCGTCATCATTCCTCCCCTTGTAAAATTCTTCTCTCTGTATCATTCCTTTCCCAATATCATTCCTCTGTCTGTATCATTCTTTCCCCGTAACATTCCTCTCCCTGTATTATTCCTCTCCTTGTATCTTTCCTTTCCTTCTATATGATTCCTCCCCTCTCTAGTAGCCCACTTGCCTGCCATTTGGAAAAACACTTGGTTATTATTGCCCTTTGTTTCCTGTCTGCCAACCAATCCATTTCAATCCCATTACCCCCAATCCCGTATGCTTTAATTTTACATGATAATCTGATATATGGGTCCTTGTCAAAAGCCTTCTGAAAGTCCAAATAAATCACATCTACCGGTTCCTCCTCATCAACGCTACCAACTAATTCCAGTAGATTTGTCAAGCATGACTTCCCTTTTGTAAATCCATGCTAACTTTGACCAATTCTACCATTGTTTTCCATGTGCTCTGCTATTAAACCTTTTTTAATTGACTCGAACATTTTCCCCACTACCTACATCAGGCTGACTGGTCTATAATTCCCTGTTTTCACTCTACCTCCATTTTTAAATAGTGGGGTTCCATTCGCTGCCCTCCAATTTCTCTGAACTGTTCCAGAGTCTATAGAATTTTGGCAAATGACCACCAATGCATCCACTATTTCTAGGGCCACTTCCTTAATTAATTTGGGATGTAGATTATCAGGCAGGGATTTATCGGCCTTTAATCCCATCAATTTCCCCAACACTATTTCTCTACTAATCCTAATTTCCTTCAGTTCCTCCCTTTCACTAAACCCTGTGTTCTCCAACATTTCTGGTACGTTATTTGTGTCCTCCTTTGTGAAGACAGAGCCAAAGTAAATATTAAGTTAGAGAACCATTTTTTGTTCCCCATTATAAATTTCCCTGTTTCTGACTATAAGACCTTAAGACATAGGAGCAGAATTAGGCCACTCAAGTCTACTCCGTCATTAAATCAAGGCAGATATTTTTCTCATCTCCATTCTCCTGCCTTTTCCCCATAATCCCTGATCCCCTTATTAATCAAGAACATACTTATCTCTGTCTTAAAGATACTCAATGACTTGGCTTCCACAGCCTTGTGCAGCAAAGAGTTCCACAGATTCTCTATTCTGTGGCTAAAGAAATTCCTCCTCATCCCTGGATCGTGCCTTTAGCCTGAGGTTGTGCCTTCTGGTTCTAGTTTTTCCTACTGGTGGAAACATCCTCTCCACATTCATTCTATCCAGGCCTCGCAGTATCCTGTAAGTTTCAATAAAATGCCCCCCTCATCCTTCTAAACTCCAAAAATTACAGACCCAGAGTCCTCAACTGTTCCTCATACAACAAACTCTTCATTCCAAGGATCATTCTTGTGAACCTCCTCTGGACCCTTTCCACAGCCAGTACATAGAACATAGAACATTACAGCGCAGAACAGGCCCTTCGGCCCACGATGTTGCGCCGACCAGTTTTTTAAAAAAAACACTGACCCACTAATCTAAACCAATCCCTTTTCGTCCATAAACCTATCCACAAATCTCTTAAACGCCCCCAAACTAGGCGCATTTACAACCGCAGCAGGTAGGGCATTCCAATCCCTCACCACCCTCTGGGTAAAGAACCTACCCCTGACATCCGTCCTATAACTACCACCCCTTAATTTAAAGCCATGCCCCCTCGTGCTAGCATTCTCCATCCGAGGAAAAAGGCTATCACTATCCACGCTATCTAAACCTCTAATCATCTTATATGTTTCAATAAGATCCCCTCTTAGCCTCCTTCTTTCCAGCGAAAACAACCCCAAATCCCTCAGTCTCTCCTCATATGACCTCCCCTCCATACCAGGCAACATCCTGGTAAACCTCCTCTGCACCCTCTCCAAAGCCTCCACGTCCTTCCTGTAATGTGGGGACCAGAACTGCACACAGTACTCCAAGTGCGGCCGCACCAGAGTTGTGTACAGTTGCAACATGATGCTGCAACTCCTAAATTCAATCCCCCTACCAATAAACGCCAAGACACCGTATGCCTTCTTAACTACCTTATCTGCTTGATTCCCAACTTTCAGGGATCTATGTACACATACACCTAGATCCCTCTGCTCCTCCACGCTATTCAAAGTCCTCCCGTTAGCCCTATACTGAACACATCTGTTACTCCTACCGAAATGAATTACCTCACACTTCTCCGCATTAAACTCCATCCGCCACCTCGCGGCCCAGCTCTGAAACCTGTCTAAGTCACCCTGCAAACTATGACACCCTTCCTCACAATCTACCACACCACCGACTTTGGTGTCATCAGCAAACTTACTAATCCACCCAACTATACCCTCATCCAGATCATTAATAAAAATTACAAACAGCAGTGGCCCCAAAACAGATCCCTGAGGCACACCGCTCGTAACCGAACTCCATGACGAATATTCACCATCAACCACCACCCTCTGTCTCCTATCTGCCAGCCAATTCCTGATCCAAGTACCTAGATTACCCCCAATCCCATACATCTGCATTTTCTGCAGAAGCCCACCACGGTGAACCTTATCAAACGCCTTACTAAAATCCATATATACCACGTCAACTGCCTTACCCCTATCCACCTCTTTGGTCACTTTCTCAAAGAACTCAATAAGGTTAGTAAGGCACGACCTACCTGCTACAAAACCATGCTGACTGTCTCTAATCAATTCATTACTCTCCAAATAACTATAAATCCTATCCCTAATAATTCTTTCTAAAACCTTGCCCACAACAGAAGTAAGACTCACCGGTCTATAATTCCCGGGGAAGTCTCTGTTCCCCTTCTTAAACAATGGGACAACATTCGCAGTCCTCCAATCTTCCGGTACTATACCAGAGACCAACGATGACCTGAAGATCAGAGCCAGAGGCTCTGCAATCACCTCTCTAGCCTCCCAGAGAATCCTAGGGTAAATCCCATCCAGACCAGGGGACTTATCTATTTTCAAGCCCTCTAGAATATCCAGCACATCCCTGGTTTCAACTGCAATACTTTCTATTTTACACCCCTGCACCCCAGTGTCCTCCACAGCTACATTCATGTCCCCCTGCGTGAACACCGAAGAGAAATATTGGTTCAATGCCTCTCCAATCTCTTTCGGTTCCACACACAACTTCCCTCTACTGTCTATAACTGGCCCTAATCTTGCCCTAACCAACCTTCTGTTCTTGACATACCTATAGAACGCCTTAGGATTCTCCTTAATCCTATCAGCCAAAGTCATCTCATGTCCTCTTTTAGCCCTTCTTAACTCCCTCTTCAACTCCCTCCTAGCCAATCTAAAGCTTTCTAATGCACTACCTGAGCCCTCAAGCCTCATCCGATCATAAGCCTCCTTTTTCTTCCTAACCAACGAATCAACTTTTTTAGTACACCACGGTTCCCTAGCCCTACCAAATCCTCCTTGCAGTACATCTTTCCTTAGATATGGGGTCCAAAACTGCTCACAATACTACAAATGGGGTCTGACCAGAGCCTTATACTGCCTCAGAAGTACATTTCCCCTCTTGTGTTCTAGTCCTCTTGACATGAATGCGAACATTACATTTGCCTTCCTAATTGCTGACTGAACCTGCACGTTAACCTTAAAAGAATCTGAACAAGGACTCCCAAGTCTCTTTATGTTTCTGATTTCCTAAGCATTTCCCCATTTAGAAAATGGTTTTTGCCTCCTTTCCTCCTTCCAAAGTGCATTACCTCACACTTTTCCACATTGTATTCCATCTGCTACTTCTTTCAATAGATGTCTCAGCACTCTACACCAGCATCCCCCTCGACGATGGTATTGCTGCAACTGTCTCAGTACTCAACGCCGACAACTGCCAGTTTCCAGATGCAATTTTACAACATATCCGCTTCACCCTGGACAACAATGTCTTCACCTTCAACAACCAGTTCATCATCCAGACACACACAACAGCCATGGAGACCAAATTCGCACCTCAATATGCCAACATTTTCATGCACAGGCTTGAACAAGACTTCTTCACCACACAGGACCTTCAACCGATGCTATACACTAGAAACATCAATGACATTTTCTTCCTTTGGACTCATGGTGAACAATCACTGAAACAACTTTATGACATCAACAAGTTCCATCTCACCATCAGACTCACCATGGACTACTCTCCGGAATCGGTTGCATTCTTGGACACACACATCTCCATTAAGCACGGTCATCTCAGCACCTCACTGTACCGCAAGCCCACAAGTAACCTCACAATGCTCCACTTCTCCAGCTTCCATCCTAAACACGTTAAAGAAACCATCCCCTACAGACAAGCCCTCCGTATACACAGGATCTGCTCAGATGAGGAGGATCGCAATAGACACCTCCTGATGCTGAAAGTCCTCACAAGAACAGGATATTGCGTTCAACTCAATCGACAGTTCCGACACGCTACAGCCAAAAATCGCACCAATCTTCTCAGAAGACGAACATAGAACATTACAATGCGGTACAGGCCCTTCAGCCCTCAATGTTGCGCCGACCAGTGGAACCAATCTAATGACCCTCTAACCTAAAGGGATAGGTTCTTTACCCAGAGGGTGGCGAGGGATTGGAATGCCCTGCCTGCTGCAGTTGTAAATGCGCCTAGTTTGGGGGCGTTTAAGAAATCCGTGGATAGGTTTATGGATGGTAAGGGTTTGGTTTAGGTTAGAGGGTCATTGTTTTTTAATTGGTCAGCGCAACATCGTGGGCCAAAGGGCCTGTTCTGCGCTGTAATGTTCTATGTTCTATGTACAACACCACACAACCCTGCCACAGAAATCTCTGCAGGACATGCTGGATCATCAACATGGATGCCATCATCTCACGTGAGAACACCATCCACCAGGTACACGGTACATACTCTTGCAACTTGGCCAACATTGTCTACCTGATACGCTGCAGAAAAGGATGTCCCGAGGCATGGTACATTGGGGAGACCATGCAGACGCCACGACAATAGATGAATGAACACCGCTCAACAATCACCAGGCAAGATTGTTCTCTTCCTGTTGGCGAACACTTCAGCGGTCATGGGCATTTAGCCTCTGATCTTCGGGTAAGCATCCTCCAAGGCAGCCTTCACAACACACGACAGCACAGAGTCGCTGAGCAGAAACTGATAGCTAAGTTCCGCACACATGAGGACGGCCTCAACCGGGATCTTGGGTTCATGTCGCACTATCTGTTACCCCCATGACTTGCCATGGCTTGCAAAATCTCACTTACTGTCCTGTCTGGAGACAATACACATCTCTTTAAACTGTGCTTAATGCTATCTCCACTCACATTATCTGCGTCTTTAAGACTTGATTAGCTGTAAAAACTCGCATTCTAATCAGTATTCTGTAAACTGAATATATGTCTTTATATCCCCTGTTTGTGATCAGAACTCTCCACTCACCTGACAAAGGGTCAGAGGTCCGAAAGCTAGTGGCTTTTGCTACCAATTAAATCTGTTGGACATTAACCTGGTGTTATGAGACTTCTTACTGTATTTACCCCAGTCCAATGCTGGCATCTCCACATCATGAACACCACTAGTCACAGACCTCCTATCAGAAAAAGACCTCTCCACTACTACCCTCTGTCTTCTATGGCCAACACAGTAAAAAGTCTGACAACACCAGGTTTTAGTCCAACCGATTTATTTGATAGTAAACGCACAAGCTTTCGGGTTAGTCCCTTTGTCAGGTGAATGGAGAGTTCTGGCCTCAGACAGAGCATATAAAGCACAGACAGTTTATAGATTACTGATTAACTGTCTGTGCTTTATATGCTCTGTCTGAGGCCAGAACTCTCCATTCACCTGACGAAGGGACCAACCCGAAAGCTTGTGCGTTTACTATCAAATAAATCGATTGGACTAAAACCTGGTGTTGTCAGACTTTTTACTGTGTTTACCCCAGTCCAACGCCGGCACATCCACATCATGACTTCTATGGCCAAGCCAGTTCTATACCTATCTAGCTAGTTCACATTTGATCCCATGAGATTTAACCTTTTGCACAGCCTGCCATGAGAGACCTTGTCAAATGCTTTACTAAAATCCATATACACAGCATCCATGGCCCTTCCTTTGTCAATCATTTTTGTCACCTCCTCAAAAAACTCAACCAAATTTGTGAGGCATGGCCTCTCTCATACAAAACCATGTTGTCTATCGCTAATGAGACTGTTCAGTTCTAAATGTGTATAGATCCTATCTCTAAGAATCTTCTCCAACAATGTCCATACCACGAATGTCAAGCTCACTGGCTTATAATTACCTGGGTTATCCTTGCTACCCTTCTTAAATAATGGGACCACATTTGCTATCCTCCAATCCTTTGGGACCTCACCTGTGTCCAATGAAGAAACAATGATTTCTGTTAGCGGCCCAATAATTTCATCTCTTGTCTCTCTCAGTAATTTCTGAGGGGTGTTTATTGATGAGTGTATACCTGAAGGTGTGTATCTGAGGGGCATGTAGTAGAGAATGTGTACCTGAGGGGTGTGTATCTGAGGGGAGTGTATCTTTTTTTTAGTAGGACATGGGTGTCGCTGGCTGGCCAGCATTTATTGCTGAACCCTACTTGCCCTGAAGAAGGTGGTGGTGAGCTGCCTTCTTGAAATGCTGCAGTCCATGTGCTGTGGGTTGATCCACAATGCCATCAGGAAGAGAATTCCAGAATTTTAACCCAATGACTGTGAAGGAACGGCAATATATTTCCAAATCAGGATGGTGAGTGGCTTGGAGGAGAACTTGCAGGTGATGGTGTTCTCATGTAGCTACTGCCCCTGTCCTTCTAGATGGAAGAGGTTGTGAGTTTGGAAGGTGCTGTCTAAGGATCTTTGGTGAATTTGGTGTATCAAGGGGTTATGTATCTGAGGAGTGTGTACTTTAGGATATCTACCTGAAGGGTATATATATATGAGGGTGTGTACCTGAGGATGTGTTTCTGAAGATGTGTATCTCAGGGCTGTATACCTTGGGGTTTGTGCCTGAAGGGAGTGTACCTGAGGGTGTGTATCTGAGGATGTGTTTCTGAGGGTGTGTATCTCAGGGGTGTGTATCTAAGGAGCGTGTACATGATGATATGTTTCTCAGGGCTGTGTAGCTAAGGGTGTGTGTAACTGGGGGCGTGTACCTGCGAGCAGGCACCTGGGCAGCGGATACCTGAGAGGCGAGCTCATACAGGGCGGATTATCTGGAGCAACGCTTCAGACAAGTTACTGCGTTTCAGTTGTGTTTTATTTATCTAAACATGGCTTATTTCTGAATGTTTTTCGAAGTAATTTATGGGAATTGCTTTATGGTAATAGGTGAGTAACTGGTTCATTATATTGATGGAAATATTCTGTGTAGTGGGCTAAATTCACGCGTGTTTGTTAAGCTGGAGTATATAAAATAGAGAATGTAATGCTTTTTTTTGAGTTTTGTACTAATTCCTTTTAGGACGTGATAGCTTTCGTCTAATTGTTTTAAACACATGGCGAATGGGACTGGCTTGTGACTATGTTATTACCCATACCGGGGATATCTACCTGCCTTTCCTGTACATTTCACTGCAGCTAATGCAAACAGGAAGCGGCAAGGGTCATTTCTGCTTCAACAAGGTGACAAGACTGACAAAAGTGCAGTTAAAGTTTCAGGTCTTTTTTTAAATGGGCTTTTAACAGTGGAGCAACATACAAAACCTAAAGGACTTGATCCAGGAATTTAAATATCAGAATCAAATGACGAATTGTTCAAAAAAATTCTAGTTTAACTCGGAGTATGCTTTTTATCATGCTAAATTATTTCATTTTTGTGAATATGTATAATTCTGCTCTAATTCTGTATATCACGACTCAAGGGCGATTATTGTGCAGATTTAATGATTTGAGAGGAAGAGGAGTTTCGATTTCATTTACAGATTGAAAGTCTCTCCGTCAATCAAAATGGTTGAAAAGTTTAAGAAGCTTTACTGTTGGGAGGCTTGGGGTTTGCAGGATTCAAAACTACCCTAGAAAAATCCTAATATTGGTGCTGATCAGATCAGTTCTAATAAGTAAGACAAACTACCCAAAAATGCACTTAGCTAATATAGATGTACAGAACTTTATCGAGGCTGTTACATGATGAATGAGTGACATTTATTACAGAGCCATCGATATGCTATAACGTCAAAAGCGCAAAGGTCTTTTTTTTATCCATGGGGTGTGGGCGTCGCTGGCTTGGCCAGTGTTCATTGCCATTTATTAGGTGGAACTGTGGGCTGAACGTTGCAGCTAACTGTATGATCTCCAATCAACTCCTGTGCTTTGCTGATCTTCAGATCAGAGCTCAGATATTCAAAAACCCGACTGACACCCAGAAATCTGCCACTGTTTTGTGCTTGAAACGAAATGAGAAGCTTCTAAACAGAGCAGCAAGTTCTCAAATGTGAAAAAAAAGATTTGAATATAATGTCTTTCAAACTGTAATTGTAGATGGATAATTAGTTGATGCAGAAAACAACACTTTGTGTTATTTTCTGTAATTGATGATACTGGCTGTCACCAGAGCGGTGAAAGGCCCATCATCAGTTTTAGCAATGACAAAAAATAGATGCCTCTCAACATGTGCCAGGCATTGAAATTGATGTAAAAGTAAAATACTGCAGGTGCTGGAAATCTGAAATAAAAACAGAAAATGCTGGATAAACTCAGCAGGACTGGCAGCATCTGTGGAGTGAGACACAGTTAGCCTTTTGAGTCCGTAAGACCTGAATTTCTCTCTCCATGGATGACACCAGACATGCTGAGTTTATCCACCAGTTTCTATTTTTAATTGAAATTGATGTGTTGAGGTTGTGTTGTGGAGGTAAATTTCGCAGACTCAATGGGCTAAAGGATCTCCTCCTCTTTAAATAATCATTCTAGATTATTCCAAAAAAAGGATAAAATTATGACAGAAGTTAATATTTTGGTGGGCATTGTCAATGGTACAGACAGAATTTACCGTCAAACATTTCAAAGTGATAGTTATTCTAATTTTTATTTAGCAGCCTGGTAAATGTTGTAAAACTTAAAGACAAGATTGGCATTTGATCTCTTGTAAATTCCTAGTTAAGTTGGTTTGGGATAAAATAAATTTGCTTACTATGTCAAAAAGGAAATAACCTGTATTAATATAGCAAGTTTCATGACTTCAGCAATTCTGAAAACATTTTACAATCGTTGAAGTGTAGCGACAGTAGTGTATTAGGAAGTGCAACAACCATTTTACACACAGCAATGTCCTGCAAACAGCAATGTAATAATTTGTTTTAGCAATATTAGTTGTGAAATAAATATGATCCAGAACACTAGGGAGACTCTCCTGTTGTTCCACAAATAATTTTATTAAATTTTTAGGTCTACTTCAGAGGATAGGCTTTAGTTTAATACCTCATCTGGAAGGATGCACCACCCAGATGAGGGTGTCAGCCTAGACTTTGTGCTCAAGTCCTTGGTGTAAGACTTGAACACCCAACAGCAAACACAATACACTGAATTAAAGGAAGTACTCGTAAATTGATGCTTCAACTGGATGGAGAGTTTCAACTGGAAGGAGGGGCTTGATGGAAAGAGATGGTAAAAGGGCAGGAACTGCATCTCCTGTGCTGGTATGAAAAGTTACTGTGGGATGCATTGTGCCCTGATTACATTCTATCACAAAAGAAATCTGCTAAGGTAGCAATTGACTTCAAAAATTTGCAGTCAGCTAATCAATCTCTAATAACCAGACTTTAAATTTGGCAAAGTTCCCAATGGTTGATTGAACTCATTCCTGTTATCATACTGCATAATTTATTTTAAAGAACTGGTCATTAAGGTAAGAAAAAATGGCAAAGAGCAAATTTGTTGCTGCTCAGCTGTGTAAATAGTATTGGAAGGTTCCAAGTAAGCTAAGTGGCTGGTAAGTGGAGCTACATTGTTTCAGCCTAGTAATCTTTTTAAACTATTTATTTATGGGATTTGTGCATCGCTGGCTAGGCCAGTATTGATTGCCCATCTACCGTTGACTTTGAGAAGGTAGTGGTGAGCTACCTTCTTGAACCGCTGCAGGCCTTGAGGTATAGGTACACCCACTGTGCTGTTAGGGAAGGAGTTCCAGGATTTGGATCCAGTGACAGTGAAGGAACAACAATATATTTCAAAGGTGGTGATTAACTTGGAGGGGAACATACAGGGAGTGGTGTTCCCAGATATCTGCTGCTTTTGTCCTTCTAGGTGGCAGTGGTTTTAGATTTGGAAGATGCTGCCTAAGGAACCTCATTGAGATCCTGCAGTGCATTTTGTAAATGATACACATGGTTGCCACTGTTCATGGTGGAGGGATAGTAATACTTCATTTATCATCTGGTGGGAAGCTCTGTGTACAATATAGTGCTTATCTACTTATTAATATAGAAAACTTTCTTTCTCCTGTTAATATATTTTCATGATTGTTCCTTCAACTTTGCTACTGATGTGTTGACTTGAGGTGAGGGGGAAAGATTTAAAAGGGATCTGAGGGGCAACTTTTTCACATAGAGGGTGGTGTGTATATGGAATGAGCTGCCAAAGGAGGTGGTAGAGGCGGGTACAATTATAACATTTAAAAGACATTTGAGTAGACACCTGGATAGGAAATGTTGAGCCAAACGCAGGCAAATGGGACTGGTTCAGCTTAGGAAATCTGGTTGGCATGGATAAATTGGGCCGAAAAGTCTGTTTCCATGCTGTATATCTCTATGACTCTATGAAGTTCAGAAAAATGGCAGAAAATAATCTGTTTAATGCAGCTCACAAATACATACTTCTGCAAGTTCTTCACTACTGGATTATGTAGAAGGTATTTTTGTAAACTGGGTTAGTTGAACTCACCCAGAAATTGAGACAATTAACAGTCTATGAAAGCTAGCCTCTTTTTCTACATTTGCGAATTCAGTAATCAGAATGAGTAAAGTCAATTGACTTGTCATTAGATCATTTTTAATTTGATGCCTTTGAATAATATATGCAAAGGCAGGAAAAATATTTCCCTTGTCTTTTGAAACATTAAAAACTCAACTGCACTGAAAACACTATGCAGTTCAAGAAGAGGCACATTGACAAAGCTTACAGTCGACAGTAATTATATTAAATTGCTTGAAAATTACAACATAGAAACAGGTCATTTGACCTAAACCAATCCATGTTGGTAACTCTCCTCCACAAAAACAGCAATCCCTGTCCTATGCCCTTGCCCTGTACCTTTGGTCTGATATTGCTCTCTCCTTCAATCACCCAATGTAACCTTTTCTTAAATGGTGACGTTATCTCTTACTTCAATCTCAAGCTCTGCCAGCATATTCCACAGCCTTATAATTCTCTGTTGAAAATAGATTCTGCTGCTCACTGTCCTATATCCCGTGTATTTAACCTTATAATATGCTGGGTGGTTCCGTCACTCAGAACAGACTGTATCTGCTCTGTCACCTTAAGTTTAAACATCTTTGTCTTTTCTGTTCTAATGACAACACCTCCAATTTTATAATTCTTTCTTTGTTTTTGTATTTGCATATAACAGGGGTAATCCTGCAGAATCTGTGATGAACCCTCTCTATGGCTCCAACAATGTACATATCGGGAGATAATACTGCAATTTTATAAGACCCTTGTCAGACCCCACTTGGAGTACTGCGCGCAGTCCTGGTCACCTCACTACAAGAAGGATGTGGAAGCTATTGAAAGGGTGCAGAGGAGATTTACAAGGATGTTGCCTGAATTGGGTGGCATGCCTTATGAGGATATGTTGAGGGAGCTAGGTCTTCTCCCTGGAGAGATGAAGGATGAGAGCCGACCTGATAGAGGTTTATAAGATGTTGGGAGGTATAGATAGGGTGGATTCTCAGAGGCTATTTCCCAGAGCTAAAATGGTCACTACAAGAGGACACAGGTTTAAGGTGCTGGGGAGTAGGTAGTGAGGAGATGTCAGGGGTAAGTTTTTCACTCAGAGGGTGGTGAGTGAGTGGAATCGGCTGCCGTCGGTGGTGGTGGAGGCAAACTCATTGTGGTCTTTTAAGAGACTTCTGGATGAGTACATGGGACTTAATGGGATTGAGGGTTATAGATAGGCCTGGTAGGTAGGGATATGATCAGCGCTGTGGGCCGAAGGGCCTGTTTGTGCTGTAGTGTTCTATATTCTATATCGTGTGAATCCCAGAATGGCACAGAGCACTCTCTACTGTGGCCCTGAGCTTTTCTGTGTTTATCATTACATCTTTCATATTCTTGCACATAGTAAAGTTTGATATGAAAAATATATATTAAAAAAGGTCTTCCTAAAATCTCCTTCAGAATCCTTGCCTTGCAATTCAAATCAAAGGTTGGAAAACATATGTCCATCGAAATCGACAAGCTGCATGCACTACACAAACTCAAAACTGAAACTTGGAAATAAACACACTGTTTAGATTGAGTTTTTTTTATAAAGTGTGGAGTTGTCAATTAAAGATTTGTTTTAAGATGTAAAAAATATTTTAAAAAATGCTTTCTGCAGCATGAACTTTTAAAAATGGATGGGTTAATGACCTAGCCACATGACTCCAGTGGAAGTTTGTATGTTTTAATTTTGATCAACCTGTCATGCAAGGAAATCCATTGTCACAATTAAGGATTTCAAACTAAGCTCTTGAGAAATCCCCACTTGCATTTAATTTGTTGATTATGGAGCATGATCTTTGTCTGTCTGGACACACCCCAGACAGCTTATGTGCAGCTACTGCTTAAAGGGTCTAAGTGTGTGTGGAATGCTAATGGGATTTAACTAGCTAAACTGCATTTTACCAGCACAGCAGAAAGCATTGATGCTCTTCCTGCAGCTCCTCCATCCAGGAATCCTCCACTCCCCACTCCTCGAAGCAAGGAGCTTAGGGGGCAAGAATCCTGACTCAGTCAAAGGCTGCCCCTTCATTGATGCACTAGGTTGTCTGGCCAAACAACATTGGCACGCTGGCATGTGATAGGCCTGTCTGCCAAAGGTATCAAATGTGTGTCAGGGAATCTTTGCAAATGTTCCATTGCAGAGTGGATGATGCTGGCATCAACTCGACTACGAAGATATTTTGTTTCCTCTTCCTGGTTTCATCAGGGTTGGACAGATTTTGGTCATCAAACATCTTGAGTTTGACATCAACTCCCCCACCCGCTTGACTCCCCCATCCCACCCACCTCGAAGCGCGTGACAAATACCAGCAATGCTTTGAGCAGCAGAATACATCAGAAAATGGGAGGATATTGTAATGGCAGCATCAAAATATACCATTCCCAAGTAAATGGTGGATAAAGTTTAAATTGTTGAAATGTATATTCCAGTAAAAATATATTTTGTTCTTTTGTTAATGTTCCATCAGATAATATTCTTCTGCTAAATTGATGGGGTAATCTACCTTTAGGCTGTTGAGTCAGAGATTATAAATAAATGATCAGAGTCAGAGGATGTCTGGCCCATCATTTTTCACTTTATTTGTATGCAAAAATACCTGGCCTCTTGACAATCCCATAACTATCAAACGTTTGCTATTGAAAATTGGGCAAGGGAACTTGTCACACCAGTTCAAGTTGTTGACCATATAAAACAAAATGCAGGATATGCTTTTCACTTTGTTATATTCAGCATGCAAGAATCTGGAATATGTGGATGCATCTACATTCTGATAGTACCAACTGGTATTGCAATCATGCAGATGTCATAGAGTGGACATAATTTGATAACATTTTCCAGTATACTGTGTAATTTCGTTAAAGGAGGAGGTCTACTTTACACAGGTTCATCTGAATTTAATAAGGTGCCACACTAAAGGTTACTGTGATAAATAAAAGCTCTTGCTGTAGAAGGTAGCATACTGGCTCACTAACAGGAAACAGAGTAGGCATAAATGGGTCATTTTTGGTTGACGAGATTGTAACGAATTATGTGCCATTCAGTGCCTGGATCTCAATTGTTTATAATTTATATCAATGACTGGGATTAAAGGACCAAAAGTACGGCTGCTACATTTTCTGATGATACAAAGATAGGCAGGACAAATGCGAGGTGATGCATTTTGGAAGGAATAATGCAGAGAGGAGCTATGTGATAAAAGGTAGACCGATTAGGAGTATAGAAATACAGAAATACAGAGGGACCTGGGAGTGCAGGTTCACAAGTCTATGAAGGTGGCGACACAAGTAGAGAAGGTTGTGAGGAAAGTTTATGGAATGCTAGCCTTTATAGGAAGGGGTATAGAGTATAGGAGCTGCCGTCTAATGCTTCAGTTGTACAGAACGTTGGTTAGACCGCATTTGGAGTACTGCGTCCAGTTCTGGTCGCCTTACTACCGGAAGGACGTGGAGACTCTGGAGAGAGTGCAGAGGAGGTTTACCAGGATGTTGCCTGGCATGGAAGGACTGAGTTACGAGGAAAGGTTGGAGAAACTGGGACTCTTCTCCTTGGAAAGACGGAGATTAAGGGGGGACATGATAGAGGTATATAAGATACTGAAGGGAATAGATAGAGTCAATAGTGATAGGCTGTTCCCTAGATTGGGGACAATTACGAGAGGTCACGATCTAAGGGTGAGGGGGGAGAAGTATAATTTGGATATGAGAGGAAGGTTCTCCACGCAGAGGGTCGTGGGGGTATGGAACGCGCTACCGAGTAGGGTGGTGGAGGCAGGAACGTTGGACTTGTTTAAGGTTTACTTAGATAGACACATGAGCAAAACAAGGATGGAGGGTTATAGTAGGGGGTATTAAATAGGGTCAGAGCCTCGGGACGACACCGGAAATGTAGAATTACATGTTAACATTTTTGTCTTTTTATTCCGCAGGTGTCGGTCCACCTTGTTGTCAAACAAGGGGCATGCACACGGTGGGTTGTGCGTGGGCTGCTCTTGGAGGTTCCGGGAGTGGCCTAGTACTTCGTGCCGGTGTGTGTGCTTGATCCTGGACCGATAGACGGGCGCCGCAACAGCTCAGTGACTAGCACTGCTAGCTGTGCAGATACATGGATTTGGGCCTGTGTCTGTGGGAGTTTGCACATTCTCCCTGTGGTTGCGTGGGTTTCCTCCGGGTGCTCCGGTTTCCTCCCACACCCCAAAGATGTGCTCTTAGGCTGATTGGTTTACCAAATTGACACTATTCTCCCCTGAATCTGGCTAAGTTAGGTGTTCCACTCACATACACACAGGGCAGGGTAGGTGTAGGAGGATGCGGCAGCGCGGGCTTGTTGGGCCAAAGGGCCTGTTTCCCGTGCTGGGTTGTTCTTTGTTGTTTGAAAGTAAGTTGTGAAGAAAGCATAATGAGGCCTCAAAGGGGTATAGATATGTTAAGTGAGTGGGCACAGATCCGGTAAATGGAGCACGAAGTGGGAAAATGTAAAAATTTTGGCGGGATAAATAAAAAAGAAGCACATTATTTCGTTTTTTTTATTCATTCGTGGGATATGGGCATCACTGGCTAGACAGCATTTATTGCCCATCTTTGTTGTCCTTGCACTGAATGGCTTCCTTAGCCATTTCAGAAGGCAGTTGAGAGTCAACCACATTGCTGTGGCTCTGGAATCACATGTGAGCCAGACCAGGTAATGACAGCAGATTTCCTTCCCTAAGGGACATTAGTGAACCAGATGGGTTTTTACAACAATCAGTGATGGTTTCATGATTACCATTACTGACATTTAACTTCTCCCAGCTGTCACTGTGGGATTTGAACTCTTGTTCCCAGAGAATTAGCCTGGGCCTTTGGATTACTAGTACAGTGACATTATCAGCAAAGAGGTGGCATGGTGATAATGAATCCTCATAAATGTTGGTCAGGGAAAATACTGGAAAAACAAATAACAAAGAAAAGTGTAGCACAGGAACAAGCCTTTTGGCCGTCCAAGCCTGTGCTGATCATGATGTCCTAACTAAACTTAAAAAAAACCTTGTCTTTACCGAAACCATATCTCTCTATTCCCTCTCTATTCATGTACCCATCCAGCCGTCTCTTAAATGTTGCTAATATTGAGGTAAATCTTCTAGTCCCACCTGCTGTGGGAATGATTGCAGGTGGGATGGACAATTTAACAGAACAGTGAAAGATCCGTTGACCTCAGGTGGGAATCTCTGGTCTCGGGACGGGCAGCACCTGAGAATCTCACCCATTATTAGTGTGATGGATCATATTTTGTCCACAACCGATATTTTCAGGATGCATGGTCTACAAAGCAATGTTGGGAATAGTTATCTTTGCAAATTCTGAAGTACTTTTACACCATTGTTTCTCAACAGTGAATGAATACAGCAATGTTTCTTCTTCAGTTGTTTAAAAATTGGATTAGTTCTATTGTTTTATTATTATTGGCTTCCTTTGTAGTTTGCGGTTTGTCAGTTATGAGTGTGCAATGATCAAAATAGCTGATCCATGGCCAGAAGACATTATGGGGTCATTAAAAAAGTTATGTCATTAAGAACGGGTTTGGTATGAGATGATATAATGCAACTCGCACTTTCCCGTGTGAGAACAGAGTAAGAATTCTGGGCTGTAGATGAATAAATAAATAAACAATAGAACTAGTTGAGTATTAAAACAACTGCAGGAGAAAAATTACTGTATTCATCCACATGTGAGGAACAAAGATCCAGAACGATTCAGGATTTACACAGATCATAGAACCCTGCTCTTTCAAGATTGTTTAGGTAATGGTGGGGAGTTTTGCAGCTTCCTTTCTCCAAGGTGCTATTACAAAAGTTGTGCTTGAGTTTTATCAAAGGCTTGGTGTACGGAACACATTATGAATTCTTGAGATGATTGTGCATATTCCTGGAAGCATATGGAAACAAACCATCTTATGAGACATTTCCCAATGTGAGGAATTAATATACAGATTGTGTGAGGAGTAATGAAAGAAAAATAGGATACTGTTGGCCCTCTTTTGCAATTCCGTTTCACCATTGAAGACAGTCTGAAATCAGTGGGTAACTGGAGAGGTCCTAGTTCATTCCTATTGGACAGAAAGAGAGGAAGTATTTCAGGTTAATGATTTTTCATCAGAACTAGGATTTCTCCACAGATGCTATCTAACCTGCTGAGTTTTTCCAGCTTTATTTGTTCCGATTAAAACATTTGAAAAAGTCGTCTAATCTGACTCATGTTTTCAGTGGGTCTCAGTGGATGTCCTGCTCCAGCCTGAAACTGGGAATCAATGATGTTCAGCTTCAGCACGATCTTTGTGGACCAATAAATGGGATATGCCTGATGCCCGCTTATTCAGCTTGGCATGACCCAGGGTCCTAAAGGGACAGATGCAGATGAAAAGATATTTTTCACTACTCTCCCACTTGGTATCATTGGTTCTAATCTACCTGTATTTTCTCACCAATCCTTCTCTTCCCCTTCCTCCTTCATCCTCTCCTTATCCCTCTCCCTCCTCACTCTCAAACTCTTATCTCACCAATTCCAGTAACATCTTTGCAATTCTTTTCCGCACTTCCTGTAGTACTTCAATATATTTTTAATTTGGAGACCAAAACTATGCTTTACACTCCAAGCATGGTCTAACCAAGTTTGATATACATTTGGAATTATTTGATGCTTTTGTACCCCATTCCATTGGAAATGAATCCCAAGACAAGTTTTATTTCAGTCCTTCATTTGGAAATTTGCATACATTTTAATTGTTAATCTTTAATATGTGTTCTATACTTGTTTGCAATAATTATTAAAAAGGTTGAAAAGGAATAACATTATGATTACTTGGAACCAGCAATGCAACTGGTTTCAAGTGTAAATTAATAACAAAGGAAAATGGGTGTGCCAACCTTTTCAGGAAGGTGACAGTGGGGTGTGGATGTCACTGGCTAAGCCAGCATTTATTGTTCATCCTTAATTGTTCCCAAGAAGATGGTGGTGAGTCACCTTCTAGAGCCACCACCCTCCATATGGCATAGCTACAGTCATAGCATAATTAAGAATGGAATTCCAGGATTTTGCTTCAGAGATAGTGACAGAACGCAAAGTACAGTTTCAAGTCTACCTTCCAACCTACCTACCTTATATTAAGTTGATCTTTCTCTACACCCTAGCTATGACTGTAGCACTAGATTCTGCACCATCTCCTTTCCTTCCTGCTGTATGGTATGCTTTGTCTATATAGCATGCAAGCTACAATGCTTTTCATTGTATATTAATACATGTGACAATAATAAATCAAATCAAATCAAGATGGTGTGTGGCTTGAAGGGAATTTGCAGGTGTTGGTGTCCCTATGCATTGTGCTGCCCTTGTCCTTCTCAGTTGAAGGTTCTGCCAAAGAACCCCTGATGAGTTACTGCAGTACATCCTCCACTTTGTGCAGACTGCGGCAATGAATAGACTGCAGTGGATGGAACGTGAATCAATCCTGCTTTTTCCTGGGTGATATTGAGCTTCATGAGTGTTGTTAAGACTGCTCTGATCCCGTAGTTGAGGGGTCAGTTACCCAGGGCATAGATTTAAGGTGATTAGTAGGAGGATTAGCAGGGACATGAGGAAAAATATTTTCATCCAGAGAGAGTTGGGCATCTGGAATTCACTGCCTAATTTGGTGCTTGGGACTGAAACACACAATTCAGCTGAAGTGCTGTAACCAACCCTCTCCAATCTTCTGGCAATAGGTGCTAATCAGCAGGCGGTCTCCTTGCTCACGTTTGATCAGATGCAAAGAAACTTCACAGGGTCCAGAGTCAACCTTCAGAATTTCCATGGCCACTATCTCCCAACTATATACTTCTGTACAGCCACCACCTCTGGTGGGTCAGTCCTGTTGGTGGGAAGAGGCATACCAGGGATGGTGATGGTGATAACATAAGAACATAAGAAATAGGAGCAGGAGTAGGCCATCTAGCCCTTCGAGCCTGCCCCGCCATTCAATAAGATCATGGCTGATCTGTCGTGGCTCAGTTCCACTTTCCCGCCCTCTCCCCATAACCCTTAATCCCCTCTCTTATCAAAAACCCATCAACCCGCGTCTTAAAAATATTTAGCGAGGCAGCCTCCACCACTTCAACGGGCAGAGAATTCCAGAGATTCACCACCCTTTGAGTGAAGAAGTTCCTCCTCAACTCTGTTCTAAACCGCCCCCCTTTTATCTTGAGGCTGTGCCCCCTAGTCCTACTGTCCTTTCTGAGCGGGAAGAGTCTCTCCACCTCTATCCTATCCATCCCATTCATCATCTTATATGTCTCAATGAGATCTCCCCTCATTGCTGTTTCTATATGATGTGGGAGCTGGTGGACCCCAGGGTCCTTCCCAGTGACCATGTCTGCAGTAAGTGCAGGTTGCTGGAGGAGCTCCAGCTCAAGGTCGATGAGCTGGCCTCTGAGCTACAGACACTGAGGCTCATCAGGGGGAGAGAGGGTGCCATTGTCAATGGGATGCAAGAGACATCCACCCCCCCTAGACTGGCTAACTCTAAGGGTCAGGAACAAGAGGGGGCTGCTGAGAGGAGGAAGGAGGGTGGGGACCGGAGGAAGGATGGTGGGGACCGGAGGAAGGATGGTGGGGACCGGAGGAAGGATGGTGGGGACCGGATGCCTCAGCCTCTCAATCTGCATAACAGGTTTGAGGTTCTTGCTTCCAGTCTGGACAAGAACGAGGGAGGTGAGGTTGGTGAGCAAACTGCACACGGTACAGTGATGCAGACGCAGGATATAGGCAAAGAGAAGGTGAAAAGGAACGTAGTCATAATTGGGGATAGTGGGGTGAAGGGTATTGACACTGTCCTTTGTCACAATGACAAAGTGCACAGAAGGGTGTGTTGTCTGCCTGGTGCTCGGGTCCGGGATGTCGCATCTGGGCTGCAGAGGAACCTGGAGCGGGAGGGTGAGAATCCGGTCATTGTGGTACATGTGGGTGCCAACGACGTAGGCAAAATGCAAACTGTGGATCTGGGGAGGGAGTATGAAAAGCTGGGAATGGAATTAAAAAGTAGAACCGACAAGGTGGTTATCTCTGGGCTACTGCCTGAACCAAGTGCAGACGGGTGTAAGGTTGATAAGATTAAGGAAGTGAATGGGTGGCTCAGGGATTGGTGTGGGAGGAATGGGTTTGAATTTATGGGGCATTGGCATCAGTATTGGGGTAGGTGGGACCTGTTCAGGTGGGATGGGGTTGGTCTGAACCGTGCTGGGACCAGAGTCCTGGCTAATCGTGTAAATAGGACTGTAGGTAGGGCTTTAAACTAATTTGGGGGGGGGGGGGGGGGGGGAAGGATGCGAGGGTAGGTGACATTACGGGGTCTAAAGTTAAGGAGAGGGTACAGGTAAGGGAAGAGGCCGAGGATGTCCCAATAATAAAGGGAGTAGGGGGCGTGAGTATGGTTGGTGGCGTTCTGGCAAATAGGGTCCAGGTGAAGGCTGGGATGAAGGCACTTTATCTAAATGCACGAAGCATTCGGAATAAAGTGAATGAGCTGGTGGCGCAGATCAGCACAAATGGATATGATCTGGTGGCCATTACAGAGACATGGCTGCAAGGTGACAGGGACTGGGAGCTGAATGTACAGGGGTATCAAGTGTTTAGGAAGGATAGGCGGGAGGAAAAAGTGGGGGGTGTAGCTCTGCTGATTAAGGATAGCATCAGGGTGGTAGCAAGGGATGATATAGGAACCAAAGAGCAGAAAGTGGAATCGTTGTGGGTGGAGATTAGGAACAGCAAAGGGAGGAAGACGCTGGTGGGTGTCGTCTATAGGCCCCCGAATAATGATCTGGAGGTGGGGCGGGCTGTTAACGCGCAAATAAGTGCGGCGTGCAGGAATGGGACGGCGATAATTATGGGGGATTTCAATCTGCATATTGATTGGTCGACCCATGTTGGACGCGGTGGGCTTGAGGAGGAGTTCTTGGAATGCTGCCAGGATAGTTTCCTTGAACAGTGTGTGTTGGAGCCGACGAGGGGGCGAGCTATCTTGGATCTGGTGTTATGTAATGAGGCGGGTAGAATTAGGGACCTTGCGGTGAAGGATCCTCTTGGAGAGAGTGATCATTGTATGGTGGAGTTTCTGGTGCAGATGGAGGAGGAGAAAGTGGGTTCCCGGACGCACGTCCTTTGTTTGAACAGAGGGGAGTACGGAAGGATGAGAGAAGAATTGGCGAATGTTGACTGGGGGAGCGCGTTGGAAGGTAGGTCTGCTGAGGAGCAGTGGAGGATCTTTAAGGAGATCTTTCTTGATGCTCAGCAGAAATTTATTCCGATGGTTAAAACGGACCGTAGGAGGAGAGGTAATAAGCCGTGGATAACGAAGGAGGTGAAGGAAATTGTTAAATTGAAAGCGGAGGCGTTTAGAGTAGCGAAGAGTAGGGGGCGAGAAGAGGATTGGGAGAGGTTTAAAAGTCAACAAAGATTGACAAAGACGTTGATAAAGAAGGGTAGGATAAACTATGAAGCTGGGCTAGCGCTTAATATAAAAAAGGATAGCAAGAGTTTTTATAAATATATAAAAAGGAAGAGGCTGGCTAGGGTGAACGTTGGACCCTTAGAGGATGAGAGGGGGGACTTAGTGGTAGGGGATGGGGAAATGGCTGAGGCCTTGAATAACTTTTTTGTTTCGGTCTTCACGGAGGAGGACGTGAATAACTTGCCGGGTGTTAGCAATGGAAAGATGGTAGGACAGGAGGGTCTCAATGACATTATTGTTACTAGAGAGGCGGTGCTCAACAGACTGGAGGGACTGATTGTGGACAAGTCCCCAGGACCGGATGGAATGCATCTGAGGGTTCTGAAAGAAATGGCGGAGGTGATAGTGGATGCCTTGGTGGTTATTTTCCAAACGTCGCTGGATTCCGGGGAAGTGCCGGAAGATTGGAAAACGGCTAATGTTACGCCATTGTTTAAGAAGGGTGGCAGGCAAAAGGCAGGGAATTATAGGCCGGTTAGTTTAACGTCTGTTGTAGGAAAAATGTTAGAATCCGTCATCAAGGAGGAAATAGCGAGGCATCTTGAGGGGAATTGCTTGATAGAGCAGACGCAGCACGGTTTCGTTAAAGGGAAGTCGTGTCTGACAAATTTATTGGAGTTCTATGAGGATGTGTCTAGGGCGGTGGATAGAGGAGAGCCGGTGGATGTGGTCTTTCTTGATTTTCAGAAGGCGTTTGACAAGGTACCTCACAAGAGGTTATTGCAGAAGGTAAGGGGGCATGGATTTGGGGGTAGGGTGTTAGCGTGGATATAGGATTGGCTGTCAAATAGGAGGCAGAGAGTGGGGGTCAATGGGTGCTATTCGGATTGGCGGTTGGTGACTAGTGGAGTGCCCCAGGGGTCGGTGCTGGGGCCTCAGCTATTTACCATTTATATAGATGATCTGGAGGAGGGAACCGAGTGTATGGTGTCAAAATTTGCTGATGACACTAAGATTGGTGGAACGGCAAATTGTGCGGAGGGTGGGGAGAGTCTGCAGAAGGATCTAGATAGGCTGGGCGAATGGGCCAGGAACTGGCAAATGGACTTTAATGTTGGCAAGTGCGAGGTGGTCCACTTTGGTAGGAATAATGGTAGGAAGGACTATTACTTACGTGGCGAAAAACTGCAGCAGGCGACGGTGCAGAGGGACCTCGGGGTCCTTGTGCATGAGTCGCAAAAACCCAGCTTGCAGGTGCAGCAGGTGGTCAGGAAGGCTAATGGGATGCTGGCCTTCATAGCGAGGGGGATTGAATATAAAAGTAGGGAGGTCTTGCTGCAGCTGTATAGGGCACTGGTGAGGCCGCAGCTGGAGTACTGTGTGCAGTTTTGGTCGCTGCACTTACGCAAGGATATTTTGGCCTTGGAGGGAGTGCAGAGGAGGTTTACTAGGCTGATACTGGAGTTGAGGGGGTTGAGCTATGAGGAGAGGCTGAATAAACTAGGCTTGTACTCGTTAGAGTTTAGAAGAATGAGGGGAGATCTCATTGAGACGTATAAGATGATGAATGGGATGGATAGGATAGAGGTGGAGAGACTCTTCCCGCTCAGAAAGGACAGTAGGACTAGGGGGCACAGCCTCAAGATAAAGGGGGTGCGGTTTAGATCGGAGTTGAGGAGGAACTTCTTCACTCAAAGGGTGGTGAATCTCTGGAGTTCTCTGCCCGTTGAAGTGGTGGAGGCTGCCTTGCTAAATATTTTTAAGAGGCGGGTTGATGGGTTTTTGATAAGAGAGGGGATTAAGGGTTATGGGGAGAGGACGGGAAAGTGGAACTGAGCCACGACAGATCAGCCATGATCTCATTGAATGGTGGGGCAGGCTCGAAGGGCTAGATGGCCTACTCCTGCTCCTATTTCTTATATTCTTATATATATTCTTCTAAATGTTTAGGGCATTGTCAGTAAGGTGTAATTGGGTAAGTATGACAGTCAGGAAGGGCCAGGGAGAGAAATTAGGGGCCTCTGCGTGGCCCTGGTTTCTGGGCCCTCAGATTTGACTGGTTTGAGATGACTTTTTTTCAGATCAGCATTGTCTCCTTTTAAAATTTTCAATGTGTCCTGTATTGTGAAGAAGCTCCCCCTGTCTGTATATAGAGGTACCACAATTTGCTGAACAGTAACTGCACGAACCAGTGCTGCCCTCACATTGCTGGAACATGTCTAATTGACTCCCATTGACAAACATGTTCCTTGTTTGCAATTTTGCTGTTCAACCATTACTCCGCCCCTTCTCCAAGCCCCTCCACCCAGCCAACCATGCCTCCAACCTTATCTTAACTCCACTCCAATTGTCGCTCCAACCCCCTCTCTAACAAACCCTTCAACTCCCCCAACTGTCCCACCAACACCTCTCCAAGGCTTCCCTCAACCCTCTCCAAACTTCTGCCATCACCCCCAACCCCCTCCAAATCACTCTCCAATCTTGCCCCCAATAACCCCCCCAACCCCCTCCAACTTCCCTAAACCTCACAACCCCCTTTAGCCTACATCCCCAGCTCCCCTCCAACCTTCCTCAAACGCCCCTCCAACCTACTTGCTAACTCTCCCCAAAATCCTTTCCAAACTTCCCTTAAACCATCCCCCGCGCCCCCACTCCCTCCCCACCACACACACACACAGACACAAACACATATACACACGCCGTCTAGTGAGTTGTAAAATTACAGGGATTTGACTTGCCATTTTATTGCAGGAATATCAGTCGCTGCTGCCGTTTTCCACCTTTGAACAGGCTTATGATTTCCTAGCCGGCTTTTCAAAAGTCAATGGGAATTGCGAAGCAGCTTGAAGGTAGGAAGCAGCAGCAGCGACTAGTACAATTGACATAACACTGACGGACCGGTTTAAAAAGTATTGCAACTCTCTACCGTGTTTTTTCAGCTGGACTTTAAGGTCTGCAGCCTGGCTGCTGAGTGTGGATGATGAAATTGTTTGAGACAACAAGCCTGCACCCACCCCCCCCCACCCCCCACCCCCAGCCCCGGTGTTTGGCATCGTCTGTAACTCCTCTCCCCCGCCCTGATGTCAGATTGTTGCTTCACTTGTTTATGGCCCATATTTTGGCCCAAATTTCCAGACGTTCATGAGAAGGGCCTTTTAGGGACAGCGTGTCATTTCTGGTGCCTAAATCGATGCTGGATGGTCTGCCTGGTTTTCTTTTCCTTCAGCTTTTCTGCTGCAGCTTGATATAACTGTTTGGTTTGTCAGGTTACTTCAGAGGGCAGTTCAGCGTCTGTCATGTTGCCGTGGATCTGGAGTCACACGTAGGTCAGACTGGGTTAAGGATGGCAGGTTTCCTCCCCTGGAGGGCATTCGTCAACCAGATGGGCATTTACAACAATCTGGTAGTTTCATGATCATCACCATCCATCAATGCTACTGATACTGCACTCTTATTCCAAAGATGTAATTAATTGAATTTAAATTACCCCAGCTGCCAGACTGGGATTCGAACTTGTGTCACTGGTATATCAGTCTGGGCCCGTGGGTTACTAGCCCAGTAACATTGCCATTATGCTACTGTTTACAGTGTAGTAGGAGCTCTCTTAAGTTATGTAAATAATTGTAAATATGTGCCACTTTCAGAAACCCTCATTTACAAATATTGAAAAATGTGCCCATCACTGCCAAAAGATTTAGACGACTTCAAATCCCCAAGAGTTTTTTGCATTTGCCTGTGGCTGAGTCATCCACCCACTGCACATTTGGTCACTCACATTCTTTCCTCTGCCTCCCCGGTTATGAATGAGTGGTTCCTGTAAAGTACACCCTTGAAACTCTCCCCTCTTTCACTTGATGCAAATTTCTGGAAGATCAGTAACATTGAGCCAGAGGGAGTCCACCCGGATACATTTTGTTCACCGCTAATAGTTCTGGATATTTGCAGCAACTTCCACATCATTCAACTTTCACATACAAAACGTGAATGTTCAAATTACTGAATGTTGATTCTAGCCAACTTCAGTGCCAGATTTCCTGTGCTCCCCTCACTGCTTTCTTACTCCTTGACCTTGCAACTTCACTGCCTTTTGCCTATAAAAGTGGACTTAAATCCTCTCAAAACAATGTCAACAAAATCAGCCAATCCTAACAGCAATACCATATTAAAAACAACACTTAACGAAATATTGCAGTAGTCCCCCAATACTTTCACATTTGCTTTCAGCATAGCTTGTCAGTCAAACCCGGCCAAGTCAGTATTTACAGACAAAATACCACAGTTAACTACTAAAGTCAAAAATTGTAATTTAGTACTTGGCCACTCTATCTACTTCAGGCCAAACATCCTGTATTTTCATGGATACAAGAAGGTTTATTTGAGGTATCAGTAAATCTCTGCTCTTTGTTATGAGGGTGGGTGAGAGCAAAGCAAAATGCCTTTCCTCGCTTATGTAATGGTTAGTTTGCTTCAGTCAATTTTTAATCTATGGAAAATAAAAAGCTACAACTTTTACAAGTGTTGCATATTTCATTTCAGAAAACCTGACTGAGCCAAAAGTTAAAGTTTAGCTTAAGATCTGGAAGACTCGTGCTTGGATCAAAGCAGCAGTAACTGGCTCTTTATTGTGAATCATTTTGTCTTTGTAAATCACAGCAGCAAGTCACACAATTTTAACATTGCTTTCGCTGAATTTTAATAGCATCTATTTCATTCATCGTTTGTCAATTTTGAAGACTCCTGTTCAATTATGGACAAAGTGCTTGGTTGTTTTGTAATTGTCACCAAATGGGAATTTAACATTGCTAATGTCAAATAGTAATATAAATAGTTCTAAATCTATTTTTATATATTAGCAGTCTCCTGACAGGAGATCTCCTGTTAAAATTCCAGTTGCAGCTGTCAAAACACTGGAGGCCAAGTAAGTCTTTATTCCATCCTATTGATTGTGACGAAGTCACACTTGTGATACAATTACACTGCAGCCAGGGTTTGCATAGGAGTGTTCTGGTGCCAGTCCTGATTGTCTCATCAAAAATATTAACCTAGATTTTTCTATGCTAAAAGTATGGCAGGCCAGGCCTTCCACTTTCCTGACAGTGCAATCACTGTGTTTCCATTGTTTCAAACGTCTGTATTGATTTAAAGAGAAAGTTATCCTCAGAAGACTGTTTGCTTGTGTCATACTCCAGCATATTCTTAACTTTCAGACAATACTTTTAAAACTTGGGACACCAACAGTCTATTGAAATATCCATTAAAAATTATGTGATTGTTGGCATTTTGGGCTCCTGACAGTCCTGAGTCTCAAGTAAATACCTAGTTAAGTACTGACATTCATAGCCAGCTGGGAAATTCACACATCTCGTTGTTTAAGGATGAACTGTCAACAACAATCTAGAGCATTCCAGCCAACTCAACCTTCTGTTTCATGATGGACAAAAGAAACATCGGAACTCAATGTGTGTGAAACAAAAGTGCAAGGTTTCCCATCAACCCTCCATTCTATTATGCTTTCTCATCCAAACTAGACAAAGTGGATTTTGAATTGTCAGGATGTGTAATCAACACATCACCTTGCTTTGGACAAAGAACTTAAACTTGTACAAGTCACATGATAAGCATAACCATGTTTCCCATTTATTTTTAAAATTGCAAAAGCTGTTTGCAGAAAGAGAGTCTTCAATAGAACTATCAGAGAAGCCATTGAGCCAGCTGCAAGTTAGTTACACAGCCAAGGTAATAAACAGGAATACCTTTGAAAGTGGAAGAAAGAGTATGCTTAACCTGTTCCAACTTCACCATCCACACAAATTACTGAGAATCGTCTGCAAACAAGATCTTCACTTCAACTAAAAACATCAAATTGTCTATGAAATTACAAGCCTGCTACAAAAAAGAGACTGAGATACATTGTAATTATATTGATTGTTTCTTCATCTATATTTAAACTTTGTATGAATGATAGTGTGCACGAAGTGACTGAATGGGACAACACATTTTTTGTAAATCTCCAGGGTAGGTGTGGCCCTTAAATGGCCATGTTGGGGCCATTCCTCACAAAGCCTCAATATTTAGGCTAGCGGGAAGACTTGACCTCCATCAGAGAAGCCTGGAAATACAGCAAAGTTACTACTCGGGCGAGAAAGTGGGGGGCAATCTCCATTAGAAGATTCTTTTGCTTTGTATCTTCTCTTATGTCCACTATCAATTTGATTGGTCGGCACCTCTCTAAGGTGGGACTTCATCCCAAGTGAAGAGAAGACGGCCTGCCTCCAGCCAGTCAATGCTCACTAGGGCGTGAATTGGCCACGGGGCAGTTGGAGTTAGCGGGAATGTATTCCCTACTGACTCTTTGCATGGCAGGAAAGAAGATCCTACCATCCATATAATTCAGCCCTTATCTCTTCAAGAAAGGCTATCAGAATTATACGGTCGCAAGAAATGTTGTGCAGTTGACTGCAATATGTACAATATATGACAGGGGGTCAACAATATGAGTATCTCAATTGTTTTTGTTTTCCCTTTTGTACTTTTTTGTGTGTACGTTGAGAAGGACCGTATAGATCGAACAGAATAAGCATAATCAGGGTGCAGTCGGCATCACTTGCAAAAAATGTAGTGGAATAAGGATTTGCTTTTGCAGATGGTCTTAACATTCACATAGCCGAATATTTTTCTATTTAGAAGCAGCCCTGGGATCTGCGGAATTCCATGTACTTCAATGTACATGCAGATGATTGATTCCATAGCTTTGGAAAAGTTGAGTTGGACGTGAAAACCTGAATTTTTGGTAGATACCCAAGGAACTTGGAAAGGCAAATATGGTGACCTGGTCCCTAATTTGTATAAAGGTCATCTAATTTTTAAGAATACAGCACGGCTGATACCTGTTATCCTCCGACATACTTGAAACAGAAGCTTCTAAGCCCTTCATTCAAACAGGTGAGGCCAGGATTACTGCAGAAATTGTTTCCAAAACAGACCTTATCCAGGTCACAATGTGTTTGCTTTCTCTATGAAAATCTCTGCAGACATTGGCAAAGAACACATAATTGAAGCTAATAGACCCACAGGAGAATATTTCTTCCTCTGCTTCCTTTCTCAATCTTACTTTGCCAAAAGTTAAATAAAACATGATGGAAAGCAACGTGTTTTTGTTTCTGTTATGGATTGCTGCCTAGGAAGATGATTTGTTCATACTTAAGTTATAGAAAATGTAAACCTCAATTCCATTCATAAAATTATCCCATTGCAACAGTGACTTTCCAGAAATTAAATCTTCAATTCTTAAGTAATTAATGGTGACTAAATTAAAAATAGATTGCATTTGCCAAATTCAACAGTCATCAGAATGTTAAAAAGTCATGATTCAAGCTAGAAGTGGAGGATAGAAAAAAAAAGCACAGAATTCACAGAATTCCTTGTGGATTTCTTGGCATAATAACAGTGAACATTGTAGAGATTGCAGTTGTGAGCAGTCCAGGGGCCAACTTCATTTTAAGTTATCATAGTGAGCAATATGGAAAGAGTTATAACATGAGCATGTTAGAGAAAAAGGACAACTTCTATTGTACAAGCCAAGAGGAAAAGGAATGTCCCAGGAGAGCTCTCTCATTTGTGTTCCAACCAACCTAAACTGTGCCTTTAGACTGAATTATTGAATGTTGAAGTTTTTTTTTGGAAGTTTGCTGAGAAATAATATTTCAATCTTGCCTAATATGTAGATGAAATGTACAGAGGGAAGATAACATTTTCTTCATGATAAGTGATAATGGAACCCATGTGCGTTGCGCCAGAAGAAAATCTGTGGCTACTTTTTTGATTATATTGGTGTCAGGCAGGAAATTTAAGAGTGGTGATGCCCACTGGCTGTAATATTTCTCAACTCTCACAGCTGTGCACTTGGAAGAAATAGTAATCAAGTTAGTATGAAATCAATTTTGAAGTGATGCTATCAATGTCTTTATATTATTACCTCTCCCTATGCTTGGAATCCCAAAGATACCAGTGAAATGAGGTAGAAATAAAGGAATGTTGGAGTCCAACATTACTGCACCTGATTTCGGCAGCCGTTCAGAATTGAGTGGCTACCATCTTTGCAGTTAGAAATATTGTCAGAAAATGTTTCAGGTGAACATTTCAGCAGGCATCTCGAACTACATGCAACTTTCTGATTGGATCTGCTCGAGTCTATTGTGAAAATCTAGACCATTAAATCAGCACCATCCCCTCTGGGAGAAAAACATCACAATACTATTCATGGAAATAGAATCTTCAGAGATAAAGTTATTCAGCTTTTCCCTGTATACTGAAAGGAGATAATAGATTCCTGTAGCTGAAAGGGATAGCCCATCAATTCCTTGTTGATGACACTCCCAATCCAAACATTCTGCTTCTTTTCAGAAACATTTTAGCACATTTATTCACAATGGATATCTGTACCTACCTCAATAGAGTCATTTTAAATAGGTTTATAATAACCTGTTTAACTGCGATACTTAAACCTACAAGGAAATTTCTGCAAAATTAAAATCTCTGCATGTACACAACACCATTTCTGATATTCCGTGTAAGGAGTGTATAGAATTTTCTCATGGTCTTTATCTGGGAGAAAGCCTAGTAACAAACTACCAGTGGACCAAATGGGCAACACACTGCCTGCGTGTCTCTGTCACTGGAAGGCTTTCCCCTTACCTGCCCCTAAACTATTTTTTTTTAATCTCCATTTTTGGCAGCATCATTGTAAATCTTCACTGTGCCCTTTCAAGGGAATCATATCCTTCCTGTAATGTGCTGACCAGAACTGTATGCAGTACAAAAAAGTACAGTATAATAAAAGGTCCAAATCTAAAGGGGGTGCAGGATCGGAGATGCATAAATCGTTGATGATGGCAGGAAAGGTTCAGAAAGTGATTAATAAAGCTTTATTAACTGAGGCATACAGTACAAAAGGGAGGAAGTTATGCTAAATCTGTCTAGTTCAGTTTCAACTGGAATATTGTGTCCATTTAGGAAGGGTGTGAAGGTACCAAGATGGTCTAGAAAAGATTCATGAGAATGGTTCCATAGATGGGAAGCTTCAGGATTAGAGAAGCTGAGGCTGTTCTCTATGGAGAACTTGCTAGGGGTGTTCCAGAGTAAATAGAGACTCACATTCCTGGTGGGAAGGAACCAAATATTAGGGGACATAGATTTAAACTGATGGCAAAGGAAGCAATAGTAACATGAAGAATTTTTTATGCAGTGAGTGTTTCATAACTCTAATTCACTGACAGAGAATGTGGTGGAAATAGAGTCAATCAAGCCCTTCAAAAAAATGAGCAGGTAATTATTTGAAGAGCAAAAAATTGTTGGGCAATGGGGAAAAGGCAACCGAGTGGGACAGGGTGAGTTGCTCTTGCAAAGAGTCAGCAGTTGAATGGCCTCTTCCTGTGCTATAATTGTTCTATGATTTTATTCCAGTGTAGCCTAACTAATAGCATACACAGTTTTAATATTGCCTGTAAGCGTTTATATTCTATCCCTCAGCTAATAAATGAAAGTATTGCATATGCTTTCTTAACCACTTTATTCAGCTACTTTCAGGGATCTGTGAACATGAACTCTGAGTTCTCTCTGCTTGTGGACTTAAACCTGGTGTTGTCAGACTTCTTACTGTGTTCTCTCTGCTCCCCAGTACTCCTCCGTACTGTATTCCATAATCCTGAGTCTTCTGTCTCCCCAACTGCATTAATTTGTGTCAAAAGTGTCAAAACGCCAGCACTGAAGTCACCATCCAGATCTTCATTGCAGTAGGATAGTTTCAGGGCTTTAGTTCTGGAGTCACCCTTGGATTCTTGCTAATTGACTTCTTCCACTTTCCCGATAGTATTGAGGCTGATACAAGCTCTTCTACTAAAACAGAGAACTCCTGACTCTGTAGAACTGCTTTAATTTGTGTTACTTGTAAATTCTCTTTAATTTGATTCTTTGTTGATTGTATAACTGGTTTTTTGTTGGTTGCAGGTTAATGCATTGGTAAACATGATTTGTTGTCTGAAAAGATTGTTACACTTGCTCCAGTATCTACGTCAAAGTTGGTAATATGTACATTAACATATTGAAGTAATTGATGTCAGCCAGGAAATAGTTTTCTTCCTCTCCTGTTAAGAATTCATCAACTTTATTAATAGCCTTATACACAAAAACCTTTTTTTTGAAACCTGTGAAGTTAAGAGGCTTTATTTCGGCACATCTTCCTGAAATGACTAATTCATCTGCAGGGAATGCATTCTGCAATGTTTGTCGGAAACTATTTGAGCCTGCGGATCTTTTAGGCACCACAGCACTGGTAGGGTTTTATAGTGTCTTGTGTTTTCTCTCCAAATTATACCTTCCGACACCTCTTACTTCCTCAGGAGACTATGGAAATTTGACATGTCCGCTACAGCTCTCACTAATTTTTACACTCACATGATAGAAAGCATTCTCCCTGGTTGTATCACAGCTTGGTATGGCTCCTGCTCTGACCAACATTGCAAGAAACTATGAACTTAACCCTATCCATCATGCAAACCAGCCTCCCATCCACTGACTCTGTCTATACTTCCCGCTGACTTGGAAAAGCAGCCAGCATAATTAAGGACCATATGCACCTTGGACATTCCCTCTTCCAAAAGATACAAAAGTCTGAGGACACATACTAACATAATCAAGAACAACTTCTTCCCTGCTGCCATCAGACTTTTGAATGGACCTACTTATATCAAGCTGATCTTTCTCTACACCCCAGCTATGACTGTAACACTACATTCTGCGCCCTCTCCTTTCTTTTCCCCCATGTGCTCTATGAATGGTATATTTTGTCTGTGTAGCACATTAGAAGCAATACTTTTCACTGTATTCCAATATGTGTCAATAATAAATCAAATCAAATGAAAGCTTCCTTTCTGATCCTTCTTTTACATTCCAGGGCTTAAGGAACTGTATGGTCACTGGAGGTTTCCTGAGCCAAGGCTTTACTTAACATCCATATGTTGTCCTGTTCTGTTTATGGACTTTAGTTTGCCTCACCAGCTGTATTGCTCTTTCTAAGGTGAGGCCTTCCTTAGATTCCAATAAGTCTGATAGGGATTTTAATTCTACTTTTACACCACCATAGTTGCGTTCTTCAACCAGGCTGTGAAGGTCATTTCTGGACCATTTTGTTGAATTTGGTCCTTTCCACATTCTCATTGCTCCTCAAATTGAATAGTTATCAGAGGCTTTTAAGATACTTCAAATTTACCAGAGGGTTCATTGATACCCTGTCTTGCTATATCGATGTAGAGATGCTGGCGTTGGACTGGGGTAAAGACAGTAAGAAGTCTCACAACACCAGGTTAAAGTCCAACAGAGTTTATTTGTTAGTAAACACCACTGGCTTTCGGAACACTGTTCCTTTGTCAGGTGAATGGAGAGTTCTGAGCTCTCCACTCACCTGACGAAGGAACAGCGTCCGAAAGCTAGTGGCATTAACTACCAAATAAACCTGTTGGACTTTAACCTGGTGTTGTGAAACTTCTTGCAATATCGAGACATAGTTCCTGTGGCATCAAGGTAGAATCCTGCCCATGCAATTTTACACCTCGTCCCACCTTAGAATCTGTCTGGGAGAGTGGTGGAGATAGTGCAAGGTGCTGGTGGAGTGCAAAATTCTGACCAATGTTTAAATGGAGCAAATATGTGTTGTCCAAGACTACATGTCAGATGAACAGTCTGATGGTGCAGATAGAAGTGTTCATCAGCCTACAAGTGGAATCTGGTCCTACGGTTCCTTCAGCACGGAATCTGGTTCCTTCAGCTATGGTCAATTAGGCAAGAGGGAAGTCAAACAATGGTGCTCCTACTGAGTTGAACCATTGAGGAGAGTCTTTGGGAGAGGATGGTGAGATCATGTGGAAAACTGCAGCAGGAGTAATGCACCATTATTGTTTATAAGCATTTTGGGCTGTTTCAGTGCTGTGGAATGCGTGAAAAGGTGATTGTAATTCAAAATAGACTTAATTGTTTTGTTTGTAACTGGTTTAATAACTGCAAAACTATTTGTTGGAAATTTCCTTCCAGTGGGTCATTTTGGTCTGACATATATTTAAAGTAATTTCTGCAAACAGTAAATATGTAGCAGAGGCAGAGGGTTTGTGCTTGGTTTTAAGAATACAATTTTAGCAGAAAAAAGCTGTGACCTTGAAAGCTCACAGAAACTTCCAGAACAGGGTTATAATAGCTCAGCTCAGTTGAAACACTAGGGCTGTTCACATGTCATTCATCTGGCCCTTTTAATGCTAATAGGTACTGCTCATTATACACCGAGAAAGTTCACCAGTCATGGTGGTAATGTGCTTTAGCGTTCACACTAAAGTTGGCTACAGTGGTGCAGTAATTAACTTCATTTAAGGCAATGGTCAGGGAAATTCCAGTATTCAGAAGTAGGAAGGAATATGCTGATTTTTTGGGGGGGAATTATATTCACAAGGCAAAACCCAAAGCTATGACCTGCTGTTTCAATTTGCATGAAAAACGATTTGCAAGTCTTAACAAGCGTGCTACACAGAGCAGCTTTACAAACCAGGGCTGTGATAGCATTCACATTCAAACTGCCTGGGGGTAAGCAACTCACATGGGTCTGAGGTGTTCATGTCTGCGAATATTAAATGTTCCTGTTGAATATGATCCTGAGTGGATTGTTCATTGGCCAAAACTTGATGTTGACAACACTGGTTGGCTTTGTTGTCCAATGAGATTTTAACATATGTTTCAGTGGCAAAGTCCTATTGCTGCTTGTAGAGCACAAGAAACGTCAGTCATTTATTTTTAAGTTGAGCCAGCTTTGACAGAGAGGCTAATCAATCAATCTTACGTATAAAAATAAATTCTACTAACATTTTAAATATTTTTTTTGAAATGCTGTCTCCTGTCTGTTCAGTGGCTCAATTGGTAGCCTGCTTATCTTTTGAGTTCCCACATTCAAGGCTTACTCCCGGACTTCATAGAATCCCTTCAGTGAAAGAGGCCAGTCAGCCCATCGAATCTGCACCAAACACAATCCCACCCAGCCCTTATCCCCATAACCCCACACGTTTACCCAGCTAGTCCCCCTGACACTAAGTGTCACTTTAGCATAGCCAATCAACTTAATCGCACATCTTTGGACGTGAGCTCAATAATCAAGGCTGAGACTCCAGCACAGTGCTGAATGGGTGCTGCATTGTTAGAAGTGCTGTCTTTCAGACAAGATGTTAAACTGAAGTCCCAACTACCCCCTCAGGTGGATGTAAAAGTTTGAAGAAGAGGGAGGGAGTTATTTCACACACACACACACCACCCCCCCCCCCCCCCCCCACCTCCACCGTGTTTGGGCCAATACTTAACTCTCAATCAACATCGAATAAACAGATTATCTGGTCATTATCGCATTTTTGTTTTATGGAAGTTTGCTATTAGCTGCCACATTTCCAACATTACTACACTGCCTACATTACCACATTGTTTCAAAAGTACTTCATTTGCAGTAAAACATTTTGATCTGTCCAGTGATCATGAAAAGGTGGTCGCTATATAAATGCAATTTTTCCATAAAATATCATCTCTGTTAGCTTTAAAATTACAAAAATCTAAAGCTACTTTAGGTTGTATATCACAAGGATATTTGAGATGGAAGATTTGTTAACAAAAGATTAAGTTGATATGATCAATGTTCTGTTTGACATAACTGTTCTACATTACACAAACTGAACTGATGAGTAGAGGCTTGTAAAGGGTAGGGCCTGCATTTTTCACTGATAATGTAATAGCTAACTTAAATTATCTGATTAAAAAGCACATTACCAATAAATGCTTTGTTCTTTATTATAATAATCAGTACATTGTTTTGAGGAAACAACATTTCTTTCATACTATATAAATTTTAATTTAGGAACATAAATCCTAGGGGTAAGGGCAGGTCATTTTGCCCTTCAAGCCTGCTTTATCATTCAATCAGGTCATGGCTGATCTGGTTGTGGTCTCGCTTTCACTTTTTGTCTACCCCCCATAACCCTTGATTCCCTTGTTAATCAAAAATCTGTTTAACTCTGCTTTGATTAAACTCTGCCTACACTGTTTTTTGAGAAAGAGAATTCCACAGTCTAAGCAACCCTCTGCAGAGGAAAAAAAAATCCTCATCACCATCTTAAATGGGAGATCATTTATTCTCAAGTTATAGTGACCCCTAGTTCTAGTCTCCCCCACAAGAGGAAAAGTCCTTCCAGTATCCCTCCTATCAAATCCTCTCCAAATCTGTTTCACTAAAATCACCTCTCATTCTTGTAAACTCCAAGACAGGCCCAACCAAGCCAACCTTTCCTCATAAGGTAAGCCCTTCATCGCAGGAATGAAGTAAACCTTCTCTCAACTGCTTTCAATGCAATGATATCTTTTTTTCAAATAAGGGGACATAAAGTATACATAGTACTCCAGATGTGGCAGTAAGGCCACACTTAGAATACTGTGTACAGTTCTGGTCACTCTATTGTAGAAAGGATATTATTAAACTAGAAACAGTGCAGAAAAGATTTTCTAGGGTGCTACTGGGACTTGATGGTTTGAGTTACAAGGATAAGCTGGATGGGCTGGGCCTTGTGTCCCTGAAGCGTTGGAGGCTGAGGGGTGATCTTATAGAGATCTATAAAATAATGCAGGGCAGAGATCAGCTCGATAGTCAACATCTTTTCCCAAAGGTAGAGGAATCTAAAACCAGAGGGCATAGGTTTAAGGTGAGAGGGGAGAGATACAAAAGGATCCAGAGGGACAATTTTTCACACAGAGGATAGATGAGTGTCTGGAACAAGCTGCCAGACGTAGTTGTAGAGGCAGGTATAATTTTGTCTTTTAAAAAGCATTTAGACAATTATATGGGAAAGATGGGTATAGAGAGATATGAACTAAATGCTGGCAATTGGGACCAGCTTAGTAGTTTTAAAAAAAGGGTGGCATGGACAAGTTGGGCTGAAGGGCCTGCTTCCATGCTATAAACCTCTATGACTCTATGTGATCTCACCAAGACTCTGTACAGCAGCAGTAAAATATTCCTACTTTTATATTCCATTTCTCTAGCAACAAACAGCATTCCATTTGCCTTCCAAGTCACTTGCTGTACCTGCATTCTAACACACACCAGAATATCTAGATCTCTCATGCCACAGAGATCTGTAATCTTTCTTCATTTAAATAATATAACATTTTTCTATTGTTCCTGCCAAAGTGGACAAGTTCACATTTTCCCACATTAATCTTCATCTGCCCATTTTTGCCACTCATTAACTTATCGCTTTGTAGACTTTCTACCTTCTATTGACAATTTACTTTCATACCTGCGTTTGTGTCAGCAACAACTTAATCACCCTACGTTTCGTCCCTTCATCCAAATCATTGATATAGATTGTAAATAGTTGAGGCTCCAGCACTGATCCCTGTGGTGCTCTACTAGGAACAGCTTGCCAACCTGAAAATGACACATTTATCTCTACTCTCTGCCTCATGTTAGCCTTTATCCATGCTAATATGCCAAACACTCCTATCTTGTGTAGTAATCTTTTATATGGGACCTTATCAAATGTCTTTTGGAAATTGCAGTATAGCGATGTAAGGCTCAAACTCTGGTCAGTAAGCAAACAAAGGTCTATTAACAGAATAACTATAGACATCACAGAGCAAGGAAAATTGTCTTAACTTCACATGCTCAAAACTCTGACTCCTGGAACAAGCCTACACAAGTTTGAGTGTGTTCCCAACTCAGCTCCCAGTTGGACCAGTGGGTCACATGACCCTTTCAGGGAACCACCCCTTAAAGGGATACTTCACCACATCATACCAAGTACACTATCACTACAGGTTCCTTTTCATCTCCTTGTTACTTTCTCAAATAACCCTAATAACGTAGTTAAACATGATTTCCCTTTCAAACTTCCTGGTTCAATTATGATTTGCTAAACATTATAATTTTCTAAATGTGTTCAAACATTTTCCCTATGACTGATGTTAGATTAACTGGCCGATAGTTTCCTTCTTTCTGTCGCCTCTCTTGAATAAAGGTGTCAAACTTGCTATTTTCCAATCAGGTAGGACCCTTTTAGAATCCCCTCCATAAAACCATGTTGCCTCTCACTAATATGTCCACTTATTTCTAAGTGGGAGTAAATCCTGTCTTGAAGAATCTTCTCCAATAATTTCCCTATCACTGATATAAGGCTCACCGGCCTGTTATTATTTGGATTATTCTTGCTACCCTCCTTAAACAAAGAAACGAATTGGCTATTCTCCAGTCCTCTGAGACCTCCCCTGTAGCCAGTGAGGATACAAAGATTTCTCTCAAGGCCCCTTGCCTCTCTCAGTATTCTAGGCTATACCCCATCTGGCTCTGGGGAGTTGTCTATCTTAATGTTTCTCAACAGCCCCAATACCTCTTCCTTTTTGATCGCAATATGACTCAAACTATCTACACACCCTTCTCCAGGCTCATCATCCGCCAATTCCTTCTCTTTGGTGAATACTGACACAAAGTACTCATTTAATACCTAGCCCATTTCCTCTGGCTGTATGCATAGATTCCCCTCCCTGTCCTTGAGTGGGCCAACCCTCTCCCTGGCTACCCTCTTGCTCTTTATACATGTACAAAAAGCCTTAGGATTTTCCTTAATCCTGCTGGGAATGCTTTTTCGTGACCCCTTTTAGCCCTCCTTATTCCTTGCTTAAGTTTCTTCCTACTTTCCTTGCATTCCACACTTGCTTTGTGTGTTCCTAGCCTTGACAAATGCTTCCTTTTTCTCTTTGACTAGGCTCACAGTATTTTTTGTATCCAAAGTTCCCGAAACTTGCCAAACTTAACCTTCATCCTTACAGGAATATGCCTGAAAGCCTTATGATTGTTATCTAGAGACTCCTTTACCATGCCATTAGTAACTATATGAACAACAACAACTGCATCCTTCTCACCCCACTGCAAGTCCCGCTCCAGCCTAGAGCAGATGTGTCCCAAAACCTGGCACTGGGCAGGGAATAGAACCATCTAGACTCTTGTTCTTGGTTGCAACCACCACATTCTTATTTATTCCTGCGCTTGACTGGTTTCCTGCACCATGGTGCAATGGTCAGTGCACTCATTCACCATGCCATCTTTCATCCATGAAATCTGCAAGAATCTTAAACACGTTGGACGATTGCAACGACTGAGGCTCCTCCACTTCTACCTTCTTGATCCCCTTACCTGCTTCACCCAGAGTCACATCCTCCTGTCCATGATCACCAAACAAATCAGATTATTGTATTCTAAGGGGTAGGACTGCCTCCTGGAACAAATTGTCCAGGTAACTTTCCCCCTCCCTGATGCATTACAGTGTCTGTCGCTTGGCTTCAGGCTCAATGACTCTAAGTTGAAGCTCCTCAAGTCACAGACACTTACTGCAGACGTATTTGCCCTGGATCACACTGGCATCCAGGAGTTCCCAAACTCTGCAGTCACAATTCGCCACCTGTCCTGCCATCTTTACTATATGTTAATTCATTTATTTTGATTAATCAACCCTACTACTCGGTGCTAATAATCTCTACTACTGCAAGTAAAACTTTCTACTACTAATAAATTACTACTTCCTACAATTATTAATGAATTACTTCCTTACAATTATTAATAAATCACCCAGGTTTTTAAAGATAAATAAGAAAAATGCTCAGCAACCAATTATCTGTTCCCTTTGCTGTCAACATTTGAAAATGTGGTGGATCCGCAGACTGAGTACACGGTTTCAAGGGGCAAAATCCCAGCTCTCTCTCTCCTCTCTACACTGCTTTATGGGCTCAATAGCTAATATATTTTCTTTGACTGTTGTTAATTTGCTTTCCAATTCTGCCTACAGTCTTCGTTCCGAAAACATATGTTGGTTTAAACATTGCTTATAGATCAGTTATGTAAAAATGCTGAATGATGGATAATCAGGGATGCTGAATAAGGAATATTAACAGTTATATTTGCTCTGTTGCATCATGTCACTGTGATGCCACAAACATGCACTAATATTACTCTTACTATTTTGAATTTGATTGTACTAACTTTATAATTCACAACTTAAGGTCTGCATGAATGGATATTGTCTGTTATGCTTTGCAAATTGTATCTTTCCTAACAGAAGTATCTACCAGAGCAATGTGAAAATGTCCAGGATGGGAAATGATCATTTTGATGTTATTGACCAATCTCAGAGGTGAAGAACAGAATATACAGTTCACTATCTATATCCCTCATTGATTCTCCAACATTATTTTATTTATTCTTTTCATGGTGTAAGAATAATTGACAAAGCAATCATTTAATGGGCAGCACAGTGACACAGTGATTAGCACTGCTGCCTCACAGTGCCAAAGACCCGGTTCGATTCCTAGCTTAGAGCATTGCCTGGCAGAGTCTGCACGTCCTCCTTGTGTCTGTGTGGATTTCCTCCGAATGCTCCAGTTTCCTCCCACAGTCTGAAAGACATGCTGGTTAGATGCATTGGCCATACTGAATTCACCCTCCGCGTACCTGTACAGGCGCCAGAGTGTGGCGACTAGGGGATTTTCACAGTAACTCCATTGCAGTGTTAATGTAAGCCTACTTGTGACATTAATAAATAAACTTAAAACTTATTGTTCATCCTTAATTGTCTTTGAGAAAGTGGTAATGAGCCACCTTCTTAAACGGCTGAAGTATAGGTACACTCACAATGCTGTTAGGAAAGGAATTGCAGGATTTTGACCCAGTGACAGTGAAGGAGCAGCGATATATTTCCAGCTCAGGATTGTGAGTAGCTTGGAGGGGATGGTGTTCCCATGCATCTGCTGCCCTTGTCCATTTTAGCAATCTCAGATTTGGAAGATACGGTTGTAGCAGGTTGGCTGCCATGCCTCTCCTTTGCCTCATGGTCTTACGTGTGCTTGCTTGCTGCCAACCATTACTTACCTTCCCATTCTTTGGTTCTCATTCAATCAGAATTTGAAATCACTGTGCATTTGCTGCTCAGAGATTGAAATAACAGGGTGGCTGGCAGTAGGGGCCCTCCCATTAGTCAGGGCCAATGCCTAGGCACGGTGTGTTCCATTCTAAATCCAACTCTGTCCATTGATGCTCTGTGTGTTTCACCAGAGCCTTTTTAGCAGGTGCAAAGGGATCAAATCAGCAGAGGCCTTGGTGGAGTATAGAAGGTGTTGGAAGGAAGTCAAGAAAGCAAGTAGGAGAGCATAGAGGGGACATGAAAAAGCCCTGGTGGGTAAGATTAGGGAGAATCCCAAAATATTCTTTAAGTATATTAAAGGGAGGAGGATAACCAGGAAAAGAGTAGGGCCCATTAGGAACTAATCTGTGCATGGAGCTAGAGGACATTGCTCAGGTGTTAAATTAGTTCTTCACACCTGCCTTCACTCAGGAGAAGGAGGATGTAGGTATAGAATTTGATACTGTGAGGTTCTTGAACAAAGTTTGATTCAGCGAGTCAGGAGGTATTGGAGGTTTTGGTCAGGTTAAAAGGGGACAAACCCACAGTTCTGGATGAGTTGTATCCTAGGCTGCTGTGGAAGGCAAAGGAGGAAACTACAAGGGCTCTGACCCAAATTTTTAATTCTTCTCAGGGACACAGGGCAGGTGTCAGAGGATTGAAGAATAGCTAATATGGTTCCACATTTCAAGAGATAAACCACAGGATTACAGACCGGTGAGTCTCACATTATTGGCAGGGAAACTATCAGAGAAAATTCTGAAGAAGAGAATCTATCTCCACTTGGAAAGGCTTGATCAGGGATAGTCAGCATGGCTTTGTCAGAGGGAGGTCATGTCTAACATATTTGATTGAAATTTTGAGGAGATGGTCAGGTGCATAGATGAGGGTAACGCAGTTGATGTCATTTATATGGATTTCAGCAAAGCCTTTAACAAGATCCCACATGGGAGACTGATAAAGAAGGCAAATGTCAATGGGATACAGGGTGATTTGGCAAGATAGATCCAAAGCTGGTATGGTGCAAGGAGACAGAAGATTGTAAGTGTGACTGGAGGCCAGTGTCCAGTGGCATACCACAGGGATTAGTGCAAGGCCCTTATTATTCATGATATATATAAACAATATAGATGAGAATGTGGGGGGGAGAGGGGTGGTGAGTAGGATAATAAGTAAGTTTGCAGATGATACAAAGATTGGCAGGATGGTTATTAGTGTGGATGAGGGTCTTAGTTTGCAGGAAGATATAGGCAAATTGGTCAGATGGGCAGATTCGTGGCAGTTGGAACTTAACCCTGAAAAGTGTGAGGTGATGCACTTTGGGAAAAGTAACAAGACAAAAGAGTACTCAATAAATGACAGGACATTAGGAAGCTCAGAGGTACAATGGAATTTTGGGATCTTTGTCCACGGATCCCTGAAGGCGGCAGGGCAAGTTAATAGGGTAGTTAAGATGGCATACAGGACATAGATTATAGGAGCAGGGACGTTATGTTGGAGTTGTACACAACATTGGTTAGGCCACAGCTAGCGTTCTGAGTGCAGTTGTGATCACCTCACTATAGGAAGGATGTGATTGCACTGGAGAGGGTGCAGAGGAGATTCTTCACTGGGATGTTGCCTGGGATGGAACATTTGTGCTATTGAGAGAGGTCGGTTTGACTGGGGCTAGAGCAGAGAAAGCTGAGTGGGGGACTTGATTTAGGTGTTTAAGATTATGAGGCGTATGGATGGATAGGACTAGTCCCCTTAGTTGAAAGGTCAATAAAGAAGGGGTATAATTTTAGGTAGTGACAGGAGGTTTAAAGAGGATTTGAGAAAAAATATTTTCACCCAGAGAAAGGTGGGAGTCTGGAATTCACTGCCTAGGAAACCTCAATCTTTAAAAGATATGTGGATCAGCACTTGAAATGTCATAAGGCTGTGATCTAAGTGCTGGAAATTGGGATTCGTTTAGTTTGTTTGCTGGTGCAGACTCAATGGGACAAAGCGTCACTTCTGTAAAGTATGGTTCTATGACTCATAATAAATGTCAGCATTTAGTTCCCTATTTTCTCTCTCTCCCTCCTTTCTTGAACACAAATATATTTACTAACGTCCAATCTGCTAGAACTGTTCCAGAATATCGGGAACTTTGTGAAAGAATAGTCAGCGCATACACTATCTCTGCAATTGTCTCCTTTAGAAGCCCATAATGTTGGTCATCCAGTTGCTGGATCCAGCTCTGATTGCGGGGGTGGGAGAAATGCCTGTTCTGATCGAGATTGGAAGGGGGGGGGGGGGGCGGGAGGGGGGAAGAGGGGAGGTGGTAGAGCTCCAATGACCTCTGTGTTGGGCTGGGGGGTAGGTTTATTCATGTTCTTATTGAGGCACCTTTTAAACATAGTGGCCCAATCTCAGTGCAGCCGTGCTTTGCCTGCATGTTTAAGGCACCCACCACTCTAGCTCCTCCACCCCTGTATGACTGTGAAACATGCCCAGCCATATCTTTTGACGGATTGTGGGACAATCACGAGAGAAAACCGAGCTGTTTGTACATGCCACTTTTCTCGCCGGAACTGACACACTGCCAAATTCTGATAAGATCGTTCCCCCCCAATACGAAAGTAAAGTAGTGTGCTCGCTAGATATCTGAAATAAAGTGCTGGAAATACACAGCATGTCAGGCAGCATCTATGAAATTAAGGTTTCAGGTTGAGATGACCTTTCATTGTTAAATCCAGTGTTAACTCTGGAAGGCCATGAAGTGCCTCATTGAACAAAGAGATGATGTTCCTCAAGCTTACCTTGAGCTTTATTGTAAAGTACAGGAGAACAAGACTCCAGGAGCATGTTGGAGAATTGAGAGGTAAATAGGAGCTCAGGGTCGTGCTTACAGACTGAACACCACTGATATATCTTTGATTCTCAAGCAGGGATTCTTTCAAGCAAACCGTTCCAGCAGACCTTTACAGCTCTCCAGATTCAACACTGACTTCAATCATTTTGAACCATAATCTCTGCTCCTATTTCGCTGTTTTTGTTTAAAGCGGCTTGGGCTTTAGTCTCATTTTTCCCTTGTTTTTGCTTTTGGAAGCAACTACTCATCGTTCTGTTGTTTACAGCTCTCTGAGAAATATTTTTTATTTTTTTCACTTGTCCATTCCCACTCTCTGCTTGATCACGCACTGCCAACTCTTCTGTCATTTCATTTCTTCTGTATCCCACCCTGTCACAGACCCACTCTTTGTGTTTGCCCCACCCCAACCCTCACCCTCTACCTTTTACTTTGCTTAAAACTTATGACATTTCTAACTTTTCCCTGTTCTGACGAAAGGTCATCAACCTGAAACATCAACTGTTTTTCCCTCGCTAAAGACACTGTCCAGACCAAATGAGTATATTCAGCAGGTTTGGTTTTAATTCCTCTCAGTTTTCAAAGAAAAGTCTCTTGTGCTGCTGCCAACCCACTGCTGCATAAACTACACTGAACTGCTGAATCTTGACCAATCATCTCTACACTATAAACATGTCTGACATGAAACAGCCAGAGAAACATTTGGATGTCTTCACAGAGGGAGCTGTGCTGGAAGAATGCCTCCTGATCTGTCCAGACATCTGAAGACAGCCGAGGGAAATGGTCTTGGTGGTTCTTCATTCCATGTGATATAGCTGCTGTTGCTGAATATCTGCCTTTAGAGCTCCAACAGCTACATGAGCCCAGTCAATGACTATATTCCGGGAATTCCAGCAGTGCCATGAAATGCAGCGACACACTCATCTGCTTGTTTTGCTGTTTGGTGGAAAAGGAAATGCAGGCGTTGTTACTGTTAAACAATCTATCAGTTGACTGCTTGGGTCACTGAAAGATGCACTCGGTATTAACCAACAATAAGGAGCTGGTGCCATTAAACTGGGGGCGGGTGTGGTGATCTTCAGCCCATTCCTGCCATCTGTGCGAATGCTTGCGGAAGCTCAAGATCCGGAAGTCACAGATCTTGCTGGTATGATTGAGATTTTGCAACCTCCCCATCCCTCGCTGGCGACATCATCAACTTCATGCCCGTAATTACATTCATTTAAATACATTTCCATATTATTAACCTCCTCACCAGATATTGACCCCCTTCCCCCTCTTTGGTATTTTCAAACTTTGTTGAGATGTCGTCACATCAGGGCAGTTTACAATAGGGTCCCCCCAGATGTGAACCAGTTGCGGGGATCCCCTTGGAAACGTACTGTACTCTATGACCAACTAACCTTGTAGAAATGATGGACAGCTTGTTGATTGCTGCAGCCAGGCTGCCTCTGGTGCCACCTCATACCTCCAGCATCCCGTTTCCATCCTTGCACAAGTGCTTCCATTAAAACAAGTGAGACAAGAGCATGACCAGAATAGTGTTCAATTCTGGTCACCACACTACCAGAAGGATATGGAGGCTTTGGAGAGGGTACGGAAGGGATTTACCAGGATATTGCTTGGTATGGAGGGCATTAGCTATGAGGAGAGGTTGAAGAAACTTGATTTGTTCTCACTAGAATAACGGAGGTTGAGGGGCAAGCTATTAGAAGTCTTCAAAATTATGAGAGGCATGGACAGAGTGGATAGTCAGAAGCTTTTTCCCAGGGTGGAAGAGTCAATTACTAGGGGGCACAGGTTTAAGGTGTGTGGGGGTGAGGTTGAAAGGAGATTTACGAGACAAGTTTTTTACAAAGGGTGGTGGGTGCCTGGAACTCGCAGGTAGTGGAAGCAGATATGATAGTGACTTTTAAGGGCCTCTTGACAAATCCATGAATAGAGTGATATGTCCCCAGAAGAGTAGGACTTTTTTAGTTCAGTCGGGCAGCATGGTTGGTGCAAGTTTGGAGGCCCAAAGGACTTGTTTCTGTGCTACAATTTTTTTTGTTCATTGACAGGATCCCTATCGCTAACAAGTACAAAAGGAAAAGGAACAATACAGAATTATGGGATTATGAGCACCTACCTCTTTGTTCTTTAACACCAATTTTTTGTATAGAGCAGGAACATAGCGAGCTTCATTTTACAAACTGCATTGATGGTTTTGCATTGATAATTAAGGAAATGTATATTCCATGCAGGAAGTTCCCTACCTGCTGAGAGGCAGTGTTTATAATGCTTGCACTCAGTGAGTTTAGGAACTCAGAAAAATTATCACCCTGTTTCACCTGATTCCCATCAGCAAATTGACAGGGATTTCCAAGCCATAAAGACTATAAAATGTAGCCTGATCACAGAAGTTAAAAGTGCTTCTTATTTTGCATGGAGCTATAGGTGATTAAGTTGCATAACTATACTGGCAATAATTGCTACTCTTCTGTGCGGTGATGCTATTCATTACAATGTTCTTTCTGGTGTTTATGTATTATGTTACATGGGACTGTTAGTTAAGTCATTGGTAGAACAAGTTTCCATTGTGCCTGGTTTTGTCACTTTGCACAGTGATGCATCATTTAGAAATCTTATTGGTTGCACAAAATTGAAATAACTTCAAAACAAAAGATGGAAATACTGAAATTAACATAACTGTCAGGATAAATCATGTTTATGTGAAAGGCAAACAGTCTTTATTCGAAATCCCGTCTGCAAATTGCAGTCACTAATAAGAGACTTCCACTCTATTACAATTTCTGGTAAGCTGCAGTTGAATTCTTATTTTTTCCTGCTGCGTTCTGTTCATTAGAAAAAGTAATTGTACTCGGATCTGTTTTGGAAAGGTTCTAGGCCACTATTTAAATAATGTCGGTAAGTGACTACACACCATCAAGCGTCTCACAGAGCAGCAATGGGATTAATGAAGTATGAGAAAAGAGTGGAAGAAACAAAGGAAAAAATTGAAAGGTAGAAGTAAAGATTAAAAGAGACAGAATAACAGAAAGAAGCATGAACTAAAGAAAATCACAAGACTGGGGAGGGAGGGGTGGTGCAAAGTAACTTTATAGTAATTCTGCTCCATCCCATCCCACTCCCTGGAGCTATAAGAGACTGAACCAGATTGCAGCCATGCACCAGAATTCTACCACCCCACTCACCACGGGAATCAGAGCAGGTGAGAGGCGGAAAATAGGCAGTCTGTTGACCTCGGGTGGGATTTTCTGGTCTTGGGTCGAGCGAGGCCATGAAATCCTGTCCACAGTGTCATATTTGACCCTGAGATGAGCTTTAACCATACATCCACAGCCTCACTGGAACTGCCTATTTCCATCCATGTAATTTTTCCCCGACTTTGCCCCTGTTTGAACTTGTCTGCTGAAACGCTCATTCAGGCCTTTATTGCCTCTAGATTTGACTGTTCTAATGCACTCCTGGCTGGCCTGCCATACGCTATCCTCCATCAGCTTGAGGTTGTCCAAGACTCTGCTGTCTATCCTAGCTCACACCAAATCCCATTCACCCAACATCCCCGTGCTTGCTAACCTTTACTGGTTAAGTAACGCCTCCATTTTAAAACGTTCCTTATTATTTTCAAAATCCACCATAATGTAAGGATTTGAACTCTATACTAAAGTCCAGAGTAAGAAAATTCTTGCTGCAGAATAACCATATTGACAAAAGGACTCATTTAGAATTCAAACTAACAAGGTTTATTGGACAATAAAGATTAATTACTTAACATTTCATTAGTTGAGCCATGGTGTGATGTACAAGTTCAATGTTGGTCTGCCTTACTCATGGATCTGGGACTGCTGGGTTCCTTGAACCTGATGTCTTGACTCACTGCATCCTTCAAAATTTTAACTTGGCCATCTTGACCTAAACAAATGTACAAATCCTTTTGCAGCATTAAGACTTTAACTCTATTGGATCCCTTTCCAATCCATAATTTTCCCGTCTGCCTTACTGAATCCTCTAATCTGCCTTAACTACTGTAGCTACATACTTCACAGCTGCTTGCTGAGTGTCCTCTTTCACACTCTCTCTCACGTGCTCCCAACACTTCCCCCCCCTCCATCCCCACTCCATGCAAGTGTTATGTGACCAATGCTAACCCTTGACAAGAGTAAAGACCTCAGTCCTTGTGTGGGGTCCTTGATTATGCTGGCTGAATTGCCAAGGCAGAAGGAAGTGTGGACAGTGTCAGTGGATGGGAGGCTGGTTTGAGTGATGGTCTGTGCTTCGTTCACGACACTTTGTCATTTCTTGTGGTTTTGGACAGAGCAGAAGCTGTACCAAGCTATGATACAACCAGAAAGAATGCTTTCTGTGTTGCATTTGTAGAAGTTGGTGAGAATTGTTGCAGACATGCCAAACTTCCTTAGTCTTCTGAGAAAGTAGAAGCATTGGTGTGTTTTCTTGACTATAGTGTCAGGCATGGGGGGACCCAGGACAGGTTGTTGGTAATCTGGACACCTTGAAGCTCTCTGCCATTTCTACTTTGAGTTCATTGGAATAGACAAGGGTATGTTCTACACTATGCTTCATGATGTCGATGACAATCTCTTTTGTTTTGTTGATTATTGAGGAAGAGATTATTGTCGTTGCACCAGCTCACTCCCTTTCCCCTTCTGTTTGTGTGTTATAAAGGACACTTTCCAGAGCCCATCAGGAAGGAAATGAGCGTAAGAGAAGTGATGATCCTAGGCAGCGGAGGCACACAAGTCAAAGTCTCCCTGTATGTAGATGATGTCACTGTCTTCTGCTCAAATCTGCTGTCATTGCGTAGACTCAACATCTGTCATGATTGAATTGGTCTCAGGTGCCAAGGTAAATCATGGCAAGAGTGAGGCCATGTTTATTGGGAGCTGTATCGATCAATCCCTTGTCCCCTTCATCATCAGGTCAGAAGACCTGAAGAGGGGGGATGCTATTGTTCGGAGGGATGAGGACATATGTTAGAAACTGGGCGAAGTGAGTAGATATAATGAACCAAAAATTGGGTAAGTGGGAGCAATGCTCCCTCTCCATTGCAGGTGAGAGCCTGGTCAGCAGGGGAAAGGCTCTCCTGATGTTGCTGTACGCGGTGCAGGTCTAGCCTATTCTTCACTCCTGCACTGTGGAAATCACCCCAACCTTTATCTGCTTCGTCTGAGAGTTAAGGATGGTCTGTGGTTTGAAGGGACACAATGCACAAACCTCTAGACAGAGAGGGGAAAATAAAGTGCCTAAGCCCTCATGGCCACCGTTGTATGTGACTGCATCAAGATGTGCATAGATCATCGGTATGCAAACACCGATGGTGGGGTTTTATCGGCCTCACCCATCCCAAAATCCGTCCAAGATCAATAGACCTTTCCATTGTCTACCCCTCAACCGTCTGATTGCCACGGTGGGCAGGGTGGTAAAAATCTGGCTGAAGTGTCACTGCATGTTGGTGTTCTATCTGTCCCCAGTGTTGCGAAGGATGGGGTGGCCACATTATCGTGGAATGCTCCTAGTAGTTGGACCATGCCGCACTATCTGTCCCTCGTGGTGAAATTTATACAGAGAAATACCTTTAACTACAAATCCATCAGACAGTGATCTGCACTAATTGTCCTAGAGGCGCTATGGGAAAATGAGATGGATCCTATCTAACGGTTCCCTGAGCAGACTGTCAAGGCCATTTGGCAGAATGCCTCATCACCAGAACTTTCAAACAAGCATCAAGACTTAGTTTAGCTGGTGGTGAAAAAGGCCCTCTCTGTCAGATTCTTCTTACACACCCGGAATCTCACCCCTTCTGCATGTTGCCTTTGAGGTGACTATGGGGGAGGAAGAGCCCTCCTTGTGGTATGTGCCTTTGCAAAGAAGATGTGGAGAAAGATGATTTGATTTTTGGCAAGATGTAGCTCCGTGACACAGGACTCTTTGTTCTACGGACTGTTCCCAGAGATGAACATAGTGACAAATATCAGGTGACGCTGGAAGATCATCAACTCGGTGTAAGATGCTCTTTGGACTCCCCGAAACTCATTGATCTTTCAATACAGGGAGTCCCTGACTAAATGTTGTGGTCTGGCACATTCCAAAACCCAGGGCTACGTGATGCACAGATACATTGAAACTTGGGGCAGCCGCCGCAGAGATGCAGTGGGGGAAGGTTGCTGTCTATGACCTTTCAGCCACAGTGAATTGAGGAGAGTGGAATTGTATAGAGTCCCCAACAGGCTGTAAAATCACATTGAATATATACAATGAACATTATATTATCACAATTGTACTGAAGCATCTCAGAGTGAAACATAATCTATGAAGAAAATTTAAACACCTTTGCACCATTTTTTATGATCATTTTGAAATGTCTGTAACGTTTCTTTGATTGCATTGAGCATGAAAAGAGAACCTACGTACATCACATTTTCTGCGATGCCATTTTGAAATGTTTGTAATGTTCTTCCAGATATTTTATGTATATTTTTGCAAAAAGGAAACTGCTGACAGCATTCCTATTGCCCTTCCAGCTCCTGAGACCATCACACCTCCCCGCCTATCATCTCTCTGTGACAGTGGAGGGGTTGAGAGAAATATTGGTGAGAGGGAGCTGGGTGGCATCAGGTAAAACATGTACACTGACATTTTCTTTTATATCAATCTTGCCAAGGGACAGTGTGTAGACGAGAAACAGGAGGGGGCACTAATTAGTGCTGTGGATGTGCGATTGGGAAAAGAGGCCATTGCAGGTGATTCTCCTGGCTATGGTGGGATGGGGAAGAATGGAATCAGACCCTTTGCAACCTGAAATCAGCTTTCAACTCCATCAACAAGACCCCTTACATCACCTGAACTTGCTGCAGCTCATCTGATCTTGAGACTCTCACCCATGTCTTTGTTACCTCCAGACTTTGCTATTCCAATATGTCACCAATCTCCCATTTTCCGACCCATATAAAAATGAGATTACCCAAACTCTTTTGCCAATGTCCTAATACCAAGTCATCTTCACCATCACACTTGATTACCTCTATTGTGTCCCAGTCTAGCAATGCCTCAATTTTAAAATTTCCATTCTTGTTTTCAAATCCATGACCTTAACCCTCCCTATCCCTGTTATCTCCTCCAGCTCCACAGCCTTCCAAGATATCTGCACCCCTCCATTTCTGGCCTTTTGTGCACCACTGATTTTGGTTGCTGCACCATTGGAGTACATGCCTTTAATTGTCCAGGTGTTAAGCTCAGGAATTCCTCGCCTAAACCTCTGTGCTTCTATATCACTTTTAAGATCAACCTGAAAAGCTATCTCCTTGATGAAGTTTTTGGTCATCTGTCTTAATAACTCCTTGTGGCTTAATGTGAAATTTTGTGTGATTGTGCTTCCATTAAGGGTTTTAAGATGTTATGCTGCATTAAAGGTAAGCTTTTCTCCTTCTCCATTTCTACTTCGCCTCCTCTTTCTCTCCTTCCCGTTTCCAAGTGGATGGAGCGTATGGTGGGGCCTGAAAACAATGGTTTTAAAGTTCCCAATAACTTGTTGAAGGAAATTTTTGAATGTCAGACAAGTAGTGTGACAACCAGAGAACAGTGGAAAGATGAGAGGGATCGTTTGGTGAAGTCTAACGGGGTGTTGTCAGCCTGCATATAGAACCTGACTTTGTGTTTTCGAATTATGTTGCCGAGGGCAACCATGTAGATGAGAAAGGGTCCAAACAAATTCCAATTACTCTTTTTAACAACCTTCTTAACTTGTCACCTTCAATGATCAGTGCATGCGCACCACCTTTAAATTTGTATCATTTATTTATATTGTCTCTTACCAAAATGCATCCACAGACCACAATCAGATCAGCAGCATGATCATCCACGATTATCCTCAACACTAATGTCCACAAGGCTGTGTCCTTAGCCCCTTACTATCCTCCCTATACACCTATGACTGTGAGGCTAAATTCCCCTCCAGTTCAATTTTCAAGTTCGCTGACAACACCACCGTAGTGGGTTGGATCTCAAACAATGATGAGACAGAGTACTGGAAAGAGATAGAGAATCTGGTAAACTGGTGCAATCATAATAATCTGTCCCTCAATGTCAACAAAATGAAGGAGATAGTCATCAACTTCAGGAAGCGTAGAGAACATGCCCCTGTCTATGTCAATGGGGACGAAGTGGAAATGGTCAAGAGCTTCAAGTTCCTAGGTGTCCAGATCACCAACAACCTGTCCTGGCCCCCCCAAGCCGACACCATAGTTAAGAAAACCCATCAATGCCTCTACTTTCTCAGGAGGCCATGGAAATTTGGCATGTCAGCTACGGCTCTCATCAACTTTTACAGATGCACCATAAAAAGTATCCTTTCTGGTTGTACCACAGCCTGGCACGACTCCTGCTCTGTCCAAGACCACGAGAAATTACAAAAGGTTGTGAATGAAGCACAGTCCATCACGCAAACCAGCCTCCCATCCATTGACTTAGTCTACACTTCCTGCTGCCTCGGAAAAGCAGCCAGCACAATCAAGGACCCCACGAACCCTGCACATACTCTGTTCCACCTTCTTCCATTGGGAAAAAGATACAAAAGTTCAAGATCATGTATCAACCGACTCAAGAACAATTTCTTTCCTGCTGCAATCAGACTTTTGAATCGACCTACCTTGCATTAAGTTGATCTTTCTCTACGCCCTACATAACACTACATTCTGTACCCTCTCCTTTCCTTCTCTTTGAATGGTATGCTTTGTCTGTATAGTGTGCAAAAAACAATACTTTTCACTCCATGCTAATACATGTGACAATCATAAATCAAATTAAATCAAAACACGTTATATTTTTCTGCTTTAGATTTCAGCTGTCACTTTTGCCCATTTTAGCAGTCGGAATATGTTCTCCTGAATTGATTTCTGTTCTTTTCAGTGTTTACGTTTCCGAGTTTTGTATCTTTGAAATTAAGCCCTATATTGCTAAGTCTGGGCCATTAATACATATCAGAAAATTAAATCATCTCAGGAGCGAAACCTGGGTGTGGGGGGAAATCTTCAACTCACCAGAGCAGAAGCTGACACCCAGCTTACATAGCTTCTAGAAAGTTCAAGTGGTTTTCTCCTGAAGTGCAAATTTGCACTTTGACCTTAGTCTGGAGTATTCCATTGCAAAGGCTTCAATAGATAGCTGAAATGTTCATGTTGCCAATTGTCCTTGCATTCAACTCCTGTGGTTTTAGATAATTTTATTTTCATTGCCATTGCAGTAACTCTTACAGTTGTGAATTTATGGAACCATATTCTAAGTGGCTTCACTGTAACTTGTGTCTTGAATCTTGTCCCCAGTGATGTATAGTTAGTGTGACCTGAAGGTTAACAACCTCTTGTATTTGCAGTAAACTGCTTACAGGATTAAGCATGGTCTGCTGCGACACTACTGTACTTTGCTTTGAAATGGAAGATACCAAGCTGAGACATATTATAACAAATATACTATCTACGCTAAATATATAAAGCAAATAATAACACAATGCAAGAAACAGGAATGTCAAGTTTTTAAAGACAAATTTTAAACAATAGATACTAGCATTGCAAAGAAATTTTTCAGTTTTCTTGTACTGTTCATTTTTTATTACTGTAAAATCTTTAAACGTGGGAGGTCAGGTTGATAAATTACTTTTTTAAGGAAATCTTGCATGGGATTCTCAAACTCACAATCAGAAATATTTGACTTAGAGATGAGATTCCAATCACCCACCTGCTCCTTCATTTCCCAACTTCAGTAACATTGCCTGATATATCCAGCTTCAGCTCATCTGGTACTAAAACCTCATCTATATTTCTACCACCGCTAGACCTGACTATTAAAACCCACTATTTGCCTTCTGTAAACCAGAAGTCATCTAAAACATTGTTGTTGTTCCCTGTTGTTGATTGCACAAATATCATTCACCCATAGGGGAATAGTATTGGCATTGGACTGATTATCCAGAGATTGGGGGTAATGATCAAGCTGCCATGTTCAAATCCCACCACGGCAGATTGTGAGATTTGAATCCAATGCAAATCTGGAATTAAAAGTCTAATGATGACTACGACTATAAAACCATTTTTGATTGATGTTAACCATCTGGTTCATTAATGCCCCTTGGGGAAGGAAATCTGCCACCCTTACCTTATCTGGCCTACATGTGACTCCCACAGCAATGTGGTTGACTCTTAAATGCCCTCTGAAATAGCCTAGCGAACCACTTCATTCAAGGATAATAATAATTGGGTAATACATGCTGGCTCAGCTAGCAACGCCCAAATCCCTCAAATGAGTTCATTGACCTCCACGACTCGCATTTAAACATTGCATTGATTTTAAAATTCTCATCCCAGTTACAAATCGCTCCCCACCTCAGTCACCTTCCCCCAACTCCACAACATTCCAATTCTGGCCTCTTGAGCTTCCCCGGTTTTAATTTCTCCAGCATTAGTAGCTGTGCCTTCAGCTGCCTCAGCCTTAAGATCTGGAAATTTGTCCCTAAACTTTTCTGCTTCTCTCGGCTCCTGAAAGTCTGTCTCCTTGACCAAAGTTTTGTTCACCACCTGACTGAATATCTCCTTGTTGTTCAGTGTTAGACATTGTTTGATGAAGCTCCTTTGAAGTGTCTTTAGGACATTTTTATTATGTTAAAAGCATTTTATAAATTCAAGCTGTTGCTGTACCCTATTACCATCGAGTAAGGGCTGAGGAAAGCACAATGACTGATGGAACTCTTAAAGGATCTGAGCATTTGAAGCTTTCTTTAAATTGGTAGTGTTTTCAGTTGCACTTTTTGCTATGAAGTTTTACATTTTTAGATATTTGGGTCTATGTAGTTAAGGCTTTGGAGAATTGTTTCACTTTACTCTGCACAACCCTCAGCCAGGATAATCAAACTCTGCCCATTCATTGGTATGCTGAAAGGGATGGAAATACTTCTAAGATTTCAGCTACCATTACAGGTCAGGAAATCATCATGAATAATTAGGGTGGATCCTGCAAAATTTTGGTCACCTCACCTGGAAAGAACTCAGCAGATGTTGTGCTTGTCTCACTCTAATATTGCCAATTGAGCACTGAGACCAGAAAGTATACAGAAGGCTGGAAATAATTATTGCAGATAAGAGGGATATGAGAACTTATTGAATGCCATTGCTCTGGCTGCTATTTTAACAGAGATGTTCATTCAAAAAGCTGAATTTACCTGGATTGTATATATAGCTTCTTACATGCTTTATAATTTATTGCTGAAGGAACTTTCTCTGGCAAGATAAGTTCTTTTTTATGAGAAGTTATTCTTTGCAATTTATTGCAGTCACTTTTTTGAGATAAGAGAGACAGTGAGATTTGCAAGTTTCAGCTTTGGCTGTATGGAAGCGTATTTGCTTTTGAGTCAGAAGGTCAGTGGTTCAAGTCCCACTCCAGACACAAGTGCATAATCCAAATGAACTCTCTCATGCTGCAGTGCTGAGGGAATATTTGCACTGTCGGAGATTCCTTCCTTTGGATGAGATGTAAACCAAGTCTAGCCTTTTGGATGGAAATAAAAGACGTCAAGGCATTTTTCAAAGGGAAGCAACAAAGTCTTTGTGTCATGACTAACAATTATCCCTGAATTAACAGATTTTATTTGGGAGCATTCCTATGTACAAATTGTACCATATTCATCTATGAAACCAAAATGAATGGACTTCAAAAAGAATTAATTGGTCGAGCTTTGGAATTTCTGGAAGATGGGAGAGGTGCTATATAAATGTAAATGCCAGCTTTGTTGTGTGATACGAATGTTATATTTGGCTTTACTTCATCTTAATCCCAAAACTGACAGTCTGGGGTGATTTTGAATCCACACTCTCCATCTGCGTGAATGGCGGTGCACGTTCAAAATCTGGAACGCACAGTTTGTGGCAGCAAGTTTCCAAGTTCCAATTTTACCAGCCCCTCGCCAGTGGAATGGTGTGAAACACACCAGGGGATTGCAGAAAGCTCATTTTAATACATTAGGTGTCATTAGTGAGCACTCTTTCCAGGACTTGCCCCTTCACTAGATATTCGGCAGGCACCGACGTGATGTCATGCCAACGCCATTTAAAAAAGCTTTACATTAGTATGAACTTGGTGCCTTCTGCTCCTTCAGAGCTGAGTGTTCAGGCAGCCTTCACCCTCTGTGGTGTGCACTGCTCAGGGGGCACCAGAGAAGAGTTGGGGGGTACAGATAAGTTCAATTCAGGGCCAAGGGTGTGGGACCCAGAATCGCTATTGTGGGGAGAGTGGTCAGGAGGGGTCACTTGAGGTCTTGCCTTTCTTTCATGTTGGGGCTTTAAAAGGCTTGTGAAGGATGGTATACAGGCAGTGCTTCCTGTGCCCTACCTTGTGGGTCCCTGTCCATATCGCAGCTGAGGGAGTGCCCGACCTTAGTGGGAGCTGGCGCAAGGATGAGAGGGCTTGAACACAAGGGGTCCAGCACTGGGGGAGACTGTGAGTTCCCCGGGTGGGGTTCAATGACAGGCTAAGCTGTCACGGCAGAGCGGGGGTTCTGAAACGGGCTGTGTCTCCCCTCATGCAGCCTGAAGGGCCTCACACTTGGGGGGGAGGATGACTGCAGTGTGATCGGAACCTACACTCAGACAGCGGTGTGAGGACAAAGGGAAGAAGCTGCCCGGCATCAGAACCAACCATCAGGGTGCTTGCATGTAAAGGTCAATCTCAGTGGGTTGTGGAAGGCTGCTCAGCTCTGCACCTCTTGTGACCAGGGAGAAACAGGGTGTCCTCTGGGAATGATCTGGACATGCTTCTTGCTGGCCTCACACAATTCAGTTATGCCTTGTCAGCCACAAGAGACAGACGCTTGGCTGTACAACCACCCAGCCTCCCCTTATTAGTGGTTGTGACATTAAATGGTGTGCAGCCAAACAGCACAGCCATTTAGTGGAAGCTACCTTTTCACCTTTGCAAGCCAGGCATTGAGCTGACACCCCCAGAAGGGCTACAACATCACACTGATAACACTGACATCACCACTACACCTTGTGTAGGGGTTCACATCAGTGTATGTACCGTGTACCTGGTGGATGATGTTCTCACTTGAGATGATGTCATCCATGTCAATGATCCAGCATGTCTTGCAGAGGTTGCTGTGGCAGGGTTGTGTGGTATTGTGGTCACTGTTCTCCTGAAGGCTGGGTAGATTGCTGCGAACAATGGTCTGTTAGAGGTTGTGCAGTTGTTTGAAGGCAAGAAGTGGGGGTGTGGGGATGGCCCTGGCGAGATGTTCATCTTCATGAATGATATGTTGAAGACTCTGGAGAAAATGTCGTAGCTTCTCCACTCCGGGGAAGTACTGGATGACGAAGGGTACTCTGTCCACCATGTCCCGTGTTTGTCTTCTGAGAAGGTCAGTGCGGGTTTTGCAAAGGTTTGATTGTCCACACCCACATAGCCCTATGCACTCTGTGGTGCTATGCAGCACCATTCATGAACCACAAGGGATACTTGCCTCTCAATATGCAGTTTGTCTGGGATCACATGATGTGTTCCATGCAGTTCCTGAGGGAGGGTCCATGACAGCTTCACCTTGGGGCATTCTCAGATCCCAGCTTTGAGGGAGAGCAACAGTCTCAGGGATAGCTCTGTAGAGGGAAGGGGTACACACCCAGGAGGAGGCTGATGATGCCAGTGCAAGGACTACAAACACAGAGGTTACAATGTACAACACATCTGTACATTTTGTCATCTAGCATTCATCAAATATCACATTATTTTAGGAGTCCAGATTTCTTCCTTTTATAAAAAAACTTGCTAACTCCTTAGGTTCCTTTTGTGAGAGTGAACCTGAGCAAACTATGTGGCCAAAAATAACCAAAGGGGGGTGATTATTCTGCATTTGCAAAATGCCACGATGTAAGTGGAACAATTTTTGAAACCATCTGTACCATCCCACCCTTCAAACTGAGGACAGCACGGATTGGAGATAGGGCAGGCACCAGTCTGTGTGGGTCAGCTCTGCTCCAGGCAGTGTAATTCAGCTATCAATGGAGCTACCTCTTTATGAAGCCCTTTACTGTTGGCAGTCAGCTTTCCCACTTTAAAATTCCAGACATGTGCATAACTGTCAGATCATCGAACACTGGTTCAGTTATGTTTGGTCATAAACATCCACAACCACGTGTGGCTTGCTGATGCAATCATTTGTTCTTTCACAAATTGTATTATATTTTGGTTGTGCTCTGATAATGTGATTTAATCACAGAATGGGACTACAGATTAAAACCACTCAGTGCTGTTGCCATTACAACTAAGCTGTCAGACTGTCAGCATTATGTTTCTCTGTAGTTTGCGGCCTTCAAAGAGAACCACCTCTAACCCAGCATACAAACTATAGCATCACCTTATGACCTTTTTACTAGATCGCATTAGATGTTATTGTTTACATATTCTGATCAGATCTCAACTGTTCCTATAGTCCCCTATATTTTCAAGTTTGTGTGCAGCCCTCCCCCTCCTCTTCCTCCCCTCCTCCCTCCTTTTCCTCCTTCTCCATGCCTCCCTCTTCCCCAACCCCTCCTCCTCCCCCCTTCCCTCCACCATTTCCCTCTCCCCTTTGTTCCCCTCTTCCTCCACTCCCTCCTGCCCTCTCCTCCTCCCCTTCCCCCTTTCCTCGTCCCCGCCGCCTCCCTCCCCCTTCCCATTCCTCCCCTTGTCCCCTTCCATCCTCCCCCTCTCCCCTCCTCCTCCTCTCTTCCTACTCCCTCCTCCCCTCCTTCCTCCCCTCTCCACCTTTCCCCTCTCCTCTTTCCCCTTCTCCTCTTCTCTCCTCTTCCCTCCTCTCCTCCCCCTTCCTACCTCTCCCTCTCCCCCTCCCCCTTCCTTCTCCTCTCTTCCTCCACTCTCCCCTTTCTTCCCTCTCCTCTCTTAGAAGCATCTTGCATCAAACAAAAACAAACCTCTCACGGAAACAGCAAAAGAAAGAGTGATTAGAAGGGGTCAGTAAAATGCCCCACAGTGCCCACTGGCCATAGAGGGCCTCGATTGTGCCAGTGGGCACCACATGCTCCCTCTATAAAAGCACCCATTCACAAACATTGCCACAACAGTGAGGCAGAGAGTCGGGCCAGTCAGCCACATTGATCACTCGCTGTTTGGACCTGTTGATGGTGAGTTTGGACAGAGCCAGGAGCAGGTTCACGAAGAGATCCACCTCCTTCCCTGCTCCCCCTTCACCAGGTGAAGACTTTCTTTGTACTCTTTTGGAGCAAACAATTAAACTAAATTAACAAAACGGAGACACAAGTACAACGGCAGCCCCTTAAAAGGACACCGCATCAAACAAGAACCAAATATCAAATGTAACTTAAAACATGAGATCAAAATGTGTCAAAGTAGTCCAGGCCCAATCCCCGCAGTGCCCATCGGGCACAAAAACCTTGATAATGCCACGTCTTTCTATATATATGCTCAAGGTACTTAATCAATGAATGTTCTTATGTATTCTTTACCTTGGTAATATAATTAGTTTATCATTAACAATGAGCAGATTTCCCTGACGGACTATGGGGGTTTTCCCCCTTTTGCTTCTTGGTGTAGGGTTTTGTGTGCAGCTAAAATTGTATCTCTAAGTATTCTTCTGTGTTCAATTACTAGCTTTCTATATTTCATTCTTTATGTACTTCTAACTGTCAATCAGCTTCTTTCATTCTAATTCAGTAAAGTAACTGAAAATCTCTGTGCAGCACTTGTACTATACAGATGAACACACTATCGAGAGTGCCTCTTTGAAATGGAAATTGTGCTCTAAGAATGCAGGACTCTAGCTGGGGAACACTGCCTGCTCCCTAACTAATTGCAGCTGTCAATCACTAGCAGTAAAGTGTGATCCAGAGATAAATCAATGTAATAATGTTGCTTAACCTTTTCCACTCCATCTCTAACTGACTACCACTGACAGCTTGGTGGAAATCAAGATAATTGAACAAATTGAGTGGAATGATTGTCATTGCTCACAAACCAATTCATATTTCTTCTTCACAATAAACGTAGAGGATCCAAATTTAGATTTGTTTCAAATTGGCGCAGCTTCCATTACTTTTGCTAAACATATTAAAGCTCTTTCAATTGCGCTGACCTAACTCAAACACAGTAAGAAGTCTCACAACACCAGGTTAAAGTCCAACCAGTTTATTTGATAGTAAACCCACAAGCTTTCGGGGTTTGCCCCTTCGTCAGGTGAGAACTCCACTCACCTGACAAAGGGGCAAACCCCGAAAGCTTGTGGGTTTACTATCAAATAAACAGGTTGGACTTTAACCTGGTGTTGTGAGACTTCTTACTGTGTTTACCCCAGTCCAATGCCGGCATCTCCATATCATGACTAACGCAAACAATACAGTGATTATGGAAAGCTTGGGGCTCCTTGCACCTTCTCTACCCTGCACATCTGTATGGTTCCTTAACAAGTGAAAAGTGGAAAATTACTTTCCATGCTGGGAGGATGTAATGCAAGTGCAGAGCTTTTGGTGGTTGAAAAAAATGCTTGAACATTGGCTGGCTGGGGAACCCTCTCCCACCATCTGATTTTGCAACTTCATGATATATTTATATGGCTAGTTAACGATTTGATTTGATTTGATTTATTATTGTCACATGTATTAGCATATAGTGAAAAGTATTGTTTCTTGCATGTTCTATAGATAAAGTGTACCGTACATAGAAAACGAAACGAGAAAGTGTAGAATGTAGTGTTACAATCATAGCTAGGGTGTGGAGAAAGATAACCTAATGCAAGGTAGGTCCATTCAGAAGTCTGATGGCAATAGGAAGAAGCTGTTCTTGAGTCGGTTGGTACGTGACCTCAGAACAATGAAAATTCCAGCACAGGAACAGACCCTTCATTCCTGCTGCACGACTGAATAAAACCCCCTATCCTTCCAGGGACCATATCCCTCCATTCCCATCCTATTCATGTATTTGTCAAGATGCCCTTTAAAAGTCACTATCATATCTGCTTCCACTACCTCCCCCGGCAGCAAGTTTCAGGCACCTACCACCCTCTATGTAAAAAAAATTTGCCTCATTCATCTCCTTTAAACCTATGCCCCCTTTTATATCCTTTTCTGACAGAAGAAGGTGGAAGAGAGTATGTCTAGAGTGTGTGGGTCCTTATTTATGCTGGCTGCTTGATTGAAAATTATACAATAAAATTAATAATGGAAAACTGTGGGTGGGAGGGAGCACATGCTTAGAGATTGTCAGTGTGTGAAGTGCTTATGCTGGAGTGTGGAACGTGCAACTTTACTCCATAGTTTAATACTTGCCATTGAATCTGTTTCAAAATCCATCTCTTGGATGAATAGCTTCATTTATCTGGCAATGTTGTCTGGAGCTGATGCCGGTTATCGGCAATAGTGATGCAAGGTGAAAGCAACAGTAAGTGTGCTGTGTTGACTCGCTTGGATTATAGTTGAAGACAAGTGTAAACAATTTTTAAAAAATCTAATTATTATTCAGTTTGTGGCAATCTGAATTAAACTTCATTAATGATTTTTCTTTACACATTTGAAAATGCTTCGTTTTTCCACCCTGGTTATTAATTGCACTCTTTGTTAGTCAACTTTCAGTGACCTTTCGATAGCACCGCATAATTGATGCATATCTTCAAAAGAAAAATGGTATTCAGCTAAGGCAATGTTAAGTTGAGGAATAGGGAGAATGTATGAAAGCAGACTTCGCAGTCAGAAGAAGCAGTGAAGGAACAGTGAGTTCAATGAAGATACGAATGCAAAAGCAGAGAGCAAACTTGAGAAATATAATGTTGGAGTTAGTTGGTTTGAGAGGGGCGACTGAGAGCTCTCTGGAAAGGCATGAGCAATTAGAGCCAGTGCCTTTCTAAATACAAAGGAGCCTTCAGAGCTCCCTGCATATTGTTGAGAGGGAAAAAAGGAAGTGTTTGTGTTGCCTTTTGGGAGTGGCTTGAGGTATTTTACATCACTAAAGAATATAAGCTTTTCAAACAAAAACCATCAATAATCTTTGTACAGTGCATTGAGAAATCTGAGATTCAAAGCATTGGACGATATCCTTTGCCTCAGTTCACTTTGAAGTCCCATTTGTCATTGATACGAATGATTAACTTCCAAAAATATTACTGCATCATTTTTTTTATGGTGTGTTCACCATCCTCCATCAAAATGCAGGTTTCAACATTTACTGCTGGTGTCAATTTATGGAATATCTCAGATATTTATTGTATCCAGGAGACTCCAGGCTCTCCCCTTTAAACTTCCAGAGGCTTGTATGTGAAGAAGTGTTTATTTGTATGCAAGAATTGTATTCAGGTTATATGAGCCTAATACATAGCTTTATCACTTCTGCTGTATTATATTTAGGAAGAGGAAATTGGATGGGTGTTAAGTTAAATTTTACAGGGAAAAATAATAGGTTGGTGTCTGTAAAGTTTGTATGCAAATACAAATTTTCATATGGTTCTTTATATTCATTTCTCCAGTCACTTCTCTCAATCTCTTACTGTTTTAATTCTGTGGGTGAGATTCTCCTAGCCCTGTGTTTCGCAGCAGTGGAAGGCAGTACGGCATTCACTGGTGGTGGGATTCTTTGGTCGTGCCGCTCTCAGTGGGATTTCCAATTGAAGGCACCCCACGCTGCCAGAAAACTCGCGGGTGGGGGTGGATTGCCGGCTGGACCAGAGAATCCCGCTGGCTTGGATAGCCTGTGAACTCCGACCTGTCTTTCTACTAGTTAGTTGAACCAATTTCGGCATCTATATCACTGTGACCTGGCAATGCCTCACTCTGAAGAAGAACCTGACACATTGGGTCCGAGTTTGCCATTTTGATTCTAAGTGCTGGGCGGACTTGAAACTGGAAGTGTTTCAGATCTGAATTTTAGATCCATTTTCAGGTGCCCTCATATGCACGCTGCCTGAAAAAATATCAGCAATTCCAAATCGTTCTGCCCCACTCCCACCAATCTCAAGCAGAGAGCCATCGGACTCACCGTCACTCTCCCCACTAATCTCAAACAGAGAGCCATCAGATGCTGGGCACTTACCTCCTCAGTAACTGGAGCGCCTGAATCGGACTTTTGTAGAGCATGTCTGTTTCACTCTGATTCTGGATGGGCGAATGCGGTGGCAAAGGAGGAAGTGCCGGTAAGATTGGGCATGCAGCCTATTAAGTAAAGTTAAATGTATTCAAGTTGCCATCGCACCCATTTTGGGTGCTGTCTTGATCACAGCCTTTTTCGGGCCTTGGTAAAGGGGGAACTGGTACGGAGGCGGGCATGGATTGCGCTACTTGCCTCACACCTGACTTTACCAAGTTTTTGCACCCAAGAACAGATGCAACTTGATGGTAAAATTGGGCCTGTTTTTCCAGCATTCTCTGGGTGGGATTTTCTGGCTGCGCTCACACCAAGGCCCGAGGTCAATGGATGTTTGCATGATCATGTCCCGCCTGCTGCGATTCCTGTGGCAGGCGCGATGGGACAATTCCGCTCTCTGCTTTTAGTTCACATTCCCAGCATCCGCAGTATTTTGCTTTTGTCAAAACAGTGCTGATTTACCTTGTTCGGATCAGAGTTGTAGGCAGAGAGAAACTGGGTTGTCCAGCTTTTTTATTCTTTCAAGGGATGTGGAGGTTGCCATTCCGAGTTGCCCTTGAGAAGGTGGGGATGAGCTGCTGCCTTGAACCAGTGCAGTCCAGGTGATGATCATACGCTCACAGTACTGTTAGGGAGAGAGTTCATGGATGTTGACCCAGTGACAATAAAGGCACAGTGATGTATTTCCAAGTCAGGATAATGTGTAGCTTTTTCTCATTCATTCATGAGACATGGATTTATTGCTCATCCCTAGTTGCCCTTGAGAAGATGATGATGACTTCTTGAATCGCTGCAGTCCATGTGACCCACAATGCCATTAGGGAAGGAATTCCAGCAGTTTGACCCAGTAATGTATTTCCAAGTCAGGATGGTGAGTAGCTTGGAGGGGAACTTGCAGGCAGTGATGTTCCCATGTATCTGCTGCCCTTGATTGAGATGGGAGGAGTGAGCAGATTATCTGGTTACTCAAAAGCCATTCCATTAGTTTAAAAATTTAATTTACTCAACAAAATGGCCAACAAAATGACTCAGAAGAAGAGTCTTTAACCAGATTTCTTTCAGTAACTCAGTAAATAATCTCATAACACCAGGTTAAAGTCCAACAGATTTATTTAGTAGCACGAGCTATTGGAATGTTGCCCCTTCATCAGGTGAGTGACATGAGACTACTTACTCTGCCTATCTCAGTCCAACGCCAGCAACTCCCCATCTTCAATAAACACTGAAAGATTGATTTAGTACGAAACAAACTTTTTTTTGAAACAAGTTGCAAGAATTAGTTAACACCCAAGCATGCTGTTGAAGTACAACAATCTATCCCTTTTCAAAAATATCTCACCATGCGCACACCACGCGTGCACACACACACACGCGCACACATTCTGCACACACGTGCGCACGCACATCCCACATGCACACACGCGCCTGCACACACACACGTGCCCACACACACACGTGCCCACACGCACACACACACCCCACACACACAAACAAACAAAGAATAAATGGAAAGGATTTCCAGAGAAATGAGTTTAGGAGGATAGACTTTATAATATAAAGGAGAATGTGAACAGAGTGTTCATGCTGTTGATCTGGAGCTTCCTCCTGTGAAGAGTAGTCCCAGTCGATGTCTGGGGTTCTCACCAATGGAGGGGAATACAGAACTGGATCAGTTCTTCTCATCTCAGCTTTTCAGGTATGTAGGCAAGTTACACTGAGGAGGATTTCCTGGCTGCAGTTTGATAACTACACACGCAATTCTCAGCAAGACAAGAGAGTTAGCTAAAGTAGCCTTTCTTCTCATCTTATTCCTCAAAATGACACTGATTTCAAACACAGCAGCTCCAAAATTTAAAGCTTGTTTCTGTCAGATGATTTCCAGTAAATAATGAGCCTTTACCTTTGCCAGTATTTTTCCCCTTTCAATCAAAGTGATTATTGTTCAAAGCAAACGGCTCTTCCTCTTCAGGTACCACACCCTTTGGGTGATTTATTTGCCAAAGCATTGTCCAAAGGTGAACTTATGACTTTTTAAACTCCAGGGGTGGGATTTTTCAGCCACACTCACCCCAGGGTTAGAAATTCCCACCGATGGCCAATGGGCCTTTCCCATAGTCTGCTGAATTTTCTGTCCCACTCACTACGATTCCCGTGGCGGGCGGGACAGGAAATTTCCACCCCAAGTACACAATACCCTTCCAAATTTCAAACAGAAAGTCCAGTTTGGGATTGTTTTCCCAACATCTTGTCCTTCTAAGTAGTAGAAGGTTTAAGTTAGAAAGTTGCTGTCAACGGAGGCATGGTGAGTTGGTGCAGTGTGTCTTGTACATGCTTCCCTTTCTGTCACTGTGCACGAGTGGTGGCACATGGGAGTAATTAAGGTGGTGGATGGGGTGCGAATTAAGTGGATTGCTTCATTCTGGACGACATCAAGCTTCTTGAGTATTGTTTGAATTGTACACATTCAGGCATGAGGAGAGTAGTCTATAACACTCCTGGCTTGTTCCTTTTAGATAATGGACAAGCTTTGGAGAGCCAGGGGTAAGCTACTCTTCGCAGAACTCCCAGCTCTGACATGGTCTGGTTGTTCCAGTTAAGATTTTGGTCAATTGTAACCCCCAGGAGTGTGACAGTGGGGAATTCAACATTCGTAATGTCATTAAATGTCAATGAGTGATGGTGGTTAGATTTTCTCTTTTTGGAGATAAGCATTGCCTGGCAGTTGGGTTGCATGAATGTTACTGAGCCAAGACAGTAGGTAGTAATCAATAGAGGTTTCATTGGATCACTAGTCCAATAACATTACCATTCCATTTGACAAGCATTGTTGAGGCATGTCAGGACAATAAGTGTACCCCAGCATGAAGGCGCCCTTTCTGGCTATCACACAAAGGCTGTGCTGAAGACTCCCCAAGCAGACAGAGACATTGGGGTGGAGGGAAGTCCGTCTGCAGGGCTATTCACTGATGGGACTGTGGGATTTAATGCATGGTCTTAATTAGGCTAATTATCTGCCCCATCTCTGTGGAACAACAGCTGACCTGACCCCCAGCCTGCTCTGGGGAAAGTCTCCAGGGGCAAGAAAGAACCAAGAAGTTGGCCCAATTGCCCCTCCATCCCATTTTCTCCTGTCCAGCTACAACCCAGTCTCCATGGGCTTGAAAAATCGCGCCCAAAATAGCTTCTTAAACAAATTAAACTATTGAATGTGTCATCACCATTATTAAAAGAATTGGTGGAAATTGAACTATATGACTGGCTTTGGACATGAATTTCCAGCCTGTGTAATTGGAGTAGTTGAGGCTGCAGATGACTAAGGTATGAGATGAGGGTTTCAGCAACGGCTGAGGGTGCTGGAGGCAGTTAGCGTTAAAGAGATGCACAACAATGGAGTTTGTGATGGAGCGAATAAGCAGTAAAGATCTGAGCGCTGGGTGGGGTCAGGGAATGGTTGGTGTTGTCAAACACAAGTAACATGACTTAGAACTTACACAATAAAATGCCTCAAGGTGCTTAAAGGATGTAAGGGTTGCACACACTCTGGTTTTGCCTGTGACAGAAACCAGGAAAGGGAGTGGAATTGGTGGTGCAGATACAAGGTTAGTGGAGGGTCTGAAAGACAACTTCAGTCTTAATGTTTGGAGACATCTCAGCTAAGACTGTATATCAAATCAGCAATCTGGTAGCACCTTGATAGTGGAGAGGTCAAGAGCAGCAGTGACAAATCGGAGTTAGTTGTCATTGGTATGCTGACTCAATATCATTGGGAGTTCAGGCCCAAAGACAATTCATGATCACAACTGGATGAAAAATTCCACTGACTGAAATTAGGTGCAATGGCTTCCATGGCCTAATTCACAATATGCATTTCCTTGGTATAAAATCTTAGTCCTTTGTGCATACAGTGGGAGTGCTGCAAATCAGATGCCATGAGATAAACCACAAGTTGTGTGCAGCAACCTGAAAAACAGCCAAGACAAAGGAACAGGCAACTACCAGACTGGAATGACTCATAAATTTTTAAATAAGGGCTGACTTAAATGGGGAAAAAGTCCTGTCTGGAGACAAGTATGAAAAGAGAGAAGTACTGGAAGAGATGTGCGTGTTTGTATCAATGTGATATGACATGTAAAAGTGATACTTACACATCATTTATAAAATGGAGCGATCTCCCAAATAGTCTCTTGTCCCTTTTTTTTAAAAAAATGCATTTTGTTGCCATGTGAATATCTCCAGAGAACCAGAAAGTTCAGAGGTGAATATTGCACATTAGGGCGGGATCAAGATCTGTGATTTTGCAGTCCGCAATTTAGTATGAAAGGATTGTATGCTTTGAATTGGCTGATTCTTGAGCAACTTCCTTGTTATCCAGTGACAATCCTTTGTGAAAAGGATGCAGTGGCTGTGAGTTCTCAATTTGCTTCCGCGGATTTAAACAGTGGAAAAACCTCTTTGTAATTTTTTTTCTGACAAAGTAGATGCTTTCCTGACACTAGGCGTGGGTAAGTTACAACGATTAAACTCCTTCCTAGTTATTCTTCTTGCAGATTTACTTTGAAAATCTTTGTCTGTGTGAGAGCATGTTCCAACGTGTAGGACTATCATTCCTGATATTTTGCAACTTTGTCCAGGTTTAGTAGAGCCTACGTTAAATAATTTCAACTTATTTTTCTGTGGTTGATTTGATCTACTTTGTGACATTACATCAATGTGTAATAACTAATTAACTCCACTAACCAAAGCCCTTTAATTCGACAGATATTTAACTCTTTTCTGAAAAGGAAATATTGGTATTGGTTTAAACCTGGGAGTACAATATTAAAAGACAATGAAACAAAACCTCATCAGAAAGATTCCCAGATATGTAAATATTAGCGTTATATTTATCCATCCCATGGACTGTAGTAGTTCAAGAAAGCGACTTGTCATCATTTGCTCGAGGGCAATTAGGGATGGGTAACAAATATTGGCCTCATCGGCGACCCCCCAAATCATGTGGAAGAATTTAAAACAATTATCATGACTGTATTCAAACCAAAGTTACAATAATCTTGTGTAGAAGCTACTTCACAAAGATAATTTAAGAAAGTAGATAAGAAGTCACATTTAGACCTTCACCATCCTGGGATATTCCAAAACACTTCAATGGAGTGCAACAGGTATAATGTCGCAAGCAACTAATTTCTGCACAGCAACAAATAAAATATGAGAAATCACTGGATAATCTGATTTTAAAAGAAGCAGCTGAGGGATAAATTTGGCCCCAGGACTATGGGAAGAATTGTTCTTCTGCCATAGTGACATGGGATGCTTTGCATCACCTAACCCAAAGTTAAGCAACTCCTGACAATTTGGCACTCCCACGGTGCTGGCAGTCGGAAGGTGCGACATCCCCTCTCTGTATTGTCCTCCCAATAGTGGGGTGCTCCCCCAGTGCTGCTGAATGTCATCCTGGATTATGGAATACAGTCTCAAGAGTGGGGTTTGAACCCACAGCCACAGCTGACTCTGAAGATGAAGAAACAAAAAAGAACCTTATGGGAACAAAACATATTTATAACTAGTATCTAATCATAACCTCAGGATATTTGGAAGGACTTTACAGTCAATGAATCACATTTGAAATTGCAATCAGTGCTATTCAGAGTAACAGATCACACAAGGTCACACAAACATCAATCGGGGTAAATGACTGGTTAGTCCATATCTGAGATATTGGGAAGGATTCTGGTAGAACTCCTTGCTCCTCTCCAAAATCAGCCTTTGGATTCACTTCCAGCTGAATGGAGAAATGAAACCTTGTTTTCACTTCTTGTCTGAAAACCAGTGCCTGTAACAAGGTAGCTCTCCTATATAAAAGAGAAACATTTAAGAACCAGCCTCGCCTATGTGCCCAAATGCTGACCTGGAATTTGAACCCACAACCTTGATTTACATACAACTAGGTCAATCTAATTCTTGAACATTGACGAGTGCTTTTCCTCAATCAGTCCAAGGAAGGAAGTAATCAAATTTGGTGAGAGAGGAAAAGAGTTAATGGGCTAAATTTTAGTTTCAAGTCCAATTCCAACTTCCAGATTGGAAACCTGGAAGTGGCCATAGCAGGTGGCAGGTAGGTTCCACAGCCAGGAGGGTCAATGGAGGATCCAGAGGCTGTGGCTGGTGGAGTGTGGGGGGAGGGGGACACTCTTTGAAAGTGTGCAAATGAATCAAAATGCACACTTGCTGGGCCATCATTGCAGCGCAGAATCTCCTGCAAAGAATGGCATCTGGCTGCAGCTATGACATTTGCAACCCAGTAGATTGATACAGTGGTGCTTTGCAGGAGCTGCCTGCTTGCTGGGAAGCTGCCACCATTCACATAGTCATAGCCACACAGGGAGGTAGTCCACAGTCTGTAAAACCCAGATAGTATGTGAAGAGTGCCCTCAGTTGATAATTTAATTGGCTTGGTTAGGGCGAGTAGCCATCACCTCCAAGAAAGAACATCGCTGAAAATAGACAAAATCATAAAATTTATATGGTATCATTTGGCCCTTTGTGTCTGCATCAGCTCTCCAAATGAGTATCATGACTTAGGAAAAAGGAGCAGTACTCGCCATTTGATCCTTTGAGCCTGCACTGCGTCTGAGAGCCAATCCTTTGTCTTTTCCCTGTCCCTCTGCATATTATTTCTATTCAAAGAATCATCTAATGACCTCTTGAATGTCTCGATTGAACCTGCCTCCACCACACTTTCAGGCAGTGCATTCCAGACCCAACCTCTCGCTGTGTAAAAGCTTTTTCTCACATCAAATTTGCTTCTTTGGCAGATTACTTTAAATCTGTGCCCTCTCATTTCCTATCCTTTTAAGAGTGGGAACAGTTTCTCCCACTTGAGGCCTGGGTAGGATATTCTGTTCGAAAGACGGTGCAGACTGGACGGCTGAATGACTTGCTTTTGCACTGTAGGAATTCTATGATTCTACTCTGTCCAGTCTCCACATGATTTTGAACACCTTTATCAAATCTTCTTTTAGCCTTATTCCCACCTTTCCAACCTGTCGTTATAAATGAAGTTTCTCATCCTTGTAAACCCCTTCTGCGCTCTTTCCAATACATTCACATTCTTCTTATGGTGTAGTGCCCAGAACTGCACACTATATTCTAGCTGAGGTCAAAACAGTGTCTTGTGTAAGTTCACCATAATCTCCTTGCTCTTTTACTCTATGCCCCTATTGATGAAGCCCAGAATACGATCTGCTTTGTTAACTGCTCTGTTCACCTCTCCTGCCACCATCAATGGTCTATACAGCCAGGTCCCTCTGCTTGAAGTCTGGAAATAAGAACATGCAGGATGACTGGCATTCCAGCCAATAGTGCAAATTTGCTGGTGTGCCTGTCTCTGAAGTAGCCACAACTTAGGTAGAAAATTCATCCCAATGTGAGTTTTCATCAGATCTCATGAAAAAACAATGAAGCTGAACAAAATGAAAGGGAAAAACAAGAAGTCCTGTTGAAGAGAAGAGCAAAACTGGTTTTAAAAAAAAGGGTGGCATGAACAAGTTGGGCTGAAGGGCTTGTTTCCATGTGAACCTCTATGACTCTAAAACTTCTTCAAGGTGTGGACACTTGGAAGAAAAGTGGCAGTGATCTAAACTTAAGTACGGAAGTAAAATACTGTGGAAATTGGAGATAAAAACAGAAATACTCAGCAGGTCAGGCAGCATCTGTGGAGAGAAACTGAATTAACATTTTATTTTACTGACCTTTCATCAGAATTGAAATCCATGTATATACCAGTAAGATTGTTACAGGTGGAAAGGCAAATTGTGCGGAGGGTGGGGAGAGTCTACTGAAGGATCTAGATAGGCTGGGCGAATGGTCCAGGAAATGGCAAATGGAATTTAATGTTGGCAAGTGCGAGGTGGTCCACTTTGGCAGGAATAATGGTAGGAAGGATTATTACTTACGTGGAGAAAAACTGCAGCAGGCGACGGTGCAGAGGGACCTCGGGGTCCTTGCGCATGAGTCGCAAAACTTCATCGCGAGGGGGATTGAATATAAAAGTAGGGAGGTCTTGCTGCGGCTGTATAGGGCATTGGTGAGGGCGCAGCTGGAGTACTGTGTGCAGTTTTGGGCGCTGTACTTTTGGCCTTGGAGGGAGTGCAGAGGAGGTTTACTAGGCTGATGCCGGAGTTGAGGGGGTTGAGCTATGAGGAGAGGCTGAATAAATTAGGCTTGTACTCGTTAGAGTTTAGAAGAATGAGGGGAGATCTCATTGAGACGTATAAGATGATGAATGGGATGGATAGGATAGAGGTGGAGAGACTCTTCCCGCTCAGAAAGGACAGTAGGACTAGGGGGCACAGCCTCAAGATAAAGGGGGGGCGGTTTAGAACGGAGTTGAGGAGGAACTTCTTCACTCAAAGGGTGGTGAATCTCTGGAATTCTCTGCCCTTTGAAGTGACGCGGGTTGATGGGTTTTTGATAAGTGAGGGGATTAAGGGTTATGGGGAGAGGGCGGGAATGTGGAACTGAGCCACGACAGATCAGCCATGATCTTATTGAATGGCGGGGCAGGCTTGAAGGGCTAGTTGGCCTACTCCTGCTCCTATTTCTTATGTTCTTATGTCTTTGCATTTTGCAGAAACCATGTTGGTTTACCACATTACCATGTCAACAAATTACAAGGTAAAGTTTGGTCTTTGAAGTCCCAATACGGAACCTCGCGTGAACAATGCATAGAGAAATGGTTTGTGCATAATGCACAATGAAAGATTTTACACTAAGGTTCTGTTACTTTGTGTTTAATGATGAATAAAAGTTTTCTGTCTCCTGCAGGGCGGGGCTGAGGGTGATTTCAAATAGAACTTGAAATAAACAACATATTTTAGTTTTACTTCCACAAGTTCAGACAGATTCAAAGGTTTGTTTTAGGGAGGATCACAGTGACGAGTAGAAAAACAAAATCCAGTTTTACATAGAGCTGCCAGTTCTCAGAAAGCCAGATTAAAATAAGATATTTCTGGGCGTTTTCTGATTGCAAATTTTTCAGACAGGTCCTATTGCTGAACAGACCTGTTGCAGTTCCTCTGATGATGCGGTGTGGTGACTGTTTGTGAAGATTCACTGTGCACTGCTTTATGTATTTGCTGAGTTGTACAGTTTGACAATAGCTTGGATATTATTTTCTCCTTTCCGATTCTCACTATTGTGATCCTGACTTTATTTATCAAATGGCAAATGAATACAATGAGTGACATCATTGCTGCACTTATTGTCCTGCAGATCAATCCCTGTTCACTGACCTTGGGAAATGTCCTACACGACAATATTGCAAAAGTCAACATCCCTGATAGTGCAAAGAATTACTTTTATTTTTGGCCTGGTCATGTCCCTATCGCATGTTTTTTTATCCAGTATATCTGTGAACAAAGAACTTGCTTAAACTGCTCCAATGCAGACTGACAGTTGGAGATTTAACATTCATTTTCCATTTAACTTACTCCTTTTTTTCCTTTATCAGTGTAAAATCAGTGGATTTTAGTGGCTTTCAGTTGAAGGGGAGACTTCACCTAGAACTGCAAAGAGCTCAGGCCTGAGCAGTCATTGTTTGGGGACATGTTGTCTGTGTCTGCCTGCTTTTGCAGCTGAAAGCCAATGTAGGCCAAGTATCTTCCCAGACACTCCCCCTCTCCCAAGGACCACTGCCTTGTGCTGTTGCTTTAAGAACCGGAACGCTGCTATATATTGTGGGCAGAAATTCTCAACAGATTAGCAATTCCGGCCACCAGTGTGTAGCATTATCACAGTCACATTCAGAAGTAAGAGCCTCAATTGTGGCACTAGGGTTGGAGGTGGGGGGGGGGGGGCGGGCAGGCGGGTGGTGGGGAGATGAGGAGCGGCAAGGGGATGAAGAGGAGACTGAATTAACTGAGATGTGGAAGGAGGAGGAATCCGTGGCAGACTTAACTGAAGGCAATAGAGGGAAATGCCAGCATGAGAGGGTGGGGGGTCGTGTGGAGGGCGAAGATGTAAGGGGAAGGGAATGTGGAGCAGAGATGAGGATGTGCGGGGAGGGAGGAGATGTGGGGAAAATGTAGGAGGAGGGGGAGAGGGTGGGGAGTGCCAGCTTTAGAAGGAAAGTGAATACATTTTCTCCCCTGAAGTAGTTTGCCAGAAAAGAAACGTTACACTGCAAGAAGGAAAAAATAATTCCCAAATAAAAAATGGGGAAATATTTTTCCGGAGAGTTGTGAAGATGACTCTCCTTTATTATCTGGGAAAATGATCAATTTGTGTATTCATTGTAGATTCCAAACTGCCTGAAAATGCATCAAATAAAGTGTGAAAGTTTCTAAAGATTTTGCCTGAGACCCTTTGACATATCCTCATTCAAGATGTTTCCCTCTGCAATAGATATTAAGACATTACATTTACTTTGCTAAATAGACAAAAGTGACAGCTAATTGCACACAGCAAAAGATCACTAATTCTACTTATTTTTGGTATATTGGTTGAAGCTGGTGTGTTAGTCAGGACACTGGGATAACTCTTACTTGCCTGAGCAATGTGGTAGAGTAAGGCATCGTTTTAATATCTCAGCTATTCTCAGAAAGAGACCATTCGGCCCATTGAGTCTACACCGACAATAATCCCAACCAGCCTTATCTCCGTAACCCCATGTATTTGCCCTGCTAACACCCTTGACACTGAAGCATGGCCAATCAACCTAACCAGAGTGATAATGTATTGCTTGCACTGAATTGTCAGCTCTGGCTTAAACCCCAAAACTCAGTGACAAGAGAGAACCATCAAATGAACCAAACTAAAATGTGCTCTTGTGACTCCGGAGGACACGTTTGAGCTCATATCCTGCTTCATTCTCACTGTCGTATTGTTAAATCTCTTGGTATGACCTTTACTATGATTATTTCTAAAGTAAATAATATTGTCCAGAAATGATCTGAGTCACAATGCTTCTGTTGAACATGTTTTATAGTGTTTTCATTCTTTTCAAGCAAAGTTCAACTTCATAACGTTTTAAAAACTATCTGTTGAAAGAAGAGTTTCACTGGGTTTAATTGTCACTGTCCATGTTCTTTCTTTCAGTTCTTGGGTTTAACCGGAAACTCAGCAAGCTTCGTAATTGATAAACATTGATTCGGAACTAGCTTTCACTGAATATTGTATTGCTGGAATAAAGTGATTCTGCAGTGAATATGGATCCTGCCATGCCAGCTCTTTGCCTCTGCTGTGGACAACCTCACCTGTCCCAGGAAAATCATACATATAATTACCAGGATGAAATAGATGACGATCTCATATGTCACATCTGCCTGCAGCCCTTAGTGCAACCACTGGACACACCATGTGGTCACACTTACTGTACTTTGTGCCTTACCAATTTCCTGCTAGTCAAAGATTTCTGCCCCATGGATCGGAAGCCCTTGTGTCTGAAAGTGTGCAAGAAGTCAAGCTTCTTAGTACTAAAACTGCTGGATAAACTATGGGTCTTTTGTCCATTTACGGAATACTGCACTGAAGTCGTGCCACGCTGTGAACTAGAAGTTCATCTACGTTGCAAGTAAGTCCACTTTGGCTATTGGAGAAAAATGCTAACACAAATGTGTTGAGACATGAACCTGTTGCTGATATTACATCCAATCTATTAATCGTGGCCTTAAACTGTTGCTGATTGACCAAAGCGATTGCTCCATGCAGCAATATACCACAGCTAAATAAGAATTATTTTTAAAGTAAATGGATTGTCCAGAAATGATAAGAGTCACAATTCTTCTATTGAATATGTTTTATATTGTTATCCCTCTTCTTCAAAATTCACCTTGCAGATCCACTGCACAAGACAATGATATTTTTAAGGGAACTCTTTGGCTTCAAAAGGTTTCTGTAACATTTAAACACTCAAAAGACTGGCCAATCAAATACTTCATTGAACAATCTCACAAGATGTTAGTATTTACATTGAATTTGATGATCTCGTTTATCCCTCAGCGATGTGGCTCCAGAAAAACGATTGTATTGAAATATGGCCGACACTGTGGCACAATGCTTAGTGCTGCTATCTCACAGTGCCAAGGACCACAGTGGCACACTGATTAGTTCTGCTATGTCACAGTACCAGGGACCAGGGTGACATAGTGATTAGCGCTGCTATCTCACAGTGCCAGGGACTAGGGTTCAATTCTGGCCTTGGGTGACTGTCTGTGGGGCATTTGCATGTTCTCCCTGTGTCTGTGTGGGTTTCCTCTGGATGCTCCAGTTTCCTCTCACTATCCAGAGATGTGTGAGTTGGGTTGATTAGCGATGCTAAATTACCTCTTAGTGTCAGAGAGATTTGCATGGTGAAAACATGGGGTTTCAGGAATAGGGCCTGAGTGGGATTGTTGTCAGTGCAGGCTTGATGGGCCGAATAGAGTGTTTCTGCACCGTACTGATTCTATGATATCCTAATGTTGTTGAAGAATCAAGCTGATTTTTAACCCTTTGTGCTTTGTAACTGAACTAAAGAAACCCAAATCACATTGAATCTTTATTTTTGTCACAACTACGTCCAGCTCACAAGGTGTCAATGTTTTTCTCTTTTATGCCCCCAGTCCTATGTTTTGTTTCCAAGTGGTCATAAACTGACACTAGTGGCAGCTGCTTCTTCCTCTGAACCGAGCCACAGAGATTGGTAGACTCTGAGAATTCCTTCAACTGGTTAAACATTTGAGAGCAGTTTTATATTTCAATTTCATTCTTTGCATTTTATGTGAATGTTTTGGTGAGAATCCAACGACCACCCTAAAACAAGAAAAAAAGACCCTCATCAGAGTTATGTCATTGTGGAGAGTAATTTAGTTAGCTTGACTATGACGAAGATTGTAACCCCAAATTTTCCAGACTCCAGCTCGATGTTAATGGACAGGCAATAGCAAAACCTTGCAATTCTGTGGCTTCTGTGTCAGACATCAGAAACCGCACTGCAGACATTGTACTGGCCAATGGGAGACTTGTTCAATTATTTATTGCCGTCTGGGGTTTAATTATCTCTCTGCAAAGCACTAGCTAACGCATTTGCGGAAAATTTCTTTATGGGCTATTTAGTACAGTCATTAACCTTTTGAAATAAATAGTTTAACTGTGCAATTAGCACACAAGGGACTTTTACAACAAGCAGAGAAAATCAAAACTCTAGTTATTTCATTTAAAAAGAAAGTCACGGGATCTTATTTTTATCTGAGCTGTTTGTGTTTACTGAACAGATAATGTGAATGCAGGGAGAGCATTGTATAACTACCGTTCATCATAATGACCAGTTGTCAGGTCTGAACCAGCCTGACCACTTCTGTCATCGTTGAATTGATTTATTATTGTCACATGTATTACTATACAGTGAAAAGTATTGTTTCTTGCACGCTATACAGACAAAACATACCATACAAAAGTGAATTAATTCCGACACATTTGCTGAAATTCTACCGCCCTGTCCACCACGGATTCGGAGTGGGCAAAAGGTGGACAACAGAAATGCCCATTGACCTCGGGCGGGATTTTCCAGTCTCGCTCGAGCAAGGCCATAACATCTTGCTGATTGTCACTGCTTAGGTAACAGATGGGAATGTAACAGCAGCAGGAGTAACTGTGGCTAAGTTAGTTGAGCACTTGTTTCTGAATCAGAAGCTTGAGAAAGATCAACTTAATGTGAGGTAGATCCACGTGTGTCCCTTTGTGACAAGTCACTTGTGGCATTGTCTATCCGCTTTAACTTCCTCAGTTCATGGTTCTATTTACCTTTGCTTCTGGGCCAAGAAAAATCTTCTAGCTAATGCAGTTGTCTTTCTTGGATAGATTGTGTGTGTTATTCCTTGTCCAAACCATGTTGCGAATCATTCTGGATTCTGTGTCCTGTTATTAGGTTTTGCTCATCAATAAGGCACAGTGGTTAGCACTGCTGCCTCACAGCACCAAGGACCCAGGTTTGATTCCCAGCTTGAGCCAATGTCTGTGTAGAGTCTGCACATTCTCCTCATGTCTGCATGGGTTTCCTCCGGGTGCTCAGGTTTTCTCCCACAGTCTGAAAGACATGCCGCTTAGATGCATTGGCCATACCAAATTCTCCCTTAATGTACCCGAACAGCCGTTGGAGTGTGGCGACTAGGGGATTTTCACAGTAACTTCATTGCAATGTTAATGTAAGCCTTAGAGATAAACTTAGAGGTTTACAGCATGGAAACAGCCCCTTCGGCCCAACTTGTCCATGCTGCCCTTTTTTTTAAACTTTAGTTCTGACTGCCCCCATTTGGCTGATATCCCTCTATACCATCTTACCCATGTAACTGTCTAAATGTTTTTTAAAAGACAAAATTGTATCCACCTTTACTTCCACCTCTGGCAGCTTGTTCCAGACATTCACCACCCTCTACGTGAAAAAATTGCCCCTCTGGACACTTTTAAGAACATAAGAACATAAGAAATAGGAGCAGGAGTAGGCCATCTAGCCCTTCGAGCCTGCCCCGCCATTCAATAAGATCATGGCTGATCTGTCGCGGCTCAGTTCCACTTTCCCGCCCTCTCCCCATAACCCTTAATCCCCTCTCTTATCAAAAACCCATCAACTCGCGTCTTAAAAATATTTAGCGAGGCAGCCTCCACCACCTCAATGGGCAGAGAATTCCAGAGATTCACCACCCTTTGAGTGAAGAAGTTCCTCCTCAACTCCGTTCTAAACCGCACCCCCTTTATCTTGAGGCTGTGCCCCCTAGTCCTACTGTCTTTTTTGAGCGGGAAGAGTCTCTCCACCTCTATCCTATCCATCCCATTCATCATCTTATACGTCTCAATGAGATCTCCCCTCATTCTTCTAAACTCTAACGAGTACAAGCCTAGTTTATTCAGCCTCTCCTCATAGCTCAACCCCCTCAACTCTGGTATCAGCCTAGTAAACCTCCTCTGCACTCCCTCCAAGGCCAAAATATCTTTGCGCAGGTGCAGCACCCAAAACTGCACACAGTACTCCAGCTGCGGCCTCACCAATGCCCTATACAGCTGCAGCAAGACCTCCCTACTTTTATATTCAATCCCCCTCGCTATGAAGGCCAGCATCCCATTCGCCTTCCTGACCACCTGCTGCACCTGCAAGCTGGGTTTTTGCGACTCATGCACAAGGACCCTGAGGTCCCTCTGCACCGTCGCCTGCTGCAGTTTTTCGCCCTGTAAGTAATAGTCCTTCCTACCACTCTTCCTACCAAAGTGGACCACCTCGCACTTGCCAACATTAAATTCCATTTGCCATTTCCTGGCCCATTCGCCCATCCTATCTAGATCCTTCTGCAGACTCTCCACACCCTCCGCACAATTTGCCGTTCCCCCAATCTTGGTGTCATCAGCAAATTTTGACACCCTACACTCGGTTCCCTCCTCCAGATCATCTATATAAATGGTAAAAAGCTGAGGCCCCAGCACCGACCTCTGGGGCACTCCACTAGTCACCATCCGCCAATCCGAATAGCACCCATTGACCCCCACTCTCTGCCTCCTATTTGACAACCAATCCTCTATCCATGCTAACACCCTACCCCCAACTCCATGTCCCTCGACCTTCTGCAATAATCTCTTGTGAGGTACTTTTTGTATCTCTCCCCTCTCATCTTAAACCTATGCCCTCTAATTTTGGACTCCCCTACTTTAAGAAACGATATTGACTATCTAGCTGATCTATGCCCCTCTATTTTACAGACCTCTATAAGATCAACCCTCAGCCTTCTACACTCCAGAGAAAAAAGTCTCTGTCTACCTAACCTCTCCTTATAACTCGAACCAAGTCCTGGTAGCATCCTAGTAAATCTTTTCTGCGCTCTTTCTAGTTAAAAATATCCTTTCTATAATAGGGTGACTAGAACTGTACACAGTATTCCAAGTGTGGCCTTACCAATGTCTTGTACAACTTCAACAAGACATCCCAACGTTCTGACCAATGAAATCAAGCATGCTTAATGTCTTCTTCACCACTCTGTCCACCTGTGACTCCACTTTCAAGGAGCTATGAACCTGAACCCCCAGATCTCTTTGTCCTGTAATTCTCCCCAACGCCCTGTCATTAACTTAGTAAGTCCTGCCCTGGTTCAGTCTACCAAAATGCATCACCTCGCATTTATCTAAGTTAAAGTCCATCTGCCATTCGTCAGCCCGCTGGCCCAACTGATCAAGACCCTGTTGCAAATCTGAGGTAACCTTCGTCATTGTCCACTATGCCACCAATCTTGGTATCATCTGCAAACTTACTAACCATGCCACCTATATTCCCTTCCAAATCTTTAATGTAAATGACAAATAACAATGGACCCAGCATTGATCCCTGAGGCACACCGCTGGTCACAGGCCTCCAGTTTGAAAAACTACCCTCTACAACCATCCTCTGGCTTCTGTCATCAAGCCAATTTTGTATCCATTTAGCTCCCTCACCCTAGATCCCATGAGATTTAACTTTATGCAATAACCTACTCATAATTTCACAAAGTACTTCACAGTCGTTGAATTACCTATTTTAATTAGATACTGTTATAAATGTGGCAACCAGTCTGTGCATGGCCTGGTCCCAAGGCTGATGAAAATGATCAAATCTGTTTTACCGGTTCTGGTTGAACACCCAGCAGAAACAGCTTTTTCAAACATTGGGTGGGATTTTCCGATCTCGATCTCCCTGCCACTGCTGCCGGACAAAACTCCATTAATTGCAGCAGGACTGGAGAACCCCAGCTGCGGATGAGGCCAGATAATTCCGGCCACTGTCTTTTATGAACAGGTAAAGAGGGCTTCAATTTAATACATTTCCTCCAAACGCAACTCTGATACCAGAATTTTACACCTGAGGCTCAGAGGATCCTGCCAAGACCGGAGAATGCCGTTCTGTAAGCCTCGCTTGCCCCGATTCTGGGGCATGCGTATCGGTAAAATTCCGGCCTGAGAATGTAACGCACTCTCAGTACTTCACCGATATATAAACCTAAAATATGGACGGAATTCAGCCAATAGGGCATGGGCCAAAAAGGCTGAGCAATGCACTGTTGTGCCTTTTGATCCCAAGGAGTGCTATAAAAGGCATCTATCTTCTTTAGGCACCATCTCACGTCTTGCTTTTACTGTCAGTTGTCCTGAGCCTTGGGAAAACCACCTGAGTAGCAACGACATTTAAATCACGCATTCAATAACCTGATTTAAAATAATTAATGAATTATTCTTGACTGTTCACAATCATCAACTCCTACCAAAGTATCTTTAGTCTCTCACATTCTGCATTGTTCAAGTAAAAGGGAGAAAAACATGGACAAAACCGGCAGGGACGTGGAAGCGGTGGGGAGCAGAAAAATGAAACATCTTTGTAAAAAATCTGACGGATTGCATGTGATGAAACCCACCACCTTCGAGTTGGCAACAGGCAAGTTTGGGGTCGGGGGGCTGTTGGGGCATGATCCAGTTTCTGCATTTATAATTTCTCCCGACCCCCTCCTGCACATCATCAGGTTGTTAATACTGATGCCTTAATCTGTGAAACAGCAAGCGGGGATAAAAAGCACTGTGAGCATGTATTTATGAAGCACACTATCTCATTATTTCTAAATGCCACCTAACATAAAAACGCATGGTGTGATGAAGTAATAACTTATATGCTGCTGTTTCCCTCCCGTTACCTTGTTAAGTAGTGGATAAGGATGTCAGTACCCAGATTTTCTGTATGAATGCTGACTCCATCTGATGATCAAACTCTGTAATCTTCTTACATTTCAATAATGTTCAGTCCAGCTTAATTTTGAAGAGATTTAAGTTCAGAGTACCAGTCTTCAGGCAGGAATGACTGTTGAGCCATAAAACAGGGAGTGATTTGTCACACAGCTGGACTGAAATATATGTGCCCTTATGGGAGAGGGAAAGATAGATTACAGAGCGGCATCTCAGCAACCATCTTTTGACAATGAAAGCTCTCTTGCTGCTGGCATTGCCCTGGCTAAGTCCTGCTAACTATATTGACAGTTTTGGCAACCTGCATTTTCTATACAGAGAGCAGTGAGTACCAAAAAATAGCTCCACATCTTGTGTTATAGTGTGTTTGTGTTGTGCTTCACTGCACAGTATAATGTATTATTAACTAGAAATGAGACAAAAAGTGGTATTTAGCAATGTTCATATTTTTGTAATTAAAAGAGAAAATGCTGGAAATGCTCAGCAGGTCCAGTAGCATCTTTGGAGAGAGGTAATGAATGGCTGGGATCTCTACAGGAGAGAGAAGTCCCAATGACAGGATCATATGTGGTTCCTGGGCCCATCAGGGTGGGCATGATGGGACCAGAGTGGCAATCTTCCTGGATGTGGTCTCTTAATTGTCTGCGTTGGGCCCATTTGTCCGAATAGGCTACAGATGCTGCTGGTCCATTTGGCAGGCCTGCACCTGTGGAGCTTCAGAGGTATCTCTGGGAGGGGTGCGTGCTGCTGTAGCAGGCTGTCGGATTAGAGAATGGACTCATTGTGGAGGCACCTGAGGGCAATTCTATCAGAGAGCAGACCCTTCTGGGGGTCTGGGTTAAAATCCTGGAACTCCCTCCCTAACAGCACAGTGGGTGTACCTACATTTCAAGGACTGCAAAAGTTCAAAAGGCAGCTTACCACCACTTTCTAAAGGGCAGTTAGGGATGGACAATAAATGCCGGCCTAGCGAGTGTCACCCACACCCCATAAATGAACTTAAAAATAAAATGTGTCTTCGGGGCTGTGCAAACAGCCTTTCCTAATCCCAATCTTCTTTTACAGGCATGGAGACTCCTGGAAAAATGGCCCTTAATTGGGCCTTTAATTATTCAAAGCCTCCATTCAGTGGGGAGCCACTCTAGCACAGAGCCCTGACTGGGAATCCTTCAGATTTATTTGATAGCAAAAGCCATGAGCTTTTGGAGCGCTTGTAGCCCCTTCGTCAGGTGAGTGGGAGTTCTATTCACAAACAGGGCATATAAAGACACAAACTCAGTTTACAAAATAATGGTTGGAAAGCGAGTCTTTACAGGTAATCAAGTCTTAAAGGTACGGACAATGTGAGTGGAGAGAGGGTTAAGCGCAGGTTAAGGCGATGTGTATTGTCTCCAGGCAGGACAGTTAGTGAGATTTTGCAAGTCCAAGCAAGTCGTGGGGGTTACAGATAGTGTGACATGAACCCAAGATCCCAGTTGAGGCCATCCTCGTGTGTGGAACTTGACTATCAGTCTCTCCTCAGTGATTCTGCGTTGTCGTGTGTCGTGAAGGCTGCCTTGGAGGATGCTTACTGGAAGATCAGAGGCTGAATGCACGTGACCACTGAAGTGTTCCCCAACAGGAAGGGAGCAGTCTTGCCTGGTGATTGTCGAGCGATGTTCATTCATCAGTTGTCACAGTGTTTGCATGGTCTCCCCAATGTACCATGCCTGGGGACAGCCTTTCCTGCAGCATAGCCAGCATCTTCACATCATATGCCCTGTTTCTGAACTGAAATCCCACTCACCTAATGAAGAAGCACTGCTTTGAAAGCTAGTGGCTTTTGCTACCAAATAAACCTGTTGGACTTTAACCTGGTGTTGTGAGATTCCTTACTGTGTTTACCCCAATCCAACGCCGGCATCTCCACATCATGTGACAAATTGGCACAGGGGTATTGTCACAATATAGCTCCCCAGCTTTTTACCATCCCACTCCTTGCCCCACTGCAATGTCTGTAAAATCTCAGCTAATGGAAAGGGCAGCATGGTGGTACAGTGGTTAGCATTGCTGCCTCACAGCTCCAGGGATCCAGGTTCAATTCTGGCCCCAGGTCACTGTCTGTGTGGAGTTTGCACATTCTCCCCATTTCTGCATGGGTTTCCTCCGGGTGCTCTGGTTTCTTCCCACAGTAGTCATGATGTGGGTATGCCGGCGTTGGACTGGTGTAAACACAGTAAAAAGTCTGACAACACCAGGTTTTAGTCCAACCTGTTCATGTCGCACTATCTGTAACCCCCGTGACTTGCCTGGATTTGCAAAATCTCACTTACTGTACTGTCTGGAGACAATACACATCTCTTTAACCTGTGATCAGTGCTCCTTCCACTCACATTGTCAGCCACTTCAGGTCTTGAACAGCAGGTTAGGTGTAAGGATTCGCATTCTAATCAGTAATCTGTAAACTGTCTGTGCTTTATATGCTCTGTCTGAGGCCAGAACTCTCCATTCACCTGACGAAGGGGCTAACCCCAAAAGCTTGTGAGTCTATTATCAAATAAATCGGTTGGACTAAAACCTGGTGTTGTCAGACTTTTTACTGTGTTCTTCCCACAGTCCAGTGATGTGCAAGTTAGGTTGATTTGCCACAGTGAACTTAAATGATTAAAAGGGACGATAGTGCAGAGCAAAAGCAGGCAATGGAACAAGTAAAGATACAAAAACTGGGTGTGCCTGAGGTGTAGATGGATCAGAATTCATCATCAACAGCAGCTATTCTTAAACACTGGGAGCTGAGGCTATTATCTGAACCGGTTGAACACAATATTGACTTATCTTTCATTACTCTGTTCCTCACTGCACAGATTCTGTCTGACCTGCTGAATATTTCACTCTTTTCTGTTTTTACTTCAGATTTTCCAGTATCAGCATTATTTTGCTTTTATATTCATGCTAATGTTGCTGTGTATTCTTATAAATTCCAGCATTGCTTTATGTTTATTTGTGTTTACACCTTAAGCTCAGAAATATCCTAGAATTACAAAATAACAAATCAGAAGATTCATTAACTGTTCACTGCATTTAACATATATTGGCTTTTGGAATTCTCTTAATATTGTTGCAAAGAAAATCCATTACTTTGTGAGTTGATGTTTACAGCTTTCTACAGTAGAAGAACGTAATAGCTGATCAATTAACTAGGAATGGGCGGCACAGTGGTTCGCACTGCTGCATCACTGAACCAGGGACCCAGGTTCAATTCCGACCTTGGGTCACTGTCTATGTCGAGTTTGAACATTCTCCCCGTGTCGACATGGGTTTCCTCTGGGTGCTCTGGCTTCCTCCCACCGTCCAAAGATATGCAGGTTAGGTTGATTGGCCATGCTAAATTGACCCTAGTGTCAGGGGGGTTAGCAGAGTAAATATGTGGGGTTATGGGAATAGGACCTGGGTGCGATTATTGTGGGTGTAGACTTGATGGGCTGAATGGCCTCCTTCTGTACTGTAGGGATTTGATGATCTTATGACCAGAATAGGGTATAAAGTGGAGATAGAGAAGGGGAGGATTTGTGTTGAGGTGAGGACGAAACTGGTCACTGGGGTTCAGATAGGATGGGCCAAGGTCAGTGAGATTTTAAAGGATAATCATTTTAAAATATACCCACAGAGATACAGGGTTGTTGGATATGCTGGCATTGAGCTGAGTGCAGGGACTTCTGAGATTTGACAACAGTGTGATTTGGACAGGGACAGGTTGTTGAAAGAGGGGCTCTGGTCTTTGGATTTGCTAAATTTTGTTGGGCTTATCCTGGGACAGGAGGTACTTGGGTTCAGCTGCACTGAAAAGGAGATTCTTACCAATAGTAGCATTGGCAAAGATCAGAAAAGGGGGAAATCAGTGCAATAACTGGCATCTGGCACTTGTCTTTCCTCCACAGCTACCAATGCTAACATGGAACAAGCAGTCAGAAACAAAGGTGCAGGGAGAGTGCAGACGAGGAGTGAGGCTGAAAGCAGCCAGTGAGTTACAGGACCAGTTGGGGAGATGGAAAAGAGGAGCCTAAAGTAGGGGCCACAGGTAGCACTCGTTCAGCATCCTAATCTTGGTTCTCCACAGTACCTCTGAAAGAAACGTGCTTAGAATATTTATCGGGCAGTCTCATCCACTAGTTCCCAGGCATCAGCTGAGAACTGTAGTTAACGATTTCCTTCAACCATCAGCCAGTCTTGCTTTTGTGCTGCACAGTGTGTTTGTGGCTTCTGGTGTTTGTGGTTTTTATGCCACTCCATTGTGTCTGTTGTTTCTCATTACTCTCAGTTTTTTTAAGCTCACATACCCTAAAACCTCCCAAACCATAGCTCTCTTCTCCCCAGTACTTCTAGATATACTATTTTTGATTTGCATCTCAGTCCTTTTGCTCACCATTCTGCTGACCATTATTACCTGAACGTCAACCTGGTTCCTCATCCCAGCAAATCTGTTTTGGTCCCCACTCATTGCTACATATATTCCGATGCTTCTAACGCTCATCACTTCTCTCATTTATGTTACAGACAAACTGAGAGAGTGCTAATCATGTTTCCTTCCCTAATGTCTTTAATCAGTAAGCCTTTGAGAGGGAGGTGTGTATGTGTAGTATGTTTTTAACCCTGAGTGTGTGGACACTGAATGATCAGCAGCCAGCTTTTAATAGGTTTAAATACAATGGATTGTTTACTCATGCACTCAGCCTGAAAATCTCATGCTATGGCACTCACTCACAGAGACAAACACAGCCGATGAAAGTATGTTTAAAGAGAACAGTGCACTTTTACAAATGAGAATCAAGAGAAATAATTCATTATCCATGTGATTGGCTTGTGTGGGAAAACAAACATTGCAGGCCTGATGTAGAAGATGTCTTATGAAGCTTTGTTTAGGTGATTTCAACAGCTAAAGTCGCATGCAAAAGTTGTTGCAGGATTCTCTCGAAGAGATGGATTTTCTGCATGTCACGTAGTTAGTTGCATGTCGTCTCATTATGTGCAGGTCAATGTGCTGTATTGATGAACTTGTAAAAGTAATAAGCTTGGAGACTTGAGGATGTAACAGGCTCCAGTTCTTAAGGCATAGGTGTTACTGCCCTTTCTGCTAGTGCTGTGTCTTTCTGCCGACAACAGATAAAGATTGAAGGGAAGACCAACACGGCAGCCCCACCATGTGGCTTTTCCCAATTCTTTTTCCAAGTATGGTGTTGGTCTTGGGTTGATTAGCCACAAACTGGGTTATTGTTTGAAGATATTCACCCCTAGGGTTGGAGGGGTGATGGCTAAGTCATAGAATCATCAAATCATAGAATCCCTTTGGTGCAGAAGGAGGTCATTTGACTCATTGAGCCTGTGCCGACAACAATCCTACCTAGGCCCTATCCCCATAGCTCCATGTATTTACCCTGTTAATCCCCATAATTTATCATGGCCAATCCAGAGCACCCGGAGGAAATCCACGCAGACACGTGGAGAATGTGCAAACTCCACACAGCTAGTGAGCCAAGCTGGGATCAGACCCAGGTCTCTGGTGCTCTGAGACAGCAGCGCTAACTACTATGCCATCATGCCACCCATCAGTGACCACCCTTTTTTCAGAAGTACCCATTCAAGTCAGGAAATGCCTGAAATGGGCTGAATGGCCTCTTCCTGTGGTGTAAGATTCTGGAATAAAATGTTTGATACAAATCATGCTCAACGCCTTATCTATTTTATACACTTTTACATATGATAAAAATCTTGCACATGATGCACTTCCTTTCTACATTATTCTTGCTTCAAATTTTTGTAGAATGTTTTTATGCCAGTTTTATAGTGGAAGAGCTATGGACCCAAATTCAATGGTATTTCTGCTCCTCTTTTGACAATGCAGCGGGGCTTTTCCTTTCCGAGGCCTGTAAAGTGAATATTATTCCTACTCACTTCATAGGAGCTGGGCTCCAGTTTCCATTGTCACCTGATGGCTCCTTGTATTATGTCTGTTGTTATTGTAGGTTTTACCACGGTTGCTGTGGCAACAATTAATCCAACGACAATAGCTCCACTCAAGATTCCAGGCGCAAGTGGTTTCTGAAACTAGATTTAACATGTTGACTGTAAACTGAACAACATATTGTAGAAATGCCATGCAGATAATGCAATCTAGTTCTCAGGCTTCAGCTACCTAGAACACTCAGCTCCCAAAGACCATAATGCAGCCTAGTTCCCTCTGATTGGAGCAACTTCAGCTCTCCAAGATGTTATGCAGCATGACATCTTAATGCTTTACTTTGGGAGGAAACAGGTTCTACTCTCACATTATAAGACAAACTTGGCGTGTGTCCATGGATTGTGTGGTTGCATGTTTAGCTGAGGCTACATTTTAAGGTGTTTACCAAGTTCGGATATTTTCCATCTTTGTCTCTGATCTACCAGCTCTGATTATTTTGAACTCAAAGTACATAATACGTTTGAAATACATAGGCCAAACCTTTACCGTTTCTGGTATCTTGTCAACTACAACAGCAACAGTTTGTATTTATAGAGCATCTTTAATGGGGTGGCACAGTGGTTAGCACTGCTGCCTCACAACACTAGGGACCCAGGTTCAATTCTGGCCTTAGGTCACTGTCTGTATGGAGTCATGGTCATAGAGTCATAGAGGTTTACAGCATGGAAACAGGCCCTTTGGCCCAACTAGTCCATGCCACCCTTTTCAAACCCCTAAGCTAGTCCCAATTGCCTGCTTTTGGCCCATATCCCTTAAATCCCATCTCACTCATGTAACGGTCTAAATGCTTTTTAAAAAACAAAATTATACCGCCTGTACTACTACCTCTGCCAGCTTGTTCCAGACACTCACCATCCTCTGTGTGAAAAAATTGCCCCTCTGGACACTTCTGTATATTGTCATCCAAATCATGAATATAAATGGCAAATAACAATGGACCAGCACTGATCCCTGAGGCACATCGCTGGTCACAGGCCTCGAGTTTGAAAAACAACCCTCTACAACCACCCTCTGGCTTCTGTCCTAAGGCCAATTTTTTATCCATTTAGCTACCTTATCCTCGATTCCGTGAGATTTAACCTTATGCAACAACCTACTATGCAGTACCTTGTCAAAGGCCTTGCTGAAGTTCATGTAGACAACATCAACTGCACTGCCCTCATCTACCTACTTAGTTACACCTTCAAAAATCTCAATCAAATTTCTGAGACATGATTTTCCATTCACAAAGCCATGCTGACTATCTCTAATCAATCCTTGCATCTCTAAATGTCTGCAGATCCTGTCTCTCAAAATACCATCCAACAACTTACCCACCACAGATGTGATGCTCACCAGCCTGTAGTTCCCAGACTTGTCCCTGCAGCCCTTTTTAAACAAAGGCACTATATTTGCTATACTCCAATACTCAGGCGTCTTGCCTGTGACCATCCGTGATTCAAATATCTCGGCTAGGGGACCTGTAATTTCGTCCCTAGCCTCCCACAATGTCCCGGGATACACTTCATCAGGTCTTGGGGATTTATCTACCTTAATGCGCTTTAAGACTTCCAGCACCTCCATTTCTGTAATATGTACACTGCTCAAGACATCATTGTTTATTTCCCCAAGTTCCCTAACATCTATGCTTTCCTCAACAGTAGATACTAATGAGGAATATTCGTTTAGGATCTCACCCATCTCTTGTGGATCTGCACATTGATAACCTTGTTGATCCTTAAGAGGCCCTACTCTCTCCTTGGTTATTCCTTTGGCCTTTATGTATTTGTTGAAGCTCTTTAGATTCTCCTTTGCCTTATCTGCCAAAACAATCTCGTGTCCATTTTTTGCCCTCCTGATTTCTCTCTTAACTTACATCCCCTATACTCTTCAAGGGATTCACTTGATCCCAGCTGCCTAAACGTGCCTTGTGCCTCCTTCTTCTTGACCAGGGCCTCAATATCCTGCGTCATCCAGGGTTCCCTACTTCTACCAGCCTTGTCCTTCACTCTAAGAGGTATGTGCTTACTCTGAATCCTAGTTAACACACTTTTGAAAGCCTCCCACTTACCAGATGTCTCTTTAACTTCCCACAGACTCCCCCAATCAACTTTTGAAAGTTCCTACCTGATACCATCAAAATACACTCATCAAATTTTTCTCCATCCAACTCTCTAATACAATGGCTGTCCCAAAATCTCTGACTATTACCACCCTATTTTTCTTGGCGCTATCTGTAATCTCCTTACATATTTGCTCCTCAATTTCCCACTGACTATTTGGGGGTCTATAGTACAACCCTACCAAAGTGATTTTTTATTTCTCAGTTCTACGCATGTAGACTCAGTAGCTGAATCCTCAGATATATCCCCTCTCAGTACTGCCGTGATGTTTTCCCAATTCAAAAGTGTAACTCCCCCTCCTCTCTTTTCTCTTGTTCTATCTTTCCTATAGCATCTGTACTCTGGAACATTGAGCTGCCAGTCCTGTCCCTCCCTTAACCATGTTTCAGTAATTGCTATAATATCCCAGTCCCATGTACCCATCCTTGCCCTGAGTTCATCTGCCTTGCCCGTCAGGCCTCTTGCATTCAAATAAATGCAGTTTAATCTGGACTTCCCTTGCTGTCTGCTTTGCTTTTGCCTGATCTGTCTGACACTAGGATTACTGACACTGCCTGTACTACTTAATGTGCTTTTTTTAACTTCTGCGCTGTCCTCAACATTCTCTTCTGTCTCACTACTGCTTTGGGTCCCACCCCTCCTGACAAACTAATCTAAACCCTCCCGAGTGGCTCTAGCAAACCTCCCCGCCAGGATGTTAGTCCCTCCCCAGTTCAGGTGTAACCTGTCCCTCTTGAACAGGTCACCCCTTCCCCAGAAAAGATTCCAATGATCCACAAATCTAAATTCCTGCCCCCTGCACCAGCTGTCAAGCCACGCGTTTATCTGCCTAATCTTCCTATTCCTACTCTCACTAGCATGTGGCACCCAGTAGTAGTCCAGAACTTAATACCTTTGAGGTCCTGCACTTTAGCCTTCTGCCTAACTCTCCGTATTCACACTTCAGGACCTCATCCCTTTTCCTACCTATGTGGTTGGTACCAATATATACAACAACTTCTAGCTGCTCACCCTCCCCCTTAAGAGTGACCTGTACTGCTTAGATACGTCCTTGACCCTGGCATCAAGGAGGCAACACACCATCTTGGAGTCTTGATTGCAGCCATAGAAATGCCTGTTTGTGCCTCTAACTAGCGAGTCCCCTATTACTAATGCTCGCTTGTTCGTTCCCCGACCGTGCTGTACAGCAGAACCAGGTGTGGTGCCACAGGCCTGGCTACTGCTGGTATATTCCCCCTACAGGTTATCGACCCTTGACAGTATCCAAAATAATATATCTGTTTGAAAGGGGAATAGCCACAGGAGACCCCTGCAGTACCTGCCTACCTCTCCTGGTAGCCACCCATCCACCTGACTGAACCTGTGGTGTGACAGCCTCCCTGTAACTAGTGTCTGTCACACTCTCTGCCTCCTGTATACTCCACAGTGCATCCACCTGCCGCTCCAACTGAACAATGCAGTCTATGAGGAGCTGCAACTGACACACTTCCTGCAGACAAAGTTGTCAGGGAGACTAGATTGCTCTCTAATCGCCCACATCTGGCAGGAGGAGCATATCACTGCCCTAATTGCTGTACTGCCCTTATACAGATAAAAGGATAAAAGAATATTTGTATAAGGGATAAAATAATCTCAACTCACCTTTACCTGGAGTTTGCACATTCTCCCTGTATCTGCGTGGGTTTCCTCCCGCAGTTCAAAGATGTGCCGGTTAGGTTGATTGGCCAGGCTAAATTGCTCCTTAGTGTCAGGGATTAGCAGGGTAAGTATGTGGGGTTTCAGGAATGGGGCTGGGTGGGATTGTGGTGGGTGCAGACACAATGGGCCAAATGGCCCCCTCCTTCACTGTAGCGATTCTGTGATTCTATAAATAAAATGTCCCAAGGATCTTCACAGGAGCATTATTAAATATACCTCCAAGCAACGTAAAGAGATATTGAGGCTGGATTTTCATCTGAAAGGCAATTAACTTGAGTCGTGATATTTCCCAGCCAAACACTCTTGCCTCAGGAAAAAGTACCCAGAACGATGTGATTTTTGTCCTGGGGATGGGGGGAAGGGTAGCATTGCTGATCAAAGGCAACACGGGCTGTTAAGTGCCTAGATGAGCTTGTTTAAAAGCCTGCCTTTGTTCTCTGAGGCATTGTCCCAGCTGTGTAGTTAAGTATTTGGCCCCCTAGCCCTGCCCCCTCACGCCCTCTCACCCTCCCATCCTCCCATCTACTTCTCATGCCCCAGCAATGCCAACCCATGCCCCACACCCATTCCCAATAGTTCCCCGTACTCTCCATCTCAAACCATGCCCCTCCACTCAGCTCCATTGGCCCTGGGCATTCCCAATGCCAACTCATTCTTTCCCACTCATCCTCATAGCCCCTTACAGTATACTTAATGTCAATATATTTTGACTCATTCCTCTTATTCAACTCGTTGTGGTCCCTTGTAGATCCTTTGCTAACTTAATGCCAAATAATGCCAAACCATGCCTCCCATTCACTACTCTTTGCCTTTACACCCTCCAAGGATACTTGTCCAGCGTCCACCATGAAAAGATGCTAGGGATGGGATTTTCCGGCCTGCCCTGAGACCAACAATTCCTGCTTGAGGATAATGGAGCATTAAATGGTCCATCCATGACTCCTGTGAGGGTGGGATCTGAAAACCTACTCTCAGGAGTCATGCTGAGATAAAACAGAATAAAATTCTAAGTATCTATTACAGACTTCACAATTTGAAAAAAATTAGTTCATGAAAGAACGTTCATTGCATTTTAACCCACTCAAGTATTTAATCCCTGATAAAAACAAACAACTGTATAAATCAGCCCACATCAATGGCAGTTAATCCTTTAAAACCTTCTGGAGGTTTCAGTCAACTGTAAACTTGCCTACTGTCATATTCTCACTCTCAGACATAGGTGGGCTAATTTTTTTCAAAAATAAGGGCTAGGCAATTTAAATCACTTGACTGTTCCCCATACTATTTCAGCTCTTCATGAGTTGTTATGTCTCCACTATAAAGTAATATATACTGTTGAAGCCATTACTGGAGTGAAAATTGGATTTGCTTCTCGTGTACTGAGTTTAAATGGCGCAGCTGACTCATAATTCATACTTGTGCAGTTCATGTACCATCTTCTTCTCCTTACCGGTAAAAATTGGATTCCTGAAAATAGGAACATGGTTTCAGGATCTGGGTCCCATCCACCATCTTTAAAGCTCCTTAAAACTTCCCAAACTCTGCAAAAATCCAGCCCACTAAGTCAGATGGGCAAAGATGTCTGCTTGATTGGGATCCCATCCACAAACATTCATTCTCCCCATCACCAACGTACAATAGCACAGTGTGTACCATCTACAAGAGGCACTGCAGGAACTCACCAAGGCTCCTTAGATAGCACCTTTCAAACTTACAACCACTACTATCTAGAAGGACAAGGGCAGCAGATATATGGGAACACCTCCACCTAGAAGTCCCTTCCAATCCACTCATCATCCTAATTTAGAAACATAGCATCGTTCCTTCCCTGTCGTTGGGTCAAAATCCTGCAGTTCTCTCCATAACAGCATTGTGGGTGTATCTGTGCCACGTGTACATTGGGTAATTGGGGTGTTCTCCCTGTAAAGACGGACAATGAGGCGAGACCTAATAGAGGTGTACAACATTATGAAGGGTGTAGATAGGATGAACAGTGGGAAGCTTTTTCCCAGGTCGGAGGTGACGATCACGAGGGCTCACAGGCTCAAGGTGAGAGGGGCGAGGTTTAACTCAGATATCAGAGGGACGTTTTTTACACAGAGGGTGGTGGGGGCCTGGAATTCACTGCCAAGTGGGGTGGTGGAGGCGGACACGCTGAGATCGTTTAAGACTTACCTGGATAGTCACATGAGCAGAGTGGGAATGGAGGGGTACAAACAAATGGTCTAGTTGGGCCAATGAGCGGCACGGACTTGGAGGGCCGAAGGGCCTGTTTCCTGTGCTGTACTGTTCTTTGTTCTTAGTTCAAGGCAGCTCATCAACACATTTTCAAGGGCAACTAAGTGGGCAATAAATGCTGGCTTAGTCAGCAAAGCCCACATCCCTTGATTGAATTAAAAACAAATCTTGGTCAGAGGTAGACTTAAAGCAGTGTACTGAAGGAGAAAAATGAAAAGGTGTAAAGTGGGTATTCCAGAGCTTGGCACCTAGGCAGCTGAAGGTATGACCATTGACAGTGGGGCAATTAAAATTGGGGATGCGTAAGAGGCCAGAATTAGAGTAGCGCAGGTATCTCAGAGGCTTCTATGGTTGGAGAAGACTGCAGGGATAGAGAGAGGTATGACCATGCAGACATTTGAAAATAGGGGTGAGAATTTTTAGTCAAGAAGGTATTTGAATGGGAGCCAATGTAAATCAGTGAGTTTAAGGTAATAGAGGAATGTTGGGTGTTAAGACATGAGCAGCAGAGTTTGGATGATCTCATGGTTAGGTAGAATGTGGGAACTAGCCAAGAGTGAGTTGGAATAATTGAGTCTGGAAATAATGAAGGCATGTGTGAGGGTTTCAGCAGCAGACAGGCTGAGACTGGAACAAATTCAGGTAATGTTACAAGGGTGAAAATAAGTAGTTTTGGTGATGACATAAACATGAGGTCAAAAGCGTATCTCAGAATGTGACACCAAGATTGTGAACATACTGGCTTAATCTCAGAATGCTACCAGGGAGAGAGTTGAGATTCAGCACCTGGAAACAGGGACTGAAAACAATGGCTTCAGCCATTCTAATATTTAATTGGAGATTATTTTTGTACATCCTGTAATGGATATTGGATAAGAAGTCTGTTAGTAACAACAGTGTCTGAGTGAAGAAAGGTGGCCATGAGGCAGAGCTGGGTGTCATCAATGTACATGTGAAACCTAAGATATCACCAAGGGGCAGTATGCAGATGAGAAATAGGAGGGGATCAAAGATAGGTCTTTGTGGGACACCAGCAGTAATGGTACAGGAAGCTTATGTAAGTAATATGTTGGCGATTATTAATTAGATAAGAATGGAACAAGGCGAGAACAGTCTCACCCGGCTATTGACAGTAAAGAGGTGTTGCAAGAGGATGGTGTGGCAAACAATGTCAAAGGTCAGGAAGGATGTGGAGAGAAAGTTTATTTTTATCACAGTCATATAGGATGCCATTTGTCAATCAGACACATCTCAGGGTATAAGTCTGTTAATTTGTTTGTTTATCATTCTTTTGTCTTGCTAATTAACGATTATCCATACATAATTCTCATTTAGCCCTGCTGGTGATGGCTACTCCTCGTAAGTTCAACATTGCAGCTTGTTCTTCATTCAGATTTTCCATTCCATTCCATTCCAAATTCATATTCAAGCCAACAATATGTGAATTTGGGATTTTGTAAAGATTAGTGCTGGACAATGATACTAACTGAGAATAGATTCTATTCCACCAGGTGGTAAAGAATAAACTTGTATTACAAATGTTTTATGAACATTTCAAGTTTTTCAAAACAGGATGCAGCCCAATGGAATTATTCCTCACAAGTCTTGATCTTAATTGTGTCCGAGATAGCGTGTCTATTTCAATAAAGAAAGTCAGAATCAATGATCCTAGCTTGACTGAACCTGGTAGAGGTCTGGAAGTAGTTGAGTGTGTGCAATCTAAGCTGAGGTTTTGTGTTTACACCAGCCAACAGTGGGAAAAGCCCATAAAACCAACTAGTTTCCCTCCAAGTCATACAATTCTCAGACTTGGAAATATATTGCCATTCCTTCATTATTGCTGTTTCAAAATCCTAACAATATAAATTCATGACTTGGAGGAAGGAAGCAAATGTACTGTGGCCAGATTTGCAGATGACACAAAAGTAGGTGAAAAGGCAAGTTACAAAAGGGATACAAACAGCTTCCAAAGCCACACTGAGAGGTTAAGTAAGTGGACAAAAAAATTGGCAAATGGAGTATATTGTGGGAAAATGTGAAGTTATTCATTTGAGAAGGGAGGACTAAAGAACATTATTCTATAAATAGAGGAAAAACCTCTGAAAGTGGCCACACAAAGGGCATTGGGGATACTTGTGCATAAAACACAAAAAGCTAGCACGTAAGTGCGGCAGGTAATCAGGAAGGATAATGGAATGTTGGCCCTTATTTTGAGGGGTTGGTGTATATAAGAATAGGGAAGTCTTGCTGCCACTGTAAAAGGTACTAGTGAGACTACATCTGGAGTAATGAGAGCAGTTTTGGTTCCCTTATTTCAGGAAAGATGTTATTTTGTTGGAGGCAATTCAGAGAGGGTTCACTAGGATGATCCCTGGTATGGAGGAATTGTTTTATGAGGAAAGGTGGAACAGGTTGGGACTCTACTCACTGGAATTTAGAAAAATGAGAGGTGATCTAATTGAAGCATATAGGATTCTTAAGGAGCATTTCAGGGTAAATGCTAAGAGGATGTTTCCTTTCATGGGAGTGTGTAGGGCCAGAGAGCAAAGTCTCAGAATAAAGAGCCACCAATTTAAGACAGAGATGAGGAAGAATTTCTTCTCCCAGAAGGCTGTGAGTCCTTGGAATCCCTTGCCACGGAGACTAGTAAGGGCAGAGTCCTTGTTTATATTTAAGGCTGAGATAGATAGATTTTTGATCAATAAGGGAATCAAAGAGGAAAGGGCAGGAAAGCGGACATGACGAATGTTGGATCAGCCATGATCCTATTGAATAGCCAATTAAGCTCAAGGTGCCAAACAGCCAATCCTGTTCCTATTTCTTGTGGTCTTGTGGACTAATAGCACTGTAGGTGCTATTAGGAAGGAACTGCACCTGTACTGCAGTGGTTCAAGAAGACAGATCACCACCAAGGGCAATTAGCAATGGGCAATAAATGCTGACCTTGCCAGCAATGCCCAAGACCCATTAACAAATATAAAATAAATTGTTATTTAATGTTAGCTTTTGCAAATTTGCAGGGCAATACCAGTTTTGTCTGCTTCATCAAGATTCAACATGTTATGTCCCAACAAGAAAAGTGAGTGTTTCTGACTGTAGCTGGGCAATAATTATAGAGCTAGAACTTTGTTTCTTTTATTGAAAAGACATCTGACATCATGCTGTATCTGGCATTAAATATCAGTCTGTTCTCATCAATTCATTTTTATGTAAAGAGAAAAAGATTGACAAAGATGCATGTAGACCCCTTACTGGCAGAAACAGGGAAATTTAGAATGGGGAACAATGGCTGAGGAACTAAATTCATACTTTACCTCTGTCTTCACTAAAGAAGACATGAATAATATACCAGAAGTTCTGAGAAACACAAGTTTTAGTGAGGAGCTGAAGGAAATCAGTATTAGTAGAGAAATAGTTTTGAGGAAATTGGTGAGATTGAAGTGGATAAATCTCCAAAGCCTGATAATCTTCATCCCAGAGTACTTAAGGAATTGGCCCCACAAATAGTAGATACATTGATGATTATTTTCCAAAATTCTTTGCACTCCGAAATGGTTCCTACAGATTGGAGGGTAGCTTAAATAAGCTCAGTATTCAAAAAGGGGGGTAGAGAGAAAACAGGGAACTATAGACCAATGATCCTAATGTTGGTAGTAGGAAAATTGCTAGAGTCTATTCAAGGATTTTATCGTGCAGCATTTAGGAAGCATTGGTATAATCAGACAAAGTCAACATGGATTTATGAAAGGAAAATCATGCTTGACAAATCTATTGGAATTCTTTGAGGATGCAGCTAGTAAAGTTGACTAGGGAGAACCAGTGGATGTGGTTTATTTAGACTTTCTGAAGGCCTTTGACAAGGTCTATGCATAGTAGATTACTATGTTAAAGTTAAAGTACATAGGATTGAGAATAGTGTCTTGAGATGGATAGAAACCTGATGAGTGGGCATATGTATGGCAGATATAATGTGATGTTATCCACTTCGGTAGCAAAGATAAGAAGGCAGATTATTATTTGAATGGGTGTATATTGAGCAAGATGGATACTTTGGTGTCCCCATGCATCAGTCGTTGAAAGTAAACATGCAGGTACGACAAGTAGCAAAGAAGGAAAATGGTATATTGGCCTTCAAAATGAGAGGATTTGAGTGTAGGAAAAGTGATATTTTACCACCATTGTATAGGGCATTGGTGAGGCCCCACCTGGAGTACTGTGTGCAGTTTGGGTGTCCTTATCTGGTGTTCCTCTTGCTATAGAGAGAGAACAGCAAACATTTACCAGGCTGATTCCTGGGATGGCAGGACTGTCATATGAGGAGAGACTAAGTTGATTAGGATTCTATTCATTGGAGTTTAGAGGGGTGAAAGGGGATCTCAAAGAAACTGATGAAATTCTAACAGGGTTAGACAGGGTAGATTCAAAAAATGTTCCCAACGATGGGGAAGTCCATGACTGGGGCTCGTAGTTTGAGGATGAGGATGAACCTTTTAGGACTGAGGTGAGGGGAAGTTTCCTCACCCAGAGAGTGGTGAATGAGTGGTATTCACCACCACAGAATGTAGTTGAGGCCAACATGTTGTGTGGTTTCAAGAAATTAGATGCATCTCTTGGGGCTAAAGTGATCAAGAGATATGGGGGAGGCAGGATCAATGTACTGAATTTGATGATCAGCCATGTTCATAATGAATGGCAGGGAATGCTCGAAGGAAAAGATGGTGTACATCTACCTCTATTTTCTATGTATGTTTCTATGTAAAGCCATCCAAAAAGGCACCAGCCAGACCCAATACACATGGGAACTGTAATGTGATGTGTCTGTCATGAGTACTGTGTAGATTCATTCCTGCTTCGATGTATGTAATGCTTGGAGAGATGTTTGACAGTGACATTTAAATAAAGGAATAGAGAAAGGATGGAAAGACTAGGGAAATCAAAATAAAGAATTTTAATTTTAATTAAGAGTTTTCTTTTTTGGGATTTAAATAGAGAATAATAGATGTCTTAAAGTGATAACCTGCCAAAATCATAACTGTCTTTTAAAATCCAAGGTGCT